>NC_086452.1:38375265-39119443 GCF_028390025.1 Pseudophryne corroboree | reverse complement strand
TCCTATACTACTATGAATCTGTACTGATGTGATCCTATACTACTATGAATCTGTACTGATGTGATCCTATACTACTATGAATCTGTACTGATGTGTTCCTATACTACTATGAATCTGTACTGATGTGTTCCTATACTACTATGAATCTGTACTGATGTGATCCTATACTACTATGAATCTGTACTGATGTGATCCTATACTACTATGAATCTGTACTGATGTGATCCTATACTACTATGAATCTGTACTGATGTGTTCCTATACTACTATGAATCTGTACTGATGTGATCCTATACTACTATGAATCTGTACTGATGTGATCCTATACTACTATGAATCTGTACTGATGTGATCCTATACTACTATGAATCTGTACTGATGTGTTCCTATACTACTATGAATCTGTACTGATGTGTTCCTATACTACTATGAATCTGTACTGATGTGTTCCTATACTACTATGAATCTGTACTGATGTGTTCCTATACTACTATGAATCTGTACTGATGTGTTCCTATACTACTATGAATCTGTACTGATGTGTTCCTATACTACTATGAATCTGTACTGATGTGTTCCTATACTACTATGAATCTGTACTGATGTGTTCCTATACTACTATGAATCTGTACTGATGTGTTCCTATACTACTATGAATCTGTACTGATGTGTTCCTATACTACTATGAATCTGTACTGATGTGTTCCTATACTACTATGAATCTGTACTGATGTGTTCCTATACTACTATGAATCTGTACTGATGTGTTCCTATACTACTATGAATCTGTACTGATGTGTTCCTATACTACTATGAATCTGTACTGATGTGATCCTATACTACTATGAATCTGTACTGATGTGATCCTATACTACTATGAATCTGTACTGATGTGTTCCTATACTACTATGAATCTGTACTGATGTGTTCCTATACTACTATGAATCTGTACTGATGTGTTCCTATACTACTATGAATCTGTACTGATGTGTTCCTATACTACTATGAATCTGTACTGATGTGTTCCTATACTACTATGAATCTGTACTGATGTGTTCCTATACTACTATGAATCTGTACTGATGTGTTCCTATACTACTATGAATCTGTACTGATGTGTTCCTATACTACTATGAATCTGTACTGATGTGATCCTATACTACTATGAATCTGTACTGATGTGATCCTATACTACTATGAATCTGTACTGATGTGATCCTATACTACTATGAATCTGTACTGATGTGATCCTATACTACTATGAATCTGTACTGATGTGTTCCTATACTACTATGAATCTGTACTGATGTGTTCCTATACTACTATGAATCTGTACTGATGTGATCCTATACTACTATGAATCTGTACTGATGTGTACCTATACTACTATGAATCTGTACTGATGTGATCCTATACTACTATGAATCTGTACTGATGTGTTCCTATACTACTATGAATCTGTACTGATGTGTTCCTATACTACTATGAATCTGTACTGATGTGTTCCTATACTACTATGAATCTGTACTGATGTGTTCCTATACTACTATGAATCTGTACTGATGTGATCCTATACTACTATGAATCTGTACTGATGTGTTCCTATACTACTATGAATCTGTACTGATGTGATCCTATACTACTATGAATCTGTACTGATGTGTTCCTATACTACTATGAATCTGTACTGATGTGTTCCTATACTACTATGAATCTGTACTGATGTGTTCCTATACTACTATGAATCTGTACTGATGTGTTCCTATACTACTATGAATCTGTACTGATGTGATCCTATACTACTATGAATCTGTACTGATGTGATCCTATACTACTATGAATCTGTACTGATGTGATCCTATACTACTATGAATCTGTACTGATGTGTTCCTATACTACTATGAATCTGTACTGATGTGATCCTATACTACTATGAATCTGTACTGATGTGATCCTATACTACTATGAATCTGTACTGATGTGTTCCTATACTACTATGAATCTGTACTGATGTGATCCTATACTACTATGAATCTGTACTGATGTGATCCTATACTACTATGAATCTGTACTGATGTGATCCTATACTACTATGAATCTGTACTGATGTGATCCTATACTACTATGAATCTGTACTGATGTGATCCTATACTACTATGAATCTGTACTGATGTGATCCTATACTACTATGAATCTGTACTGATGTGTTCCTATACTACTATGAATCTGTACTGATGTGATCCTATACTACTATGAATCTGTACTGATGTGATCCTATACTACTATGAATCTGTACTGATGTGATCCTATACTACTATGAATCTGTACTGATGTGTTCCTATACTACTATGAATCTGTACTGATGTGTTCCTATACTACTATGAATCTGTACTGATGTGATCCTATACTACTATGAATCTGTACTGATGTGATCCTATACTACTATGAATCTGTACTGATGTGATCCTATACTACTATGAATCTGTACTGATGTGTTCCTATACTACTATGAATCTGTACTGATGTGATCCTATACTACTATGAATCTGTACTGATGTGATCCTATACTACTATGAATCTGTACTGATGTGATCCTATACTACTATGAATCTGTACTGATGTGATCCTATACTACTATGAATCTGTACTGATGTGTTCCTATACTACTATGAATCTGTACTGATGTGTTCCTATACTACTATGAATCTGTACTGATGTGTTCCTATACTACTATGAATCTGTACTGATGTGTTCCTATACTACTATGAATCTGTACTGATGTGTTCCTATACTACTATGAATCTGTACTGATGTGTTCCTATACTACTATGAATCTGTACTGATGTGATCCTATACTACTATGAATCTGTACTGATGTGATCCTATACTACTATGAATCTGTACTGATGTGTTCCTATACTACTATGAATCTGTACTGATGTGTTCCTATACTACTATGAATCTGTACTGATGTGTTCCTATACTACTATGAATCTGTACTGATGTGATCCTATACTACTATGAATCTGTACTGATGTGATCCTATACTACTATGAATCTGTACTGATGTGTTCCTATACTACTATGAATCTGTACTGATGTGTTCCTATACTACTATGAATCTGTACTGATGTGTTCCTATACTACTATGAATCTGTACTGATGTGTTCCTATACTACTATGAATCTGTACTGATGTGTTCCTATACTACTATGAATCTGTACTGATGTGTTCCTATACTACTATGAATCTGTACTGATGTGTTCCTATACTACTATGAATCTGTACTGATGTGATCCTATACTACTATGAATCTGTACTGATGTGATCCTATACTACTATGAATCTGTACTGATGTGATCCTATACTACTATGAATCTGTACTGATGTGATCCTATACTACTATGAATCTGTACTGATGTGTTCCTATACTACTATGAATCTGTACTGATGTGATCCTATACTACTATGAATCTGTACTGATGTGATCCTATACTACTATGAATCTGTACTGATGTGATCCTATACTACTATGAATCTGTACTGATGTGATCCTATACTACTATGAATCTGTACTGATGTGATCCTATACTACTATGAATCTGTACTGATGTGTTCCTATACTACTATGAATCTGTACTGATGTGTTCCTATACTACTATGAATCTGTACTGATGTGATCCTATACTACTATGAATCTGTACTGATGTGTTCCTATACTACTATGAATCTGTACTGATGTGTTCCTATACTACTATGAATCTGTACTGATGTGTTCCTATACTACTATGAATCTGTACTGATGTGATCCTATACTACTATGAATCTGTACTGATGTGTTCCTATACTACTATGAATCTGTACTGATGTGTTCCTATACTACTATGAATCTGTACTGATGTGATCCTATACTACTATGAATCTGTACTGATGTGATCCTATACTACTATGAATCTGTACTGATGTGTTCCTATACTACTATGAATCTGTACTG
Organism: Pseudophryne corroboree; assembly: GCF_028390025.1. Lineage (NCBI taxonomy): Eukaryota > Metazoa > Chordata > Amphibia > Anura > Myobatrachidae > Pseudophryne > Pseudophryne corroboree. The sequence goes on along the minus strand of NC_086452.1, from coordinate 39,115,449 downwards.
ATGTGATCCTATACTACTATGAATCTGTACTGATGTGTTCCTATACTACTATGAATCTGTACTGATGTGATCCTATACTACTATGAATCTGTACTGATGTGATCCTATACTACTATGAATCTGTACTGATGTGATCCTATACTACTATGAATCTGTACTGATGTGATCCTATACTACTATGAATCTGTACTGATGTGTTCCTATACTACTATGAATCTGTACTGATGTGTTCCTATACTACTATGAATCTGTACTGATGTGTTCCTATACTACTATGAATCTGTACTGACGTGTTCCTATACTACTATGAATCTGTACTGATGTGTTCCTATACTACTATGAATCTGTACTGACGTGTTCCTATACTACTATGAATCTGTACTGATGTGTTCCTATACTACTATGAATCTGTACTGATGTGTTCCTATACTACTATGAATCTGTACTGATGTGATCCTATACTACTATGAATCTGTACTGATGTGTTCCTATACTACTATGAATCTGTACTGATGTGTTCCTATACTACTATGAATCTGTACTGATGTGTTCCTATACTACTATGAATCTGTACTGATGTGTTCCTATACTACTATGAATCTGTACTGATGTGATCCTATTGACAATGCTAAATTCCTTTGTCGTATAACAACCCTTTATGAAGCTAAGAACACTGTACGCTGTTTACTTAAGAAGTACCGTAATGGTACGCTAGTTGCGTAACGATCGCTCAGTCGTAGGCGAGACGCTCAAGCGTCACGTTCGCTCACGGCCCAGCGATCACAGGACACGTTATTGGTTATGTCTAGGGTAATGATTCGCTATGGCGTAGCTTACGCTCGAGACCACGAGGAGGTCACCAGCGATGCAGACGCTCACAACACTATACCTTTATGATAAAACCTTATACCAATGAAATACACTGAATACCTTAATGTGAGTACAGGGTGTAAGTGCAACCTTGTGTAACCTGACTAACTACAAAGCTGCTTGAGCGTCACCGACACTCAAGTGAACGCTTAACACTATAGGAAATACACAGATGCTGGTTTAGGTTCCAAAGCCTATTAACTGTATTATATCTAATATACTTGTAAAAGGGGATAACAGTACAAATGATACACTACAATATAACAGAGACTTCCTAACCACAGAACTAAACAATAAATACAAAAAGACAATACTACACTGACCTAAATGCAATACAATACAATGCTATAATACTATGAGAGGTATAAGAGAAAAGAGGAGAGAGAGAGATAGAGATAGAGAGAGAGAGAGAGAGATTGGCTCACAGAAAGACAATGATTACGGAGAGAAACTTACGCACAAAGGGTATGATCGCCTGCGCCTCGATATCCAGCTCCCGGCTATCAGCAGATAACCGTTGATGAGAGAGTGAGAGCTGGATGTGGTCGGCCTGCCTATTTATGCCCCACACACAATGCAATCTCCTGGTCCTACAATCCCATTGTCCATTGGCCGAAGGAATTCGGCCCTGCATCATAACAAAAGGTCATAGGGTGATTCATACAGGTGGGCTGTGACGATTTCCAACAGCTCAGGTGGGTGGGAAACTGGGTTTCCCGCCGCATACCTGAGTATGTGTAATTAATAGAAATGGACATAAACTTCTTATGTCCATAACTATTCGCACGAGCGATTAATACGCTCCAAACCAACACCGGAATATTGCTAATTAAATACTCTTCCGATGGGTATCAAACACTGCTGTATGATTCCTGTTAGACCCTTCGTACGATATAAAGAGGGATTCCTCAGCTCTGGGACATTGTATTTTAACCAAACTTTCAGAATCTATCAAAGGGACCATGATCTATAAACTACATTAATTGTGAACATTTGTAACGAATGAGTCGCACGCTACGACTACATAAACTCTACCGTAAATGCGCATACCGCGCCTGCGAGTGCACGCTATTGCGGGTATGCGCCTCCACGGGAGAGCGTACGCACGCGCAGCGCGGACCAGTGTGCGGTGCAAATATGGCAACGTGCATTGAGACATTTTTCTGACTTTGACAGTCCACCCTTTGGCAGTCAATAATAACTGCCACAAAACATTTAAGGAGAAAAATGTAAGTCAGGGGTTAATTGATTTCCATGGTTGGGTAGGGGAGGAGAGAGGAGAAGGTGTGAAGAGGGTATGACCTAGTGAGATAGCAGAAGCATGTGTGTATGAATCCATGTTTGGGGGGTCATGTATCATCGTGCCGTACGTGTTGTAAATCAAGCTTCGAGGTATTGCGAAGTATACATTTGAATTCCTTCTTATCCTGTGGTACAGGTCTGTGGATGGGCTGTCAAACTTTACCGAGCTCATTTCGGCTGTGGTTGTAACAAAATGGGGATGCACATTTTAGTTGATGATACATGAATGGGGGAGGTATGTGGTTGCTGATATCTGTGCCTGTATTCCCTATCGTCTATGTGTGTCGTTACCTGAGGGTTGTAGAGATGAAGATAAAGAACACTTACGAAAAATGCAATGATATTCTATGTCAGGGAAATGTACATCTGTTGTTGAAGTTGTGTTCGGTATCTGTTGAGAGTCGTCTTCTTTGCGCTGTTTTGCTCCTTAGGCATGAGCAACAAGCTTTGTCAGTGCCATCAGATTTACAAAAATGTTGGGCTAGCGTGAGTTTAAAAATACTAGGGAAACTGGGGATCCATGGCAAAGTTCATCAAGTGTCCATATTTAAAGTTGTCAAATCTTCTTCTTTGGTCAATCCGTTGTCTGTATACATCTCGTCTCGTCAGCTTCCTCGTCCAAGGGGGTCTTTGTATCTTGGAGAAAAGCAGAAAAACAGGTGAAAGAAACGGACCGTATAATCGCATTTTCATCACATTCTGGTTTCTATCATTGGGTCATAAATCAAATCCAGGTTAATTACGGTTTCCTCACTCCTCAAGCTCATCACTTTTGTACTTTGTCTGCACCTCATTAAAGCCTGCCCGCATCTAAATATCAATCCAATCGATATAACGACACCCAAGATACATAGTAGAAACTTTCCAACATCCATTATGACTCCTTGAGCCCATTCTCCCAAACCGGAGAACCAATTTCGCGGGTTCAACCATGACACCCAACTAGTCAGCTCATTACCTACAGCAGCAAGGGTGAGATTGTGTTTTCGACGAAATTCCCACTTCAATTGGAGAATATCGTCCATCTTTTGGTCTATGACCTCTACCGGATCCTCGGTGCTATTCGTGATGTACGTGCAACACTTTATGCCGTACTGTGTTGCCAATGTAACACAATATCCGCCTGTTACTGCTGTAAGATAATTAAGAACCATCCTATGCTGAACTAGTTCTGTTTTATAAGCTTGAAGTTCTCTTCCAGTGTATCTAAACGTGTCATCATACATTTCAGTGATATTATCTAACAAATTGGCGAGTGCGGAAATGTATCTATAATTCATCACACCTCGAGCGGTACGAGTGAAATCTAACGCTACCAGAACCTGAATCCCGGTGGATTCATGGATAAGATCAGAGGCCGGATGCTCTAACCTTTCTGACAGTTGTCTTTTAACTCGGTGCTCGTAATGAGTGTGAGTATAAGGAGCTTGGGCACCACGGTGTATGTCCTTCATTTTGTCATGTGTAACAGTCATCACTTCAGGCAATACTTTTCCAATATAACACAATCCTTCAGAGTTTGGGGCAAGCCACTTGTACGCCTTTCTCCCGCATATGAAATATGCATCATCGGGGAGAACATATGGGACGGAGAAGGACATGACCATGTTACAAACCTTCCAGGTGAAATCTCCTGACCCTAATTCTTCCATCTGCTTAATGCACGTATCAGTTTGTACGATATGTGCACAGTATCCTGGTGATACCTCTCCAACTCTAGTAATCCTATTTCCTAAGGTATATCGATACCGGAAAGATTTTCCTCTACTGGCTATGTGGCGTACGAGCTCTGTATCTGTAGGCATTCTATCTGCTCTGTGTGAAAAGGTCATGGTAAGGTTGCTCCATGACACTTCCCAATTTCCCGGTTTTCTGGGATTGGAGATGTTAAAACATAAGAGGGACCTATCCACATGGTATTGGTGGAGCTTCAAACTAGGAGGGCTGGAGATATTAAACCTCCGGTCCACCGGTCTCCCACCACTTAGCTCAAGTACCTCCCCTAACGTTAAAGGAAATGGTACTAGCCCTGATTTGCTGTGACCCTGAGGTACTTGAGAGCATACCCAACAATCTGTTTGGTTTAACACGTTACCCACTAAGGAGTGATAGTCACTCAATGGATGCCGGTCTATGTGGATATTAAAACTAGATTGGCATTTCTTTATGCATCCATCTTCAACCAGATTATCACAGAGCCTACAGATACAATTTTCTTCAGCTAACAATCCATCACAATTTCTTCTATCGGATCGTTTTCTGATACTCGCCTTTGCTTGTTGGTTTGGTTGATCTTGGAAAACTACGCCTCCATCATCATAATCGGAACCCATTCCAGAACCTCTTTCGACCTCTATGGTACTCTCGCCGGAACAGACTGCTCTGGTCAACATCATGGTTAACATCAAAATCCGGATCACAGTCTCTTGGGGCAAGTCCATCTTTGAGGAGGAAATAGAGAAGAATGAGAAGGGGGAAAAAGAAATTTTAAGGGAGAGGGGCTGGGAAGTGGAGAAAAACAATAAAAGGGAGAAGGGAGTCGACAACTGCTTTCGGTCTTCAAGGCTCAGGTGCCGCCTCAGTCCTCCTGGAACAGACACTCCAGTGATACAACCTCTACCGTCTGTTCCTTATCACGGGACTTCTCTGGATCAGCAACCTTTTTGCAGTGGGATGAATGGACCCAAGTCTCTCTCTCAGCAACCTTCAATGCTGTGGTGCTAGTCAATAAGACCTGGTATGGTCCTTCCCATCTATCAATAAGACAACCTGAGCGTAGAAAATTTCGTATCATTACATAATCCCCAGGTTCAATGTCATGACAATTACTATCTGGTAAATCAGGAATCATCAACTTCAGATTATCATTTTGATTCCTCAACTGCTTACTCATGTTAATTAAGTATTTTACAGTTACTTCATTGTTACATTTCAAATCATCCTGAGGGTTAATCATGACATGCGGTTGTCGACCAAACAAGATTTCAAAAGGGGACAGATTAAGAGGGGACCTGGGAGTGGTTCTGATGCTATACAAAACAATGGGTAAAGCTTCTGGCCACGTCAATCCTGTCTCTGCCATTACTTTACTCAATTTATTTTTAATAGTGCTGTTCACTCTTTCGACCTTCGCACTCGCCTGTGGACGGTACGGAGTGTGCAGCTTGCTATCAATACCCATCAATTTACACATTCCTTGAAAGACATCACCTGTAAAATGGGTACCCCTATCACTTTCAATGATTCTAGGGATACCATATCTACATACAAATTCCTGCACAATTTTCTTAGCTGTAAACATAGCGGTATTTGTAGCTGCTGGAAAAGCCTCGACCCAATTCGAGAAAACATCTATACAAACAAGTACATATTTCAAATTTCGACATGGGGGCAATTGAATGAAGTCAATTTGTATTACCTGGAAAGGGCCGCCGGCAGGTGGGATATGGGATGGTTCTGTAGGTATTGCTTTTCCAATATTCTTTCTCAGACAGGTAAGGCATGACATTGCTCTTTTACCCGCATGAGAGGAGAATCCTGGGGCGCACCAGTATGCTCTTACCAATTTGCACATCCCCTCCTTGCCTAGATGAGTCAGCCCGTGAGCTGCTTCAGCCAGACATGGAAGGTATGCCCTGGGGGCCACTGGTTTACCATGTCCATCCGTCCAGAGCCCTGAGGACTCCTGGCCATATCCCTTTGCCTTCCAGACTGCTCTTTCCTGTGTGGAACACAAATTCTGCATCTCACACAACTTCTGTGTGTTGATGGTATTAAATACCATCAACTGTGTGGTGTCTGTCCGTGTGGGGGTAGCAGCTGCAAGCTTTGCGGCTTCGTCTGCTCGGCTGTTACCAAGGGATACTGGGTCTTGGCTATATGTATGTGCTTTACATTTGATAACAGCCACTCTGTCGGGTTCCTGTATCGCTGTTAGAAGCCTTTTTATGTGAGCTGCATGCGCTATCGGTGTACCAGCTGCCGTCATGAAATTTCTGAGCCGCCATAGCGCTCCGAAATCATGGACTACCCCGAACGCGTATCTGGAATCGGTGTAGATATTGGCTGACTTACCCTTAGCCAATTCACATGCTCTGGTTAGGGCGACCAGTTCAGCAACCTGGGCTGAGTGAGGTGGGCCTAGCGGTTCCGCTTCTATGGTGTCTTGGTCATCTACGACTGCGTATCCAGTACACAAGTCTCCCGAGTCTGACTGTCTGTGACAACTACCGTCCGTGTAGAACGTGAGTTCTGCATCTTCTAGTGGATTGTCACTGATGTCAGGCCTTGCGGTAAAATTTTGGGTCAAATATTCCATACAATCATGTGTATCTTCCTTTGCATTAAATCCTCCTTCCCCATCACTCTCACCTTCCACCCTTTGTGTCTGACCAGGCACACCTGGGAGAAATGTTGCAGGATTTAATGCGCTGCATCTCCTTATGGTGATGTTTACGGGGGCCATTAATGCCAATTCCCATCTTGTAAACCTTGCTGATGAGACGTGTCTGGTTTGGGCAGAATTCAATAAGGCAGATACCGCATGCGGTGTATGGATTGTGAGGTTGTGGCCTAGCACGACATCTTCGCTTTTCGTCACTAGCAATGCTATCGCCGCAACGCTACGCAAGCATGTGGGGAGGGATCGCGCTACCGTATCTAGCTGAGCGCTGTAGTATGCAATTGGCCTGCTGGCATCACCGTGTTTTTGTGTTAGTACACCTGCTGCGCACCCAGCACTTTCTGTTCCGTATAGTTCAAAGGGTTTCCCATAGTCTGGCATACCTAGTGCTGGTGCCTGCGTTAGGCACTGTTTGAGTCTCTCAAATGCTGTTTCGGATTCGTCTGTATGCGAAATCCGATCAGGTTTGTTTGAAGAGACCATTTCCTGCAAAGGTAGCGCCAATATGGAAAACCCTGGGATCCAATTACGGCAATACCCACACATTCCTAAAAACGTCCTGATCTGTTGCTGGGTTTTTGGCAGTGTCATGTCTCTAATGGCTTGGATTCTATCAGCGGTCAGGTGTCTCAGTCCTTGTGTTAGACAGTGTCCCAAATATTTTACCTTAGCTTGGCATAATTGCAACTTGTCTTTGGAAACCTTGTGACCTGTGTCTGAAAGATGAAACAGGAGCTGTTTCGTATCCTTCAGAGATGCTTCCAGTGAATCTGAACACAGTAATAAATCGTCCACATACTGTATCAATACTGATCCACTGTCTGGTTGGAAAGACTGTAAACAATCATGCAAAGCCTGAGAAAATATACTTGGACTATCTATGAAACCTTGGGGTAACCGAGTCCACGTGTATTGGACTCCTCTGTATGTGAATGCAAACAAATATTGGCTGTCAGGGTGCAGAGGTACCGAAAAGAAAGCGGAGCAGAGGTCAATAACAGTGAAAAATTTGGCAGTGGGAGGAATTTGCATTAGGATGACAGCTGGATTAGGCACTACGGGGAACTGACTCTCAACTATTTTGTTAATCCCCCTTAGATCCTGCACTAGCCTGTAACCCCTCCCCCCACTCTTTTTAACAGGGAAGATGGGACTATTTGCTGTGCTGGACGGTCTTACTAGAATGCCCTGTTGTAGCAAGCGCTCTATTACTGGGAAAACTCCTAACTCCACCTCTGGCTTCAGAGGATACTGTGGGATTTTTGGAGCTATCCTACCATCTTTTACTTGTACAACTACTGGAGCTACGTTTGCCATTAATCCAGTGTCCTGTCCATCTTTTGTCCAAAGTGACTCTGGTATCTGAGATATCATCTCTTCTACTTGGGATGGATTCCTATTTGTCATAATGGAATGTGACATTAATTTTGATGGGGAGTCTAACATGTCTCGTACTTCCTGAGCGTGATTCTCAGGAATGTCCAAGAATACACCTTCAGGAGTACAATAAATGACGCAACCCATTTTACATAGTAAGTCTCTCCCCAGGAGATTAGTTGGTGCCGATGCAGCCAGCAAAAAGGAATGCTTGGTATGCAAAGGCCCTATTGTAATCTCGGCTGGTTTGCTAACAGGGTAGTACTGGACTACTCCTGTTACTCCCATGGCTGGAATTGTCCTACCAGTGGTTCTCATGCCCACTGTCGAATTTATCACTGACTTGGCCGCCCCTGTGTCTACAAGAAAGTTTAAAGTTTTACCAGCCACATTGATTGCAATTTCTGGTTCGCTTCCAAGACTAGCAATCAACTTAACTGGGTGCAGATTACAGGTATGGCCACACCCCTATTGGGTATGCTGACCTCCCAGAATCCCGCTGGCAGCAACTACTTGTGAGGGAGTTAGCTGGGAACTACCAGAGGCATGCCAATCTCTGTTCGGGGGATATCTTTTTGTTTCCCCTGTATGTGGCTCAAAACTCCGCCTCTGTGGACCCTGCTCCCAATGTCGTGTGTTGTGTTGTTGTCTAGGGGGTTGAAAAGATCTTTGTACATTCTTTGTTCTACATTCTCGTGCAAAGTGTCCCGGTCTGTTACAAGAAAAACATGTTATTACACTTGCCTTACCCACAGGATTCGGTGATACATACGCAGGCTGCCTTGTGGTCAGCGCCTGTATACTTACGGACATCAACTTATCACTTTGCGATTCCCTGTGCCTAGTGATGTTTCTGTCGTGATCAATAGCAGCCTCTCTCAATGTGGACACTGACAGACCTCGCCAACATGGCTGCGTGGTCTGTACCCTAGCTTTTAATGTTTCTTTCAAACCATCCATCAGTACAGATACTGCTACTTCTCGATGGTTTGGGTTGGTCTTAATGTCTTCTATACCAGTGTACTTTGCCATTTCTAATAGTGCCCGGTGAAAATATTCTGTTGCCGTTTCGGACTCCTTTTGCTTAATGGAAAATATTTTATTCCATTTAACAACGGCTGGGAAATACTCTTTTAGCTGTAAATTTATCCTTTTTACATTATCCTTGTTGTACACGTCTGTAAGCGGTACATCTTTATCCAATGCACAATCAGCTAAAAACTGAGTTGCATCAACATTGGAAGGTAAACAAGCTCTTAGCAGTATCTGCCAATCCTTGTTGTTGGGTTCTACAGTGTTACCTAGATCCCTGATGTATTTTTGGCTAGCAACTAAATCCTTCCTGGGGTCAGGAAATTCGGACACTATTGTTCTTAATTCCATTCTGGAAAATGGAGTGTACATGGCAATGTTCCTTATGGGAGTGGCTCCAGACACATCTGTTTTTCCATTGGGAACTGCTATTACCCTTACAGGAGCAATTCTAACAGCCTCTTCCTGTGTAGATTCTACAGCTTGTTGTGGTACAATTGTTTCAGTGTAGTGCATGGTGCCGTACTTACCCGTTGACACGACCTCACCTATCCCTCCGCTAGGGGCTTTCACTAATCTCGTGGGTGTCGCTGTGCCTACTGTGGTCTCTGCTATGGTGGCTGCAAGAGAGAGAGCTGAAATTGTTGCTGAATCGTCTTCTTGATCACACTCCTGAGGAAGGTTCAAAACAGGGTACATCTTGCACGGGTTAATACTTGCATGAGTTATTTGGTTAACATCATTAACATTTACAGTGTTACTAAGAGTTTGTGTTTTACAACCCAGTGCGTTTCTCTCCGCAATCAACCTCTCTCCTGCAATGTATGGTGGAGGAGGAGCTGTGGCAATCAACTTCCTGACTGTCCCAGATCCCGCCGCCAGAGCCAAACCTCTCTGTATCTCACCTTCCTGGTGCCATAACTGTAAACAATCATGATGTTGAATTCGTCTCTTTGTTGATTTTACGAGACATATCCTCCTCCTTAAATTTTGTAACACTTCTGGACTGAAGCTACCTATTCTTGGGAATTTGTCCCTGTCTTGTACAGTCATTCTCTCCCATTCATCACATAAAGATTCGGTGTGAATTCCATATTTTTCACACATTACATATCGTGCCGACCCAACTGGTCGGTTCACAGAATCAACCTGAACCAGGGTTGATCGCCCCCTACCTGAGCAACTGGCCCCCATAGTCTGCAGGTGTTGCTTAGTCCTCCTTGGATCTCTGTATCAAGGTTTTCAGCAAGCCTTTACAGACAACCAAATTACTCCACAGTAGGCCGGCGGTGGCGGTTTACCGAGTACCCCACTCACTCGCCCACCTCGACCAATACGACCTGATCACACCGATATGGTGCTGGCGTACTCGATACAGGGCCCCTATGGAACCTTCAGTTTACTGGAACATATGAGGGTTACCCGCAGGACACTTACTCTTTCCAGTAAAGTTGGGGTTGTTAGATAGTTCCTGAGTGACCAGCGAACTTCCCTTCCAAAAATAAAAAATTACACAAATCACGTCAGAATGTTCAGATAGCGTTTGTGACCACTTTACTCTAATGGTATTAGGTCAGATTACTAACTACTGCACACAATTACGTGCGGTCCAATCGTTCAGTACATAAGCACTACTTGTCATGTACTGAAAGATCAATGGAATCGATGTTTCCGGCCGCGATTCCTTCAGCAAGAGCTTATGGCCTATATGGGTTCTGCACCAACACCCCAGGCGTTGTGCCACTGGACTTTTATAGCGGACCTTTTACCTTACGACCTCCTGGTCTTGTTACCTTATGACCTCCTGGTCTTGTTACCTTATGGTCCGCTATACTCTAATGCTCAAATATTATTTAACCAGGGATGCCTCCCTAGCCACCGTATATGTCACTTACACGTATGTCCCTTGACGAGTACCCGGCTTTCCTTTTGGTTCCACCTTAAAGTTATATAAACTTTTGTATACAAAACACACTCACTCAACACATGTACACTTTTGTTTCTATATCTATTTCTGCGCAGAAATTGTCTTTAGGCCAAAAGTGTTACCAATTAGGAGCAGGATCTGTTAAACTAAATTTCAGATTTTCCAAAAATAGATTTGCGTTATTTACCGCTTCGCGTTATCTACCGCTGTGCGTTAATTATCGCCTTTGCGTTACTTCACTTTATCGTGACTTGAGCTACGTGGGCGTAACCGGACGCTACGTTGCGTAATGTACACTGCGTGCGTCTGCCTTTGGATTGCGTACGCTAGTCTTTGTTAGCGACACGTGTACGCAATGCAAAGGATCCACCGTAACACAATATCTATTTTTATCAATGTAAATGATCCCTGATCATCTACCGCAATCCACACTGACTGCCTTGTATCTCAGACAAACCGTGTGTTTGTTCTATACTTTAACTATTACCTCTACTATTAAATAACAGCAAATCTCTTTCTAGCACTTTCTATCAACTATAAAATTGGCAAACAGGAATAGTGATATACGAAAATGAAACAGAAATGCAGATATATGCGTGCGTACGCAAGACAAAAGAAAAATAAACAGTTTTAAAAAGACACAAGCGTTTTGTTCTTACTTCCGGTTCCCGGATTCCTTCAGCACTCTTTATCTAAGCGAAGCAGACGCTTATCCCGCCAGCACTATGAGACAACCTCCCACCCTTTGCTGGAGGGATAATGTCCGCTGATCTACCTAGTGCAGATATGAGAAGGATAGGACGAGTCCCCAATTGACAATGCTAAATTCCTTTGTCGTATAACAACCCTTTATGAAGCTAAGAACACTGTACGCTGTTTACTTAAGAAGTACCGTAATGGTACGCTAGTTGCGTAACGATCGCTCAGTCGTAGGCGAGACGCTCAAGCGTCACGTTCGCTCACGGCCCAGCGATCACAGGACACGTTATTGGTTATGTCTAGGGTAATGATTCGCTATGGCGTAGCTTACGCTCGAGACCACGAGGAGGTCACCAGCGATGCAGACGCTCACAACACTATACCTTTATGATAAAACCTTATACCAATGAAATACACTGAATACCTTAATGTGAGTACAGGGTGTAAGTGCAACCTTGTGTAACCTGACTAACTACAAAGCTGCTTGAGCGTCACCGACACTCAAGTGAACGCTTAACACTATAGGAAATACACAGATGCTGGTTTAGGTTCCAAAGCCTATTAACTGTATTATATCTAATATACTTGTAAAAGGGGATAACAGTACAAATGATACACTACAATATAACAGAGACTTCCTAACCACAGAACTAAACAATAAATACAAAAAGACAATACTACACTGACCTAAATGCAATACAATACAATGCTATAATACTATGAGAGGTATAAGAGAAAAGAGGAGAGAGAGAGATAGAGATAGAGAGAGAGAGAGAGAGATTGGCTCACAGAAAGACAATGATTACGGAGAGAAACTTACGCACAAAGGGTATGATCGCCTGCGCCTCGATATCCAGCTCCCGGCTATCAGCAGATAACCGTTGATGAGAGAGTGAGAGCTGGATGTGGTCGGCCTGCCTATTTATGCCCCACACACAATGCAATCTCCTGGTCCTACAATCCCATTGTCCATTGGCCGAAGGAATTCGGCCCTGCATCATAACAAAAGGTCATAGGGTGATTCATACAGGTGGGCTGTGACGATTTCCAACAGCTCAGGTGGGTGGGAAACTGGGTTTCCCGCCGCATACCTGAGTATGTGTAATTAATAGAAATGGACATAAACTTCTTATGTCCATAACTATTCGCACGAGCGATTAATACGCTCCAAACCAACACCGGAATATTGCTAATTAAATACTCTTCCGATGGGTACCAAACACTGCTGTATGATTCCTGTTAGACCCTTCGTACGATATAAAGAGGGATTCCTCAGCTCTGGGACATTGTATTTTAACCAAACTTTCAGAATCTATCAAAGGGACCATGATCTATAAACTACATTAATTGTGAACATTTGTAACGAATGAGTCGCACGCTACGACTACATAAACTCTACCGTAAATGCGCATACCGCGCCTGCGAGTGCACGCTATTGCGGGTATGCGCCTCCACGGGAGAGCGTACGCACGCGCAGCGCGGACCAGTGTGCGGTGCAAATATGGCAACGTGCATTGAGACATTTTTCTGACTTTGACACTATACTACTATGAATCTGTACTGATGTGATCCTATACTACTATGAATCTGTACTGATGTGTTCCTATACTACTATGAATCTGTACTGATGTGTTCCTATACTACTATGAATCTGTACTGATGTGTTCCTATACTACTATGAATCTGTACTGATGTGTTCCTATACTACTATGAATCTGTACTGATGTGTTCCTATACTACTATGAATCTGTACTGATGTGTTCCTATACTACTATGAATCTGTACTGATGTGTTCCTATACTACTATGAATCTGTACTGATGTGATCCTATACTACTATGAATCTGTACTGATGTGTTCCTATACTACTATGAATCTGTACTGATGTGATCCTATACTACTATGAATCTGTACTGATGTGTTCCTATACTACTATGAATCTGTACTGATGTGTTCCTATACTACTATGAATCTGTACTGATGTGATCCTATACTACTATGAATCTGTACTGAGGTGATCCGGTACTACTATGAATCTGTACTGATGTATTCCTGTGGTGCTGTGAGATAGTACTGAGGTGATCCGGTACTACTATGAATCTGTACTGATGTATTCCTGTGGTGCTGTGAGATAGTACTGAGGTGATCCGGTACTACTATGAATCTGTACTGATGTGTTCCTATACTACTATGAATCTGTACTGATGTGTTCCTATACTACAGGTTGAGTATCCCATATCCAAATATTCCGAAATACGGAATATTCCGAAATACGGACTTTTTTGAGCGAGAGTGAGATAGTGAAACCTTTATTTTTTGATGGCTCAATGTACACAAACTTTGATTAATACACAAAGTTATTAAAAATATTGTATTAAATGACCTTCAGGCTGTTATTATAAGGTGTATATGAAACAAATGAATTGTGTGAATGTACCCACACTTTGTTTAATGCACAAAGTTATAAAAAATATTGTCTAAAAGTACCTTCAGGCTGTGTGTATAAGGTGTATTTGTAACATAAATACATTCAGTGCTTATATTTAGGTCCCATCACCATGATATCTCATTATGGTATGCAATTATTCCAAAATACGGAAAAATCCCATATCCAAAATACCTCTGGTCCCAAGCATTTTGGATAAGGGAGACTCAACCTGTACTATGAATCTGTACTGATGTGTTCCTATACTACTATGAATCTGTACTGATGTGATCCTATACTACTATGAATCTGTACTGATGTGTTCCTATACTACTATGAATCTGTACTGATGTGTTCCTATACTACTATGAATCTGTACTGATGTGTTCCTATACTACTATGAATCTGTACTGATGTGTTCCTATACTACTATGAATCTGTACTGATGTGTTCCTATACTACTATGAATCTGTACTGATGTGATCCTATACTACTATGAATCTGTACTGATGTGTTCCTATACTACTATGAATCTGTACTGATGTGTTCCTATACTACTATGAATCTGTACTGATGTGTTCCTATACTACTATGAATCTGTACTGATGTGATCCTATACTACTATGAATCTGTACTGATGTGATCCTATACTACTATGAATCTGTACTGATGTGATCCTATACTACTATGAATCTGTACTGATGTGTTCCTATACTACTATGAATCTGTACTGATGTGATCCTATACTACTATGAATCTGTACTGATGTGATCCTATACTACTATGAATCTGTACTGATGTGATCCTATACTACTATGAATCTGTACTGATGTGTTCCTATACTACTATGAATCTGTACTGATGTGATCCTATACTACTATGAATCTGTACTGATGTGATCCTATACTACTATGAATCTGTACTGATGTGTTCCTATACTACTATGAATCTGTACTGATGTGTTCCTATACTACTATGAATCTGTACTGATGTGATCCTATACTACTATGAATCTGTACTGATGTGATCCTATACTACTATGAATCTGTACTGATGTGATCCTATACTACTATGAATCTGTACTGATGTGATCCTATACTACTATGAATCTGTACTGATGTGTTCCTATACTACTATGAATCTGTACTGATGTGATCCTATACTACTAGTATGAATCTGTACTGATGTGTTCCTACTTCCTATACTACTATGAATCTGTACTGATGTGTTCCTATACTACTATGAATCTGTACTGATGTGTTCCTATACTACTATGAATCTGTACTGATGTGATCCTATACTACTATGAATCTGTACTGATGTGATCCTATACTACTATGAATCTGTACTGATGTATTCCTGTGGTGCTGTGAGATAGTACTGAGGTGATCCGGTACTACTATGAATCTGTACTGATGTGTTCCTGTGTTGCTGTGAGATAGTACTGAGGTGATCCGGTACTACTATGAATTTATGCTGATGTAAACCTGTTCTGCTATGCTAAGAGACTTCTGTGCTGTCCCGCATAAAGAAATAAAGAAACTGGTGACGTTTTATCCTATGTGATTATTTTAATTATTATTATTATTATTATTATTATTATTAGTAGTAGTAGTAGTAGTAGTATTTTGCATTTATATCTAACGCCCCAGCAATTTCTACCACCATAAACTGTGGCTCCCGCTGTGCTTGGCCACTAATTACATAAACTACAAATTGTGAATTGTGCTATATTGTTTCTTACAGGTGACATTTAGCCGTCGGAACAAACTCAGTTTTACGTCGCTCCTAAGTCCATTTTTCATGTTGAATTATATGGAGATGAGAATGAGCAGAGAGGTGGGGAAAATGTTCAATCTGAAAGGGAAAAAGTTGGTTTAGTCAATTTAAATGCACTTTTTATGTTTTGCATGGAAATGATAACTATTGGTCTAGCAGTAATAACTTTCTCTACGTATAAATTCTGCTCAGGAAAAGGATAAATACGACGTTTCATGTCCTATATCCAGTTCTCATAAAAGAGATTTTACAATTCTTAAATTTTTTCCGTCTTTCTGTAAAACGCCTGGCTTTAAAGATATGAGCTATCGCAAACGGATATAAAAGTACCTGCCCTATTTAAACTCTATTTTTACCCTATGATTTGTCACAAATTAATATCTGCAGTAAGAGTGACTAATTTAACTCCTTCTTTTCTGGTGAGTGGTATATTTTAGGATTCACATCTCTCTATACTTTCTTCTTGTCTATATATTAATAGCGTAAGGCAGTGGTGCAAGTAGAAATGTTTGCCTAGTGGTTCTGAAAGTAAAAATGGGCGTGGTCATGTGTCATGAGGGGTCGTGGTCACATTAAACTAGGGGAGTGGCTGCATGACAATAGGGGCATGGCCACATTATGCCACACACTGTAATGCCCATTACACATTATGTGACACACACTGTAATGCTTATTACACATTATGCCACACACCATAATGCCTATTACACATTATGCCAGACACCGTAAAACCCATTACACATTATGCCACACACCGTAATGCCCATTACACATTATTCCATACACCGTTATGGCTATTACATATTATAGCACACACTGTAATGCCTATTAAATATTATGCCACACACAGTTATGCCACTGACACCATTTTACAAAAATGCCCCTAATAAATTATGCCCCAGCGGTGGACTGGTAGAATTGAGTACTACCACCATATTTCTTAATGGTACTCTGTACCACCCCGTACCACCCTACTTTCAGCACTGGCGTAAGGACAATTTTTATGAGTGACTTATTTTTTATAATGCTGAGCAGGGTACATCAGATACCAAATTAAAGCTCTTGGTCCGTAGATATGCAGAATTATATTGCCATTTTAATTGGTTGCTTCGTTTTGGAGTTATGTGGCAAAACATCCTCCAGCCACTTACAATGCATCACCATTGTGCTCTGGAAAATGTGACAGTTGGTGAACTCACCCTGTGCACCTGCTGTGTAACCTGGAATATGTGACCTGTTGGGTGTTCTGGAAACTGTGACAGCAGAGATTTTTCGACCCCTAAGGGGGTGAAAAGGGGTAAAATGTTCCGCCTAGCTAACCTTTGCCCAGTTGACACCGGGCACATCAGCTAGTTGTTACTTAGAAAAATAAATAAAAATTTTTTTTTCCCTTTAAATATCTGTAGCCTTATTTATTTTATATTTCTGTTACAGTTTTATTTATATCTGGTATGTTTATCTATAGGCTCCTCTCTACAGGCCCGACTGCCATTTATGTGCACTCTGTCAACAGGCCCCACCCTTTTGGGTCACGTGACTCACTTTTCTCCACTTCTACTTAAAGGTTTATGAACACAAAGGGGCAGATTCATTAAGGGTCAAAAGCTGCCAGATTAGTTCCAGCGGTTTCCACGCTGCTTATTTTACTAGCAGTATAACAGGTGTGACCATGGTGTGTGGGTGTGGCCATAATGTGTGGGTGTTGTCAGGCAACATTTGGACTTTTGGAACCCTGGGGCCCATGCACATATGTTGTGCAACTGTTTAAGCTGAAGTGGCGTGTTGGCCTAGCTGAGAAGCTTTGCTACCCTGACCCATATCTTGATGCCCCTGCTCCTATACAACACCCCTTCACCAAACACCATCCCTCAACGCTCTGTGGCTTCTGACATGTAAGCATAACCTGCTGTCCTTGCCTTAGAAGCACTGCACTGTTGTTAAACCTGCATGTACACGCTGCTCACCTGTTTGCTGATTCCTCTGTTAGAGTCTGAGGTGAGAGAGACTGAGCATTTCTGGTTGACCCAGAGGAGCACCGTACCACCCAGCAGGCACAGCTGTGTCCCACAAACAAGGTTTGTAGGGCCACATATATTGAACAACCTTGATTTACAGGCAAATTGTTGTATTGCAGGTCTTGCTATCCGGTAAAATGGGGGTTCCTGGTCTGTGGCTTTGGGCGACCTTCCAAACACACGGATCTCTTCCATCTAGTAGGAGTGTGGGAGCAGGTAGCCTGTTGTAGACTTAGGGGGAGGAGATGTACTAAGCCTTGAAAAAGTGATACATTTCACAGTGATAAAGTACCAGCCAATCAGCTCCAAACTGCCATCTTACAGGCTAGGTTTGAAAAATGACAGGAGCTGGTTAGCTGGTTCTTTAGCACTGTGAAATGTAGCACTTTTCAAGGCTTAGTATATCTGGCCCAGGGAGAGATGTACTAAGCAGTGAAAAGAGTGGAGAAGTTTAGACTCTATACACCTCCCCTCTTTGACGGAGTCTCAAGTGGAGCATTTAAACGCTCACTGGACTTCCGATTAAGTCACTGAGGCGATCAAGTCACTGCCCAATGGTAAAGCCCCGGGACTTGATGGTTTTGTAAATTACTTTTACAAAGTATACGAAGGGCTCTTGACATCTACATTAACTCAAGTCTTCAATGTATAACTGAAAAAAGGTGCCCCGCCCTGGGAAATGCTAGAGGCGCAAGTGGTGACATTACCCAAACCAGGGAAAGACCCCTCCTCCTGCCAAAACTATCGACCCATAGCATTGCTGAATGGGGATATTAAATTATACGCCAAGATCATTGCTGCTCGAGTTAAACTCCTCTTACCTGATTTGATCCACTCCACTTCAACCTACTAGATTCCCTACCGACTGGCCAGGACCTTCTTCTGCTATCTCTGGATTCAGAGAAGGCATTTGATCGGTTAAGCTGGCCGTACATGAGATCAGTCTTATTAAGATTCGGTTTCTACGGCCGGATCCTCACCACCATGTTAGCATTGTACAGTTGCCTATCGGCCCAGGTATTTAGCAACAGCTTTCTGTCAGATGTGTTTCCTATCACCAACGGAATGAGGCAAGGCTGTCCCTATTCATTTTTGTATTGGTTATAGAACCTCTGGCGGCTACGATCCGCCTTGACCCCTCATTCCCAAGCATATCTCTCAGAAACCAACCGCATAAATTGTGCCTATTTGCCGACGACACTCTTTTATTTGTAACCAACCCCACGATGTCCCTCCCACATCTTCACTTAATACTAGATAACGTCTGTTAAGATTTTAACAATGGAGACGTCCTGTCCCCATGGTAACAGACACAAACATATGGAAGCGGCCATGTTATTTCAGGTGCCGCAGTTTTGTAATTTTTATTGGGATTGGATGAAGGGAGTATTTAAGGACGTTTTATGTAGGGATGGACACACTTACCTTGAAAAAGAACCTGGAAGAGGTTCGAAACGCGTTGGTCCGTTGCAGGAGAGTCCCGCTGTTGTGTTTGGACGATCTGATTGCCGGAATCCTGAGTTGTGCTTCCCGGGTGGGCAGCTGACGATTTAACATCTATTTGAGAACCGATTGTGTTCTCAAATGATCCGGTGATTATTTCATCAACACCACCTTTGGATTTTCTCTGCATGCAGTGTTATTCATTTGTATGGTGTGGAATTTTTTTTATGTGTGTTTTATATGAATTTTTAAGAATTGGATATTCTTATGTTTTAATCATTAAAAAACGTATTGCATGAGATATTGGCATCTTTTTATGTTTTATGAAAATCATCACTGGAAATTGTGGGGATAACATTTGAGAGGAGGAAGAAAGTGGAAAGATGTCTATACACGCCAGCTGATCAATCTATCACAAGAACGTAACTAAATTATTGTTTACATGTTGTGATTCCTGAGTACAGTGTGGAGAAAGAATAGTTATTATTGTGGAAGCGCCACATACGTGATTTGTACTTCTTTCTGTATTGCAACTATAGCAAGGCCTCTTATTACAAACTTAACACGTCAAAAACGGATGCCCCCCCCCCCCAATCAACCTTTCTGATTCCCTCCCTACCCTTCAATTAATGTATCCTTATAACTGACAAGCTTCGTCTATTAAATATCTAGGTGTCTATATATCCCACAATGTAGATGCAGTGTTTAATAACAACCTCATACCACTCTTAACTTCATTGTCTTCTTTAACCAGATCCTGGTCGCTGTACGACATATCCTGGCTAGGATGACTGGCAGCGTTTAAAATCTCCCTTCTCCCCAAATTAATGTACCTTTTCCGAACTGTACCCTACTCCTTCCCTAAACGATATTTAAATACATTTTCGGCCGTTAGGACCAAATATACATATGGCCATCCTGGCCCCCTAAATGAGCTTACCAAGGATGGTTCTACCCAAGAACCTAGGAGGACTGGCCATGCCAGATCTCAACCTTTATCACGAAGCGTGCGTATTGGCACACCTCAAAGCATATGGGGCTGCTAACCCTGATCTGGGGTGGACATGTCTGGAGAGAGCGGCGTGTACAGCGTATCCATTAGAAGATATCTTAAAAACCCCTAAGAATCTTCGACCATCTAATTTACCACTACTCCCGTCTACCCGTGCATCACTACAAGCATGGGACAAATTGGCGCAAAACTAAGTAATATTCCGCCAACCTTCACATCCCTATCTCTACGTGCCCTGGCGAAACTGATTCCAAATTTGAATGTTTCCCGATGGCACACATATGGCCTCTCCTATTTGAGTGACTTACTTGACAGATCAGTGCTAACGCCCTCCCCCACCCTGCAATCTAAATTTGGCTACTACCAAATTAGACACTGGTGGAGTACGCTCCCCCCTACCACCAAAGACATTAGTCCGTACACTCACCAGGTTTACACTAGGGCCCTCATTCCGAGTTGTTCGCTCGCAAGCGGATTTTAGCAGATTTGCTCATGCTAAGCCGCCGCCTACTGGGAGTGAATCTTAGCATCTTAAAATTGCGAACGATGTATTCGCAATATTGCGATTACACACCTCGTAGCAGTTTCTGAGTAGCTCCAGACTTACTCGGCATCTGCGATCAGTTCAGTGCTTGTCGTTCCTGGTTTGACGTCACAAACACACCCAGCGTTCGGCCAGACACTCCTCCGTTTCTCCGGCCACTCCTGCGTTTTTTCCGGAAACGGTAGCGTTTTTCCCCACACGCCCATAAAACGGCCTGTTTCCGCCCAGTAACACCCATTTCCTGTCAATCACATTACGATCGCCAGAACGATGAAAAAGCCGTGAGTAAAATTCCTAACTACATAGCAAATTTACTTGGCGCAGTCGCAGTGCGGACATTGCGCATGCGCATTAAGCGGAAAATTGCTGCGATGCGAAGATTTTTACCGAGCGAACAACTCGGAATGAGGGCCTAGGTTGTATAAGACTGATCCTAACGGCGAGGTTTCCTTTTGGTATAAACTACTTACTGCCAAACTACTGTCGAAGTAAAAAATATCACATACCGCATACACACGTACAAACCGCACACAGAGTGGTCTCTGTGCGTGCACGTGTTCTGCCGTGCGTGCGCATACCAGCACGCTGCGTACATTGGCTCACGAAGCCGTGCGTATTAGCGCGTGGTATGAGTAAAATACGGTAGCATACGCATTCGCATAGAAGAGCCACAAAGACATATTCAATAGTTTATCCACATAGTGCATAATTTACACATAGTCTACACACACCACACCAGCAAGTTACATTTACTTAGGAAATAGAACAACAGAGATATCCAGCTTTACAGGATATGAGGGGACAGAACAAGGTTAGGACATAGTGTTTGGTATCCAGATGTACAGTAATTCAAGGGCTACATTCCGATTGCAGTTTGCAGATTATAGCATGTTCCTGCGCATAGATATGTGCAGGAATACAATATTCATAACTTACTGTAATTACTGTTGTTGTGATATTCGGCGGGAACCCAGTGGCGGACTTCTGCAAGTACACCTGGACCAAGCATCGCCCACCTATTCAAATCAACCTATGACCCCTCACGTAATGTAAATGACCTGCCCCTTGACCTATGGAAGAAGAGCTTACAGTTTCTTTTGTATTATGTTTGGACCCATTGTATAAAAGAAAGACCTCCTGGCCGGCCTCAGTCTATTCTCTGAAGGTCATCTTGCTAAGATTGACTGAGGACCGGATCCGTGAGGCGCTGGCGAACAAACGTATGTACTATTAGTTGTAGCTCTTCTCTGTGATATTGTTGAATTCTCTGTGTATATCTTTTTGAGTAAATATATTGTTGCTGCGTTGGACCACAACATAACATATAACTACTGGTGTCGCATTCCATTCTTGTTCGGGTAAAGAGGTGTATTCAGCCACACGTGTCGCTGTATTGTGCGCATAGCGTGTCGGCGTGTATACGCATCGTGCATACACATCGCAGTGGTTATTGTTTGCATTCAGCAGCCGCAGCGGCTCGAACCATAGTGTAATAAGGTATTGCATTTCCCTGAAAGTTAATCGAACTTAACACTACCCAACCCCAGAGTTAAGGTGCAAGTTAAGTGGGAGGAGGACTTAGGAATTGCCTTATCTGACTCTCAATGGAATAATATCTACATGTCCTTTTACAGTATGTCCAAATGTCTTAATCACACCGAGATGCAAACTTCTGAATAGGCTGTACCTGACCCCAGACAGATTCCATATGTTTTTGCTGGTGGCAATGGTGGTCATTCCGAGTTGATCGCTCGTTATTTTTTTTCGCAATGGAGCGATTAGTCGCTAATGCGCATGCGCAATGTCCGCAGTGCGACTGCACCAAGTAAATTTGCTATTAAGTTAGGTATTTTACTCACGACATTACAAGGTTTTTTCTTCGTTCTGGTGATCGTAGTGTGATTGACAGGAAGTGGGTGTTTCTGGGCGGAAACTGGCCGTTTTATGGGTGTGTGTGAAAAAACGCTGCCGTTTCTGGGAAAAACGCGGGAGTGGCTGGAGAAACGGGGGAGTGTCTGGGCGAACGCTGGGTGTGTTTGTGACGTCAAACCAGGAACGAAACTGACTGAACTGATCGCAGTGGCAGAGTAAGTCTCGAGCTACTCAGAAACCGCTAAGAAATTTCTATTCGCAATTTAGAGAATCTTTCGTTTGCAATTTTGCTAAGCTAAGATTCACTCCCAGTAGGCGGCGGCTTAGCGTGTGCAATGCTGCTAAAAGCAGCTTGCGAGCGAACAACTCGGAATGAGGGCCAATGTGGGGAAGTTGGCGATATATTTATAATGTTTTTTTGTCATGTCCCCGTTTAGCCGCATTTTGGGGGGAAGTATTCACCTTAATAAATAATGTCCTTCATACGTCTCTACACCCCTCTCCTAACATAGCACTGTTTCATCTGATGCCAAACTCTGTATTACCTAGACACAAATACGTGCTAAGCCACATGTTTATAGTGGCAAAAGCTGGCCTCGCACAGAACTGGAAACAAATATCACTGTCACATATTTCAAAAAAGTTATTGAAAAGGTTAACTTTAACTACGAGATGGAATCAAATTTTTTGGCTCTGTCTCTTCATCGTCGTCCCCCGAAATTACCCGACTGGTCCTTATGGCACAATTAGAATTGAGACCCAGACCTTAAGCAACCCTTCCAGCTCTGACCCAACCCAATTCCCTCTGAATGATCGAGACTCCACCCCTAGCCCAGGTTACTGAATTGTGTTCTCACTCCCCCCTCATCTGTTTTACTGAACGCATTTGTGAATATTGTTTACAGTTTGAATGTACTGCTATTATTCTGTGATTGATGTTTCCCTCCCTACCTGTACTGTGCCCCCTTTTCTTTTTTCTTTCTGTACCCCTGAATCTTGATGTTGTTGTATTTAAAATATTTTTTTTAATTGACGTAAAAAAAAAAAAGAGTGGAGAAGTGAGCCAGTGGAGCAGTTGCCCATGGCAACCAATCAGCTGCTCTGTATAATTTTATAGTCTGCACATTATAAATGTTACTTCAGTTCTGATTGGTTGCCATGGGCAACTTCTCCACTGGCTCACTTCTCCACTCTTTTCACTGCTTAGTACATCTCCCCCTTATTTTTTTACACCCAGTATGTGGCGGGTGCATGCCTAGATACTAAAGCTGGGTATACACTGGGTACACATTGGGGGTCACTCCGAGATGATCATAGCTGTGGTAAATTTAGCACAGCTACAATCATTCACACTGACATGCGGGGGGACGCCCAGCACAGGGCTATCCCGCCCCGCATGTCAGTGCCCCCCACCCCCGCAGAAGTGCAAAGGCATCGCACAGCGGCGATGCCTTTGCACTTCAAGAGTAGCTCCCGACCAGCGCAGCTTTAGCGTGCTGGCCGGGAGCTACTCATCGCTCCCCAGCCCGCAGCGGCTGCATGTGATGTCACGCAGCCGCTGCAGCCCGCCCCTCGTTCGGTCCGACCATGCCGCCGCCCCCCCCCCCCCCCCCCCGCCCAGCGACCACCTCTGCCTGTCAAGCAGGCATAGGCGATCATAGCGGCCCGACGGCCTTCGGTCATCTGGCATGCACCGGCGCACTGCGGCGCATGCACAGTTCTTACCTGATCGCACCAGTGCGAAAAACTGCAGCGTGCGGCCAGGTCAGAATGACCCCCATTGAACAACCGATATACCGCAAGCCCATCGGCGTGTGTACAACGTTGTTCACAGACAGCCGATGGCGATATATCTATTTCTGGCTGTGTGTTGCTGCAGGGACCGCTGGTGACTGACATATCAACTACAGTATGTGGGCACATTTAATTGCCCACCCAGGTGTGCCATTAGGCACGACACACCGGGCGGACAATTGGTAAGTGTGTATGCATTTACCAATCATTAGATTAACCGACCGCACGTACACTTGCTGCAGGGACCGCCAGTGATTGACATCTCAACTGGGGGGAGGGCACATTTAAATACCCGCTTGGTTGTGACATCAGGCACGACGCATCGAACAGATAATTGGTAAGTGTGTATGCACTTACCAATAGTTAGATACGGCGGTGGATCGGCCAGGTGTGTATCCAGCTTAACGGTGACGTCTGCAGGCGAAATAGAGCGGTCATGATCTTTCGCATGTAGCCACACAATTTTTAGATTCATGCCTTAGCATAGGCTAGTAAGCAGGCTGCCACTACCATCCAGGGATAATGATTAGAGAACATAGCTATGGTTTCATTTTATTTTATTTTTACTATCTTTATTATAGACAGTTTAAGAAAAAAAAATCAAAAACAAATTTTTACTGAAATACCGGTCAGATGTACTAAAATCTTTGCACAAGTGAATAGCAGTAGATAGCAGCAACCAGAGGGGAAGAGAGTTTAGGCACCGCGATAAACCTACATAGCTTTTAAATTGCATATCTTATTCGCAATGTGTGTGGTCCCCTCATTCCAATCAGTGTCAGCCATGTAGGCCTATCTACATGAGGCCTCCAGTTGGAAAAAAAAAATCTATCACGAGGAGCAGGCGGGTTTTAGTTGAGACAAGATACAGTATCTCAGACTTGGCATGTAGAACCCTCTTCCTAAAACACCAGCATCCAGGAAGGCAGACTTGTGTGTGCAGAATGTGCATCCTGATTAAACTTGATGCCAAAAGAGCTCGCTCGGCCTTTACTGTTTACTAACATTTCAATTTCTATGGTTCATTTCGTAAACTTGGAATAAAAAATAAATAAAAAAAAGAGGCTGCTGGGGCGCCCGGCATGTCTGTAACCTTGATGATATTTTCACTGAAGCGGCATTATGGTTCTTAATTGCTTAAGAGAAAGGAACGTGTTGACATTTACTCCACTGTGTGCTCGGAACGCGGTGCCTAAACCATTATGCTAATCCAAGCATTATATACAGTAACATATTTATGGCACTGACACCAGTGATGTTGTAGGTAAAGGCCTGTGAAATGGTCTGTAAACAGAGAGAATTGATTCTGAGCTCAGAGAGCCGCTGTTAAAGCCACAGAAGGTAAAACGCAGATTTCCAATTTCAATTCATGTTGTCAGATTGGGTCAGACAGTGTCAGTGAATCTGCCACTGCACATCAGGCTGGCTGCTTAATATGTAAAGCAATCGCACTTGGAGGAATTAGCACGGATATGGTGTTCCTGGGACTCTGCCATGCGCGGCAATTTGCACACATAATATAGATTGTCTGTAACGCTTAGTAAACATTAAAGATTAATAAAAAATAAATAAAAGAAGGAAGACCGCGCATTCCCGGGACATTTTATTTGTCATTTTCAGTGCTTAAGAATGAATTGGGTAATGTGTTCTTGGCGACTGATCCCTGCAGTAAAAAGATGGCGAACGATGCCTTACATTTTCCGAAGCGCTGATGAATATTTATATATGGCTATCCTAACGTCAACAGTGTCTAGGCGGTACCATAATAACAATATTTTTTACTTTGTACTTCTGTGGGAGATGTTTAGATGTTTAGACAGAAGATACGATTGCTTGTGGGAAGCAAAAAGAATTTCTGTCTCTTAGCGATCACAGAATATTGCAATCCTGGCTCTAACGGATATATATATACAAGAGCATGTGTAATATAGCCAGCGCCTATCGCCTGAGAGCGTTAGTTTGTAACATTGCTGAAGGGTTCAAATCTGCACCGAACTGATAGCAACTAATCAGCAATTAGCTTTTATCTGTCTGGTGCATGTTAGACAATGAAAGCAAAGGTTTGGTTGGTATGGTTCTGCACCACCTTTGAGTCATGTTAGCAAACACCCTTACATGACTACACAAGCCATCACATATATAGCTTTAAATATTATAAATAAAAGCTGTTAATTATAAGTAAATTAAAATGATAGCTATTGGTTCAGTAATTAACTATTTACACTAATTATGTATAAATACAAATGCAAAAAAATACAGTATATAGTACCTTAATTATTAGAAAAATGGGAAAAATATTGTTCAGCTCTCCTATATCTTTACATCATCTTTCAATTACTGTATCATCTCTCCCTAATTTCTTCTCTTCCATGATGTCACCTCTCTTTTCCTCTATCCTCCGTATATCCATCTCTAACCTTCTGGTCCCCATAGTCATCTCTACACTTCTCCTCCACATCATCAGCAGCTCTATTTTCCTCTGTATATCCATCTCTAACCTTCTACTCCCCGTAGTCGTCTCTACACTTCTCCTCCACATCATTAGCAGCTCTATTTTCCTCTGTATATCCATCTCTAACCTTCTGGTCCCCATAGTCATCTCTACTCTTCTCCTACACATCATCAGCAGCTCTATTTTCCTCTGTATAACCATCTCTAACCTTCTGCTCCCAACAGTCATCTCTGTTCTACTCATCCAAATCATCAGCTCTATACTTCTCTGTATATCCATCTCTAACCTTCTGCTCCCCATAGTCATTTATACACTTCTCCTCCACATCATCAGCTCTATTCTTCTCTGTATATCAACCTCTAACCTTCTGCTCCCCATAGTCATCTATACATTTATCCTCCACATCCACATTAGCTCTGTCCTCCTCTATATATCCATCTATAACCTTCTGCTCCCCATAGGCATGTCTACACTTCTCCACATCATCAGCAACTCTATTCTCTGTATAACTGTATCTAACCTTCTGCTCCCCAGTCATCTCTACACTTCTTCTCCACATCATCATTATCTCTATTCTCCTCTATATATAAATCTCTAACCTTCTGCTCCCCATAGTCATCTATACACTTATTCCCACATCATCAGTAGCTCTATTATCATCTGTATAACCATATCTAACCTTCTGCTCCCCATTGTCATCTCTACACTTCTCCTCCACATCATCAGCTGTATTCTCTTCTGTATAACCACCTCTAACCTTCTGCTCCCCATAGTCATCTCTACACCTCTCCTCCACATTATCAGCTCTGTTGTCCTCTGTATAACCATTTCTAATCTTCTTCTCCCTATAGTCACCTCTATACTTCTCCTCCACATAATCAGCTCTATTCTTTTCTGTATAACCATCTCTAACCTTCTGTTCCACATAGTCATCTCTACACTTCTCCTCCAGATTATCAGCAGTTCTAGTCTCCTCTATATATCCATCTCTAACTTTCTGCTCCCCATAGTCATCTCTACACTTCGCCACGTCATCAGCAACTCTATTCTCCTCTGTATATCCATCTCTAACCTTCTGCTCCCCTTAGTCATCTCTTCACTTCTCCTCCACATCATCAGCAGCTCTGTTCTCCTCTATATATCCATATCTTACCTTCAGCTCACCATAGTCTTCTCTACACTTCTCCTCCACATCATCATCATCATCATCATCATCATCATCATCATCATCA
This sequence comes from Pseudophryne corroboree, assembly GCF_028390025.1. Lineage (NCBI taxonomy): Eukaryota > Metazoa > Chordata > Amphibia > Anura > Myobatrachidae > Pseudophryne > Pseudophryne corroboree. The sequence continues at coordinate 39,087,273 of NC_086452.1, read as the reverse complement.
TCATCATCAGCTCTATTCTCCTCTGTATAACCATTTCTAAACTTCTGCTCCAAACAGTCATCTCTATACTTCTCCTCCACATCATCAGCAACTCTATTCTCCTCTGTATATCCATCTCTAACCTTCTGCTCCCCAAAGTCATCTCTAAACTTCTCCTCCACGTCATCAGCAGCTCTGTTCTCCTCTATATATCCATCTCTAACTTCAGCTCCCCATAGTCTTCTCTACACTTCTCTTCCACATCATCATCATCAGCTCTATTCTCCTCTGTACGAGAAAGAGGGAGGCTGCGCTGGCAGAGGAAAGAACAATATAGACCACTAAATGTGTAATTAAATTTTTTTTATTAAAAGACAATAATTCTTTAAAAAAACACTACTTCTGTGCAAAATAATGTGCCAAATATATGCAGAGTAAATGGATTTTACCAATTAAATGCAGAAATTGGAGTTTACCCAAGGTTTTGGTACAGGATTAATGCGATATATTCTCTGGAATCCGTTCCATATTTTGCCCATAAGTATTGTATCCAGTTATAATCCAATAAGGAGAGTCCCTTTTAGATGTTACTGGAGAGAGTCCATGGAATAATTCCATATACCGCTAGAGGGTTAGTGCAATGTCCCATAGATGGTGAGTACCTCATGCAATGCGGAAAAGAGCTGGTGCCTCTCTCGGACTCCTCTGGATAGCTGGTCGACGGTATGGGCTGGTTCGGGTCCAATTCAGAGATATCCTGGTCCAATGGGTAAGTTACTGACGCGTTTCGCTGCATAGACCTTGCAGCTTTTTCATATAACCATTTCTAACCTTCTGCTCCCAACAGTCATCTCTATACTTCTCATCCACATCATCAGCTCTATACTTCTCTGTATCTACATCTCTGACCTTCTGCTCACTATAGTCATCTCTACACGTCTCCTCCACATCATCAGCTCTATTGTCCTCTGTATAACAATTTCTAACCTTCTGCTCCCAACAGTCACCTCTATGCTTCGCCACATTATCAGCTCTGTTGTCCTCTGTATAACCATCTCTAATCTTCTTCTACCTATAGTCATCTCTATACTTCTCCTCCACATCATCATCTCTATTCTCCTCTATACTGTATATCCATCTCTAACCTTCAGCTCCCCATAATCTTTTCTACACTTCTCCTCCACATCATCATCAGCGGCTGTATTCTTTTCTGTATAACAATTTCTAACCTTCTGCTCCCAATATACATCTCTGACCTTCTGATCACCATAGTCATCTCTACATTTCTCCTCCACATCATCAGCAGCTCTATTCTCCTCTGTATAACTATCTCTAACCTTCTGCTCCCCATAGTCATCTCTGCACTTCTCATCCACATCATCAGTAGCTCTATTCTTCTCTGTATAACCATCTCTACTCTTCTGCTCCCCATAGTCATGTCTACACTTCTCCTCCACATCAGCAGCTCTATTTTCCTCTGTATAATCATCTCTAAACTTTTGCTCCCCATCAACAGCTCTACTCTTTTCTACATCATCAGCTCTATTCTCCTCTGTATAACCATCTCTAACCTTCTGCTTCCCATAGTCATATCTATACTTCTCCACATCATCAGCTCTATTTAACATTGTATAACCATCTCTAACCTTCTGCTCCCCATAGTCATCTATACATTTATCCTCCACATCATTAGCTCTGTTGTCCTCTAAATATCCATCTCTAACCTTCTGCTCCCCATAGTCATCTCTACACTTCTCCTCCACATTATCATCTCTATTCTCCTCTATATATCCATCTCTAACCTTCTGCTCCCCATAGTCATCTATACATTTATTCCCACATCATCAACAGCTCTATTCTCAGCTGTATAACCATATCTAACCTTCTGCTCCCCATAGTCATCGCTATACTTCTCCTCGACATCATCAGCTGTATTCTCCTCTGTATAACAATCTCTAACCTTCTGCTCCCCATAGTCACCTCTACACTTCTCCTTCACATTAGCAGCTCTGTTGTCCTCTGTATAACCATCTCTAATCTTCTTCTACCTATAGTCATCTCTATACTTCTCCTCCACATCATCATCTCTATTCTCCTCTATACTATATATCCATCTCTAGCCTTCAGCTCCCCATAGTCTTCTCTACACTTCTCCTCCACATCATCAGCAGCAGCTCTATTCTCTTTTGTATAACAATTTCTAACCTTCTGCTCCCAACAGTCATCTCTTTACGTCTCATCCGAATCTCAACTCTATACTTCTCTGTATATACATCTCTAATCTTCTTATACCTGTAGTCATCTCTATACTTCTCCTCCACATCATCATCTATATTCTCCTCTATACTGTATATCCATCTCTAACCTTCAGCTCTCCATAGTCTTTTCTACACTTCTCCTCCACATCATCATCAGCAGCTCTATTCTCCTCTGTATAACAATTTCTAACCTTCTGCTCCCAACAGTCATCTCTATACTTCTCATCCACATCATCAGCTCTATACTTCTCTGTATATACATCTCTGACCTTCTGATCACCATAGTCATCTCTACATTTCTCCTCCACATCATCAGCAGCTCTATTCTCCTCTGTATAACCATATCTAACCTTCTGCTCCTCATAGTCATCTCTACACTTCTCCTCCACATCATCAGGTCTATTTTCCTCTGTATAACCATTTCTAACCTTCTGCTCCCCATAGTCATGTCGACACTTCTCCACATCATCAGCTCTTTTCTTTTCTGTATAACCATCTCTAATCTTCTGCTCCCTATAGTCATCTGTACACTTCTCTTTCACATCATCAGCTCTTTTCTTCTCTGTATAACCATCTCTAATCTTCTATTCCCCATAGACAGCTCTACTCTCCACTACATTATCTGTGTTATTATTCTCTGTAAAACAATCTCCTACTTTCTGCTCCCCATAGGCAGCGCTTCTTTCCTCCACCATACCATTTGTGCAATTCTTCTTTGTATAACCGTTTTTTATCTTTGTCTGCTTCCCATAGTCAGCTCTACTCTTCTCCTCAGTAACATCAGTTCTATTCTTCTTTGTATTTGTCCTCCTTTCTCCTGCATGTCACATCTTTTCCCCCATCCGCCACATTTTCATAATTTACTAACATCTTACAATTACATCATATCTCGCCTTCTCTACATCAACTTTGTTCAACTCTGGGCCATCACTTCGCCATTGCTCAATGTCATCTGCTGTACTCTTCTCCTCCATGTGATTATCTGTATCCATCTCTTCTTTATCTTTCTCTCCTTCTCCTCCATATCTCCCATATTTTTCCATGGTTCCATGTCTTCATCTCTCCTCCTCTCACCTATATCATCAGCTTTACTCTTCTCCACATCACCATCTTTTTCTTTCCTGTCATTCTTTCTCTATTGTCATCCATATCATTGCTCACTTTTGGGCCTAATTCAGAGTTGTACAATATGCCGATGTTTTCACAACTGAGTGATTATCGGCAGACTGCACATGCGCTGCGATTGCACTGCGCATGTGTAAAGATACCTTTGTGATTCCGCTCGCAGTGAGGATTGCTTTGCCGAGTGATTGACAGGAAGTGACCGTTCAAGGGAGGTAACGAGGATTGGCAGCAAAAACGCAGATGTGTCATGTCCGTTTTCAGAGCGTGTATCTGACTTACAGCTGCGATCATGTACGCAAAGAAACATGGCGCCTGTGTTGCTACTACTGTGAACAGTCTGTGCAGTCATAGACCTACTGTTTTCTTTGTAGTACTTGTATTTTATACAATACATACACTACAGTATGGACTTATAGTTATCATGATATATAGTTCCAATTATGTTCTTATAATATTAATACCCAGACCGCATTTGTCTTCATATTATTATATTCTCATTCCAACAATGTTATCACATTGTGATATTTGTCACTCCTGAGCTAGCCAGTGTCTCTTAGTCCATAGACAAATAAAAGGAAACCTGTGACATGTGGACAGAATTGTGTAAAGGTGCCCATACCCTAGACCAGTGTTTCTCAAACTCTGTCCTTAGGACCCCACACGGTTCACGGTTTCCAGGTCACCCAGCAGCTGCACTGTGTATCACCAACTGCCACATTTTTTAAATCTACAGGTGACCTGCAGAACATGGACCGTGTGGGGTCCAGAGGACCGAGTTTGAGAGCCAGTGCACTAGACGATATTATGAGCAATTTGGCCATTTCCGATGGATCGGAACTACAAATCATTCATAATAGTGCAGATCTGCTGCAGGGAAGATCTGAAGCTATCGTTAATGACAGCATTCTCCTGGATGTAGCCACTCACAGATCTTAAGATATATTGTATGTGTATTGTACTGTATCGTTTGCCAGGACTGCCGGGGAGCTGCCGGGGGAGTTCGAGGGAAATCGTTAACGAGAATGCATCGTTTACAGGTCATGTAGTGTATGGGCACCTTAAGACTAGAAATTTTAACAAGAACGAAAACCGACACCCCTTTTCCATCAAATTTAACCAAATTAAGGTATATTAAGGTAAATAATAATAATAATGTACTTGTGCCGCCATGTTATGCAAACAATTTAAATAAGTGAGGAAGGTAGATGAACGGCCTGGCTAAGCTGGCCCAGAGTAGTAGTCTCAGTATATATACTGTATATGCTTCTGTTGCGTGAGATTTAATGGGTGACTGGAGCAATCACGTTCAGGTCAGTTCCTATGTGGGCCATTACACAAAGTATATGTGAAAAATACCTCCTGAATGTTCTTCATTGTACCACTGTCTATGTCAGTGGTTCTCAAACTGTGTGCCGTGGCACCCTGGGGTGCTGCAGGACACTTGCAGGGGTGCCTAAAGTTGGTGGTCCGGGATCAATTCAAACTATTTATTGTCAATGTAATAAGCAAACCTAGTGATTGTGGCGCCAATCATAAAATATGTGGACAAACAGAAGTAAATCTTGTTCCTCACCACATCATTGGACCTAAGGATGACATCTAAACATAATTTACTTAATTTAATATATTTAAAAAAAAATTTTCAATAAAAAACTTCTGCCCTATGGGTGCCGTGAAAAAAAGTTCTGATAATCTAGGGAGCCGTGATTCAAGAAAGTTTTGGAACCACTGGTCTATGTGGATTGGAGCACATAGACAAAGGGGTAGCCAAGAACAGTTACTAATTATCAGCTTAATTACAGTCACTGTCAGCTGGTCTGAACTCTAACCCCTCCCACCAGTGATGTGATCACCTCAGAGTTCCGACTCCAACTGGGCATATGCCGGATCTCCTCTGTACATTATGAAAGAAAGTCTAGACAGTGAAAGTGTCCACATATTGTATATTGTCATTGGTAAAGCTGCTTACAAACATGAAGCTCTAGTTTGTCTATTTCATTGTTTTAACTAATAATAGCTTGACGTTTTATCCATCCTGGACAATCAACATGTATAAGGTTGTGTTAACAGTTAGCATGGAAGTAGTGAGGACACTTTGTGATCTGGTCACTCAAACAAGGTTCTTATGGTCTTGATCTGTCTGGTTGGCTATTTATCAGTCACTGGCTACACTGGAACAAGCTATAGCGTTATTTTTTTTAATATGTCTTTATTTTGTATTAATTGGAGCACTATATAGGGGGATATTTATTCAGCCCCCATAGGGATTTTCAGTTGTCCCCAAAGCTGGCCGTCATCTGGGATCCAATTAATCTGTCCTAATCAGCCCCATTTTCTCCAAAAATAAAAAGGTCCATGAACTTATCACCTATTCTATGTGTTTTTGCATGAAACTAGATGAAAAAAAACTGGGTTTTAATTGAATAGCCTGAAGTGAAACATCTAAAAAAAATGCTGTAATACCCCGTTGTTGTTTTTTCTTCCCAAAAAATTATTGGGGCTAATTTAATACCCTCCATAGTGCTGAAAAAAAGTTCAAACATCGATCTTCTTTAATAACTATAATGATAATGATTGTATAAACAATAACATTGGAAACAAAGGGGAGATCCAGGCACCATCTGTCATCCCTCCCTAACATGCTCATCTGTTTTTATTGACCCTTGAGTCCAGTTAAAGCTGGTTGAAAGCTGAAATTAGGTGCTTTCATTGATTTCTGCTCATCTACCATCATTACCAGGATCAGAGCAGCACCAGGAATAAGGAACGACTTGGGAGACCAAAGACTGGACTGGAATTAGGAATTGGAATCCACCAGAATGAGACCCTGGAACCAGTCATGGTGAACTTAGCCCCAGCACCTGAATCCAGGAACTTGAGACTGTAATCCACAACTGGGAACAAAACAAGTACCTAAATGAACCGGTATTGAATTGGGATCACAGGGTGACTTTCACATTGTGATCTGCACTAACTTTCCTTGAGATTTTGACTATATATAGTCAAAATTGGAAGCAAATATCTAACCGTGTGTACTCACCTTTAGACTGGAGGTCTCAGATCTGTTCATCTAACATAGATACCCAGACCCAGGACCCACACACCATTACACAGAACTGGAAATGGAACCTGAGACTCAGCACTAGCCCATCTACCAGATAACCAGAATGCAGAGACCAAACTCCTACACTATGGCAGGGCTGGATTAAGGCAGGTGGGAGCCAACACACACACCACCATCCTCTTCCTAAAAAGTGAGTTGTTCTGGCCATAAGTAAGTCACAGGTGCTGGTTTAAACAGGGCACTCTCAGTCTCTATTGGTAACAGTGGTCAAGTGAGCGCAGCTCCTCAGATCCGATTGGACTATAGTGTTCACCTAACCAAATACAATATGGCCATGCCCATGGAGTCAGGATGTTTGTGTACAATGGAAATGCTAATGCTCAGGAATACTGCCGTTGGCCAGGAAAAGCACAGGACACCATGATATAACACCGCTGGACACGATCAGTGAGGCTAAGATTCGAAGTGTGACACTCCTCAGCTACATTCCAGTTCCCCTCCCAATAGCCTTCCCACCCTTGTAGCCTGTAAGCTCTCCACTCTCTTGTTCTCACCCTGTACTATCCTTGTCTCAAGTGAGCGCTCTACCAACCATTTTATTGAATGCTATGGGGGTGTTACACTGACATTCTCACTTATTTGTGCTGACAGTCAATCTTGCTGACCTGTTTTATGCCTGACTCGTCATCACCACTCAGGTATTACAATGTATGGAATCTATATTTAAAGCTGTGACATTGAACCCTGTCTGTGAAATTGATTAGGGCTGATTCGTCTATACATCCATCACTATTACAAGTCATAATGAAAGCCTTCAATGGTTTCCTCATTAAAACAAAGATAGAAAAGAAATAAGCTAAACAAATGAGACTCTTTCAATCTCCAAAGTTTCTGATATCTAAAATATAACATTAATTATTTTCCAATATTTATTTTTATAATGTCCAAGATGGCTGCCTTCATGTGTAGAACATTTACCTTCTCTTTTCAAATTATTATTTTTTTCACATTTGTTTATTTGCAAATTACTTTTGAAAGCCATTTAGAAGTTTTATTTATTTAGTCTCTTTTTTTTGCACTTTACGGAAACTTTTTCAAGTGATATTTATACAGTTTACGCTACAAAACAATTGAAACAAATATATAAACTTGATGTTTTCATAGAGATTCAAAGAATATGTGATCTACAATACATTTGTCACCACTGGGCCTGAAGCGTGGCGAGTGCAGCGCGCCCACGAGGGGACACGCTGTGCTCGCCGCCGATATTCTGTCTGTCCGGATTCTGTCTGTCGGGATCCCGGCATCGGTCTCCTGCACGGCGGAATCCGACAACCGGCATATCATACTGAATCCGCTCTATGTGTCGTGATTTTTAGTCACTGGCTAAGCTTCTATATGGACAGTAGTAGCAACAGCGCCACCTGCAGGCTAGTACAGAAAATGAACATACTGAAGAGGATAACTAGCCTAACAATATATAAAGTGAAAACAGTATATATATTTTTTTTTTTGGGTGAAGCAATAAATGTAAATCATTTTATATTAGGAGTTTTTTATAAGATGGAACATAGCGGATATTACCAAAGGAAAATCCTCCAGTATGAAGGCAACAACAAAGTGGAATAAACCAATGTATCCATTAGGAGGGGGGATTGCGCTGTGTATTAATACGCACTTTATATGCCCGGATCAGCTTCTGCTTCAGTTCCCAAACTTTTTATTTTACTTACTGATATTTTCTCCAAATTTGACCCTTGTATACTACCTTTACCTTTCTTTGTCCCCTGAATGACCGATATAATTCATCCGATTATCTATTATCTTGTTATTGGACATAAATTTTACAAGCTGTTGAGAATGCGGAAAATCAATACCTTTTAAATGCTGTTTATGTGTGATTAACGGTTAATATCCTCACAAATTATTTAATGTAATAAGGTCATTTATCTCTTGCATAGCCCTGGTATCCTGCAAAGAATAATAGAATAATAGATAAGGACACTGGTAAAGGGGATATCTCAGATGCTTTTCTGCGCCAATTTTATTACCCATATCCTCTTTACAGCCACAAAGCTGCACTATGGTTATTTTATGCAAGTAATAAAATTAGCCTGAGATAGAATTAGCAGACTCCGGGCTCTTTATAGGTCAAGTCGATGCTTTATGATCCTGCTACTCCCTAGTGCTATCGTCATGAGGCTAGTTAGAGGGGTCTTTAAGCATGATTTAATATGTCCATGCTTCAGAAAATAGTTAAATAGCTAATTAAATGGAGGAGTTAATTTACATATTAATTGACCTTCCAGTAATATTTATATTGATACCTACACGAGAACCTAGTGTCTTCATTGCCTTTCATCATAGTTAGTTTGAGCAAATATGGTATAACTTTTTTTTTTCCTCTCTCTTCCCTTTAAACTGAAGTTTCCTTTTATTGTCACCGGAGAGTTTTTGAATTCCCTGGAATAGCATAGTACATCTGGCTGGAAGTTTATTCATTTGCAGAAGCCTTTTGTTGTAGAATAATTAGCTCACACACAAGAGCACAGAAAGGGGGGGGGGGGGGGAGAGGGTGGAGGAAGAGGGGGGGGGGGTATGTGTTTGATTGCGCGTCGAGGAGGTGGATTTCTTGGATCCGTGCCCGAATAAAAGCCGGTGATAATTATGATAATCATGGCTCTACAGCAGGCATTCCCAACCACGGTCCTCAAGGCACACCAACAGTGCAGGTTTTAGTGATATCCAGGCTTCAGCACAGGTGACTTAATTAGTAGCTCAGTTATTTTGATTTAACCATCTGTGCTGCAGCCTGGATATCACTAAAACCTGCACTGTTGGTGTGCCTTGAGGACCGTGGTTGGGAATGCCTGCTCTACAGTCTAGAAATCTTGTGGGAGATAAAATTGTGGACATGTGTGGGAATTAGCATAACATTTTCACCGGCGGTTATGAGCTCGGCAATATCCTCCCACCTCCTCCCAAGTGCGGCAAGGAGCGTTGTGTTCACCGAAAAGGTTTACGTTTAGCAAAATACCTTAGAAGCGAGCAGCTGGGTGAAGCCGCACTAAATATCAACCCATGTGCAATGTATCATTAGAAAACGGCGCTTGTTACTTTGTTTTTCTCGCGTTTAATAACGGAGGAGTATTGTAATGTACCAATTCCTGCTGCTTTAATGCTTTTTACATACATTTCCAATCGAAATACATCTGCTGTGTCTCTCCGCTAGGTAATTATAGCCCAAATAAATATTGCCGCGATAAACTCCCAGAAAACCTGGAACATAAATATGATTTTTAAAAAAAAAAAATTCTCCAAAATGTTAACAGGTTTTAATTTGGCTTGTGTTTTAGAAAAGGGTGAGGGGTACAGGAAAGGAAGACCCCCCAGAGAGGGCTGCTCAGCATCAAACAATTACAGTGGGCTCTAGACCCCAGAACATTTATGCTTTTCCGATTGAATGACTTCATATAACGGACACCTGCCACGTCTCTTGCAATGAATCACTCTACTTGGAGGCTCATACGCGTTAAGAGCGGTCACGGGTTGTTGGCCACTGATGTATCGGATACAAAGCCTGCTCAGGGTTCAGTGCCTGAGCCAAATGTTAAAGTGCTATCTGTTCTTGTCTATAAAACCCAACATTACTGTTACCTTGCATTCTTTTATTATGGTGCAAGCGCTTCAACTTAACATTTTATTACGTTAACTTTTTTTTTTTTTTACTATTATTATTTTTTTATTCTGTTTGTCAGGCTTGTGAGTTTTTGTGCTAAAAGAGTTTGCCATCTGCTGCTTTTGGGAAAGGTAGCTATTGTCTGGTCACTTTAGCAGGTTATTCTTTACACTTGTTTACTTTTCCACATTACCGCCTAATGTGCATATTCTAATGATTAGAACAGGAAACAGAGGGTCTGATTCAGGATCTGTACCGCGGCGGTCGCAGTGACCCCTAAACGGCAGCTGTGGCCACACCCATACATCACTGGCCGCACCCACACCGCACTGGCCACGCCTCCTCCGCTTCTTGAACATTTTCAGCCCCAGGCTCTTGTAACTTTTAATAATCCGGTCCTAGCACCAAGACAGTGTTTTCACAGATCATCGTGAGGCATCATTCTTGATACACCATACAAAGGGCGGAAAGCACAACCCTCCAATTGGATCCCTCTCTGGGGGAAAGAAGAAAAGAAGTCTATAGGCTATGTAAGATTTAGATTAATTTCTAATAATTATTTAAAATGCCAGCACTAATATATGTTGCGGACGCAAGGCGCATCTTATTACCATATACGATAAAAGTGCGCTGTACGTCGCAAACACTATATCCCTTAAGAGAAAACAAGTACACACACACATTTTCTGAGTTCCAACGCTCATTGATGTATATATTTGATATTTAAAAGGATATGCATACAATATATCACATGTACAGTATATATATATATATATATATGGTTTAGATCAGGGCTGGGGAACCTCCGGCCCGCGGGCCGTATAAGGCCCGCAAAGCCGTTTGCTCCGGCCCACCCACTTCTCTCAGTGAGACACGCCGCCGCTCAGTCCGGCGGCAGCGTGTCTCAGCTGTCAGTTTCAGGACAGGGAGGAGAGCGCGGCGGCGGCGGGTAGAACTTGAAACCGCCGGTCGTGAGCCAATCAGAGCTCGCGGACCGGCAGCCAATCAGGAGCCGCGGCTGCCGGTCCGCGAGCTCTGATTGGCTCTTGAACCGCAGCTGGTTTCAAGTCCTACACACCGCCGCCCAACATAGCTGCGCTCTCCTCTATGTCCCGCCGAAAGGAGCGGTAAGCAGCACGGGGGGGGGGCACTGTGGGGGCATCTGTATACCTGGCACTGTGGGGGCATCTGTATACCTGGCACTGTGGGGGCATCTGTATACCTGGCACTGTGGGGGGCATTTGTATACCTGGCACTGTGGGGGCATCTGTATACATGGCACTGTGGGGGCATTTGTATACCTGGCACTGTGGGGGCATCTGTTTACCTGGCACTGTGGGGGGCATTTGTACACCTGGCACTGTGGGGGGGGCATTTGTACTCCTGGCACTGTGAGGGGCATTTGTATACCTGGCACTGTGAGGGGCATTTGTATACCTGGCACTGTCAGGGGCATTTGTATACCTGGCACTGTGGGGGCAATTGTGGATCTGGCACTGCACTATTGGGGGCATATGTGTATCACGTCCCATTTTAACTGACCACACCCATTTTTTTGGCGCGCGCGCCTCCGGCGCGCACACACAGTGCCTCTAAGGGGCAGACCTACTGGGGGGCAGAGTAATTTTTTAAGTTGAGAATTTTTGTATGGCCCCCGAAGGATTTTATAAATATCCAAATGGCCCTCGGTAGAAAAAAGGTTCCCCACCCCTGGTTTAGATTAACAATTACATAGGGAGTAAGAATCCATACAGTTACAGCCAGCATACGATACCATTTCCCTCAATGGAAACTTATCTCCATCTTTGGATCTGCCTCAACAGCAGCTACACAGAACAGCAAAAACAGCATCTCGAACAGCAACTGGTAACAGAACTTCTTGTGACTGGGATCACCTATACACTAGGTATGTTGGGGAAGTACATGTCTTCTGTTATTGGTCCAGGGGAGGAAACTTTCTCATTCATGATGAGTCATGGGTCAGTTCATATGCAAGCCTTGAAGATGACATCATAGGGGTTGGCCTCTGGCTTCCTAGCCACATACTTCCTTTCAGGAATGTCCTATTATTCTAATAAGAGTGACTTCATATTCCTACATTTAATCATAACTACTCATTGCAATGTGCTACAATCCAACCACAGGCACCAAATTAACACACTTATTAATCTGATTACTTTGACACCAAGCATGACATGTTTATCTTGTTCCGTTCCATTAATACATATACATGATGTTATGCTCCATTATATAATTTAAAACCTTATAATGTCTAGTGCTTGACATGTTTAATTTATGTGTGGTATGAAATATGTGTTGAATATATCCTTGTGGCTTGTCTGTGTGAATGCGTATCCTACCATATATTGCTGTGCTCGCTGCGCGTATTCGCACGCATAGTGACTCATCCGTGTGGAGTTTGTATGTTTTCTGTATGTAATAGTTTTGACTTCGACAGCTACTATAGGATAATGCCATCTGCAGATGGCATTGCCCACTACATGCAAGCTCTGGAAATATATTGCATTCCGGAACCTTGGTGCATATGCAGTAAGCGGCCAAACCTCAGAAAACGTTTTTTGGCTTCTAAAGGCTCAAGGAGCTGCAAGCGCACCTCACGTCTAACCCTAAGGGGCAGTTCCGTTAGCTGTCACGTTTCCGGTTATTAGGGTGGGAAAACCTTGCTTGCTTCTTGCTTTCACCTGTATGCGAGACAAGCAAAAACCAGCACATTTTTGCTGTCCTGACCTGATATCCTGCGTAGTACTGGCATATGAGATTCCATCAGTAATGAGAGAATTAGAGTTGAAAGGGGCGGGTCTTAGCTGAACTCTAAATTGCGGTGTAACAATAAAGCAGTCCAGCATCTGTAAGCTACATCCAAAGCAGCCAGTAGTTACCCTCGCATCTGATCAGAAGCATTTTAAATGTCGACACCAAAATGTCACCAGTACATTTTTGTATTATTGTTAAGGTTAGGTTTAGGGTAAGGCTAAAATATGAAGAAGACAATAAAAAAACAACAATGGCCCTCATTCCGAGTTGATCGCTCGGTATTTTTCATCGCATCGCAGTGAAATTCCGCTTAGTACGCATGCGCAATATTCGCACTGCGACTGCGCCAAGTAATTTTACAATGGAGATAGTATTTTTACTCACGGCTTTTTCATCGCTCCGGCGATCGTAATGTGATTGACAGGAAATGGGTGTTACTGGGCGGAAACAGGCCGTTTTATGGGCGTGCGGGAAAAAACGCTACCGTTTCCGGAAAAAACGCAGGAGTGGCCGGGGAAACGGGGGAGTGTCTGGGCGAACGCTGGGTGTGTTTGTGACGTCAAAACAGGAACGACAAGCACTGAACTGATCGCACAGGCAGAGTAAGTCTGAAGCTACTCTGAAACTGCTAAGTAGTTAGTAATCGCAATATTGCGAATACATCGGTCGCAATTTTAAGAAGCTAAGATTCACTCCCAGTAGGCGGCGGCTTAGCGTGTGTAACTCTGCTAAAATCGCCTTGCGAGCGATCAACTCGGAATGAGGGCCAATGTGTCTACATGTTAAATGTCGGCATTATAAACATGTCTACATTTTGGTATCGACATCCCGGATGTCAACTTTGCATACCACACCCTGCATGCAAAGAAGTAAATACATGTATTTGAATGGCAGTGCAACATGATCTGGCTTGCGGCACAGTTGCTCCAATTACCTGTTGTGCTCCCGGCCCTGAATCAGGCCCTTAATGTGGTGCAAAGGAACTCACGCCGGGCCAAATGTTTTCGTCATTGCGACTCATTACATATGCCCAGGTTCCTGGCGCTTCCTTCTTTATCATCTCAGCATAGATCGGTGCTAATTCCTGTACACATTTCACACTATATATAATTTTAGTACAAATTCAATAAAGCAAATAAAAAACAGTATCAATTTAGCAATAATACTTATTACAGCAGGGTGAATAAACGTGGGATAGTCTGTATGAATGTACGGGAATGGTGCAATATGTTTTATTTTATCAAAAAACATGTGAAATATTGTGTTATTTGGCAATTACCCGAAACGGTCCTTCCGCACCCCCCCCCCCCATGCCTCATCCTTAACAATAATTTTTATTGAATCGGTGTGTGTGTGTGTGTGTGTGTGTTAGTGTGTGTGTGTGTTTGTAGGTGAAAAAAAGGGTGTATACAGATATATATACAGAGTATATACAGTTGTGCTCATAAGTTTACATACTCTAGCAGAATTTGTGATTTTCTGGCCATTTGTCAGAGAATATGAACGATAACTCACAAACTTTTCTTTCACTCATGGTTAGTGGTTGGGTGAAGCCATTTATTGTCAAACAACTGTGTTTACTCTTTTTAAATCATAATGACAACAGAGACTACCCAAATGACCCTGATCAAAAGTATACATACCCTGGAGATTTTGGCCTGATAACATGCACACAAGTTGACACAAATGGGTTTCAGTGGCTACTAAAGGTAACCATCCTCACCTGTGATCTGTTTGCTTGTAATAAGTGTGTGTGTATAAAAGGTCAGTGAGTTTCTGGACTCCTGAAAGACCCTTGCATCTTTCATCCAGTGCTGCACTGACGTGTCTGGATTCTGAGTCATGGGGAAAGCAAAAGAATTGTCAAAGGATCTGTGGGAAAAGGTAATTGAACTGTATAAAACAGGAAAGGGATATAAAAAGATATCCAAGTGTTATGATTCCAGTACTCCTGACCGGAGGAGATCTAATGACAATGGCCAGAGTACTGGAAGGGGAATGCTGGTTACGGGAGCTGGAAAGACTAGTTGCCCCTGGCGCCCTAACTCTATTGTCTCACCCGTGCTATCGAAAATCCCTTGCGAGACTATGGTTTCTTGAGCCCCTGGCAGCCACGTTTGAAAGGCGGATTATGTCTGCCCAACTCCGGTGCCCCCCGGTCTTAGTGAGAGACAAAGGGAAATCCGAGGCAGGATGATGACAAGAGGACCTCTGACTGACAACAGGCCAGGGGCAACAAGCTAACTAACCAAACCAGAAGTATGCGTGGAAAAACCGCCAGAAAAAAGGACAACCAAAATCCACTAGTCCGTTACTCCTACCCAGCACCGCTGGATACCAGAGTGGATCTGTGGGAGCGGAATCCTCCGCAAAAGCTCCGAAACACAAATAATAAATAATAAGTAATAAAGCGGCCAAGCCGCAACACATGGCTACGCCGTGACTCACGAACACCACTGGATGTTTAAAGGTGCTCAGTCAGGACTCCAGGAACAGATGACGACTTCCGAGTACAGGACAACTGAGGACAGGAATGACCGGGTACAGCAGGACTGGAAACACTCTCAGCAAACAGATACAGCATGCAGGAAGCTATTACCGGCGTCTGTGAGAAGCCCTGGAAGTGTACTTAACAGGGAGTCCTCCAATCAGCTGTTCAGAGGCTGATTGGATTAAATGCCGTGCAGCTGCCTTGCTGCACGGCCAGGAAACAGGTGCCCTATTAATTTAAATGGACCCAGCAACGGGGAACGCGGTCCGCCAGTGGCGTCCCCGTTGCTAGGGTCCGTGCGGCTCCGTGCGCCCGGCGTCTAGCGTTGCCAGGGAGCCGGCGGCTGTACGCGCACGGCGTCCCTGGTTGCTAGGCACCGGGCCGCACCGACGAGCGGACCCCGGCGCCTAACAGTACCCCCCCCTTGAGGAGGGGTCAAGGAACCCCTAAAGCCAGGTTTCCGAGGAAATTCCCGAAAAAATGCCCTCTTGAGCCTCGGGGCATGGAGATCCTTATCCAGGACCCAAGACCTTTCCTCTGGACCATAGCCCTTCCAGTGCACCAGAAAATAAAGCCGACCCCGGGACAATTTGGAATCGAGAACCTTCTCCACCAAGAACTCCTGATGTCCCTGTACATCTACTGGTGATTTCCCCTGAGAGATCTTCCGAGGAAATCTACTGGAAGAAACGTATGGTTTCAACAGGGAGCAATGGAACGTATTTCCGATTCGGAGAGCTCTTGGTAAACGTAACCGGAAAGCAACTGGATTGATTTTTTTAATAATATGAAATGGTCCAATAAATTTGGGGCCCAATCTAGCTGAGGTTTGTCGAAGTCTAATGTTACGAGTCGACAACCATACCCTGTCTCCCACCTTAAAAGTGCAAGGACGCCGGAGCCTGTCAGAAAACTTTTTCTCTCGAAATGCCGCTTTTCTGAGAGCAAGGTGCACTTTTTTCCAAATGACTCTGAGATGAGAGGTTAAGGTTAGCGCGGAAACAGGGGAATGTTGAAAAAAAGAATTAGCTCTGGGGTGAAAACCAAAAACTGAAAAGAATGGAGACACATTAGTGGAGGAATGACAAGAATTGTTGTAAGCAAACTCCGCTAAAGGAAGAAACTCGGACCAATCATTCTGGAGTTTGGCTGAGTACAAACGCAAATACTGTTTTAATGATTGATTAACTCGCTCGGTCTGCCCGTTGGATTGGGGATGATAGCCGGATGTTAAAGACAATTTCATCTTTAATGAGGCACAAAAAGACTTCCAGAATTGTGCAATGAATTGTGGACCTCGATCAGAAACAATATCAGTGGGCAACCCATGAAGTCTGAAAACATGGCGGAGAAACAAAACAACCAATCCCTGGGCAGATGGCAGTCGGGGAAGAGCAATGAAATGGGCCATCTTGCTAAAACGGTCCACTACCACCCATATGACTCGGAATCCGGCTGACAGAGGGAGGTCTACCACAAAATCCATGGAAATATGAGACCATGACCTGAGAGGAACATTTAAGGGCATAAGTTGCCCGATAGGCAAGGAACGGGGAACCTTATGCTGTGCACAGACCTGACAAGAAAAAACAAACTCCTTAATGTCTTTAGAAAGACCAGGCCACCATACTGAGCGGGAGACTAATTCCAAAGTCTTAGAGATCCCCGGATGCCCGGCAACTTTGCTATCATGAAACTCAGTCAAAACAGTAGCTCTCAAAAACTCAGGGACGTAAAGACGACCAGCAGGAGTATTTCCAGGAGCTTGATGTTGAAGCTGCTTTAACTGGGTAAACAAATCTTGTGTGAGGCCTGCCCAAATGACTGAAGACGGAAGTATGGGAGTAACAGGACTGTTATTATGAACTGGAAGAAAACTGCGTGACAGGGCATCCGCCTTGGTATTCTTGGAACCTGGCCTAAAAGTGATAATAAACTTGAAACGAGTAAAAAATAAAGCCCAACGAGCCTGCCGGGCATTCAGCCGCTTAGCTGATTCGATGTACTGAAGATTTTTGTGGTCAGTCACTACTGAAATGGTATGTGTTGCTCCCTCAAGCCAATGCCTCCACTCCTCGAATGCCCATTTAATAGCCAGTAACTCCCGGTTACCAACATCGTAGTTGGATTCAGCAGATGAGAATTTCCTGGACATAAAGGCACAAGGATGTAGTTCCAGAGAGTCCGGATCCTTCTGAGATAGGATAGCCCCCACTCCAACCTCCGAGGCATCAACCTCAACAATGAAGGGCAATTCTGGGTTGGGATGTCTGAGGACTGGAGCTGAGACAAAAGCTTGTTTCAAGGCCTGAAAGGATAACTCAGCTTCACGTGACCAGTTGGTAGGATCCGCTCCCTTCTTAGTCAGTGCCACAATGGGAGCAACCAGGTCGGAAAAAGAATGAATAAATCTTCTATAATAATTCGCAAACCCTAAAAAGCGCTGAATTGCTTTTAAGTTGGTGGGTTGCGCCCAACTAAGGATGGCTTGGAGCTTCTTAGGTTCCATATAGAATCCCCGAGGATACCTCCGTGACATGAAACTCACACTTCTCCAGCTTGGCATATAGGTGATTTTCACGTAATTTTTGAAGAACCTGACGCACCTGGGTAACATGTTGTTCAATTGAGTCAGAATAGATCAGGATGTCGTCTAAGTAAACGACCACGAATCTTCCTAGAAAATCACGGAGCACATCGTTAATGAGATCCTGGAAAACTGCCGGAGCGTTAGACAAGCCAAACGGCATCACCAGATACTCGTAGTGACCCGACTGAGTACTGAAAGCCGTCTTCCACTCATCTCCCGACTTGATTCGGATGAGGTTATACGCTCCCCTCAGGTCAATTTTAGAAAAAATCACAGCCGAACGCAGCTGATCAAAGAGGACAGAAATCAGCGGCAGAGGGTAAGTATTTTTAACTGAGATCTTATTCAGGGCTCTAAAGTCAATGCAAGGTCTGAGTGATCCATCTTTTTTCTCCACAAAGAAGAAGCCTGCACTTAAAGGGGATTTAGATGGCCTGATAAATCCTTTCCCTAGGCTCTCCTTAACATACTCATTCATGGCAGCAGTTTCTGGCCCGGATAATGCATATAACCTTCCCTTTGGCAATGTGGCACCAGGAATTAGCTCAATAGCACAATCATAAGGCCGATGGGGAGGCAGAATGTCCGCATTGCCCTTGGAAAACACATCAACAAAGTCCTGGTATTCCACGGGAATGAGTTCGGGAATGGCAGCAGCTATTCTGACGGGAAACGTAATACATTCCTTATTACAGATGGTACCCCATTGTGAAATCTCCCCCGACTGCCAATCAATGATGGGATTATGAAAGGCCAGCCAAGGGTGACCCAGAACCACTGGAACTGCTGGGCAATGGGTAAGGAAAAACTCGATCTTTTCGGAATGAAGAGCTCCTACCGTAAGTAGTATAGGGGGTGTACGGAGGGAAATAACCCCATTGGACAAGGGACTCCCATCTAAACCATGCATGGTGATACACCTACCCAAGGCTAACGGAGGAATACCTAAGGCTTTGGCCCACGTTAAGTCCATAAAGTTCCCTGCAGCTCCACTGTCAACAAAAGCCGACACCGAAGAACTGAGGCTGCCAAAGGAAACTTTAGCTGGGACTAAAAGGGAGTTATTCGAGGAGATAAGCTGCAGACCAAAGTGAACCCCCTCACAATTCACTTGGTCGAGGCGTTTCCCGACTTGTTCGGACAATTACGGGCAAAATGTCCCTTACCCCCACAGTACAAACAAAGACCAGAGTTTTGCCTTCTGGCTCTTTCTTCTGGAGATAGCCGGGAGAGACCCATCTGCATGGGCTCCTCTATGTCCCCAGGAATGGAAAATACACATGGAGTAGACCTGACAGGTGCTCCTTTTTCAGCCCTCCGCTCTCTGAGACGACGATCAATCTTAATAGAAAGCTCCATGAGTTTATCGAGAGTCTCAGGAGCGGGATACTGAAGGAGACTGTCTTTTATAGACTCAGATAAGCCGAGGCGAAACTGACTGCGCAGGGCTGGGTAATTCCAGCCACAGTCGTTCGACCAACGGCGAAACTCTGTACAATAAACCTCTGCAGGATTTCTACCCTGTCTGAGAGCGCGTAACTGACTCTCAGCGGATGCCTCTCTATCAGGGTCATCATACAAAAGCCCTAAAGACCCCAAAAAGGCGTCTACTGACAACAATGCCGGATCCTCTGCTTTTAAACCAAAAGCCCAGGTCTGAGGATCCCCCTGGAGCAAAGAAATAATAATTCCGACCCGCTGAGATTCAGTACCTGAGGAGATCGGTCTTAAACGAAAATAAAGTTTACAGGATTCTTTAAAATTAAAAAACTCCTTCCTATCACCAGAAAAACGGTCAGGCAAGTGCATTTTTGGTTCAGGGACTACCCTCGGGGAAGTTCGTAAAAGATCTTCCTGCGACTTCACCCGAAGGGAAAGATCCTGAACCATCTGAGTAAGTTCTTGAATCTGGCTGACTAGGAGCTGGCCAGGATTTGGCCCTAAACCTGTGGGATTCATGAGGCCGATAACTCTTACAAAACTGAATAAGGAAAAAATCAAACCCTGTTTAATTTTAAGTTTTGGTATGGCCGGTAATAATGTTATGATTCCAGTACTCCTGACCGGAGGAGATCTAATGACAATGGCCAGAGTACTGGAAGGGGAATGCTGGTTACGGGATCTGGAAAGACTAGTTGCCCCTGGCGCCCTAACTCTATTGTCTCACCCGTGCTATCGAAAATCCCTTGCGAGACTATGGTTTCTTGAGCCCCTGGCAGCCACGTTTGAAAGGCGGATTATGTCTGCCCAACTCCGGTGCCCCCCGGTCTTAGTGAGAGACAAAGGGAAATCCGAGGCAGGATGATGACAAGAGGACCTCTGACTGACAACAGGCCAGGGGCAACAAGCTAACTAACCAAACCAGAAGTATGCGCGGAAAAACCGCCAGAAAAAAGGACAACCAAAATCCACTAGTCCGTTACTCCTACCCAGCACCGCTGGATACCAGAGTGGATCTGTGGGAGCGGAATCCTCCGCAAAAGCTCCGAAACACAAATAATAAATAATAAGTAATAAAGCGGCCAAGCCGCAACACACGGCTACGCCGTGACTCACGAACACCACTGGATGTTTAAAGGTGCTCAGTCAGGACTCCAGGAACAGATGACGACTTCCGAGTACAGGACAACTGAGGACAGGAACGACCGGGTACAGCAGGACTGGAAACACTCTCAGCAAACAGATACAGCATGCAGGAAGCTATTACCGGCGTCTGTGAGAAGCCCTGGAAGTGTACTTAACAGGGAGTCCTCCAATCAGCTGTTCAGAGGCTGATTGGATTAAATGCCGTGCAGCTGCCTTGCTGCACGGCCAGGAAACAGGTGCCCTATTAATTTAAATGGACCCAGCAACGGGGAACGCGGTCCGCCAGTGGCGTCCCCGTTGCTAGGGTCCGTGCGGCTCCGTGCGCCCGGCGTCTAGCGTTGCCAGGGAGCCGGCGGCTGTACGCGCACGGCGTCCCTGGTTGCTAGGCGCCGGGCCGCACCGACGAGCGGACCCCGGCGCCTAACACCAAGCAATTGAGAATGCCAATCAGCAGTGTTCAAACTCTAATTAAGAAGTGGAAAATGAGGGATTCTGTGGAAACCAAATTACGGTCAGGTAGACCAACAAAAATTTCAGCCACAACTGCCAGGAAAATTGTTCGGGATGCAAAGAAAAATCCACAAATAACTTCAGCTGAAATACAGGACTCTCTGAAAAAAAGTGGCGTGGTTGTTTCAAGATGCACAATAAGGAGGCATTTGAAGAAAAATGGGCTGCATGGTCGAGTCGCCAGAAGAAAGTCATTACTACGCAAATGCCACAAAGCATCCCGCTTACAATACTCCAGACAGCACAGAGACAAGCCTCAAAACTTCTGGAAGAAAGTCATTTGGAGTGATGAGACCAAAATTTAACTTTTTGGCCACAACCATAAACGTTACATTTGGAGAGGAGTCAACAAGGCCTATGATGAAAGGTACACCATTCCTACTGTGAAACACGGAGGTGGATCGCTGATGTTTTGGGGATGTGTGAGCTACAAAGGCACTGGAAACTTGGTCAAAATTGATGGCAAGATGAATGCAGCATGTTAAAAGAAAATACTGGAGGAAAATTTGCACTCATCAGCCCGGAAGCTGCGCATGGGACGTACTTGGACGTTCCAACATGACAATGATCCAAAACACAAAGCCAAGTCGACCTGTCATTGGCTACAGCAGAATAAAATGAAGGTTCTGGAGTGGCCGTCTCAGTCTCCTGACCTCAATATCATTGAGCCATTCTAGGGAGATCTCAAACATGCAGTTCATGCAAGACAGCCCAAGAATTTACAGGAACTGGAGGCTTTTTGCCAAGAAGAATGGGCAGCTTTACCATCTGAGAAAATAAAGAGCCTCATCCACAACTACCACAAAAGACTTCAAGCTGTTATTGATGTTAAAGGGGGCAATACACGGTATTAAGAACTGGGGTATGTAAACTTTTGATCAGGTTCATTTGGGTAGTTTCTGTTGTCATTATGTTTAAAAAGAGTAAACACAGTTGTTTGACAATAAATGGCTTCACCCAACCACTAACCATGAGTGAAAGAAAAGTTTGTGAGTTATCATTCATATTCTCTGACAAATGGCCAGAAAACCACAAATTCTGCTAGGGTATGTACACTTATGAGCACAACTGTATATATATATATATATATCAGGCCCGTTTCTAGGGCCAGGCGAGCTGGACGGGCCTTGTAATCGCACAGGGTTCCTGCGGCCACGGCCAGTGTCTGCTGTGGTGACAGTATTCCAATACTATTGAAAATGTCCTTCCAACATGGCTACCACCTCAGAGGATACAGTTGATAAATGCTAGAGGAGGCCATTTTGAAAGGGACATTTACTAAAGTTCTCAGGGAAAGGAGGAAGAGACGGGACCACGGAGCCGCGAGGGGGGGCCGGCAGGGAAATCAAGATGCTGATTGCTACAGTGAGGCTGCATGAAACAGTCTCCTAGAAACCCCTGACAATGAGCAGGTGCCATATTTTGTAAGAAGCATTATTATTACTACTGTGTGGGGCATAATATGGTGTCAGGGGCATTACTGTGAGGGGCCATAATGTGACGGCATAACAGTGGGGGCATAATATGGTGTCAGGGGCATTTACTGTGTGTTGCATAATGTAGTGACGGGCATAATTGTAGGGGCATAATATGGTGTCAAGGGCCTAACTGTGTGGGGTATAATATGGAGACAGGGGCATTATGGTGTGCTGCATAATGTGTAATAGGTATTACTATTAGGAGGATAAATGACAGATAATGTAGGGGCATGAATCAGTATTTTTTTTTTACTTGTGGTGGCCAATGTGTGGGGGTCAAGGGTGAAAAACTAGGGTATAAGGTAGTCTTTTCCTGTAAGACCACACCTCTTGCAGCGGGGGGACACCCTCCCTTTTTGTTGCGTGCATGTTTATATTATTAAAATGCCCACGGGGAGAGGGGGGAGGGGGACGCCAATTTTTACTATTCGCACTTGGAGCCGAAAAGGCTAGAAACAGCCCTGATATATATATATATATATATATATATATATATATATATATATATTTAAAGGGGCCCTGTCCCAATGCTTCTATAACATAGTTAATGTCAAGCCCCATAGTAGTGCCCTAGTTTATTATATAAACCATAGCAGGGCCCTAGTTCACATTATATCACATGGTAGTGCTGCCAGTACATATTATACAACACAGTATCCCCAATTCACATTATTACATACAGTGTAGTTGATACTATGCGACATTACAGTACCCCAGTTTTTATTATGCTACGTTACAGTGCCTCCAGTTAATATTCTGTCACATTACAGTGTCCCCAGTTCATCTTATGCCACACCGTAGTGCCTCCAGTTTATTTTATATCACATTACTAAGCAAGTATAGGGGTGTAACTAGATATATTGTATGCCCCAAGGTAAACGTTTGTAAGGGCCCCTGTGTACTAATGAATGGTGATAAATGTATATAACACTTGAAACTGTGACAGGGAAGGTGGCCCCTATCAGCTCTGAGCCCCATAGCGGCTGCACTCCCTGCACCTATGGTAGCTACGCATATATATATATATATATATATTGGTATTAAGTGACCGGCGCTCGCTACAGGTTCTATGCCCGCACTATATGGGTTTCATGGACACCCACGAGTAGGAATAGACCCTGTTGGTCAGCATGCCGACTGGCGAGCTAGTCAGTGTTCGGAATGCCGGTTATTGTGACCTGTAGCCTATTTTTTATATCAATGCTCAAAGCAACATTCAGGAGCGTCACTGTGGGAAATAAAATCCTATATTTGGGAGGGGGGGGGGGAGGGGGAGGAATTCAATTAGGTGCTGTAAATGTTTCTTTGAAGAGAAAAAAACAGGCTTTTTTTCACAATTTTTTTTGCCAAAAGTTTTTTCGGGCAATTCAATTAATGCTCTTTTTTTGGGGATAGAAAAATGTACTTATTTGCATGCGAAAACACACAGGATGTTTTTGGAATCGCGGCAGCGATAAAACTGCACTAATCTGGGATTTTGTTTCTACAGCCTCTGGCCAGGTGAAACAAAATCCCCGATAATGCCGACTCTTGGCGTCAATTGAATTACCCCCCCAGAGATCAATTAGCCACTGTAATCTACTAATTAATTCCCTTTTTGACTATGAATTCCACTAATGTGGGAAAAAAAAATACAAAATATTTTTTTCAAAATAGAATTATTATTAGTAATTCTAATTCTAATTATCATGATTTTTTATAAACAAAAGTAGAAATGACATTCACTTAAATGTAATTATTTTTTTTAATGGTGAATAATCAATAACTCTCGCTATAACAACAGATATCGTAATAGTACAAGTTCTGCTCCAGTACTTTAATAGGCTTCCCTACACACGCAGTAACACCTTCATGTATAGGGCCAGGAAAGTAAACCCTATTGCATATGGATTTTTGCCTATGATAAATATTTCTATAAGCCCTAGAAAAGGGACCCAGAGGCCGCGCCAATAGTGAACCTTTAAAACACAATTTGCATGTTAAGTGCAAAAGTATAAACTGCATACAAGATACGCACTTGAACATGCGTATATGTCGCTTCTGAATGGAAGGTTCAGTTGTGTTAATTGTTTTTGTCTTATATTAGTAAAAATAACATAAACTCATCTCTCCAGTAACTATTACAAAATTATAAGTTATGATTTGAAACAAGACCTGTTGATTTAGAAACTTCTCGCTGCAAACCAAGTCTTTTTCATATTACTGCAGAGCGCGCTAAAGTCTGCAAACAGAACGGGTGAAGGATGATATAGGGTTTGTGTGACGCTCTTAAAGTTTCACATTAGCTGGATAAATTTCATTCTGATAATGCTGAGCCAAGGGCAGAAAAGGGCAGTCTGAAGAAATATTCCTGGAAATTCAGAAATATGAAAGTCTGCAAATAAGGTTTTTTAGGGGGCAGATAAATTACTAGTGACCTGATTTTTTAGCAATTTATCTCAAACCTGAAAAATGTTCCACAGACGGCGTCTGCTTTACTTTGTGCTAAATGCATATTTTCTCTAGACTTGTCCCTTATTCATGACTCTTACCCGGTTCACTTTGGGGCACGTAATCGAGTTGTGACATTAAAATACTCTAATAAATAACCAGTTTCCCGGCGGAATAAATAGCGGCTGATAAGTTACAGTTCTATCATCTCAGTTGCGAATCTGGTCTCCTGTCATATTCTCTGATAGTAATTCAGGACCAATGGTGCAAGTCAATTTTGTTTTATTTTAACGGAATATATCAATTAATAAACTTTTTTTTACAGAGAAATTCTTTGCATTTTAATTTTTCTGCAAGTCCTTTGGAGATTTTTGGATTACTCTCCACTCTGATATGACGAATATTACCCTTTCCTAACTGGCACGTGATGTATTCCGCAGAGTATCTGAAACTTGGAAGTTACCAATTCATGAATTCAGTGCACTGAATGAAAGAAGGAAACTCCAACAGATCAAGAGCTGTTTAATAAAGTATGAAAATAATATAAATATCACATGTGATAATAACAGGGATATTATAGCACATAGAGCATGTAATGACTATACTACGCTCTGCGACCTAATTTACATAATTCCTAATCAACCAGGATACACCTGAAGCAGCTTCAGGAGCCTGTAGCTAACGCGTTTCACAAGAAACATTTCTACAAGCGGAGAAAGACACATACTGGTCTGATCTAGAGATAGTGAACTCTCTATATATAGTATTTCTAATAAACCTATTATTAAAAACCTATCAGCAAAATGGCTGCACAAACATATAATACATGATTAGCAACTAATCCATAAAACTAGATACAGGCGATAAATTAGATAATCAATAGTAGCATAAAAAATATATAAAATGAAAACGATATTCAACTCCCAGAAAAACATTACAATCAAAACCATCATTAAACCCCACAGGAAAAAGTGTCAAGAATACAGCGTTCTCATTTCCAGAGTAGTAAAGATTTATCACCACCCCTGAATTCCAGTTTATCTAATTCTGTGTTGAAACCCATGCGACCAGAAGGGTCCCTGTTGTGTCTATGGAGTTCATGTCTGTCTGAGTGGACTTTAATGTGTCTCTCATGTTTGTAAAGTCTGTGTTTAATTTTTCCAGTGGTGCCGTCAATATATTGTTTTCTGAAAGGACATGATGCTAAATAGCCTATAAAGCAGAACATATCATTGTTCCACTTCAATAAAATGTATGTCCAGTATTATAGGACCCCTTATGCAAATAACCTTTGAGGGATAGGTTGCATCGGCCTCAAAAAGAAATAAAGATTTACAAATATAATACAATTAACAAAAAAAAAATGCTTAGGTGAACAGTAGGTAATATCCGTAGTAGAACTCAGACTTCTTCAGGCACATAAAACTAAGGTTCTTTGAGGTCCTAGAACCTTGAATCTTGTCCCACCGACCAACGTCATAGATAGTTCAAAATTAGTATCACCTCAGGGGATTATCACTTTATCTCTTTCCAAGGCGTAGTACTACATAGACCCCTAAACAAAAACAAATACATTGTAGTATATACAATATACAAGAGTTTATCTCACAGTATTGTACCCAGTATTGGAGAAATTCAAGTTTATCGAATGGGTCTTTCAGACTTCGGTAAGTCCATCTGGGAATATCAGTTGTTGTCCACATAAACACAAAAGTAACATTAGACAAAAATAGAATGTCACATATTGTAATAATGTAAACACTTAGATATAGGGATGACCATCGGCCATCGATGATCCAAAATCATTCATGGTCTATGACCAATGTCGAATACTTTTATCATCGGTGGGGGAGGAGCAGATGGTTTCCCGCCATCGATGGTTCAGTGCTACTGAATTTTTTTTATTTACTTTTTCCTCATAGTGTCGGGGCACAGAGCTTAACCATGCCCCCTGACACCCCCCCAGACTCTGATTGGCCCGCAGTTCAGGTAACAGTAATGCAGGGGTGACCATCGATGGGTATAACCATCGATGGTTCAATTACAGATGGTTTTAGACCATCAATGGTGACCATCGATTTATAACCCACAGATGGCCATCCCTACTTAGATAATGAATGCCCCCCCACAAAAAAAATGCCTGCACATTACAACAAAGATAATAAAAAACAGCTTTGCAGTAGGTACACAAGAAGAACCAATCCCTGGCTGGAAAACAGGTTTCAGGGTGCTTAGTAGAGCAATGGAGACTCAAAGAGCCATTGTTCGTGAATTGAGCTCTAAAGGCACTACATGGAGCAGAATTTGATGGAGCGCTATGTATACCAGATGCCTGTTGATTGGTGGTGATGCCTGAAGATGTATGTTGTGTTGCTGTAATGTGGAGAGCAGGAAGTTGCATCACTGCTCTGCACCTGTCATTCAGGAAGTGCCTCTGCAGCCATATTTCAGCATGATGCAGTGAGTAAAGATACACTTCTGCTGCTCTCCAGAGTCCTGTGGTGATCTGCACACAGATCACTTTCAGCCCCTGTTGATTATTCAGTACTAAGTGTAATGCACAGTGTCGCCTGGTTCATTTATGTATTCTCTCTTTTTTCTCTCTCTTTCTCTTCACATATCTCTCTCTCTTTCTTTCTTTCCCCTCATTGTGTCTCTCTCCAGGGTAAATTTACTAAGGTGGGAGTTTTTTTTTTATAACTGGTGATGTTGCCCATGGCAAACATTTAGATTGTACGTAACATTTATCTAGCTGCTTCTAGAAGATAATAGATATAATCTGATTGGTTACTATGGGCAACATTACCAGTTATAAAAAAAAACTCCCACCTTAGTAAATTAACCCTTCTGTCTCCACTCTCTTTCCTTCTCTCTCTAGCTCTATTCCCAACCATTTTCTCTCTCCCTCTCTGGCTACACTCATTTTCCACTTCTCTCCCGCTACCCCTCTCTCTCTCTCTGTCTCCCCATTTTCTCTTTCTATTCCCTAACCTAACATTTTCTCCTCACTCTCCTTCCCCTGTCTCTCTCACTGCCCACTAACTCTCCGTTATCAAAGCAGGCAATGGCCAGACTGCCACAGAGCGCGGCTTCAGAAGACCCATGCATATGTAAGGTGTGCTCTGTATAATACTACTCTCTCTCTCATTCCCTTTGTGCAGGCAGTTCGTTTTCCTTACTATGGAGCGGGGTGTGGTAGGAGCGGTGAATACATGTACAGCACTTCCCCCACACAGACAGATATATCTCTGGGGGTGTGGTGTGCTTGATAGGTCCAACGTGTATGAGCCAATGGGAAGACCCCATTTTTATCAACAGTGAGTTTTATTATATAGAGATGTGAGAATCGGCATTCCCAATTGGGAGTGCAGGAGAAAATAGGCCACGCCCTGATGACTGACTCAAAATACCCATAAACCGCTCATAACTAAAATTGATATAATAGGCAATGTTTATTTTATAATACATCAGTAATGTATGTATGTATGTATTAAGGTTACATTATTCACACATACTGGCATATACATAACTACAGGTATGATTATTGAAATCTAGGGCCATAGAACACAGATGAATACTGTTCGCAGATACTAAATGAGAATATTGGCCAGATGTATGCCGTCACTATCTGAAATAACCTTTGATAAACACAAGTCACCAGGCTAATGTGCTTTTAATGGTACCCTTAGGGGCTTATGTGATATAGCCTGTGAAAAGTGTTTGTATGTATATATGTTCATACTGACGCGTTTCGCAATGTATCCATCTCAGCAATGCTCGCACATCAAGTGTAATCCAGAGATGTGGAGACAGCGTTACAAATTACATTATCCTGTTTCTACACCATATAATAATGGAATGAAGTGTCATATACCATACCACCAAACATTCTTGAAGTTGAAAGCAAATCTTTGAGCCTGTGAAGGCGCATTTGCGAGAAAAAGGGGCATGGCCTCACAGAAAGGGTGTGGCCTTGAGGGTTATGCTGTGCCCATGAGGGCTGGGGGCAGTGCTCCGGGAGCTACTGGTCATGCCCCCAGTCCAGATCAGGACAATGTCAAAATCAGGACTATAGGGAGAAAAGTGACATACATTATAAATATACAATAAAATATGTCCAACCGGGTCAGTCATATTATCTCCGACTCTAACTGACATACACTGTATAAAAAAAACAGTCCTAAATATCGGAGCACTGACTATCCCAAACCAGACTGCTATGTATGTATATTATATATTCACAAATTATTCTCATCAATCCCCCAAAAATTAAAAAAAATTAGCCAAGTGGCAACAAGCCCCCATTTGGCCCGACCTAAGCATTAAACACAGTATCAGCAGGAAAAGACGTGGTAGAACGGGAGACAGATTTTGGGCATTAGTTAATAAATCAAAACTATCTGCACTCATATGCTATAACTCATAACCACCAATCAGATTCTGGAAAAACACTTCCAGTGCCGTTTAGAACATCTGATCGGTTGCTATTGGTTACAGCCAATACCATCTTTATATCAGACAAGCACTCTTGCATCTATCGCCCCAGAACTGCGTTTTTGGCAATTGCTGTTTATGGTCGGCAGGTACTGCGTCACCATAAATATGGTGCCC
Source organism: Pseudophryne corroboree (assembly GCF_028390025.1). Classification (NCBI taxonomy): domain Eukaryota; kingdom Metazoa; phylum Chordata; class Amphibia; order Anura; family Myobatrachidae; genus Pseudophryne; species Pseudophryne corroboree. Next base: position 39,057,697 of record NC_086452.1, on the reverse strand, counting down.
GTTGTACTCTTTGCCTTTAAATGCACTGGGGGCATTCCTATCCCTCAGTTTTTATTGCAGCTCTTACTGGTATTCTTGCATGCAGTTTTGTAATTCATTCTGAACATTCCACTTAAACCTTTTTTCAATAGCATGATTTTATTAGAGTCAGCTCACTGGACTTCCCCAAAAAGGTATTTAAGATCGAATAAAACCCAGTGCTTGGAAAAATATCATTACAATATGAAAGCAGTTACGAAAACATTAGTACTGCAAAGTTTTATTTCAAATGCCTGAGCTCGCTATAACCTGGTTATTGCATCTCCGGCTTCTGAGACAGAGATAAAATGAAAGATTTTGTATTTTTTTTGTCTTTTGCTCGGAAAATCACAATATGAATACAAATGTATTTCATTAATTGCATTGCCACATCATGCTGTGTGTAATATAGTATTGGGATCCTGAAGTTGGAACATGTGGGAACTTCCGGACAATAGGATGTCGGAGTAAATTGTGGTTGGGTGGGGCGGGCGGGCCATATAAAAACTAGAGATGTGCACTTGAAATTTTTCGGGTTTTCTGTTTTGGTTTTGGGTTTGGTTCCGCGGCCGTGTTTTGGGTTCGACCGCGTTTTGGCAAAACCTCACCGAATTTTTTTGTCGGATTCGGGTGTGTTTTGGATTCGGGTGTTTTTTTCAAAAAACACTAAAAAACAGCTTAAATCATAGAATTTGGGGGTCATTTTGATCCCAAAGTATTATTAACCTCAAAAACCATAATTTCCACTCATTTTCAGTCTATTCTGAATACCTCACACCTCACAATATTATTTTTAGTCCTAAAATTTGCACCGAGGTCGCTGGATGACTAAGCTAAGCGACCCTAGTGGCCGACACAAACACCGGGCCCATCTAGGAGTGGCACTGCAGTGTCACGCAGGATGGCCCTTCCAAAAAACACTCCCCAAACAGCACATGACGCAAAGAAAAAAAGAGGCGCAATGAGGTAGCTGTGTGAGTAAGATAAGCGACCCTAGTGGCCGACACAAACACCTGGCCCATCTAGGAGTGGCACTGCAGTGTCACGCAGGATGGCCCTTCCAAAAAACACTCCCCAAACAGCACATGACGCAAAGAAAAAAAGAGGCGCAATGAGGTAGCTGTGTGAGTAAGATAAGCGACCCTAGTGGCCGACACAAACACCGGGCCCATCTAGGAGTGGCACTGCAGTGTCACGCAGGATGGCCCTTCCAAAAAACACTCCCCAAACAGCACATGACGCAAAGAAAAAAAGAGGCGCAATGAGGTAGCTGTGTGAGTAAGATAAGCGACCCTATTGGCCGACACAAACACCTGGCCCATCTAGGAGTGGCACTGCAGTGTCACGCAGGATGGCCCTTCCAAAAAACACTCCCCAAACAGCACATGACGCAAAGAAAAAAAGAGGCGCAATGAGGTAGCTGTGTGAGTAAGATAAGCGACCCTAGTGGCCGACACAAACACCGGGCCCATCTAGGAGTGGCACTGCAGTGTCACGCAGGATGGCCCTTCCAAAAAACACTCCCCAAACAGCACATGACGCAAAGAAAAAAAGAGGCGCAATGAGGTAGCTGTGTGAGTAAGATAAGCGACCCTAGTGGCCGACACAAACACCGGGCCCATCTAGGAGTGGCACTGCAGTGTCACGCAGGATGGCCCTTCCAAAAAACACTCCCCAAACAGCACATGACGCAAAGAAAAAAAGAGGCGCAATGAGGTAGCTGTGTGAGTAAGATAAGCGACCCTAGTGGCCGACACAAACACCGGGCCCATCTAGGAGTGGCACTGCAGTGTCACGCAGGATGGCCCTTCCAAAAAACACTCCCCAAACAGCACATGACGCAAAGAAAAAAAGAGGCGCAATGAGGTAGCTGTGTGAGTAAGATAAGCGACCCTAGTGGCCGACACAAACACCTGGCCCATCTAGGAGTGGCACTGCAGTGTCACGCAGGATGGCCCTTCCAAAAAACACTCCCCAAACATCACATGACGCAAAGAAAAATAGAGGCGCAATGAGGTAGCTGTGTGAGTAAGATAAGCGACCCTAGTGGCCGACACAAACACCGGGCCCATCTAGGAGTGGCACTGCAGTGTCACGCAGGATGGCCCTTCCAAAAAACACTCCCCAAACAGCACATGACGCAAAGAAAAAAAGAGGCGCAATGAGGTAGCTGTGTGAGTAAGATAAGCGACCCTAGTGGCCGACACAAACACCGGGCCCATCTAGGAGTGGCACTGCAGTGTCACGCAGGATGGCCCTTCCAAAAAACACTCCCCAAACAGCACATGACGCAAAGAAAAAAAGAGGCGCAATGAGGTAGCTGTGTGAGTAAGATAAGCGACCCTAGTGGCCGACACAAACACCGGGCCCATCTAGGAGTGGCACTGCAGTGTCACGCAGGATGGCCCTTCCAAAAAACACTCCCCAAACAGCACATGACGCAAAGAAAAAAAGAGGCGCAATGAGGTAGCTGTGTGAGTAAGATAAGCGACCCTAGTGGCCGACACAAACACCGGGCCCATCTAGGAGTGGCACTGCAGTGTCACGCAGGATGGCCCTTCCAAAAAACACTCCCCAAACAGCACATGACGCAAAGAAAAAAAGAGGCGCAATGAGGTAGCTGTGTGAGTAAGATAAGCGACCCTAGTGGCCGACACAAACACCGGGCCCATCTAGGAGTGGCACTGCAGTGTCACGCAGGATGGCCCTTCCAAAAAACACTCCCCAAACAGCACATGACGCAAAGAAAAAAAGAGGCGCAATGAGGTAGCTGTGTGAGTAAGATAAGCGACCCTAGTGGCCGACACAAACACCGGGCCCATCTAGGAGTGGCACTGCAGTGTCACGCAGGATGGCCCTTCCCAAAAACACTCCCCAAACAGCACATGACGCAAAGAAAAATTAAAGAAAAAAGAGGTGCAAGATGGAATTGTCCTTGGGCCCTCCCACCCACCCTTATGTTGTATAAACAGGACATGCACACTTTAACCAACCCATCATTTCAGTGACAGGGTCTGCCACATGACTGTGACTGAAATGACGGGTTGGTTTGGACCCCCACCAAAAAAGAAGCAATTAATCTCTCCTTGCACAAACTGGCTCTACAGAGGCAAGATGTCCACCTCATCATCATCCTCCGATATATCACCGTGTACATCCCCCTCCTCACAGATTATCAATTCGTCCCCACTGGAATCCACCATCTCAGCTCCCTGTGTACTTTGTGGAGGCAATTGCTGCTGGTCAATGTCTCCACGGAGGAATTGATTATAATTCATTTTAATGAACATCATCTTCTCCACATTTTCTGGAAGTAACCTCGTACGCCGATTGCTGACAAGGTGAGCGGCGGCACTAAACACTCTTTCGGAGTACACACTTGTGTAGAATAAAGCCAGTTTGTGCAAGGGCCTCCAAATTGCCTCTTTTTCCTGCCAGTATAAGTACGGACTGTGTGACGTGCCTACTTGGATGCGGTCACTCATATAATCCTCCACCATTCTTTCAATGGGGAGAGAATCATATGCAGTGACAGTAGACGACATGTCCGTAATCGTTGACAGGTCCTTCAGTCCGGACCAGATGTCAGCATCAGCAGTCGCTCCAGACTGCCCTGCATCACCGCCAGCGGGTGGGCTCGGAATTCTGAGCCTTTTCCTCGCACCCCCAGTTGCGGGAGAATGTGAAGGAGGAGATGTTGACAGGTCGCGTTCCGCTTGACTTGACAATTTTCTCACCAGCAGGTCTTTGAACCCCAGCAGACTTGTGTCTGCCGGAAAGAGAGATCCAAGGTAGGTTTTAAATCTAGGATCGAGCACGGTGGCCAAAATGTAGTGCTCTGATTTCAACAGATTGACCACCCGTGAATCCTTGTTAAGCGAATTAAGGGCTCCATCCACAAGTCCCACATGCCTAGCGGAATCGCTCCGTGTTAGCTCCTCCTTTAATGTCTCCAGCTTCTTCTGCAAAAGCCTGATGAGGGGAATGACCTGACTCAGGCTGGCAGTGTCTGAACTGACTTCACGTGTGGCAAGTTCAAAGGGCAGCAGAACCTTGCACAACGTTGAAATCATTCTCCACAGCGCTTGAGACAGGTGCATTCCACCTCCTATATCGTGCTGAATTGTATAGGCTTGAATGGCCTTTTGCTGCTCCTCCAACCTCTGAAGCATATATAGGGTTGAATTCCACCTCGTTACCACTTCTTGCTTCAGATGATGGCAGGGCAGGTTCAGGCGTTTTTGGTGTTGCTCCAGTCTTCTGTACGTGGTGCCTGTACGCCGAAAGTGTCCCGCAATTCTTCTGGCCACCGACAGCATCTCTTGCACGCCCCTCTCGTTTTTTAAAAAATTCTGCACCACCAAATTCAAGGTATGTGCAAAACATGGGACGTGCTGGAATTTGCCCATATTTAATGCACACACAATATTGCTGGCGTTGTCCGATGCCACAAATCCACAGGAGAGTCCAATTGGGGTAAGCCATTCCGCTATGATCTTCCTCAGTTGCCGTAAGAGGTTTTCAGCTGTGTGCGTATTCTGGAAACCGGTGATACAAAGCGTAGCCTGCCTAGGAAAGAGTTGGCGTTTGCGAGATGCTGCTACTGGTGCCGCCGCTGCTGTTCTTGCGGCGGGAGTCCATACATCTACCCAGTGGGCTGTCACAGTCATATAGTCCTGACCCTGCCCTGCTCCACTTGTCCACATGTCCGTGGTTAAGTGGACATTGGGTACAGCTGCATTTTTTAGGACACTGGTGACTCTTTTTCTGAGGTCTGTGTACATTTTCGGTATCGCCTGCCTAGAGAAATGGAACCTAGATGGTATTTGGTACCGGGGACACAGTACCTCCAACAAGTCTCTAGTTAGCTCTGCAGTAATGATGGATACCGGAACCACGTTTCTCACCACCCAGGATGCCAAGGCCTCAGTTATCCGCTTTGCAGCAGGTTGACTGCTGTGATATTTCATCTTCCTCGCAAAGGACTGTTGGACAGTCAATTGCTTGGTGGAAGTAGTAAAAGTGGTCTTACGATTTCCCCTCTGGGATGACCATCGACTCCCAGCAGCAACAACAGCAGCGCCAGCAGCAGTAGGCGTTACACGCAAGGATGCATCGGAGGAATCCCAGGCAGGAGAGGAATCGTCAGAATTGCCAGTGACATGGCCTGCAGGACTATTGGCATTCCTGGGGAAGGAGGAAATTGACACTGAGGGAGTTGGTGGGGTGGTTTGCGTGAGCTTGGTTACAAGAGGAAGGGATTTACTGGTCAGTGGACTGCTTCCGCTGTCGCCCAAAGTTTTTGAACTTGTCACTGACTTATTATGAATGCGCTGCAGGTGACGTATAAGGGAGGATGTTCCGAGGTGGTTAACGTCCTTACCCCTACTTATTACAGCTTGACAAAGGCAACACACGGCTTGACAAATGTTGTCCGCATTTCTGTTGAAATACTTCCACACCGAAGAGCTGATTTTTTTGGTATTTTCACCAGGCATGTCAACGGCCATATTCCTCCCACGGACAACAGGTGTCTCCCCGGGTGCCTGACTTAAACAAACCACCTCACCATCAGAATCCTCCTTGTCAATTTCCTCCCCAGCGCCAGCAACACCCATATCCTCCTCATCCTGGTGTACTTCAACACTGACATCTTCAATCTGACTATCAGGAACTGGACTGCGGGTGCTCCTTCCAGCACTTGCAGGGGGCGTGCAAATGGTGGAAGGCGCATGCTCTTCACGTCCAGTGTTGGGAAGGTCAGGCATCGCAACCGACACAATTGGACTCTCCTTGTGGATTTGGGATTTCGAAGAACGCACAGTTCTTTGCGGTGCTTTTGCCAGCTTGAGTCTTTTCATTTTTCTAGCGAGAGGCTGAGTGCTTCCATCCTCATGTGAAGCTGAACCACTAGCCATGAACATAGGCCAGGGCCTCAGCCGTTCCTTGCCACTCCGTGTGGTAAATGGCATATTGGCAAGTTTACGCTTCTCCTCCGACAATTTTATTTTAGATTTTGGAGTCCTTTTTTTTACTGATATTTGGTGTTTTGGATTTTACATGCTCTGTACTATGACATTGGGCATCGGCCTTGGCAGACGACGTTGCTGGCATTTCATCGTCTCGGCCATGACTAGTGGCAGCAGCTTCAGCACGAGGTAGAAGTGGATCTTGATCTTTCCCTAATTTTGGAACCTCAACATTTTTGTTCTCCATATTTTAATAGGCACAACTAAAAGGCACCTCAGGTAAACAATGGAGATGGATGGATACTAGTATACTTATGGATGGACAAGCGACTGCCGACACAGAGGTAGCTACAGCCGTGGACTACCGTACTGTGTCTGCTGCTAATATAGACTGGATGATAATGAGATGAAATCAATATATATATATATATATAATCTCACACTAGTACTGCAGCCGGACAGGTAGATATATTTATTATGTAATGACTGATGACGGACCTGCTGGACACTGTCAGCTCAGCAGCACCGCAGACTGCTACAGTAAGCTACTATAGTAGTATGTATAAAGAAGAAAGAAAAAAAAAAAACCACGGGTAGGTGGTATACAATTATGGATGGACGAGCGACTGCCGACACAGAGGTAGCTACAGCCGTGGACTACCGTACTGTGTCTGCTGCTAATATAGACTGGATGATAATGAGATGAAATCAATATATATATATATAATATCACACTAGTACTGCAGCCGGACAGGTAGATATATTTATTATGTAATGACTGATGACGGACCTGCTGGACACTGTCAGCTCAGCAGCACCGCAGACTGCTACAGTAAGCTACTATAGTAGTATGTATAAAGAAGAAAGAAAAAAAAAAAACCACGGGTAGGTGGTATACAATTATGGATGGACGAGCGACTGCCGACACAGAGGTGGCTACAGCCGTGGACTACCGTACTGTGTCTGCTGCTAATATAGACTGGATGATAATGAGATGAAATCAATATATATATATATATAATATCACACTAGTACTGCAGCCGGACAGGTAGATATATTTATTATGTAATGACTGATGACGGACCTGCTGGACACTGTCAGCTCAGCAGCACCGCAGACTGCTACAGTAAGCTACTATAGTAGTATGTATAAAGAAGAAAGAAAAAAAAAACCACGGGTAGGTGGTATACAATTATGGATGGACGAGCGACTGCCGACACAGAGGTAGCTACAGCCGTGGACTACCGTACTGTGTCTGCTGCTAATATAGACTGGATGATAATGAGATGAAATCAATATATATATATATAATATCACTAGTACTGCAGCCGGACAGGTATATATATTTATTATGTAATGACTGATGACGGACCTGCTGGACACTGTCAGCTCAGCAGCACCGCAGACTGCTACAGTAAGCTACTATAGTAGTATGTATAAAGAAGAAAGAAAAAAAAAAAACCACGGGTCGGTGGTATACACAATTATGGATGGACGAGCGACTGCCGACACAGAGGTAGCTACAGCCGTGGACTACCGTACTGTGTCTGCTGCTAATATAGACTGGATGATAATGAGATGAAATCAATATATATATATATATATATAATATCACACTAGTACTGCAGCCGGACAGGTAGATATATTTATTATGTAATGACTGATGACGGACCTGCTGGACACTGTCAGCTCAGCAGCACCGCAGACTGCTACAGTAAGCTACTATAGTAGTATGTATAAAGAAGAAAAAAAAAAAACCACGGGTAGGTGGTATACAATTATGGATGGACAAGCGACTGCCGACACAGAGGTAGCTACAGCCGTGGACTACCGTACTGTGTCTGCTGCTAATATAGACTGGATGATAATGAGATGAAATCAATATATATATATATAATATCACACTAGTACTGCAGCCGGACAGGTAGATATATTTATTATGTAATGACTGATGACGGACCTGCTGGACACTGTCAGCTCAGCAGCACCGCAGACTGCTACAGTAAGCTACTATAGTAGTATGTATAAAGAAGAAAGAAAAAAAAAAACCACGGGTAGGTGGTATACAATTATGGATGGACGAGCGACTGCCGACACAGAGGTAGCTACAGCCGTGGACTACCGTACTGTGTCTGCTGCTAATATAGACTGGATGATAATGAGATGAAATCAATATATATATATATAATATCACACTAGTACTGCAGCCGGACAGGTAGATATATTTATTATGTAATGACTGATGACGGACCTGCTGGACACTGTCAGCTCAGCAGCACCGCAGACTGCTACAGTAAGCTACTATAGTAGTATGTATAAAGAAGAAAGAAAAAAAAAAAAACCACGGGTAGGTGGTATACAATTATGGATGGACGAGCAACTGCCGACACAGAGGTAGCTACAGCCGTGGACTACCGTACTGTGTCTGCTGCTAATATAGACTGGATGATAATGAGATGAAATCAATATATATATATATAATATCACTAGTACTGCAGCCGGACAGGTAGATATATTTATTATGTAATGACTGATGACGGACCTGCTGGACACTGTCAGCTCAGCAGCACCGCAGACTGCTACAGTAAGCTACTATAGTAGTATGTATAAAGAAGAAAGAAAAAAAAAAAACACGGGTAGGTGGTATACAATATTATATATATATTATATACAATTATATATATATATATATTAAACTGGTGGTGATTATTAAACTGGTGGTCAGGTCACTGGTCACACTATCAGCAACTTGCAAGTAGTACTCCTAAGCAGACAATCACAATATATATTATACTGGTGGTCAGTGTGGTCACAATGGCAGTGTGGCACTCTGGCAGCAAAAGTGTGCACTGTACGTTATATGTACTCCTGAGTCCTGCTCTCAGACTCTAACTGCTCCCCACTGTCAGTGTCTCCCCCACAAGTCAGATATACATTATACAGTCACACTATCTATCTATCTATCACTTCAGCAAGTAGTAGTACTCCTCCTAATGCTCCCCAAAATTACTACTGTGTCTCTCTCTACTCTAGTCTCACTCTCTTCTCTAAAACGGAGAGGACGCCAGCCACGTCCTCTCCCTATGAATCTCAATGCACGTGTGAAAATGGCGGCGACGCGCGGCTCCTTATATAGAATCCGAGTCTCGCGATAGAATCCGAGCCTCGCGAGAATCCGACAGCGGGATGATGACGTTCGGGCGCGCTCGGCTTAACCGAGCAAGGCGGGAAGATCCGAGTCGCTCGGCCCCGTGTAAAAAAAAATGAAGTTCGGGCGGGTTCGGATTCCGAGGAACCGAACCCGCTCATCTCTAATAAAAACGCGCCACTCCTCCACCAGACCAACTTATTTATTTAGCAGACAGCTCTTGCTGGGTGAGGTACAGAGGATCTACAATGTCTAGGTCAACAGTTTTTAAGGTCGACCCCATTTGATCGACATGCACTAGGTCGACAGTAACTAGGTTGACACTATCTAGGTCGACCACTATTGGTCAACAGTAACTAGGTCGACAGGGTCTCTAGGTCGACATGTTCTAGGTCGACAGGTCAAAAGGTCGACATGAGTTTTTCACAATTTTTTCTTTTTTTTTAACCTTTTCATACTTAACGATCCACATGGACTACAATTGGGAATGGTAACCTGTGCCGAGCGAGGGGACATGGTGCACTAATTGGGGTTCCCGGTACCGTACGAAGAAAACAACACAAAAAAACCTCATGTCGACCTTTTGACCTAGAACATGTCGACCTAGAAACCCTGTCAACCTAGTTACTGTCGACCAATAGTGGTCGAGCTAGACACTGTCGACCTAGTTACTATCTACCTTCCACACCACACCCTAGGTCAACACTGACAAAAGGTGGATATGCCTTACGTTGACACTGACAAAAGGTCGACATGCATTTGGTTGGCACTGACAAAAGGTCTACACCTGAGAAGGTCGACATGGAAAATGGTTGAAACAAAAAAGTCGACCTTTTTGTCGTTTTCACCGTCAAAGCACAGGGAACCCCAATAAGTGTACTGCGTTCCCATGCATGGCTAGCTTCACTCGCCATGCTGCTGGCATGGTGCCCTGCTCCGCTACCGCTGCGCTTGGCACAGGTTACTATTCCCAGTCGTAATCCATGTGGATGGTAAAGTATGAAAAACGTGTAAAAAATGCAACCCCTCCCATAAAATGCTGTGTCAACCATCACCATGTCGACCATTTGAACCTGTTGACCTTTTGTCAATGTTGACCTAAGGCATGTTGACCTTTTGTCCGTGTCTACCTAATGCCTGTCGACCATATGGGGTCAACCATTTTTGAATAAGAGAAGCCAGTCCGCTTTCGATCCTCAATCCACGAATCCATCTATCAAATTGTATATACGTCTGGTTGACGAGGCTGCAAGTAGATATTCCACAGCAAAGCAACAGATTCATCGTAATCTATCCAAACAGGAATGGACAGCCCTCAACAATTTAGGATCATATACAGATATAGTTATCCGCCCCGCAGATAAAGGGGGCGGAGTGGTTATTTTGGACATGTCATATTACCGGTCAGAGATCCTAGCCCAATTGGCAGATGTTAGCACATATAGCCTTTTGGAAAGCGATCCTACTATATCATATAAACAGGAACTTGACACCATTTTCACAACAGCACTTTCACAGGATTTAATTTCTGATAAACTTCATAAGGCTCTCACGCAAAAATTCCCCGTGGTTCCAGTCTTCTTCACCGTGCCCAAGATCCACAAGAACTTGAAGGCACACCCCGGACGCCCGATTATCTCTGCTCGCCAGTCATTATACTAACCCGTTTCTCAGTTTTTAGACTGTATCTTACAGCCTTTGGTTTTGAAACAGCCTACTTGTCTTAAGGACACTACTTCCTTTCTTCGTTTGCTGTAGGGATTCGGTGCGGTTCCGGAAGGGTCGATCCTATGCACGGTTGATATCTGTAGCCTTTATACAAGTATCCCACACGTAGGTGGCCTGGAGGCAATGAGGTCCTTTCTGATTGCAGAGAAAATGTCCGATGTGGATCTGGACTTGTTCATGACCTTATTAGAGCTGACACTAACCAGGAATTACTTCCTATTCGACGGCCGGTTCTATCAACAGAGAACCGGCTGTGCGATGGGAAGTAATGTAGCTCCATCTTACGCTAATATCTACATGCTCATGGAGGAGGCACAGATGTTTTTTCAAGAACATACTACAGCACAATATATAGCGCTTTTTACGAGATACATCGACGATCTATTCTTAATCTGGACAGGAGGTGAACCAGCTTTACAGGCTCTGCTGGACTCCATTAATTCCAGGCCCTCTCCGATTAAAATCACTTTTCAATGGTCTACCTCTACTATTCATTATTTGGACGTCCAGGTCTCTGTCTGTAATGGAAGATTGCAGACAAGTGTATACAGTAAACCTACGGACAGGAATACTCTTTTGCGGGCGAATAGTCACCATCCACGACCACTGAAACTTGGGCTCCCAAGGTCACAAATGATCAGGGTTGTCCGGATAAACAGTCAACCTGAATTCTTAGAGAGGGAATTGGATAAGATGGTTTTGAAGTTCATAGCCAGAGGATATGATTGCACCTCTCTGGAAGCCACCAAGCGTGAGGTTCTCCAAATTCCACGGAGTAGCTTAATGCAAATGAAGGTCAGATCAACTGACAATAGAATTATATGGACTACGACGTTTGACACCTCTAGCCCGGTGCTGAACAGAGCAAACAGGGCCTTATGGCCCATTGTTTCTTCAGATCCTCTTCTCCCTTTTAAACATAAGACTCCGATGATGTGTTACAGGAGGGGACGTAACATTAAGGACATGATTGTCCATACTGACATAACTAACATCTCCAGTGCTCCTCCTCAGTTTCAGACCAACATGTTCTTGAGAAAAAAACCTGGCTGCTACCGTTTTCTAGGCTGCACAACGTGTAGCCATATGATGACGGGTTCTGAGTTTAAATGACCTCTAACGGATAAGAAGATCTATATTCGCCATACGGTAACCTGTACGTCTACATATATTATTTATTTAATCCTTTGTCCATGTGGTTTGTGCTACGTGGGCAAAACCATCAGAACCCTACGGGAACGTATGGCCTTGCACCGCTCAGCGATAAAGGCGGCCATCGCTGGCAGCTCCTCTGACCAGCCTGTAGACAGGCACTTCCAAGAATCCCGACATCGGCTCTCCGACCTTAAACACATCATCATAGATCATGTACCTAGATCTCTGCGGGGAGGTGACAGGGAGGGCCAGCTCCTTCGGAAAGAAGCGTCCAGGATATTCAAGCTCAACAGCATATATCCAGCTGGCCTCAATGAAAGGATAGCATGGAGCATCTTCGGGTAATTTAAAATGATGCGTATCAGCGAACCCATTGACTGCCAGTTAGGGATGATCTGGATACAAGACTGACAATCCCTTCATAACCATATGGGCCGTCACAGACCTCTCTCTGACGCACTCATCCGTCACTGCTCAGCGACGCACAGCGCGCACGCTGGGGCTGCAGGCGGCTCTCCTCTCCTGGTTTGGCGGGCTCTGTCTCTATATGGGTAAGTCTTTTTCCTTACACAGACACTCTCACATCTTGACAACGGGGCTGGACACCCCAAAACGTTGGTGTTCCATATCGTGATGTAACAATACAGTTTGATTCCTTCACAAGACCCTGAGTGCCGCAGCCGTTTTTTTCAATATAACTACCTTTTCCACTGAGGGCACCTTTATTCTGTATTCATGCCTGCCTTGAAAACGGTGCTTGCAGCACCGAAACGTCGGCCTTGTTAAGGCATTTGTAATTATTTGATATGCTTCAGTAAACAATACTTGTTCATTTAAACTTGTTCATTTATATGAGTGCCGCAGTCTCCACGCTTGCTATTATCCTTTTACTGAGGGCACCAGTTATCAACTTTTCCAGCACGGAGTGACGGTTCGTATCAGCATTGTAATATATATATATATATATATATATATATATATATATATATATACACAGGTACACCACCAATTTTCCGGCAACCGATGATCCGGAACCTCTTTTAATCCGGACAATTTTGATTTGTCCGGATTAAAGGGGGTTAGGGACATCCTTTAATCCGGAACATTTTCTGCGCATGGGCGTAACACGCAATACGCGCAAGTGTCAGTGGGTACAGCTTCCACGGACACTACAGGTGACACAGCAAGCATCAGTGGGGCTGTTATGGCGTCCGAGGTCACAGCAAGTACCGCAGTGGTGACTGTTTCACTTACTGTTAATGGTTGTTCAAAACGTACCTGATACCTGTTTTGCTTATAAACAGTTTTGCATACACTACTGTGTTTATTCATTAATTAATATTATACTGTAGCATATATTTTACTATTTATTGCTTTAGAAATGTTCTGAAGGGGCAAAATTAGTTTCCACCGTTAATCCGGCAAAATCGATAATCCGGCACGGCACTGGAACCGGGGATGCCGGAAAATCGGTGGTGTACCTGTATATATATATATATATATATATATATATATATACTAGGTGCTTCATCGCGCCCTACGGGCACTCTTCACACCGTCGAAAGGGGCTACGCCCCCTTAACCCCTGCACGCCTTGCTGCGGTTCAATATTTGTATGAGTATTACCTGCATTCCTAGGTTTGTTAGTGGTTAAATATTGCACGACGAAAGTGCTTCCAATGGTGAAGGGGGCGTAGCCCCTTGCGACGGCGTGAACAGTGCCTGCAGGGCACGATGTACAGAATGTAGCGGGTGCGGGGGGGACCGCGGATGAGGCAGGGAGTATGTAGATGCTGCGAGTGGAGGGGGAGGTGGATGCAGGTGGGGGGGGGGGGGGGTGCGGGACCTATAACTATGTGATTGTATGTGTAACAATATATAGGACACGGATAAGGATGTATGTGATATAGACATACCCGCATGAAGAGGTATACGGTGTCATTAGACACAGAGAGGAGTGCTGGTACAATGCGGAGCAGGGGCAGCTGTGTCCTCTCTCTACACCGTAGCATCCTTCAGGTGTAGCAACACGGACATGTTGCGCACGCAAGGTCTCCACGCGGCCGCAGGTGCACCAGTCCCCTCTGCATGCGCTATGTGCGCGCCCCCCTCAGGTGCAGTAGGAGGAGGGGGCGATGGCTGGAGCTGGTACCAGGGCCAATGGGCATGGACAGCGCGGTCATGTGCTCGGTGCTGGGCTTGCACCCTGCGCTTGCTGTGTGAGGGATAGGGAGGAGGCGGCAGAGCGGAGCATCACCGATATACCGGTAACTATGGGGGGCACCGCAGGGGGTTATGGCTCCTGTCCTCCTGGTGAGGGTTTGTCAGGGAGGTATCAAGGAGCCAGTGGTATGGACCGTGTATGGGATACAGGGGGGTAGGGAGGGGATACAGAAACGCAGAGCGGTAGGGAGGGGAAACAGAGACGCAGAGTGGTAGGGAGGGGATACAGAGACGCAGAGTGGTAGGGAGGGGATACAGAGACACAGGGCGGTAGGGAGGGCACACAGACGCAGGGCGGTAGGGAGGGGATACAGAAACGCAGGGCGGTAGGGAGGGGAAACAGAGACGCAGGGTGGTAGGGAGGGGATACAGACGCAGAGCGGTAGGGAGGTGTTACAGAGACACAGGGCGGTAGGGAGGGGATACAGAGACACAGGGCGGTAGGGAGGGGATACAGAGATGCAGAGCGGTAGGTAAGGGATGGAGAGAAGCGGGGCGGTAGGGAGTGGATACAGAGGCATAGGGACGGAGGAGGGGATACAGAGACGTTGGACGGTAGGGAGGGGATACAGAGACGCGGGGCGGTAGGGAGGGGATAGAGAGAAGGGGGGCGGTAGGGTGGGGATACAGAGGCATATGGAGGAGGGAATACAGAGACATGGGGCGGTAGGGAGGGGACAGAGAGACGCGGGGCGGTAGGGAGGTGATACAGAGATGCAGAGCGGTAGGGAGGGGATACAGAAACGCGGGGCGGTAGGGAGGGCACACAGACGCAGGGCGGTAGGGAGGGGATACAGAAACGCGGGGCGGTAGGGAGGGGAAACAGAGACGCGGGGCGGTAGGGAGGTGATACAGAGACGCGGGGCGGTAGGGAGGGGACAGAGAGACGCGGGGCGGTAGGGAGAGGATAGAGAGACGCAGGGCGGTAGGGAGGGGATAGAGAGATGCAGGGCGGTAGGGAGGGGATACAGAAACGCAGGGCGGTAGGGAGGGGAAACAGAGACGCGGGGCAGTAGGGAGGGGATACAGAGACGCAGAGCAGTAGGGAGGTGATACAGAGAAGCAGAGCGGTAGGGAGAGGATACAGAGACACAGGGCGGTAGGGAGGGGATGCAGAGCGGTAGGGAAGGGATGGAGAGAAGCGGGGCGGTAGGGAGTGGATACAGAGGCGTAGGGAGGAGGGGATACAGAGACGTTGGACAGTAGGGAGGGGATACAGAGACGCGTGGCGGTAGGGAGGGGATAGAGAGAAGGGGGGCGGTAGGATGGGGATACAGAGGCATATGAAGGAGGGGATACAGAGACATGGGGCGGTAGGGAGGGGACAGAGAGACGCCGGGCGGTAGGGAGGGGATAGAGAGACGCAGGGCGGCAGGGAGGGGATAGAGAGACGCAGGGCGGTAGGGAGGGGATAGAGAGACGCAGGGCGGTAGGGAGGGGATACAGAGACACAGGGCGGTAGGGAAGGGATGGAGAGAAGCGGGGCAGTAGGGAGGGGATACAGAGGCGTAGGGAGGAGGGATATACAGAGACGTTGGACGGTAGGGAGGGGATACAGAGACGCGGGGCGGTAGGGAGGGGATAGAGAGACGCGGGCCGGTAGGGAGGGGATAGAGAGAAGGGGGGCGGTAGGGTGGGGATACAGAGGCATAGGGAGGAGGGGATACAGAGACATGGGGCAGCAGGTAGAGGATACAGAGAGGCGGGGCGGCTGGGAGAGGATAGAGAGACGCGGGCGGTAGGGAGGGGATAGAGAGACGTGGGGCGGTAGGGAGGGGAGAGACGCGGGGCGGTAGGGAGGGGATATAGAGACGCGGGGCGGCAGGGAGTGGATAGAGAGACGCGGGGCGGTAGGGAGGGGATACAGAGATGCAGGGTGTTAGGGAGGGGATACAGAGACGCGGGCAGCAGGTAGAGGATACAGAGATGCAGGGTGTTAGGGAGGGGATACAGAGACGTGGGGCGGTAGGGAGGGGATAGAGAGACGCGGGGCGGTAGGGAGGAGATACAGAGACGTGGGGCGGTAGGGAGGGGATACAGAGATGCAGGGTGTTGGGGAGGGGATACAGAGACGCGGGCAGCAGGTAGAGGATACAGAGATGCAGGGTGTTAGGGAGGGGATACAGAGACGTGGGGCGGTAGGGAGGGGATAGAGAGACGCGGGGCGGTAGGGAGGAGATACAGAGACGTGGGGCGGTAGGGAGGGGATAGAGAGACGCGGGGCGGTAGGGAGGGGATAGAGAGAAGGGGGGCGGTAGGGAGGGGATACAGAGGCGCGGGGCGGTAGGGAGGGGATACAGAGACGCGGGGCAGCAGGTAGAGGATACAGAGAAGCGGGGCGGCTGGGAGGGGATAGAGAGACGCGGGGCGGTAGGGAGGGGATAGAGAGACGCGGGGCGGTAGGGAGGGGATACAGAGAAGCGGGGCGGCAGGGAGGGTCCCCAGTGAGGAAGCTGATGAAGAGAGGGGGAAAGTAGTGGAAAGGGAGGGCACCAGAAGTGGAGACTTGTGTAAAGTGGCGACCAGACATAGAATCAGTGGGTAGGATGGCCGGAGGGACTCACCGTTGAGGCTGTGGGCGGCTGCTGCAGGCTGGTAAACAGTAGTGTCCAGAGGCGTCTCTGGGTGTCGGAGCGCAGTCTGTTCTATTACACACATCTCTCACCCCCCCGCGGGTGAAAAGGGGGCGTAGCCTTCTGTAAAAGGGGCGTGGCCTCGCGGGTATTTTTTTCTCTCGCTCCGGGGTGTTTCCAGCTTGCCTGTTGATGCTGGCAGCCCCCGGAGAGTGTGTGTGCCGGCTCTTCTCTGTGACAGGAGGCGAGTGCTGCAGGAGATGACGTCACTGCAGCACTCGGCTCCTGTCACAGCAGGAGAGCTGACAGCTGGATGTGTGTGGAGGAGGCGGCGGGTGTGTGTACACGACGCAGGGAGGGCTATGAAAGCCTTCTCCTGCGCCACCCGTCCCTCCTAATGTGTATGCCGGGGGCGGCATCAGCCGTTGTTGTTCGCCCGGCGTCGCGGCCGGGGAGTCAGAGCTGCTGATGGGTGGGGGGAGGGGGGAGGGTAGAGAGAGAGATGGACAGGCAGCAGGAGCAGAGACTTGCTGACTCCGCCCACCGCTGTGACTCCACCCAGTGTTACGGCCAGGCACAGAGTCACAGATTTGGCCTAATATATAGGAGCTATATTGTGACAAGGGTCATGTACACCAGGTCAATTCAAACAGCAGTTTCATTCTTTCTCCAACAGTTAGGTCACTCACATGTTTGTGTTCTGACAATCAGCAATGGTATAGAATCCAATGGCTCCAAACGTAAACCCAGACCCCCAGCCTATCGCCTGGCCAGCTTGTCCAGCATCAGGAGCCTTATCCCGGTGTACATACAGCATTATTAAAGGCAGCTCACAAGTGCTATTAATCAACTTTGACTCTGATCTGTCCTTTGTTCCCCACATTCAATTTTCTCAAGATCATGTTTCATACATCTAAAAAACATATCCAAAATACGACCATACCTCACACAAGACACTGCTAAAACTCTAATTCACGCTCTCATCTCCCGCATTGATTATTGCAATAGTCCTCTTACTGGTCTTCCCAAAACGAGACTCTCACCACTACAATCCATTCTGATTGCAACTGCGAGGCTAATCTTCCTCGCTAGACGTTCATCATCTGCAGATCCACTCTGTCAGTCCCTCCATTGGTTACCTGTATTCTACCGTATTCAATATAAAATACTGTTACTCACACACAAGGCCATTAACCAAACTACACCAACGTACATCACTTCACTTATCTCAAAATATCTCCCAACCCGACCTCTTCGCTCTTCACAAGACCTGCGTCTCTCATCCACACTCATTAATTGCTCCCACTCACGATTGCAGGACTTTCATCGGGCTGCACCCACTCTGTGGAATGCCCTACCATGCACAATAAGACTTTCCTCTAGTCTCCAAACCTTCAAGCGTTCCCTGAAAACTCACCTCTTCAGGCAAGCCTATCAAATTCCTGAACCGCCCACATAACTTTCATAAACCTTTCTATCAAATTGCATCCACTCTGCACAGTCCACACATATCCTCACATGCAGTGGCGTAACTAGTAATTTTTCTCCCCCAAGCCAAAAAATCCTTCGGCGCCCCCCCCATACCCCCCGTAATTGGCACTAGTAAAGGTAGAAAAATGCGCGCACCGTAGGCGCGCACCGGCAAAAAGGGTGTGTGGCTTTGTCGAAATGGGCGTGGCTTTGCGTGGAGGGCGTGGCATTGCAGGAAAAGACTACCTTATACCCCAGTTTTGCAACCTGCACGCCCAGACGTTGGCCACCACAGGAAAGAAAAATAATCCTGATTCATGCCCCTTACATTATTTGTCATTTTTCCTCCTTATAGTAATGCCCAGTATACATTATTCCACATACTGCAATGGCCCTTAGACATTATTCCACACACAATAATGCACATGACACAATATGCACACACTGTAATGCCCCAGACACATTATGCCACACACCGTAATGCCTGTGACACATTATGACAGGAATCGCAATGCCCGTTATACATTATGCTACACACTGCAATGTCCCTGATACATTATAGCACATACAATGTCTGTGACATAGTATGACACACACCACAATGATCCTGAGACATTATACCACATACCACAATGCCCGTGATATAGTATACAACACACCGTAATGCCTGATACATTATGACACACACCGTAATGCCCATTACACATTAAGTTCTACAGTAAGGCTTCTAATTACTTTTAAATTACCTGCTCGTTGCCAGGGGTTTCATGCTCTTGGTTCCATGCACGGTGCCAGAGGTTTTCATGCTCAGGGTGTCATGCTCGTTGCCAGGGGTTTCATGCACTGGGTGTCATGCTCGTTGCTAGGGGGTAGTGCTTGTTGCTAGGGCCATGCTTCCAGTGCCACATATGCCCCCAGTGCCAGATATTCCCCCACAGTGCCAGGTATATGCCCCTAGTGCCAGATATTCCCCCACAGTGCCAGCTACATGCCCCCAGTGCCACATATACACCCCCCCCAGTGCCACATATGCCCCCCCCCAGTGCCACATATGCCCCCTCAGTGCCTGCTCCCCCCAGTGCCAAATATTCCCCCACAGTGCCACATATGCCCCCTCAGTGCCTGCTCCCCCCAGTGCCAAATATTCCCCCACAGTGCCAGGTATATGCCCCTAGTGCCAGATATTCCCCCACAGTGCCAGGTATATGCCTCCAGTGCCAGATCTTCCCCCCACAGTGCCAGGTATATGCCCCCAGTGCCAGATCTCCCCCCCCCACAGTGCCAGGTATATGCCCCCAGTGCCAGATCTGCCCCCACAGTGCCAGGTATATGCCCCCAGTGCCAGATATTCCCCCACAGTGCCAGGTATATGCCTCCAGTGCCAGATCTTCCCCCCACAGTGCCAGGTATATGCCCCCAGTGCCAGATCTGCCCCCACAGTGCCAGGTATATGCCCCCAGTGCCAGATCTGCCCCCACAGTGCTAGGTATATGCCTCCAGTGCCAGATCTTCCCCCCACAGTGCCAGGTATATGCCTCCAGTGCCAGATCTGCCCCCACAGTGCCAGGTATATGCCCCCAGTGCCAGATCTGCCCCCACAGTGCCAGATCTGCCCCCACAGTGCCAGGTATATGCCCCCAGTGCCAGATCTTCCCCCCACAGTGCCAGGTATATGCCCCCAGTGCCAGATCTGCCCCCACAGTGCCAGGTATATGCCCCCAGTGCCAGATCTGCCTCCACAGTGCCAGGTATATGCCCCCAGTGCCAGATCTGCCCCCACAGTGCCAGGTATATGCCCCCAGTGCCAGATCTTCCCCCCACAGTGCCAGGTATATGCCCCCAGTGCCAGATCTGCCCCCACAGTGCCAGGTATATGCCCCCAGTGCCAAATCTCCCCCCCCACAGTGCCAGGTATATGCCCCTAGTGCCAGATCTGCCCCCCACAGTGCCAGGTATATGCCCCCAGTGCCAGATCTGCCCCCCACAGTGCCAGGTATATGCCCCAAGTGCCTGCCCCCCCCCATGTGTTGGAGGGACACGGAGCGCATTGCGCGTCTCTCCTGCGTCCCTCCTGGCTCTCCCCCCGGCTGGTCTAATAAAGGAAGTGCCGGTTCGTGAGCCAATCAGAGCTCACGAACGGCACTTCCTTAGACCGGCCGGGGGAGAGCCAGGGAGGGACACAGGAGAGACGCGCGATGTGCGTTCCGTGTCCCTCCAACACAGCAGGGAGGGAGAGGAGACCGCAGATTGACATGCGGACGCTCGTCCGCATGTCAATCTGTTCTAAGCCAGTGGCGCCCCCGCAGCCCCTCGCCCCCAAGCCACCGCGAGGACTGCGGGGGCAGTAGTTACGCCACTGCTCACATGTCTTCTCATTCTTCACATTCCCTTCCTCTTGACCCCGGTTCATCATTGCTGTGTGACCATATCATACAGCCCACCATGAACCTAGCAATCTGGTGGACAACTATGCAATAGATAGCACCTATCCTTGTGTATCCATGCCTATTTCCCTATAGATTGTAAGCTTGCGAGCAGGGCCTTCCTACCGCTATGACTGTTATTACCCAGTTGTGTTATATCATTGTTATTTCCAATTGTAAAGCGCAACAGAATTTGCTGTGCTATATAAGAAGCTGTTACTAAATAAATAAATAAATAAATAAACTTTGCTGCAGTTTAATCCCTGACCTCACATAAAACCTGCACTGGATCCATGTTCCACTGCTGTTACGCATTTATACAGGGAAATCCTGCTGTCCCTGTATATATATATGGTAAAGTAAGCATACAGATATACGGGTGGGTACTGCAAGGACACGCCCCTGTGAGCTGTCACAGTGACCCCTTTTCTCGAGCAGTCCCATAAATGCCTGTAGTACAACCCCAGTCCGCCCCTGGACATCACTGAGAATGCTGCATATCTATTCACTAGGAGCCAGTGACATCACTGAGAATGCAGCCTATCTAGTCACTAGGAGCCAGTGACATCACTGAGAGTGCAAACTAGTCATTCACTAGGAGCCAGTGACATCAATGAGAGTGCAGCCTATCCATTAACTAGGAACCAGTGACATCACTAAGAATGCAGCCTATCCATTTGCTAGGAACCAGTGACATCACTGAGAATGCAGCCTATCCATTTACTAGGAACCAGTGACATCACTGAGAATGCAGCCTATCCACTCACTAGGAACCAGTGACATCACTGCGAATGCATCCTATACATTCATTAGGAGCCAGTGACATAATTGAGAATGCAGCCTATCCAGTCACTAGGAACCAGAGACATCACTGAGAATGCAGCCTATCCATTTACTAGGAGCCAGTGACATCACTGAGAGTGCAGCCTATCCATTCACTAGGAGCCAAATACATCACTGAGGATGCTTCCTATCCATTCAATAGGAACCAGTGAGATCACTGCAAATGCAACCTATACATTCATTAGGAGCCAGTGACATCACTGAGAATGCAGCCTATCCATTCACTAGGAACCAGTGACATCACTGAGAATGCAGCCTATCCACTCACTAGGAACCAGTGAGATCACTGCAAATGCAACCTATCCATTCACTGGTTCCCAGTGACACCACTGAAAGTGCAGACTAGCCATTCACTAGGTACCAGTGACATCACTGAAAATGCAGCCAGTGACATCACTGCAAATGTATCCTATACATTCATTAGGAACCAGTGACATCACTGAGATGCAACCTATCCATTCACTGGTTCCCAGTGACATTACTGAGAGTGCAGACTAGCCATTCACTAGGTACCAGTGACATCACTGAAAATGCAGCTAGTGACATCACTGCAAATGCATCCTATACATTCATTAGGAACCAGTGACATCACTGCAAATGCATCCTATACATTCATTAGGAACCAGTGACATCACTGAGAATGCAGCCTATCCACTCACTAGGAGCCAATTACATCACTGAGGATGCTTCCTATCCATTTGCTAGGAACCAGTGACATCACTAAGAATGCAGCCTATCCACTCACTAGGAACCAGTGAGATCACTGCAAATGCAACCTATACATTCATTAGGAGCCAGTGACATCACTGCGAATGCATCCTATACATTCATTAAAAGCCAGTGACATAATTGAGAATTCAGCCTATCCAGTCACTAGGAACCAGAGACATCACTGAGAATGCAGCCTATCCATTTACTAGGAGCCAGTGACATCACTGAGAGTGCAGCCTATCCATTCACTAGGAGCCAAATACATCACTGAGGATGCTTCCTATCCATTCAATAGGAACCAGTGAGATCACTGCAAATGCAACCTATACATTCATTAGGAGCCAGTGACATCACTGAGAATGCAGCCTATCCATTCACTAGGAACCAGTGACATCACTGAGAATGCAGCCTATCCACTCACTAGGAACCAGTGAGATCACTGCAAATGCAACCTATCCATTCACTGGTTCCCAGTGACATCACTGAGAGTGCAGACTAGCCATTCACTAGGTACCAGTGACATCACTGAAAATGCAGCCAGTGACATCACTGCAAATGCATCCTATACATTCATTAAGAACCAGTGACATCACTGAGATGCAACCTATCCATTCACTGGTTCCCAGTGACATTACTGAGAGTGCAGACTAGCCATTCACTAGGTACCAGTGACATCACTGAAAATGCAGCTAGTGACATCACTGCAAATGCATCCTATACATTCATTAGGAACCAGTGACATCACTGCAAATGCATCCTATACATTCATTAGGAACCAGTGACATCACTGAGAATGCAGCCTATCCACTCACTAGGAGCCAATTACATCACTGAGGATGCTTCCTATCCATTTGCTAGGAACCAGTGACATCACTAAGAATGCAGCCTATCCACTCACTAGGAACCAGTGAGATCACTGCAAATGCAACCTATACATTCATTAGGAGCCAGTGACATCACTGCGAATGCATCCTATACATTCATTAGGAGCCAGTGACATAATTGAGAATGCAGCCTATCCAGTCACTAGGAACCAGAGACATCACTGAGAATGCAGCCTATCCATTTACTAGGAGCCAGTGACATCACTGAGAGTGCAGCCTATCCATTCACTAGGAGCCAAATACATCACTGAGGATGCTTCCTATCCATTCAATAGGAACCAGTGAGATCACTGCAAATGCAACCTATACATTCATTAGGAGCCAGTGACATCACTGAGAATGCAGCCTATCCATTCACTAGGAACCAGTGACATCACTGAGAATGCAGCCTATCCACTCACTAGGAACCAGTGAGATCACTGCAAATGCAACCTATCCATTCACTGGTTCCCAGTGACATCACTGAGAGTGCAGACTAGCCATTCACTAGGTACCAGTGACATCACTGAAAATTCAGCCAGTGACATCACTGCAAATGCATCCTATACATTCATTAAGAACCAGTGACATCACTGAGATGCAACCTATCCATTCACTGGTTCCCAGTGACATCACTGAGAGTGCAGACTAGCCATTCACTAGGTACCAGTGACATCACTGAAAATGCAGCCAGTGACATCACTGCAAATGCATCCTATACATTCATTAGGAACCAGTGACATCACTGCAAATGCATCCTATACATTCATTAGGAACCAGTGGCATCACTGAAAATGCAGCCTATCCACTCACTAGGAGCCAATTACATCACTGAGGATGCTTCCTATCCATTTGCTAGGAACCAGTGACATCACTAAGAATGCAGCCTATCCACTCACTAGGAACCAGTGAGATGACTGAAAATGCAACCTATACATTCACAAGGAGCCAGTGACATCACTGAGAATGCAGCCTATCCACTCACTAGGAACTTGTGACATCACTGAGATGCAGCCTATCCATTCACTAGGAACCAGTGACATCACTGATAATGCAGCCGATCCATTCACTAGGTACCAGTGACATCACTGAGAATGCAGCCTATCCATTCTCTAGGAACCAGTGACATCACTGCAAATACAATCTATACATTCATTAGGAACCAGTGACATCACTGTGAATGCAAACTATCCATTCACTAGGATTCAGTGACATCACTGAGAATGCAGCTTAACCATTCACTAGGAACCAGTGACATCACTGAGATGCAGCCTATCCATTTACTGGTTCCCAGTGACATCACTGAAAGTGCAGACTAGCCATTCACTAGGTACCAGTGACATCACTGAGATGCAGCCTATCCATTCACTAGGAACCAGTGACATCACTGAGAATGCAAACTATCCACTCCCTAGCATCCAGTGACATCACTGAGAATGCAGCCTATCCACTTACTAGGAACCAGTGACATCACTGAGATGCAGCCTATCCGTTCACTGGTTCCCAGTGACATCACTGAATATGCAGCCTATCCATTCATTAGGAACCAATGACATCACTGAGATGCAGCCTATCCATTCACTGGTTCCCAGTGACATCACTGAGAATGCAGCATATCCATACACTAGGGACCGGTGACATCACAGAGAATGCAGCCTATAATTTAGCATTGGTTCTGTTCTTAAAAAAATCTGCTTTTGCAGTACATAACATAACAGTATATTGGTCACAGCCACAGGTCCTCTTTAAGAGTTGAAAATATGTGAAGGTGAAGGCGGAGAGTGGGGCCCATTGCATATAAACGCTCGTCTGACTTTGCATTGTTCTTGTATAACAAGCTCCTCAGCACTATTCTCAAGCTGCAACTTACTACCTAGATTACTTTTCTAAGTAGGAATATGTTTAAAAAGTAAAATCTTTATTGCTTTTTAAAATGCACAGCGCTCTGTGATAAATTCCTGTATTTTGACTGTTAATATGTTTGAATGAAAATTATTTATACATTTCGGTGTGGTTGAATGCTTTTCATTTGATTGCTGCCTGTGGGAATGAAACCAGAGTAGCAGTAAATGTACATGTCACGGCGTGATGTATACCCAGATTATGAAATGATAGCGCTTCAGATGAACACCACGTAAAGTCATTTGCATCAAACTGTGACAACTGCAATTTCTGACAAGGCCTCTTAGTTTTTTGGGGATAATATCATCGTACGGCGATGTAATCTAGCGGCAGCGGGGCTATTTAATACGTTTAAAGGCAGGCAGTGGAAGAAATCCTGGATGTTGTCATTCCCCGCTGCACAGAGAGCTACAGATGAAAAGTGAATTATATTTAAAAATATGCACGTATGGTAAGATGCATGACATTCATCAACACACTTAGTCATGGTTAGCTGAGAGATCCGATATTACTGCCATATGCGCTGGGGAATAAAGACATGATGATACAAATGGTATTACTGCCCGGTACAAGTGAATATACCAAGTGCAGTGTGCTTGAAAAATGGGTAATCTGCAACAACATAGGAAACAGCAGGAGCGCACAGGCTAATATTTTATTAAAATGAATACAGCTGGCAAGTCAATTCTATGTATCACAAGCCCACACACAGATACTTGAGGGTTGGAGGCTGAGAACCTGGGTCGCTACAGCTGTCGTGGAACTACAAGTCACAGCATGCCCTGCCAGCTAGATATTTTGTAGGCCTGTTAGGCTGTTATAAATGATTTTCTTTATTCAGGCACAAGTATCCAGAGAAATATATTATGTGCTCTCCGTCGCCACCTGCTGATCAAAAAGGGTTATGCACTACCCAAAGATCCAAGAATCCCCTTTATATAATCATAACTTACAGTGCTTTATAGTAATCCATATGAATGTTTTACATCTTCTACACATTTACATATACATTTTTTTTTTTAGAAATATACTTCTAAGCACAATTTATGAACTATGGAGATGAAAAAATGTTTTCCGCAATTTTTGCCTGTCTGTTTGCTACAGCATCATGCAAGAACTACTGGATGAATTTTCATCACATTTTCACTATTGTATAACTTAGTGACCTAGAATAGAAACTGGGGTATGTATGATCTCGGTGTGACATCAGGGAGAGGAGCAATAAAGGAAAACCCAGATGCTTGACACTTGGCACGTGCAGTGTGCAGGCTACTGAAGTCCAAAATTACTATATCTATCTATCTATCTATCTATCTATCTATCTATCTATCTATCTATCTATCTATCTATCTATCTATCTATCTATCTATCTATCTATCTA
The DNA here is from genome assembly GCF_028390025.1 of Pseudophryne corroboree. NCBI lineage: Eukaryota > Metazoa > Chordata > Amphibia > Anura > Myobatrachidae > Pseudophryne > Pseudophryne corroboree. Next base: position 39,031,290 of record NC_086452.1, on the reverse strand, counting down.
TCTATCTATCTATCTATCTATCTATCTATCTACATACATTTTATAGATAGATAGTTTGATAGATATGCAGTTAGGTCACACTCACATCATCCAGTAAGATTTCCAACAGCTGGGGTTTCCACCAAATACCGAGGTATCATAATATAGAAACATTTCAAGAGGGGGCACTCTCTTTAGACTTTAAGAAGTTTTAGAGCAGATCAAGTTTAAAAAAAAAACCAACTATTCATCTTAGGACATATCATTCTTTCTCAAACGTTTTCGGGCCCACATGCAGGGCCGGTGCAGGGTCTTTCTGCACCCTAGGCAAAGCTTCAGGGTAGTGCCCCCTAACCTGCAAAACCACCACCATCTCCCGGAGGGGAGATGCAGGTGGCCAGTAGGTGGGCTGGGGTGAACTGCATCATTATACGTGTACAGAGAAAAGGGACAACACTCAAGGACTTTTAAAATGACAAAGTATTTTGTAAACAAAATCACAATTTTTTTTCACTTTACAGTTACTTGTGTGCCGTCTATTCTTCATATACTGTATAATACTGTACATGGGGTCTGGAGGGGATATTTAATTGGGGTTTGGTACAGCATGCCTCCAGTCAGAATACCGACAGCGGCATCTCGACCACCATAATACCGACATTTTGAATGAAATTAACCTTACCCTAGCCCTCCCGCGAGCCTAACCATAACCCCCTGGCATACTAACATTCAGGGTGCCAGCTGTCAGGATTCCGGCGTCAGCATTCTAACAGGTGTCAGGATTCTGGCACCAGTATTCCAGCAATCCGTCATCCAGGATTCCAACTACATCCCTTTAATTGAATGTGTATATGTACATACTAGGTGCTTCATCGCGCCCTACGGGCGCTCTTCACACCGTCGCAAGGGGCTACGCCCCCTTAACCCTTGCATGCCTTTCTGGGGTTTAATATTTGTATTATATGGAGTATTACCTGCATTCTTTTGTTAGTGGTTAAATATTGCACAATGAAAGGGCGTGCGATGGTGAAGGAGGCGCAGCCCCTTGCGACGGCGTGAACAGCACCTGCAGGGCACGATGTACAGAATGTAGCGGGTGCGGGGGGGACTGCGGATGGTGTCTGTAGATGCTGCGGGTGGAGGGGAGGCAGAAGTGGGGGTGGGGCCCGGATGGGGAAGGTTCGGGAGGTGCTGCGCGTGGGGGAGGGGCAGAGGAGTGGGGGATGCAGATGGGGGAGGGGTCCGGAGGCACCGCAGGTGGGGGAGGGGCAGGGGTGCCACGGGTGGGAGAGGGGCAGGTGTGGGGATGTTGTGGATGGGTGAAGGGTTCCGGAGGTGCTGTGGGATGGGAAGGGACTGGTGTGCCGGGGGTTGGGTAGGGGACCGCAGGCACCATGGGTAGGGTAGGGGCAGGTACGGGTGTTGCGGCGGATGGGAAAGGAGGTCCGGAGGTGCTGCAGGTGGTGGAGGGGCAGGTGCAGGGGTGCCATTGGTGGGGGAGGGGTGGGTGAGGGGGGGACCGCTGATGGAGGAGGGTGTCTGCAGATGCTGCGGGTGGAGGGGGGCAGGTGTGGGGGGAGACGTATAAGGGGGTGAATGGTGGAAGGGGCCTGGAGGTGCTGTTGGTGGTGAAGGGGTGGAGGAGTGGGAGCCACGGGTGGTGTAGGGGGTCTGGAGGCACAGCATGTGGGGGAGGGGTGGAGTGCCGCATGTGGTGGAGGGGAAGGTGCGGAGGTGTGGTGCATTGGGGAGAGGTCTGGAGGCGCTGCGGGTACTGTACATGCCATAAAAGGTAGTTGGAGGGTATGCAGTAACAGGGCCAGAACAGGGATGACAGGGTCAGTACAGGGTTGACGGGGCCAGGACAGGGGTGACGGTGCCAGGATAGGGGTAACGGGGCCAGGACAGGGGTGACGGGGCCAGGACAGGGGTGACGGGGCCAGGACAGGGGTGACGGGGCCAGGACAGGGGTGACAGGGCCAGGACAGAAATGATAGGGACAGGATAGGGGTGACAGGGCCAGGGTAGGGGCGGCAGGACCAGGACAGGGGTGACGGGGCCAGTATAGGGTTCACAGGGCAAGCACAGGGGTGACAGGGCCAGGATAGGGGTAACAGGGCCAGCATAAGGGTGACAGGGCCAGGATAAGGGTGAAAGGGCCAGAATAAGGGTGGCAGGGCAAGGCCAGGGACATGACAGAACACAGGGCACGGGAGAGATTGGTATTAGGGACAAAACAGTGGCGACAGACAGATGTGTCTTACCGGAGTCACTGCTGCTGGCTGCTGCTGTTCCATTCCAACCTGTTGGGATCTGCTGCTGCTGGAGACTTGGCATGGCTGACTCTCTCAGGCTGGAGTCCTGCTTTCTCTGCCAGTCCGCATCCCTCCCCCCCCTCCTCAGTCACACACCGCAGACCTCGCGCAGCTGCCGGGCACTGTGATAAGGTGAGACTGGAAATGACTGGTTAGCCCCCAGGAGATGCTGCGGCTGGAGGGAGGAGGGGGTCATAGCATGCACGTGGCGCGGACCTCACGGCTTCCGGGCACTGTGGTAAGGGGAGACTGGGAGTGACTGGTTAGCTCCCAGGAGACGCTGCGGCTGGAGGGAGGAGTGGGTCAGAGCCTGCAAGCAGCTCGGATTTCTGCAGCGCTACCCGCCAGCTAAAGTGTGTGAATGAGCTGGGCGCACTCCACTGCGGGTGGCAGCGCTGCAGCTAGCTGTGGGGTTGCCGGGGCTGGAGATAACAGAGGCAGTATGGAACCTGCACAGCGGCAGGTGCCTCACTAAACTGCAGCTAAGAAGCGTGGAGTGTGTCAGAAAGTGACGCTCCTCCGCACCAGAGAGACCCTGCTGAGTATGCCGATGTGGGGGGTCAAGCACACAGTGAGCCGGTGCCCGTCTGTCTGTATGACATACCCCTCACACACCCCCATACCTCCCAAATGTCCCGATTTTCGCAGGACAGTCCCATTTTTGGGGGTCTGTCCCGCTGTCCCACCCGCGGGTCGCAGTGTCCGGCGGTGTGGGGGGGCAGTTGGAAAGCTCCTGTACTCGCTGTTCTGCTTAGCAGAGCAGCGGTGAATAGTGGAGACAGAGGGAGAGGGGGCATCAGGGGGTACGGATTAATGGGGGGTTCCAGCAGCAGAGCCGGATTAAGGGGGGGGGGGGGCGGGGGATACGTACCGTTGGCCCCACAGTTTTAGAGGCCCCCCGGCTGGAGTAGCTCTGTCCCAGCTCAGAAGCTCCCCCCCCCCCCCGTCCTGCCAGCAACAGTGGCAGCATTGTGCTACAGTCAGCACACGCTGCTGCATATTGGCAGGTCTGCGGTGTTGCAGGGAGGCAGCAGTCTCCCTGCTTTCTTCTCCCTGTGCGGGTGTGTAGGGGGGAGCGACCACCTCCTCTGGATTTAGCCCTAGCTGAGGGACCAAAATCCCATAAAAAAAAATAAAAACAAAAATCGGAATTTGCATAAGGGGGCGTGGCCGCGCGGGCCGCGATTAGGCCACGCCCCAACCCCCAGCAGGCACAGCAATGAGATAGGGCTCCCCTGTCTCAAGTGCCCTGGGCCCCCCGGACTCATAATCAGCCCCTGGGGGCATGCCAGCAGCTCACAGAGCGCTGGGCATGCCCCCTCACTGACGAAAACGGGGACCCTCCCGTGAAGCCACGCCCCCTTTTCGCAGAGTGTTTCCCTCCTTCTGCCTGGAGAAAGCTCCTGCATAAAGCTGGGAGGTATGCAGCCCTGTCTGTGACATGCCCAATGTCCATGCTATCTGCTTCTGCTCCTAGTCTCCTGTAGATTTGGCCAGATCTCTGTGACTCATTTGAATAACTCCGCCCACTGTTGTGACTCCGCCCAGCGTTAGCAAATGAATCACAAGGTCACAGAATAGGGCTATTATATAGGAGATATATGCACAGACATACATATATTTGTAAGCTTATTGTCTTCCATCCCTACTTGATTCTAGCATCTACCATCCCTCCATCTGTAAATTCATTACTGACCCGCATACAGAGACACACTTTAGTTTTTTCCTAGATGAATTCAGTGGAGCCCTCCAGTGGCTGGCGCCCCTAGGCAGCCGCCTAAAGCTGCCTAATGGTAGAGCCGGCCCTGCCCACATGTGATCTATCTTCATCAGGAGGCACAACACAGCACCTTAATTCCAGCAAGGATATAATCTCTGAGTAGTTTGCTGCTGGACTACTCAGAGATTATATCCTTGCTGGAATTAAGATGCTGAAAGTCTGGAGACTGCCCCCACTTGAAACGTTTCTAGGATAGATAGATAGATAGATAGATAGATAGATAGATAGATAGATAGATAGATAGATAGATAGATGTTGTCCGGCACTCACCCCAACCTGGATATTTTGCCAAGGTGCCACTTTAAAGAAAACATGTATCACAGTAGAGAAGGATGGCACTCCAGGGCTCACATGTAGTAGAAATAAATAGTCAAAGCCCAGAGTGACATCCTTCTCTACTGTGATATATATATATATATATATATATATACACTGCTCAAAAAAATAAAGGGAACACTAAAATAACACATCCTAGATCTGAATGAATGAAATATTCTTATTAAATACTTTGTTCTTTACATAGTTGAATGTGCTGACAACAAAATCACACAAAAATTATCAATGGAAATCAAATTTATTAACCCATGGAGGTCTGGATTTGGAGTCACCCTCAAAATTAAAGTGGAAAAACACACTACAGGCTGATCCAACTTTGATGTAATGTCCTTAAAACAAGTCAAAATTAGGCTCAGTAGTGTGCGTGGCCTCCACGTGCCTGTATGATCTCCCTACAATGTCTGGGCATGCTCCTGATGAGGTGGCGGATGGTCTCCTGAGGGATCTCCTCCCAGACCTGGACTAAAGCATCCACCAACTCCTGGACAGTCTGTGGTGCAACGTGGTGTTGGTAGATGGAGCGAGACATGATGTCCCAGATGTGCTCAATTGGATTCAGGTCTGGGAAACGGGCGGGCCAGTCCATAGCATCAATGCCTTCGTCTTGCAGGAACTGCTGACACACTTCAGACACATGAGGTCTAGCATTGTCTTGCATTAGAAGGAACCCAGGGCCAACCGCACCAGCATATGGTCTCACAAGGGGTCTGAGGATCTCATCTCGGTACCTAATGGCAGTCAGGCTACCTCTGGCGAGCACATGGAGGGCTGTGCGGCCCCCCAAAGAAATGCCACCACACACCATTAATGACCCACTGCCAAACCGGTCATGCAGGAGGATGTTGAAGGCAGCAGAACGTTCTCCTTGGCGTCTCCAGACTCTGTCACATCTGTCACATGTGCTCAGTGAGAACCTGCTTTCATCTGTGAAAAGCACAGGGCGCCAGTGGCGAATTTGCCAATCTTGGTGTTCTCTGGCAAATGCCAAACGTCCTGCACGGTGTTGGGCTGTAAGCGCAACCCCCACCTGTGGACGTCGGGCCCTCATACCACCCCCATGGAGTCTGTTTCTGATAGTTTGAGTAGACACATGCACATTTGTGGCTTGCTGGAGGTCATTTTGCAGGGCTCTGGCAGTGCTCCTCCTGTTCCTCCTTGCACAAAGACGGAGGTAGCGGTCCTGCTGCTGGGTTGCTGCCCTCATACGGCCTCCTCCACGTCTCCTGATGTACTGGCCTGTCTCCTGGTAGCGCCTCCATGCTCTGGACACTACGCTGACAGACACAGCAAACCTTCTTGCCACAGCTCGCATGGATGTGCCATTCTGGATGAGCTGCACTACCTGAGCCACTTGTGTGGGTTGTAGGGAGGTCATACAGGCACGTGGAGGCCACACACACTACTGAGCCTCATTTTGACATGTTTTAAGGACATTACATCAAAGTTGGATCAGCCTGTAGTGTGTTTTTCCACTTTAATTTTGAGGGTGACTCCAAATCCAGAACTCCATGGGTTAATACATTTGATTTCCATTGATAATTTTTGTGTGATTTTGTTGTCAGCACATTCAACTATGTAAAGAACAAAGTATTTAATAAGAATATTTCATTCATTCAGATCTAGTATGTGTTATTTTAGTGTTCCCTTTATTTTTTTGAGCAGTGTATATATATATATATATATATACTAGGTGCTTCATCGGGCCCTACGGGCGCTCTTCACACCGTCGCAAGGGGCTACGCCCCCTTAACCCGTGCATGCCTTTCTGGGGTTTAATATTTGTATTATATGGAGTATTACCTGCATTCCTTTGTTAGTGGTTAAATATTGCACAATGAAAGGGCGTGCGATGGTGAAGGAGTCGCAGCCCCTTGCGACGGCGTGAACAGCACCTGCAGGGCACGATGTACAGAATGTAGCGGGTGCGGGGGGGACTGCGGATGGTGTCTGTAGATGCTGCGGGTGGAGGGGGGGCAGAAGTGGGGGTGGGGCCCGGATGGGGAAGGTTCGGGAGGTGCTGCGGGTGGGGGAGGGGCAGAGGAGTGGGGGATGCAGATGGGGGAGGGGTCCGGAGGCACTGCAGGTGGGGGAGGGGCAGGGGTGCCACGGGTGGGAGAGGGGCAGGTGTGGGGATGTTGTGGATGGGTGAAGGGTTCCGGAGGTGCTGTGGGATGGGAAGGGACGTGAGTGCCGGGGGTGGGGTAGGGGACCGCAGGCACCATGGGTAGGGTAGGGGCAGGTACGGGTGGTGCGGCGGATGGGAAAGGAGGTCCGGAGGTGCTGCAGGTGGTGGAGGGGCAGGTGCGGGGTTGCCATTGGTGGGGGAGGGGTGGGTGAGGGGGGGACCGTGGATGGAGGAGGGTGTCTGCAGATGCTGCGGGTGGAGGGGGGCAGGTGTGGGGGGAGACATATAAGGGGGGTGAATGGTGGAGGGGGCCTGGAGGTGCTGTGGGTGGTGAAGGGGCGGAGGAGTGGGAGCCGCGGGTGGTGTAGGGGGTCTGGAGGCACAGCATGTGGGGGAGGGGTGGAGTGCCGCATGTGGTGGAGGGGAAGGTGCGGAGGTGTGGTGCATTGGGGAGAGGTCTGGAGGCGCTGCGGGTACTGTACCTGCCAAAAAGGTAGTTGGAGGGTATGCAGTAACAGGGGTGACAGGGTCAGAACAGGGTTGACGGGGCCAGGACAGGGGTGACAGGGTCAGAACAGGGGTGACGGTGCCAGGACAGGGGCGACGGGGCCAGGACAGAAATGACAGGGACAGGATAGGGGTGACAGGGCCAGGGTAGGGGCGGCAGGACCAGGACAGGGGTGACGGGGCCAGTATAGGGTTGACAGGGCAAGCACAGGGGTGACAGGGCCAGGATAGGGGTAACAGGGCCAGCATAAGGGTGACAGGGCCAGGATAAGGGTGAAAGGGCCAGGATAAGGGTGAAAGGGCCAGGATAAGGGTGAAAGGGCCAGGATAAGGGTGGCAGGGCAAGGCCAGGGGTGACAGGGACATGACAGAACACAGGGCACGGGAGAGATTGGTATTAGGGACAAAACAGTGGTGACAGACAGATGTGTCTTACCGGAGTCACTGCTGCTGGCTGCTGCTGTTCCACTCCAACCTGTTGGGATCTGCTGCTGCTGCTGCTGAAGACTTGGCATGGCTGACTCTCTCAGGCTGGAGTCCTGCTTCCTCTGCCCGTCCGCATCCCTCCCCCCCTCCTCAGTCACACACCGCAGACCTCGCGCAGCTGCCGGGCACTGTGGTAAGGTGAGACTGGAAATGACTGGTTAGCCCCCAGGAGATGCTGCGGCTGGAGGGAGGAGGGGGTCATAGCATGCACGTGGCGCGGACCTCGCGGCTGCCGGGCACTGTGGTAAGGGGAGACTGGGAGTGACTGGTTAGCTCCCAGGAGATGCTGCGGCTGGAGGGAGGAGGGGGTCATAGCATGCACGTGGCGCGGACCTCGCGGCTGCCGGGCACTGTGGTAAGGGGAGACTGGGAGTGACTGGTTAGCTCCCAGGAGACGCTGCGGCTGGAGGGAGGAGGGGGTCGGAGCCTGCAAGCAGCTCGGATTTCTGCAGCGCTACCCGCCAGCTAAAGTGTGTGAATGAGCTGGAGGCACCTCACTGCGGGTGGCAGCGCTGCAGCTAGCGGTGGGGTTGCCGGGGCTGGAGATAACAGAGGCAGTACGGAACCTGCACAGCGGCAGGTGCCCCACAAAACTGCAGCTAAGAAGCGTGGAGTGTGCCAGAAAATGACGCTCCTCCGCGCCAGAGAGACCCTGCTGAGTATGCCGATGTGGGGGGTCAAGCACACAGTGAGCCGGTGCCCGTCTGTCTGTATGACATACCCCTCACACACCCCCATACCTCCCAAATGTCCCGATTTTCGCGGGACAGTCCCATTTTTTGGGGTCTGTCCCGCTGTCCCACCCGCGGGTCGCAGTGTCCCGCGGTGGTGGTGGTGGGGGGGGCAGTTGGGAAGCTCCTGTACTCGCTGTTCTTAGCAGAGCAGTGGTGAATAGTGGAGACAGAGGGAGAGGGGGCATCAGGGGGTACGGATTAAAGGGGGGTTCCAGCAGCAGAGCCGGATTAAGGGGGGGGTACGTACCGTGGGCCCCACAGTTTTAGGGGGCCCCCCGGCCGGAGTAGCTCTGTCCCGGCTCAGAAGTCCCCCCCCCCCCGTCCTGCCAGCAACAACGGCAGCATTGTGCTACTGTCAGCACACGCTGCTGCGTGTTGGCAGGTCTGTGGTGTTACAGGGAGGCAGCAGTCTCCCTGCTTTCTTCTGCCTGTGCGGGTGTGTAGGGGAGAGCGACCACCTCCTCTGGATTTAGCCCTAGCTGAGGGGCCAAAATTCCATTAAAAAAAAAAATAAAAAAAAATTATATATAAAAAAAAATTCGGAATTTGCATAAGGGGGCGTGGCCGCGCGTCCCGCGATTTGGCCACGCCCCCAACCCGCCGCAGGCACAGCAATGAGATAGGGCTCCCCTGTCACAAGTGCCCTGGGCCCCCCGGACTCATAATCAGCCCCTGGGGGAATGCCAGCAGCTCACAGAGCGCTGGGCAAGCCCCCTCACTGACGAAAACGGGGACCCTCCCGTGAAGCCACGCCCCCTTTTCGCCGAGTGTGTGTCCCTCCTTCTGCCTGAAGAAAGCTCCTGCAGAAAGCTGGGAGGTATGCACCCCTGCCTGTGCCATGCCCATACTATCTGTTTCTGCTCCTAGTCTCCTGTAGATTTGGCAAGATCTGTGACTCATTTGACTAACTCCGCCCAGTCTTGTGACTCCGCCCAGCGTCAGCAAATGAATCACAAAGTCACAGATCTGGGCTATTATATAGGAGATATATATATATATATATATATATATATATATATATATATTGTACACCCCAAAAAGACGCTCAGGGCTGCATGCGTAGCTCTCAGGACCAGCTGCTTCTCCCATGGGCAGCTTTATGTGCCTTGCTCATGAGTTAGTAGCCCCACGCATCTTTTTGTTTCATTCCCTGAAGGAAAAACTGTAAATATTGTTTACAAATACATTTTGTGATCAATGTGTACAATATAAAATATACATCACAATATTAGATGGCACTACTGTCTTTGTAAAATTAGTTAAGCTGAGCAATAACAGACATCCATGCGAGCAAAGCTGCAGATAAACAGAACAAACATGCTCATCAAAAATGTTGCTTTTAAAATATTCAGGAAATTAATACAGTATATACAGGGTGACTCAAAAGTCACCCTTTTGTTTAAAAAACTGTGCAGGAAATGGGAAAACTGATTACTCCAGTGAGGTGGGCTATCTTTTAGGGTATGTACCGAACATGGGTGGCATCTTGAAATCGGCCATCTTGAATCTAAGTCAGTTTGTTCAAATGCAAATGGGGTCATGTAACATGTCAAACAACATCAGAATTTGCTGAAAATTTTATTGCTGCAAACAGATTTGAAATGGTTCAAAAGTTACAACACATTTTTGTTGGAATTACAGGCTGAACTGTTCTCCATAAGGGACAGTCATTTAATGTGTTCAACATGTAGTTGACAAACGTCGTGTGCTGCGTTGTGGGCTCTTCACGAAGGATGCCAAAACCATTGTTGAGGTTGTCTCGTCAGTAGCACTTATTGGACGACCACCCCGTGACTAGTCAATCACAGCCCCAGTTTCTCGGAATTTGGAAATTAGGCACTTGACAGTGTTATGTGAAATTGGAGGTCTTTCTGGGTGCCAGTTGTTAAAATCTGCAGACATCAAAATGACCTCAATTCTCTCCTCTTTTGTCAAAGCCATCTTCAGTTACCTGCAACATAAAAGTGTTGTAACTTTTGAACCATAAATGCTATTTCAAAGCTGTTTGCAGCAATAAACTTTTCAGCAAATTCTAATTTTTGCTTGATATGTTACACAACCCCCTTCCATTTGAAAAAACTGACTTAGATTCAAGATGGTCGAGTTCAAGATGGCGCCCATGTTCGGTACATACCCTAAAAGATAGCCCACCTCACCCATACCTTACTGGAGTATTCAGTTTTCCCATTTCCTGCACAGTTTTTGAAACAAAAGGGTGTACTGCGACTTTTGAATCACCCTGTATTATACAGGTTGAGTATCCCATTTCCAAAATGCTGGGGACCAGAAGTAGTTTGGATATCGGATTTTTCCGTATTTTGGAATAATTGCATACCATAATGAGATATCATGGCGATGGGACCTAAGTCTAAGCACAGAATGCATCTATGTTTCATATACACATTATACCCCTTAGAATGTAAGCTCTCACGAGTAGGGCCCTCTTCCCTCATGTGCTTATACTTTTCTTACTTTAATAATCCTCAACTGCCAAGATCCCACAGTTTTTTGACCACCTGGAACTTCTCTGTTTACTGGTGTAGTTATGCTTATTTACCCTGTACTTGTCCTATATTGTATTCAACTGTAAGTCACTGTTTTCCTATTTTTTATGTGCATTTGTACTCTGTAACTGGGCGCTGCGGAACCCCTGTGGCGCCATATAAATAAAGGATAATAATAATAATAATACACATACAGCCTGAAGGTCATTTTAGCCAATATTTGTAATAACTTTGTGCATTAAACAAAATTTATGTACATATACACAATTCATTTATGTTTCATATACACCTTATACACACAGCCTGAAGGTCATTTAATACAATATTATTAATAACCTTGTGTATGAAACAAAGTTTGTGTACATTGAGCCATCAGAAAGCAAAGGTTTCACTATCTCAGTCTCACTCAAAAAATTCCATATATCGGAATATTTGGATATTGGATACTCAACCTGTATTATACATGACACATACATATACTGTATACAGGGGCGTGTCTAGAGAGGAGGGGACCCGTGTGCAGACTCCGTGTGTGGGCCCCCTCCTCTCCTGTAGCTGTCACGCCGCTGCTAGCGCTCTGAGCGCGGTAGACTCTGGCACAGTGCCAGAGTCTACAGCGCATGCGCAGGACTCAGAAAAATGGCCGCCGCACCATAATTTTCGGAGTCCTGCGCATGCGCTGTAGACTCTGGCACTGTGCCAGAGTCTCTAGTGGTCAGTGCGCTAGCAGCGGCACGATGGCTACGGGAGAGGAGGGGGCCCACACACGGTCAGCGGTGGACTCCGGAAAGGTAAGTATAGGAGAAATGGGTGCAGTGTGTGCGGTGTGAGCCCGCTCTGGACTCAGGGGCCCGTGTGTATAAAAACGCCAATGCATATATACATATACACTTACTTCTTGCTGATGGTTGTCAGGGGGAGTTTCTGACCCCACACCCCCAACACATTTGCGTGCGCCAATGATATGCTGTGCATAGTTTATGTATTTTTTTATTTTTTATTTGACATATATGAAATGAATTCCTTTCAGAATTATGACTGGCACTTTTTCTGGGAAAATGTTGATACTGGTGCAGATCAGTGTTTTTGGACAAACAATTAGGACAAACAACGTTCTTTCTGAAACTATTTAATAAGTATTACTCTGATAACTCTGATAACTAAGATACGCCTTGAAAACAGTCATTTGACGCCCCGGAACGCCTCCCGCCTGTCAGTCTTCATGCGATCGCCGCTGCGATCACTTTCTGCGCAGCCGCAGTCCCGACCCGTTTGCACCACAGCGAAGAACCGCTGCGTACGAACGGGTTGGAATGACCCCTATGGTCACTTGTGTTGTTTTTTTTTGCAACCCATATACTGTATACAGCCATTGTCAGGAGTCTTTTCTTATCGATATGGTGGTTTCCCTGCATCAGGGGTCCACTGAAGAAATTGAGCCTCTCTAGGCAGACGTCTTGAGATGGAATTCAGTATGCATATAGGAGATCGTGTGTCACTTGTTTGTGTAGGAATAAAATATCATCTTCATGTAACAAAGGTTCACACAGAAAGAAGAAAATTTGCAGCTGCACACTCTAGGCACCAAGCACTGCTAATAACAAAAATAATAGTAAACTCTGCATTTTAACATAGAGCAAAAATGAGGTGCTTAGCATAATTTTTGGCCAATGATATGTGGGCCCACCCAAGGTAACCTCATCATCAGGTGGGTCCCTGAGACTAAGATATAAGTTCAGGGCAAGGGACCCCCGAGTCAGCACATACCAAACGCCCCAAGGCATCACACTAGTGAGAGGTTAAAGTGTTAGTAAGTGTTACTAAGAAGCAATAGCTATGTAGTAAGAGTGTTACATGGCTGAGAGGTAATGTTAATAGGTGTTACATAGGTAATAAAATAATAAAGTGCTAAAAATGTGCTGAATGAAATATTACAATGTGCCTCAAGTGCCTAGTGAGAAATCCGCCACTGACCAGGCGGCCACAGCAGCTCCTGTACAAGCCGGGCAAGGTGGTCTGGTGAGGTGGAACGCATTCCGCCTCCAAATGCAGCTGACGGAACGCAGTTCCGCCCCCATTCCGGCTCACTTTAACCTCTGTTGATAACTACTTTAATAACCCCCCAGTTAAAAAGTGCATTGGCATATGTTGGCGCTATATAAATAAATGTTGATAATTATGTTAACACTACCAAGTGTTGCATTGTTATTGGGTATCCCTTCTCCATAAGCCCAATGGTTGCCTGATCAATGCTTCCATTTTGTGCTGTAACCGTCAGATCTGCTCAGAGGTGAGGTAAGTATCCCTGATTGGTCACAATTTGATACATATCCCCCAGTATTTGAAAACTGAGCTGATTTGTTGGTACTATACTTTATCTCTATCCAAGCTTTGATAAATTTCCCCTAAATATTGTTTTTCATCAATTTCTTTATACAGCCTTGTACATCTATGATAATATGAACATATTCAGCAATGATAAACTGAGGAGAGACATTGAGGGTAAAATGAGTTTGTGTACAGTAGGTCCTGCTTTGACGTGTTGATGTCCGGCCAATAGAATTATGGGGGACATTTACTAAGCAGTGATAAGAGCGGAGAAGTGAGCCAGTGGAGACGTTGCCCCTGGCAACCAATCAGCACTGAGGTAACATCTATAACCTGCATACTATAAAATTATACAGAGCTGCTGATTGGTTGATGGGGCAACTTTTCCACTGGTTCACTTCTCTGCTCTTATCACTGCTTAGTAAGGGAAAATGCCCATCTCAGTCACCCATAGATTATATCCACTGGGGGACCACGGCCTCCCGGCTCCAGAGAAGGCGCTCTTTAAATTACGCAAGCGTTGTCTTCTGGTCCAACCTATGGGCTCAAGGCTTCATCATGATCACAGTGCATCCATAATATTGGGGCCAGAAGTGCACAGTGCCAAGACCATGATGTCATCACATTGTGACACAGCTGTATTAGTTATTATTAAATCCAATTAGCAGTGCCAGGTGTCCAATTATGGTTGAAGCACACAAATTGGCATCGCAATAGTGGAAAAAATAAAAAATAAAAAAAATAAAAATGATTGTAGTATTTCCGTTCATGAGAGAGGTACATAGTAAGTACCTGCACTTATCCTACATCAGGTGCAGAATATTATTCTTCCAGAGTACTGGAGCAAGATAAGTTATACTATTATTTGCCTTGTTGTATTACTCTGGATGTACTCCATATTTACGGCCATTTTCAGAGTATCCTTAAGGAGAACAAATTGGTGTGGCTGAATATTCGACACCACTAAATTAATGTTTCCTATGATAGATAGATAGATAGATAGATAGATAGATAGATAGATAGATAGATAGATACTAGCTATTCTACCCATTCTTCGTAGGGAGTTTCTGATTTTCACGGTTGTATGAGTGTTAAAAATTTGGCAAATCTAAAGAGATGTAAATTTGAGACATCTTAATGTAAGTAAATATTAATCCATAGTTCTTGGCGTCATCTAAGGAGCACCCGTAGCAGATACAGTAGAAAGTGACAGGACCATTTTTGTAGTTTATTAAATTCTACACACTGGAGGTGCAATCCAAATTTTGATCCAATTGTCCTTTTGGGCGTTATCGTTCACGCAACGCAAGCCACGCATCGGTGATGACGTCATTATGTCAACCCCCTTAGGGGAGGTTTATTACAACTCTAATTACGTAGTTTTCCTATTTCCCACCTGAAGAAAACCTATGTCACACATCATCTTCCTAACATATCGGGAAGTAAGAGAATTAGGGGGAGATGTACTAAGCAGTGATAAACGTGGAGAAGTGAGCCAGTGGAGAAGTTGCCCATGGCAACCAATCAGCATTGATGTAACATTTATAATTTGCATACTATAAAATTATACAGAGCAGCTGATTGGTTGCAAAGGACAACTTCTCCAATGGCTCACTTCTCCACTTTTATCACTGCTTAGTACATGTCCCCCTGTGTGATAAGCCAGTCAGTCAGTGAGTGAGAGCTTTCGCATTTATATATATGCTATAGATGTTAGAATTTGAAAGGTGAGAGAAGCGCCCTCTGGTGTAGTATATCACAAATGCAAATGGTGTCCACCAAGAATTCACACACCAAATAATAGACGTGTACCGTATTAGGTGGTTCAAAACCACTTATTTGATTGGATCCACTGCATGACCATGATAGCAGTCCCCTGGAACAGGTCATAGCATGATTGCTGGAACTGCAACACCATGTTAAGATCCCAGGGTGGCGTCGGCGCCACAAAGGGAGGCTGGATGTGCAGAACCCCTTTCAAAAAGCTCTGAACCTCAGGGAGGGCAGCCAATTGTTTCTTGAAGAAAATGGATAAAGCCGAAATATGGATCCCAAATGCAGGCCCATATCCACACCTGCTTGCAGGAAGAGGAGAAACCGACCAAGTTGAAACTCCATCGCAGGAAACTTCTTGGATTCACACCAAGACACATACTTTTTCCAAATGCGATGGTAGTGTTTAGACGTAAATCCTTTCCTAGCCTGTATCAGGGTAGGAATAACCATGTTCGGAATGCTCTTCCGAGCTAATATCTGGCGTTCAACCTCCATGCCGTCAAACGTAGCCGTGGTAAGTCTTGATATGCGAACGGCCCCTGTTGGAGAATATCCTCCCGAAGAGGAAGAGGCCTTGCATCTTCCAGCAATAGATTCAGCAGATTCGTGTACCAAGCCCTCCTTGGCCAGTCCGGAGCAATGAGGATCGCCTGAACTTTTTTCTTTTTACAAGCTTTAGAATTCTTGGAATGAGTGGAAGTAGAGGGAACACGTACACTGACTTCAACACCCACGGCGTTACTAGGGCATCCACCGCCACTGCTTGTGGGTCTCTCGACCTGGAACAGTACCTCCGAAGTTTCTTGTTGAGACGCGAGGCCATCATGTCTATTTGAGGTACGCCCCAACGACTGGTCACCTCCGTGAACACCTCCGGATGGAGGCCCCTTTCTCCTGGATGGAGATCGTGCCTGCTGAAGAAGTCCGCTTCCCAGTTGTCCACTCCCGGAATGAAGATTGCTGACAGCGCCACTGCGTGACTTTCTGCCTAGAGGAGGATTTTTGTTACCTCTTACATTGCAGCTCTGCTCTTCGTTCCGCCCTGTCAGTTTATGTAGGCCACCGTCGTTACATTGTCCGACTGCACTTGAATGGCCTGATCTTGCAGAAGTGGTGCTGCTTGTAGAAGACCGTTGTACACGGCTCTTAGCTCCAGGATGTTTATTGGAAGAAGGGATTCCTGACTTGACCACTTTCCTTGGAAGGTTTCCCCTTGGGTGACTGCGCCCCAACCTCTGAGACTTGCATCCGTGGTTAGAAGCATCCAGTTCTGAACCCCGAACCTGCGGCTCTCCAGAAGGTGAGTGTCACGATCCGGGTAACTGGACGCCATTACTTACCATCCAGATGTCTCCTGAGGCTGGCACAGCGGTCCAGGGCCGGATATCAGTGGCGTTGCTGAGATCCACACTCTACATCTCCCTCCTGTCATCCAGCAGCCAGGGCCGGCGCTACCACTAGGCAGCTTTAGGCAGCTGCCTATGGGCGGAGGCCATTGGAGGGCGGTACCTCATGCTGCTGAAAAATTCTTGTCTTCGCTGAGCTCCTCTTCCTTTATGAGAAGAGCAGCGATGCCGCTGCCGCCCGGAAGCACTGAAGGTGTAAGTAATCTATCAGCAGGGGCTCGCATAAAGTAAGTTTTGTGAACTACACTTGTAGTGTAGTAAGTGACTGTCACTGCTCCCACCGCAACAACACCCGATCTTCCCGCACCACAGCAACAGAGCCCCGTTACGTCTATCCTCTCTGAACCCCCCCCTCCTCCCCCCTGTAATTACAAGCCGCGGTCACAGTATCCTCTAACCTTCCCCCCCGCGATTGCATCCCGAACACACAGTATTACATCCTCTCCCCCCGCCTCCCCTGCGACTGCATATCACACCACCCCCACCCACCGGCACTTCCCGAACCCCCCCCTCCTCCTCCCCCCGCTGCAATACTTTACCGCCCGCACTGTGATGATCGCAAGCCCCGCATGAAGGGGGAAAGAGTATACTATAAAATATATATATTTATATATATATGTCTGTTCTACTTGCTGCTGTGCTCTCCTAGGACTTGTAGAGGTCCAATATATGTTAAAAGAAAATAAGGCAGCGCTCCACGGACTTAAAATGTATAATATGTATATATATATATATAGATATATAGATATATATAGATATTATATATGTGTGTGTGTGTATATATATATATATATATATATATATATATATTATACACTGTAAGAATGAAGGATGCTGATTACTTTGTTTGTAGGTCTGTGGAGTGCTGCCAGATTTTTTTTATTTTTATTTTTCATTTTTTTTTTTTACATATATTGGACCTCTACAAGTCCTAGGAGGGCACACCAGCTCCGGTGCCTTCCAGGAGTTAAAAACCCTTGACATGTGAACAAGTTGGCGGCACTCAGAGACTTTAATTTTAAAGTGCAGCCTGGTTGGGTGGACATTCTCTGATGACAACCGCTTGCCAGCCGCCCGCCGCCGCCAGCCACCCACCGCACGCCACTCACCGCCAGCCGCCCGCCGCCAGCAGCCCACCGCTCACCGCCGCCAGCAGTCCACCGCTGCCGGCCACCAGCAACAAATGAGGTAATGTTCCACTGCTGTCACCTCTCTCCCTGTCGTTACCATCCCTGTCACTACTGTCACTCTCTCTCTCCCTGTCGTCACTCTTTCTCCCTGTCGTCACTCTCTCTCCCTGTCGTTACCATCCCTGTCCCTACTGTCACTCTCTCTCTCCCTGCTGTCACTGTTGTCACTCTCTCTCCCTGTCGTCACTCTCTCTCCCTGTCGTTACTGTCGTCTCTCCCTGTCGTTACTGTCATCACTCTCTCTCCCTGCTGTCATTGTCGTCACTCTCTCTCCCTGTCACTCTCTCTCCCTGTCGTCACTCTCTCTCTCTCTGTCGTTACTGTCGTCACTCTCTCTCCCTGTCGTCACTCTCTCTCCCTGTTGTTACTGTCATCTCTCCCTGTCGTCACTCTCTCTCACTGTCGTCACTCTCTCTCTCCCTGTCGTCACTCTGGATGTCCCTGCTATCACAATTTCAGCTCATTCAGTGTGCTACAATGTGAATGTCGGGTCATTCAGTGTGCTACAATGTGAATGTCGGCTCATTCAGTGTGCTACAATGTGAATGTCGGCTCATTCAGTGTGCTACAATGTGAATGTCGTCTCATTCAGTGTGCTACAATGTGAATGTCGGCTCATTCAGTGTGCTACAATGTGAGTTTCGGCTCATTCAGTGTGCTACAATGTGAATGTCGGCTCATTCAGTGTGCTACAATGTGAATGTCGGCTCATTCAGTGTGCTACAATGTGAATGTCGGCTCATTCAGTGTGCTACAATGTGAATTTCGGCTCATTCAGTGTGCTACAATGTGAATTTCGGCTCATTCAGTGTACTACAATGTGAATTTCGGCTCATTCAGTGTGCTACAATGTGAATTTCGGCTCATTCAGTGTGCTACAATGTGAATTTCGGCTCATTCAGTGTGCTACAATGTGAGTTTCGGCTCATTCAGTGTACTACAATGTGAATTTCGGCTCATTCAGTGTGCTACAATGTGAATTTCGGCTCATTCAGTGTGCTACAAAGTGAATTTTGGCTCATTCAGTGTGCTACAATGTGAATTTCGGCTCATTCAGTGTGCTACAATGTGAGTTTCAGCTCATTCAGTGTGCTACAATGTGAGTTTCGGCTCATTCAGTGTACTACAATGTGAATTTCGGCTCAGTGTGCTACAATGTGAGTTTCGGCTCATTCAGTGTGCTACAAGGTGAATTTGGGCTCATTCAGTGTGCTACAATGTGAATTTCGGCTCATTCAGTGTGCTACAAGGTGAGTTTCGGCTCATTCAGTGTGCTACAAGGTGAATTTCGGCTCATTCAGTGTGCTACAATGTGAATTTCGGCTCATTCAGTGTGCTACAATGTGAATTTCGGCTCATTCAGTGTGCTACAATGTGAGTTTCGGCTCATTCCGTGTGCTACAATGTGAGTTTCGGCTCATTCAGTGTGCTACAATGTGAATTTCGGCTCAGTGTGCTACAATGTGAGTTTCGGCTCATTCAGTGTGCTACAAGGTGAATTTGGGCTCATTCAGTGTGCTACAATGTGAATTTCGGCTCATTCAGTGTGCTACAAGGTGAGTTTCGGCTCATTCAGTGTGCTACAAGGTGAATTTCGGCTCATTCAGTGTGCTACAATGTGAATTTCGGCTCATTCAGTGTGCTACAATGTGAATTTCGGCTCATTCAGTGTGCTACAATGTGAATTTCGGCTCATTCAGTGTGCTACAAGGTGAGTTTCGGCTCATTCAGTGTGCTACAAGGTGAATTTCGGCTCATTCAGTGTGCTACAATGTGAATTTCGGCTCATTCAGTGTGCTACAATGTGAATTTCGGCTCATTCAGTGTGCCACAATGTGAGTTTCGGCTCATTCAGTGTGCTACAATGTAAGTTTCGGCTCATACCGTGTGCTATAATGTGAAAGGGGCACCAGTACTAGATAGTATAAGAGGTTCTACTACACTGGTCATGCCCCCTTTTTGAGTGACCACACCCCCTTTTTGGGTGACCACGCTCCCTTTTATGGAGCACATAATTACGTCCTTGACTTTTGCATACCCCCACTTCAAAATTTCCATTTCAACCACTGTATGTATGTATGTATGTGTATGTGTATATATATGTGTATATATATATATATATATATATATATATATATGTATATATATATATATATATATATATATAGCCGTTTGTGGCGCCACCGCTAGACAGCTGTAGTAGAGGCCAGCTACTTGTCAGAGTTATATGGCGCGGTATACGGGCTGCGCTGCAACTTCCTGTCTGTACGCTCCGCCCCTCTCGGCATGCAAAAGTAGACAGACACTACACTGTCCGCCTACTTCTGTGACAATGCAAGTTGTTATTATTATTATTATTATTATTATGAACAACAACAGTTTCTTATATTCAGTTGCACTTTACAAGTGATATAACAAAGCTGGGTAATTACAGACAAAGCAGTAGGAACAGGGTCGGCTCTATCATTAGGCAGCTGCCTAGGACGCTATGATCTGGGGGGTCTGCTTATCATAAAATTAAGGATAACTGTGAGAGATGCATCCTTGTTTAACTTAACGCAGACTACGGCGTTTGAACTTCTAAGATGTCACCTCCAGACTTTCACCTGAGGGGCTGGATAGTAGGTACTGGTGTGTGGTTTGGGAATGAAGGAGGGGGCAGCATGCTGAAGTTTTGCCTAGGGCGTCGAGAAACCTTGCACCGGCCCTGCCAGCAGCGCTGTCACAGCAGCCTCATGTTAACCTCAGATTGGCGTTTCCGGCCCGCCGCCGCTCCTATGTTTTCAGTTCACAGATATTTCAGAGTATCATCTCCTGCCTGCTGCGGCTTCTGATGTCATTCATGTGTTTCCAGTGTGCAGGTTGTCTGTGTGGCGTCTCCTGCCCTCTGCGACATCCGCCGCCGTTGTTACTGAATTCCCACATGGTTTTTCCAAACTAACTTTCCCTCCAAGTACTACATGGGCGCAGCCATGTTGGTTTCAGTCACATGTCTTAGTTTACACCAATCCGCTGCTCCACTGGAACCTGCTTAATTGCTTGGCCAATGCCTGCCTCCCTGCAGGTATAAATATCTTGTGCCTGAACTAGGAAATTGTCAGTGCTTTGGTTGTCAAACCTTGTGTTACCAGTCTCTCCTTCCTGTGGTCATTTCTGCTTCAGGTTTCCAGCTCCTGCTTCCATACTCCACTAGAGACCCGCACCAGCCTACCACCTTGCGGTGCAGCCTGACTCCACAGTGCTCTGTGATTACATCTCACTCCTGGCTATTACTACACCAGCTTCCAGCACCTAGCTTCCAGTGGTGTTCAGCTTCTAAGAATTATCGGTGCTCCGCCATCGATTATCTACAAACCATCGATCTCCATATTCATCGAACTCTAGCGTCATTCAAGCACCATATTCTATGGTTCATCACCTGCCCGGTTCCGTCCGGCATACTCAGCAGTCTACCACATTGTACAGTATTGCCAGCTTCCAGTGAACACCTGCTGGTCCGTTCCTCATCTTTATTTCAATACTCTGCATACGGGTTTCTGGTTAAGGATATTCCAACTCCTGGTCAATTAGAACTGTACCTGGTATCACCAGTACCCTGAGGCATCTGCTAAGTTGCAGCTTTCCAAGGAACTGTTACTGTATTGCTTGCTCCATTCATTCCTGAAATGTACTGCTGTTGTTTTATAAGAACTGTGCTTAATAAAAACCATAGACTGTTACTTCAGTTGTCGTGGTCACGCCTTCGGGCATTTGTACTGCATTCCACCTGCATGTCTAAGGGTCTGATCCAACTCTCTAAGTTTAAATACATCTCAGCCCCTACAACTGAGACTTCCTCTCGTCAGCTCCAGCCTCAGCTGTGACAGTGAGGCAGTTGCAGCCACCAGAGGAGTGAAATCCTTGCTTTCAGCGACAGACATATCCTCTGGTGCATGTGTAGGTGAGATCCCGACCACTAGTCTAGGAGATTCAGTTGGAATGACCGAGCATGAAATCTTCCATACTGTAGAGCTTCGTACGAGGCAACCAACTTCCCCAGAAGACGAATGCACTGATGAACCGATACCCGGGCTGGTTTCAGGACATCCCGGACCATTGTTTGAATCACCAACACTTTCTCCTCCAGTAGAAACACCCTCTGCACCTCTGTGTCGAGGATCAATCCCAGGAACGACAATCTCCTTGTTGGCTCCAAATGTGACTTCGGAAGGTTCAGGATCCAACCGTGCTCCCTGAGTAGATGAGTCATGAGAGCAATGGACTGTAACAACTTCTCTCTGGATGATGCCTTTATCAGCAGGTCGTCCAGATATGGAATTATGTTCACCCCCTGTCTGCGGAGGAGAATCATCATCTCTGCCATCACCTTGGTGAACACCCTCGGTGCCGTGGAAAGGCCGAATGGCAGCGCCTGGAACTGATAGTGACAGTCCAACAGTGCAAATCTGAGATAAACCTGGTGTGGCGGCCATATCGGAATGTGGAGGTACGCATCCTTGATATCCAGGGATACCAGAAACTCTCCCTCCCCCAGACCTGAGATCACCGCTCTCAGAGACTCCATTTTGAATTTGACCTCCCTCAGATAAGGGTTTAACGATTTCAAGTTCAAAATCGGTCTGACCGAACCATCCGGTTTCGTTACCATGAAAATGTTTGAATAATACCCCTTGGTTTGCATATGAGGTGGAATAGGGACAATGACCTGTGACCTTTCCAATTTTTTGATGGCTTCCTGTAGGATAGTCCTGTCTGCCAGCAAAACTGGCAAGCCTGATTTGAAGAATCGGTGTGGTGGAAGGTCTTGAAACTCCAGTCTGTACCCCTGGGACACAATATCCTGTACCCAGGAAAGCAGGCCGGACGACACCCAGACGTGGCTGAAACTTCTGAGCCTCGCACCCACCAGCCTATCTTCCAGGCTGTGCGGGCACCCATCATGCTGAGGATTTTGAGGAACCAGAAGCCGGTTTCTGGTCCTGGGAGCCTGCGGGTGCAGGCTTTTTGGATATTGCACAACCACCTCTAAAGAAGGTGGTAGGAGGCTTGGACTTTTTTGTCTTAGCGGTCCAAAAGGACTGCGATGCAGATGAAGAAAAGGGTTTCTTCGTAGAAGGCGTAGCTGAGGGAAGAGAAGGTGACTTACCCGCGGTTGCCATGGAAATCCACGCATCCTATGTTTCTCCAAATAGAGCTTGACCTGTGTAGGGTAGGTTCTTCACACTTCTCCTGGATTCCACGTCTGCCGTCCATTGGCGTAGCCAGAGACCCCTGCGAGCTGAGACAGACATGGAAGATACCCTTGCAGTCAGCATACCCAGGTTCTTCATGGATTCCACCATGAACCCCGCAGAATCCTGAATGTTACGTAAAAATAATTCAATATCACTTCTATCCATTGAATCCAAATCCTCTAATAAAACTTTACTATAGCTTTAGAGATCCATGCACAGGCAATAGTAGGCCTCAACGCCACCCCTGAAGCAGTGTATATGGATTTGAGCATAGTGTCAATCATACGATAAGCCGGTTCTTTTAACGCGGTAGACCCAGGGACAGGTAAAACCACCTTCTTTGTCAGTCTGGAAACAGATGCGTCAACTATGGGTGGATTTTCCCATTTTTTCCTATCCTCCTTAGGGAAAGGAAAGGCAACCAAAACCCTTTTGGGGATCTGGAATTTTTTCTCCGGGTTCTCCCAGGATTTTTCAAATAAAGCGTTTAATTCTTCAGACGCAGGGAAGGTTAGCAAGGCTTTCTTATTATCTGTGTAGTAAGTAGAGATGAGCGCCTGAAATTTTTCGGGTTTTGTGTTTTGGTTTTGGGTTCGGTTCCGCGGCCGTGTTTTGGGTTCGACCGCGTTTTGGCAAAACCTCACCGAATTTTTTTTGTCGGATTCGGGTGTGTTTTGGATTCGGGTGTTTTTTTCAAAAAACACTAAAAAACAGCTTAAATCATAGAATTTGGGGGTCATTTTGATCCCAAAGTATTATTAACCTCAAAAACCATAATTTACACTCATTTTCAGTCTATTCTGAATACCTCACACCTCACAATATTATTTTTAGTCCTAAAATTTGCACCGAGGTCGCTGTGTGAGTAAGATAAGCGACCCTAGTGGCCGACACAAACACCGGGCCCATCTAGGAGTGGCACTGCAGTGTCACGCAGGATGTCCCTTCCAAAAAACCCTCCCCAAACAGCACATGACGCAAAGAAAAAAAGAGGCGCAATGAGGTAGCTGTGTGAGTAAGATTAGCGACCCTAGTGGCCGACACAAACACCGGGCCCATCTAGGAGTGGCACTGCAGTGTCACGCAGGATGGCCCTTCCAAAAAACCCTCCCCAAACAGCACATGACGCAAAGAAAAAAAGAGGCGCAATGAGGTAGCTGTGTGAGTAAGATTAGCGACCCTAGTGGCCGACACAAACACCGGGCCCATCTAGGAGTGGCACTGCAGTGTCACGCAGGATGGCCCTTCCAAAAAACCCTCCCCAAACAGCACATGACGCAAAGAAAAAAAGAGGCGCAATGAGGTAGCTGTGTGAGTAAGATTAGCGACCCTAGTGGCCGACACAAACACCGGGCCCATCTAGGAGTGGCACTGCAGTGTCACGCAGGATGGCCCTTCCAAAAAACCCTCCCCAAACAGCACATGACGCAAAGAAAAAAAGAGGCGCAATGAGGTAGCTGTGTGAGTAAGATTAGCGACCCTAGTGGCCGACACAAACACCGGGCCCATCTAGGAGTGGCACTGCAGTGTCACGCAGGATGTCCCTTCCAAAAAACCCTCCCCAAACAGCACATGACGCAAAGAAAAAAAGAGGCGCAATGAGGTAGCTGTGTGAGTAAGATTAGCGACCCTAGTGGCCGACACAAACACCGGGCCCATCTAGGAGTGGCACTGCAGTGTCACGCAGGATGTCCCTTCCAAAAAACCCTCCCCAAACAGCACATGACGCAAAGAAAAAAAGAGGCGCAATGAGGTAGCTGACTGTGTGAGTAAGATTAGCGACCCTAGTGGCCGACACAAACACCGGGCCCATCTAGGAGTGGCACTGCAGTGTCACGCAGGATGTCCCTTCCAAAAAAACCCTCCCCAATCAGCACATGATGCAAAGAAAAAGAAAAGAAAAAAGAGGTGCAAGATGGAATTGTCCTTGGGCCCTCCCACCCACCCTTATGTTGTATAAACAAAACAGGACATGCACACTTTAACCAACCCATCATTTCAGTGACAGGGTCTGCCACACGACTGTGACTGATATGACGGGTTGGTTTGGACCCCCCCCCAAAAAAGAAGCAATTAATCTCTCCTTGCACAAACTGGCTCTACAGAGGCAAGATGTCCACCTCATCTTCACCCTCCGATATATCACCGTGTACATCCCCCTCCTCACAGATTATCAATTCGTCCCCACTGGAATCCACCATCTCAGCTCCCTGTGTACTTTGTGGAGGCAATTGCTGCTGGTCAATGTCTCCGCGGAGGAATTGATTATAATTCATTTTAATGAACATCATCTTCTCCACATTTTCTGGATGTAACCTCGTACGCCGATTGCTGACAAGGTGAGCGGCGGCACTAAACACTCTTTCGGAGTACACACTTGTGGGAGGGCAACTTAGGTAGAATAAAGCCAGTTTGTGCAAGGGCCTCCAAATTGCCTCTTTTTCCTGCCAGTATAAGTACGGACTGTGTGACGTGCCTACTTGGATGCGGTCACTCATATAATCCTCCACCATTCTATCAATGTTGAGAGAATCATATGCAGTGACAGTAGACGACATGTCCGTAATCGTTGTCAGGTCCTTCAGTCCGGACCAGATGTCAGCATCAGCAGTCGCTCCAGACTGCCCTGCATCACCGCCAGCGGGTGGGCTCGGAATTCTGAGCCTTTTCCTCGCACCCCCAGTTGCGGGAGAATGTGAAGGAGGAGATGTTGACAGGTCGCGTTCCGCTTGACTTGACAATTTTGTCACCAGCAGGTCTTTCAACCCCAGCAGACCTGTGTCTGCCGGAAAGAGAGATCCAAGGTAGGCTTTAAATCTAGGATCGAGCACGGTGGCCAAAATGTAGTGCTCTGATTTCAACAGATTGACCACCCGTGAATCCTTGTTAAGCGAATTAAGGGCTGCATCCACAAGTCCCACATGCCTAGCGGAATCGCTCCCTTTTAGCTCCTTCTTCAATGCCTCCAGCTTCTTCTGCAAAAGCCTGATGAGGGGAATGACCTGACTCAGGCTGGCAGTGTCTGAACTGACTTCACGTGTGGCAAGTTCAAAGGGCATCAGAACCTTGCACAACGTTGAAATCATTCTCCACTGCACTTGAGACAGGTGCATTCCATCTCCTATATCGTGCTCAATTGTATAGGCTTGAATGGCCTTTTGCTGCTCCTCCAACCTCTGAAGCATATAGAGGGTTGAATTCCACCTCGTTACCACTTCTTGCTTCAGATGATGGCAGGGCAGGTTCAGTAGTTTTTGGTGGTGCTCCAGTCTTCTGTACGTGGTGCCTGTACGCCGAAAGTGTCCCGCAATTTTTCTGGCCACCGACAGCATCTCTTGCACGCCCCTGTCGTTTTTTAAAAAATTCTGCACCACCAAATTCAAGGTATGTGCAAAACATGGGACGTGCTGGAATTTGCCCATATTTAATGCACACACAATATTGCTGGCGTTGTCCGATGCCACAAATCCACAGGAGAGTCCAATTGGGGTAAGCCATTCCGCGATGATCTTCCTCAGTTGCCGAAAGAGGTTTTCAGCTGTGTGCGTATTCTGGAAAGCGGTGATACAAAGCGTAGCCTGCCTAGGAAAGAGTTGGCGTTTGCGAGATGCTGCTACTGGTGCCGCCGCTGCTGTTCTTGCGGCGGGAGTCCATACATCTACCCAGTGGGCTGTCACAGTCATATAGTCCTGACCCTGCCCTGCTCCACTTGTCCACATGTCCGTGGTTAAGTGGACATTGGGTACAACTGCATTTTTTAGGACACTGGTGAGTCTTTTTCTGACGTCCGTGTACATTCTCGGTATCGCCTGCCTAGAGAAGTGGAACCTAGATGGTATTTGGTAACAGGGGCACACTGCCTCAATAAATTGTCTAGTTCCCTGTGAACTAACGGCGGATACCGGACGCACGTCTAACACCAACATAGTTGTCAAGGACTCAGTTATCCGCTTTGCAGTAGGATGACTGCTGTGATATTTCATCTTCCTCGCAAAGGACTGTTGAACAGTCAATTGCTTACTGGAAGTAGTACAAGTGGGCTTACGACTTCCCCTCTGGGATGACCATCGACTCCCAGCAGCAACAACAGCAGCGCCAGCAGCAGTAGGCGTTACACGCAAGGATGCATCGGAGGAATCCCAGGCAGGAGAGGACTCGTCAGAATTGCCAGTGACATGGCCTGCAGGACTATTGGCATTCCTGGGGAAGGAGGAAATTGACACTGAGGGAGTTGGTGGGGTGGTTTGCGTGAGCTTGGTTACAAGAGGAAGGGATTTACTGGTCAGTGGACTGCTTCCGCTGTCACCCAAAGTTTTTGAACTTGTCACTGACTTATTATGAATGCGCTGCAGGTGACGTATAAGGGAGGATGTTCCGAGGTGGTTAACGTCCTTACCCCTACTTATTACAGCTTGACAAAGGGAACACACGGCTTGACACCTGTTGTCCGCATTTCTGGTGAAATACCTCCACACCGAAGAGCTGATTTTTTTGGTATTTTCACCTGGCATGTCAACGGCCATATTCCTCCCACGGACAACAGGTGTCTCCCCGGGTGCCTGACTTAAACAAACCACCTCACCATCAGAATCCTCCTGGTCAATTTCCTCCCCAGCGCCAGCAACACCCATATCCTCCTCATCCTGGTGTACTTCAACACTGACATCTTCAATCTGACTATCAGGAACTGGACTGCGGGTGCTCCTTCCAGCACTTGCAGGGGGCGTGCAAATGGTGGAAGGCGCATGCTCTTCACGTCCAGTGTTGGGAAGGTCAGGCATCGCAACCGACACAATTGGA
Source organism: Pseudophryne corroboree (assembly GCF_028390025.1). NCBI lineage: Eukaryota > Metazoa > Chordata > Amphibia > Anura > Myobatrachidae > Pseudophryne > Pseudophryne corroboree. The sequence goes on along the minus strand of NC_086452.1, from coordinate 39,003,790 downwards.
CTCTCCTTGTGGATTTGGGATTTCAAAGAACGCACAGTTCTTTGCGGTGCTTTTGCCAGCTTGAGTCTTTTCAGTTTTCTAGCGAGAGGCTGAGTGCTTCCATCCTCATGTGAAGCTGAACCACTAGCCATGAACATAGGCCAGGGCCTCAGCCGTTCCTTGCCACTCCGTGTGGTAAATGGCATATTGGCAAGTTTACGCTTCTCCTCCGACAATTTTATTTTAGGTTTTGGAGTCCTTTTTTTACTGATATTTGGTGTTTTGGTTTTGACATGCTCTGTACTATGCTATTGGGCATCGGCCTTGGCAGACGACGTTGCTGGCATTTCATCGTCTCGGCCATGACTAGTGGCAGCAGCTTCAGCACGAGGTGGAAGTGGATCTTGATCTTTCCCTAATTTTGGAACCTCAACATTTTTGTTCTCCATATTTTAATAGGCACAACTAAAAGGCACCTCAGGTAAACAATGGAGATGGATGGATTGGATACTAGTATACAATTATGGACGGGCTGCCGAGTGCCGACACAGAGGTAGCCACAGCCGTGAACTACCGCACTGTACTGTGTCTGCTGCTAATATATAGACTGGTTGATAAAGAGATAGTATACTCGTAACTAGTATGTATGTATAAAGAAAGAAAAAAAAACCACGGTTAGGTGGTATATACAATTATGGACGGGCTGCCGAGTGCCGACACAGAGGTAGCCACAGCCGTGAACTACCGCACTGTACTGTGTCTGCTGCTAATATATAGACTGGTTGATAAAGAGATAGTATACTCGTAACTAGTATGTATGTATAAAGAAAGAAAAAAAAACCACGGTTAGGTGGTATATACAATTATGGACGGGCTGCCGAGTGCCGACACAGAGGTAGCCACAGCCGTGAACTACCGCACTGTACTGTGTCTGCTGCTAATATATAGACTGGTTGATAAAGAGATAGTATACTCGTAACTAGTATGTATGTATAAAGAAAGAAAAAAAAACCACGGTTAGGTGGTATATACAATTATGGACGGGCTGCCGAGTGCCGACACAGAGGTAGCCACAGCCGTGAACTACCGCACTGTACTGTGTCTGCTGCTAATATATAGACTGGTTGATAAAGAGATAGTATACTCGTAACTAGTATGTATGTATAAAGAAAGAAAAAAAAACCACGGTTAGGTGGTATATACAATTATGGACGGGCTGCCGAGTGCCGACACAGAGGTAGCCACAGCCGTGAACTACCGCACTGTACTGTGTCTGCTGCTAATATATAGACTGGTTGATAAAGAGATAGTATACTCGTAACTAGTATGTATGTATAAAGAAAGAAAAAAAAACCACGGTTAGGTGGTATATACAATTATGGACGGGCTGCCGAGTGCCGACACAGAGGTAGCCACAGCCGTGAACTACCGCACTGTACTGTGTCTGCTGCTAATATATAGACTGGTTGATAAAGAGATAGTATACTCGTAACTAGTATGTATGTATAAAGAAAGAAAAAAAAACCACGGTTAGGTGGTATATACAATTATGGACGGGCTGCCGAGTGCCGACACAGAGGTAGCCACAGCCGTGAACTACCGCACTGTACTGTGTCTGCTGCTAATATATAGACTGGTTGATAAAGAGATAGTATACTCGTAACTAGTATGTATGTATAAAGAAAGAAAAAAAAACCACGGTTAGGTGGTATATACAATTATGGACGGGCTGCCGAGTGCCGACACAGAGGTAGCCACAGCCGTGAACTACCGCACTGTACTGTGTCTGCTGCTAATATATAGACTGGTTGATAAAGAGATAGTATACTCGTAACTAGTATGTATGTATAAAGAAAGAAAAAAAAACCACGGTTAGGTGGTATATACAATTATGGACGGGCTGCCGAGTGCCGACACAGAGGTAGCCACAGCCGTGAACTACCGCACTGTACTGTGTCTGCTGCTAATATATAGACTGGTTGATAAAGAGATAGTATACTCGTAACTAGTATGTATGTATAAAGAAAGAAAAAAAAACCACGGTTAGGTGGTATATACAATTATGGACGGGCTGCCGAGTGCCGACACAGAGGTAGCCACAGCCGTGAACTACCGCACTGTACTGTGTCTGCTGCTAATATATAGACTGGTTGATAAAGAGATAGTATACTCGTAACTAGTATGTATGTATAAAGAAAGAAAAAAAAACCACGGTTAGGTGGTATATACAATTATGGACGGGCTGCCGAGTGCCGACACAGAGGTAGCCACAGCCGTGAACTACCGCACTGTACTGTGTCTGCTGCTAATATATAGACTGGTTGATAAAGAGATAGTATACTCGTAACTAGTATGTATGTATAAAGAAAGAAAAAAAAACCACGGTTAGGTGGTATATACAATTATGGACGGGCTGCCGAGTGCCGACACAGAGGTAGCCACAGCCGTGAACTACCGCACTGTACTGTGTCTGCTGCTAATATATAGACTGGTTGATAAAGAGATAGTATACTCGTAACTAGTATGTATGTATAAAGAAAGAAAAAAAAACCACGGTTAGGTGGTATATACAATTATGGACGGGCTGCCGAGTGCCGACACAGAGGTAGCCACAGCCGTGAACTACCGCACTGTACTGTGTCTGCTGCTAATATATAGACTGGTTGATAAAGAGATAGTATACTCGTAACTAGTATGTATGTATAAAGAAAGAAAAAAAAACCACGGTTAGGTGGTATATACAATTATGGACGGGCTGCCGAGTGCCGACACAGAGGTAGCCACAGCCGTGAACTACCGCACTGTACTGTGTCTGCTGCTAATATAGACTGGTTGATAAAGAGATAGTATACTACTAATATTATATACTGGTGGTCAGGTCACTGGTCACTAGTCACACTGGCAGTGGCACTCCTGCAGCAAAAGTGTGCACTGTTTAATTTTAATATAATATTATGTACTCCTGGCTCCTGCTATAACCTATAACTGGCACTGCAGTAGTGCTCCCCAGTCTCCCCCACAATTATAAGCTGTGTGAGCTGAGCAGTCAGACAGATATATAATATATATATAGATGATGCAGCACACTGGCCTGAGCCTGAGCAGTGCACACAGATATGGTATGTGACTGACTGAGTCACTGTGTGTATCGCTTTTTTCAGGCAGAGAACGGATATATTAAATAAACTGCACTGTGTGTCTGGTGGTCACTCACTATATAATATATTATGTACTCCTGGCTCCTGCTATAACCTATAACTGGCACTGCAGTAGTGCTCCCCAGTCTCCCCCACAATTATAAGCTGTGTGAGCTGAGCAGTCAGACAGATATATATAATATTATATATAGATAATAGATGATGCAGCACACTGGCCTGAGCCTGAGCAGTGCACACAGATATGGTATGTGACTGAGTCACTGTGTGCTGTGTATCGCTTTTTTCAGGCAGAGAACGGATTATAAATAAAAGTGGTGGTCACTGGTCACTATCAGCATAACTCTGCACTGTACACTACTGAGTACTCCTAATGCTCCCCAAAATTAGTAAATCAAGTGTCTCTCTAATCTATTCTAATTCTAAACGGAGAGGACGCCAGCCACGTCCTCTCCCTATCAATCTCAATGCACGTGTGAAAATGGCGGCGACGCGGGCTCCTTATATAGAATCCGAGTCTCGCGATAGAATCCGAGCCTCGCGAGAATCCGACAGCGTCATGATGACGTTCGGGCGCGCTCGGGTTAACCGAGCAAGGCGGGAAGATCCGAGTCGCTCGGACCCGTGAAAAAAAACATGAAGTTCTGGCGGGTTCGGATTCAGAGAAACCGAACCCGCTCATCTCTAGTAGTAAGCCTCCTCAACCTGCTCAGGTGTTGTGTCAGAAATGTTTAACACATCTCTAATAGACTCAATCATGAGCTGCACCCACTTAGCCAGGGATGTCGCCTCCCTCAGTACATCCCCATCACTGTCAGCAGTGTCAGAGTCGGTATCCGTGTCATCTTGCATAATCTGGGCAAGTGCATGTTTTTGTGGGTATATGCTAGGGGATTTTGAAGGAATAGGGACAGAAGCCGACCAAACTGCCATAGACTTCTTTAATACCTGAGTTTCAGTCTCAGTATGAGCTACCCTGGTAGAGACCTGAGAGATCATTACCTTAATAGAGGTCAACCACTCAGGCTCAGTAATAGGAATCTGAGACAAGACATTACATTCCTGTGTACATGGAATGGATTCCTCCTGAGAGGAAATGTCCTCTGCAGCATAAGACACAGAGGGGCAGATTTATTAAGCTCGGTGAAGTTATAAAGTGGAAGGTGATAACGCACCAGCCAGTCAGCTCCTAACTGACATTTTTCAAACCCAGCCTGTAACATGGAAGTTAGGATCTGATTGGCTGGTCCTTTATCACCTTCCAATTTATCACTTCACCGAGATTAATAAATCTGCCCCAGAGTCCCTGGACATGGCTATGTGAGAAACAAACACCCACACACTCACACACACAGGAAAATGTCAGACACAGTTTCCCCCCAAGTATGCCACAGAGAAACACAGAGTTTGGAGCCAACCCACACACAGCGCTTCCCTAGGTAGATATAATACAACTACCTGGTGCTGACTGTGTACCTTAATAGACTACACAGTATTTACACAGCCTCCCCCCCCTTCTACAACCCCCTGGTACCGCACAGCATAGCTGGAGTTGCGTGGAGGGACAGCTCTCCCTGTCAGCATCTCTGTACTGGATCTGCAGGCAGGAAAATGGCGCTGAACGCTGCTGGGACCACTCTGAGGAGAAGCTCCGCCCCCTGAACATGGCGCTGCTTCCCGCTCTTCACTTCTTTTTACTGGCCTGAGTAATGGTGCTGGCAGCGTTACCGAGGTCCCTGACAGCCTTGGTGACCAGTGTATGGTATAGGCGCTGGCTCAGGGCGCCCCTCAAAGTGCCGCACTTTGTATCGCTGAGCCTCCGGAGCGCAGTTAGTACTGTGCTCCCACCCTGTTGCCGCCATCTTTACACCGGCTCCCCGCTTGCTGAGTGGGCCAGTGACTCACTCGCCACCAGAATCTTCTGGCTCTGTTAGGGGGTGGCGGCATACTGTGGGATTGAACGGTCACCTGGGGCGGCTAATGATCATCAACCTCAGGAGCTCAGTGTCCTGTCAGCGGAGATAGTGGCTCGAACCCCTCAGGGCGGACACTACTCCCCCCTAAGTCCCATGAAGCAGGGAGGCTGTTGCCAGCAGCCTCCCCGTGCCTAACTAAGTCTGAGAAAAAAATAAAACTAAAGAAGCTCTAGGAGCTCCCCTAGCTGTGAGCGGCTCCTCCAGGCACATTTTCTAAATCTAAACTGAGTCTGGTAGGAGGGGCATAGAGGGAGGAACCAGCCCACACTATTAAACTCTTAAAGTGCCAATGGCTCCTAGTGGACCCGTCTATACCCCATGGTACTAATGTGGACCCCAGCATCCTCTAGGACGTAAGAGAAAATTGAATGACATTTACTAATGGACATTAGTAATACATATATTTTTTTCTGACCACTTGTATTGTGTGGGTGTAGCGCTAGATACCACTACTATCTATCTATCTATCTATCTATCTATCTATCTATCTATCTATCTATCTATCTATCTATCTATCTATCTATCTATCTATCTATTTATTATTTTGCATAAGTGGAACTACTGGACGTTTTTGTAACTTTCTGAATGTTCTGAATGTACAAGAATAAATAAATTGATTGTATTAGGACTGTAATAATATATATATATATATATATATATATATATATAAATTGATTGTATTAGGACTGTAATAATATATATATATATATATATATATCTATCTATCACTAGTGTATCTATAATGGGTGCATTATGTGCGGTGCACACGGGCACCTGGGTCCAAAGGGGGCCCACACCGCACCCATTTCTTTCTGGTGTCCGGCTGTGGGTCCCTTCTTCTCCTGAGTCCCGTTGCCGGCAGCCGCAGCAGCGCTGTCAGTGCTCTGTCTGAGCACTAGAGATTCTGGCACAGTGCCAGAGTCTACAGCGCATGTGCAGGTCTCTGAAAAAATGTCCGTCGCAGCATTTTTCCGAAGACTTGTGCATGCGCTGTAGTCTCTGGCACTGTGCCAGAATCTCTAGTGCTCAGATAGAGCGCTAACAGCGCTGCTGCCAGCTACGGGACGTGAGAGGAGGGGGCCCACACCTGGAGACTGCACACAGGTCCTCTCCTCTCTTGATACGCCCCTGATATATATATATATATATATATATATACACACAGTGCATCCGGAAAGTATTCACAGCGCTTCACTTTTTCCACATTTTGTTATGTTACAGCCTTATTCCAGAAAGGAATAATTCCCTTTTTTCCCGCAAAACTCTACACACAATGGGGGTCATTCCGAGTTGTTCGCTCGGTAAAAATCTTCGCATCGCAGCGATTTTCCGCTTAATGCGCATGCGCAATGTCCGCACTGCGACTGCGCCAAGTAAATTTGCTATGCACTTAGGAATTTTACTCACGGCATTTTCATCGTTCTGGCGATCGTAATGTGATTGACAGGAAATGGGTGTTACTAGGCGGAAACAGGCCGTTTTATGGGTGTGTGGGAAAAAACGCTACCGTTTCCGGAAAAAACGCAGGAGTGACCGGAGAAACGGGGGAGTGTCTGGGCGAACGCTGGGTGTGTTTGTGACGTCAAACCAGGAACGACAAGCAGTGAAATGATCGCAGATGCCGAGTAAGTCTGGAGCTACTCAGAAACTGCTACGAGGTGTGTAAACGCAATATTGCGAATACTTCGGTCGCAATTTTAAGATGCTAAGATTCACTCCCAGTAGGCGGCGGCTTAGCATGAGCAAATCTGCTAAAATCCGCTTGCGAGCGAACAACTCGGAATGACCCCCATTACCCCATAATGACAACGTGAAAAAACGTTTTTTTTTTTTTTACAAATTTATTAAGAATAAAAAACTAAGAAATCACATGTACATAAGTATTCACAGCCTTTGCTCAATACTTTGTTGATGCACCTTTGGCAGCAATTACAGCCTCACGTCTTTTTGAATATGATGCCACAAGCTTGCACACCTATCTTTGGGCAGTTTTGCCAATTCCTCTTTGCAGCACATCTCAAGCTCCATCAGGTTGGATGGGAAGCGTTGGTGCACAGCCATTTTCAGATCTCTCCAGAGATTCAAGTCTGGGCTCTGGACGGGCCACAAAAGGACATTCACAGAGTTGTCCTGAAGCCACTCCTTTGATATCTTGGCTGTGTGCTTAAGGTCATTGTCCTGCTGAAAGATGAACCATCTGAGGTCAAGAGCGCTCTGGAGCAGGTTTTCATCCAGAATGTCTCTGTACATTGCTGCCTTCATCTTTCCCTCTATCCTGACTAGTCTCCCAGTTCCTGCCGCATCCCCACAGTATGATGCTGCCACCACCATGCTTCACTGTAGCATACCTCCCAACATGACCCTCTCCAGGAGGGACACAATGCTCTGCTTCTGGACTTTTCTCTTAATTTATGATTGTCTGCACCTGTTCTGAACAGGTTAATGGATAAGAAAGGTGTTTCAGCACAGGTGATGGCAATCATACATTAAGAGGGAAGTCCAGGAGCAGAGCGTTCTGTCCCTCCTGGAGAGGGTCATCTTGGGAGGTATGCTGTAGGGATGGTATTGGCCTGGTGATGAGCGGCGCCTTGTTTCCTCCAAACATGACGCCTGGCATTCACGCCAAAGAGTACAATCTTTGTCTCAACAGACCAGAGAATTTTATTTCTCTTGGTCTGAGAGTCCCTCAGGTGCATTTTGGCAAACTCCAGGCGGGCTGCCGTGTGCTTTTTACTAAGGAGTGACTTCCGTCTCACCACTCTACCATACAGGCCTGATTGGTGGATTGCTGTAGAGATGGTTGTCCTTCTGGAAGGTTCTCCTCTCTCCACTGAGGAATGTTGTAGCTATGACAATGTGGCCATCGGGTTCTTGGTCACCTCCCTGACTAGGGTCCTTCTCCCCTGATCAGTCAGTTTAGACGGCCGGCCAGCTCTAGGAAGAGTTTTGGTGGTTCCGAACTACTTCCATTTACGGATGATGGAGGCCACTGTGCTCATTGGGACCTTCAAAGCAGAAGATATTTTTCTGTACCCTTCCCCAGATTTGTGCCTCGAGACAATCCTGCCTCGGAGGTCTACAGACCCTATATAGCCAGGTGTGTGCCTTTCCAAATAATGTCCAATCAACTGAATTTACCACAGGTGGACTCCAATTAAGCTGTAGGAACATATCAAGGATGATCAGTGGAATCAGAATGCACCTGAGCTCAATTTTGAGCTTCATGGCAATGGATGTGCATACTTACAGTATGTACATGTGATTTCCTAGTTTTTTATTTTTAATAAATTACAAAAATCTCCAAAAAACTTTTTTCACGTTGTCATTATGGGGTAATGTGTGTAGAATTTTGAGGGATGAAATTATTTTATTCCATTGTGGAATAAGGCTGTAACATAACAAAATGTGGAAAAAGTGAAGCGCTGTGAATACTTTCCGGATGCACTGTACATTACTGATATTTATTCAACTATCTTGGTGGATTACCAGGTAATACATGTAGAGCTTCATGCCTTATGTGGCACACATGCCTGCATGATATAAAAAGATGTATGGAAATGAAGGCAGCGCAACCATGCAGCTTGTGTAATCATATGTATGCAGATTTACATGGTTGATCAGCTAAACCTAGGTCTCCTTGAGTTTATTACATTCATAACCTGTGTCCCTGTAATAGAACAATAAAATATCATGGTTTATTATAATCCTATCCATCAATTATTTATGCTGATGCCACTTATGGTCAGTGGAGAGGATTCTTCATGAAAGCTTGTTTTTCATTTTTTGTACTGAATAATTTATGTGTAGAATAAAAAGGCATTTTATGGATTTGAATAAATTGTCAATTTTTCTTTATACTGCTAACTGGTCTCGTTCTATCACAGGTTACCAGCTGTCAGGTCTTGAACTAGCATGGGTAAAAAAGACTAAAGGTCTGACATGGTGTTGGGCAAGATCTATTTTTTTCATTTGCCACAGTTGCTACTTAACTTTTTGATAATGATTGTGCTGCGGTCCCACTACTAAGCCACACCAACACTTGGGTATAACCAGACCTGCTACCAACAACACTAGGGGTCTTCCTGTACCCGAAACCAGTGAATATGGGGTACTACAAGTACCAAAATGGTGGTCCTGTATTTCACCATGGAAAAAATGCAAATAATGACGCAATTAACAAAAAAAAATTACGGAAAACTTTTATAAGTCATCCTAAGAAGCCTGTTAACAGTCATGTTTTATTAGTTTCGCAATCAAATTTGGGATTATCCCCCCTCCCCCCCATAAAAACATAAATGAACTTGATGGAGTCCCCCAAAATAATGAATATAGGAGGTCATTCCGAGTCGTTCGCTCGGAAAATTTCTTCGCATCGCAGCGTTTTTCCGCTTAGTGCGCATGCGCAATGTCCGCACTGCGACTGCGCCAAGTAAATTTGCTATGAAGTTTGGATTTTTACTCACGGCTTTTTCTTCGCTCAGGCGATCGTAGTGTGATTGACAGGAAATGGGTGTTACTGGGCGGAAACAGGCCGTTTTATGGGCGTGTGGGGAAAAACGCTACCGTTTCCGGAAAAAACGCGGGAGTGGCTGGAGAAACGGAGGAGTGTCTGGGAGAACGCTGGGTGTGTTTGTGACGTCAAACCAGGAACGAGGGCCCTCATTCCGAGTTGTTCGCTCGCAAGGCGATTTTAGCAGTATTGCACACGCTAAGCCGCCGCCTACTGGGAGTGAATCTTAGCTTCTTAAAATTGCGAACGAAAGATTCGCAATATTGCGATTACACATCTCGTAGCAGTTTCAGAGTAGCTTCAGACTTACTCGGCATCTGCGATCAGTTCAGTGCTTATCGTTCCTGGTTTGACGTCACAAACACACCCAGCGTTCGCCCAGACACTCCTCCGTTTCTCCAGCCACTCCCGAGTTTTTTCCGGAAACGGTAGCGTTTTTCCCCACACGCCCATAAAACGGCCTGTTTCCGCCCAGTAACACCCATTTCCTGTCAATCACACTACGATCGCCTGAGCGAAGAAAAAGCCGTGAGTAAAAATCCAAACTTCATAGCAAATTTACTTGGCGCAGTCGCAGTGCGGACATTGCGCATGCGCACTAAGCGGAAAAACGCTGCGATGCGAAGAAATTTTCCGAGCGAACGACTCGGAATGACCTCCGATAAGCACTGAACTGATCGCAGATGCCGAGTAAGTCTGAAGCTACTCTGAAACTGCTACGAGATGTGTAATCGCAATATTGCGAATCTTTCGTTCGCAATTTTAAGAAGCTAAGATTCACTCCCAGTATGCGGCGGCTTAGCGTGTGCAATACTGCTAAAATCGCCTTGCGAGCGAACAACTCGGAATGAGGGCCATAGTACGACCTATTTCCCTTTACTTCCTATACGCATTCCTAAGGTCAGGACCTCAGGTGACCATACTAATGTACCAGTACCATATTAAGTATATAGCAGTAGTACAGGCTGGACTATTACTATAGGGGTTTACTATGGTATACTATAGGGGGATTCCATTTGTTTGTTGTTGTTGTTGTTTTTTGGGGGTTTTTTTTTTGGGGGGGGGGGATTTTTTATAACACCTATTTGGATTGACAGAAGAATTCAGGAACGTTCATAAAACACTGCCGTATTAAGAGGGGTCACAGAGCGACTTTATTTAGTAATCTTTCTTAAACCTTTGTGTTTTAATTAGCAATTTCCTCTAGCACAATGCAGGAGCCAGGGTGTCAGGACAAGCTGGTACTTGTGGTACTCAGCACTCCCGGGCGGCCTGGTAGCCGGCCATTCCAGTACCTGTAGTGTGCCAAAACAAAGTGCTTTAAATCAGGTACAGGGAGAGCCCAAGTGTTATTGGCACCAGGGCTGGTTATACCCAGGAGGGGATCCTGAGTGTATTTTTATGGGCCCAACCCTCTGTGGAAGTGAGTCCCGGTACCAACTATCTTGGGGATGTTTTTCCAGTCTGGCAGAGTCTAGTGCTAGTTACCCTAAAATCAGGGGGGACCCCGTGTCAGGTTTCCTCTAATTTGGGGGCTACCAGGACGAGGCTGAAAGTATTAGCATTGGTTAGGAATTTGGGGTGACCCCCATACATATTTTTTTTTCAGATTTATGTATAAATTGCTGAATAGACCATTAGGGTTATCCAGCTATTTATCAATACTGTAGGTGCCTAGGTTGCCTAATGGCTTACCCAGCTATGCCTGCGAGCATACAGATTAGCGCCACGGAGTCCGTTTTGTTCATAGGCAAAAGTAAAGAGGGTTTACTGGTGTGCGAGCCCTCCTTTAGATCTGTATAGAACTGGGGTGACCCTATGATGATTTGGGGAAAGACGTGGGCGTACAACTCTGAGAACCCCGCTTACCACTGATCTGAGAAATCCATGGCTGATTTATTTGGTCTCAGGACGGGGTGCAATAAGAGAGAGGGGAGAGGGAGCTGCCATCCCGCCATTATGTCTTATGTATGAATATTTGTTCCTCAAAGTCAGACTATGGGGAATATTAGCATTTGAATAAATAATTCATCACCTTCCAGCGGAATCAGGGAAAGGCTCTCTCCAGAATTACAACATGACAATCTACAGGCCTAAATAAAAGGAAGGCTGTCATTTTTTCTTCAATTACAAAAGGCAAATATTTATTATTTATAAGTATTCACCTTGTATAGGCTTAAATGTTATTTATGAACCTGTTGCATAGTGATTTCCAATGTAACTCATTATTTTTAGCCTTAGGGTGTTGTAAAGGAGCCTGGCTGTATTTAATGGTGCTCTGTTAGGCAGTGCAATTACACTGTAATCATTATGTAAAATGTGCTATTAATTAAACCAATTTCTGGTTAGAACATTCTCTTCTGCAGGGCTTAATCTTAATCTTCTGGCATCCTTCATGCTGCTGTTCATGATTTAACCCGCTCGCTGACGGATATAAACTCAGGCGGGCATCTTAACATTACGCAGGCCGAATGATTTTCACTCAAATGGTTAAATATCAGTTTTGCGCAACTTAAGAGGAAATAGGTTTGGCGTATTTTCATATATAGACTATTTTTGTGGCGTTCTTTGGTCGGCCATTTTGTAGTTGCAAGATCTGTGGACGGACAGTAAACACCATGGTAGTTATGTCTCCTGATAGTTTAGTACCCTGCAAGAGTCTGATCTAGGGGTGGGCGACAGGGGCGAGGGCCTCCGGGTGAGTATACAACCTGACGAACGAGAGCAATATCTCACTGAATTAAAAATTATATATACAGTATATGAAACAAAAAAGTGAATATTGTGCAATGTAATTTAAATGTGAATTTCTGTTGTTTTTCTGTATATATATATATATATATATACAGTATATGCTCCTCACCAAGTCGGCACTCGCCTCCCCACCTGGGTCCTGGCTCCGGTGCCTTCCTAAAGGATTATGAGTCCTTGTATATCCATAGAAGAAAGGCGGCACTCGGAGACTTCAATAATAAGTGAAAACGACCAGTGTTTAATTCAACGTTACAAGGGTCGTACCCCCGTCTTCAGGAAAAACAATATATATATATATATATATATATATATAAACACTCAGAAAGAAAAGGCGTCACTCCGGGTCTTTGAGGTGAATACATTTTCTAAAGGTGTATTCAAAGTATCATCACGGAACCAACGTTTCGGGGCCCGTAGCCCCTTTGTCAAGGTGTGTACCTTGACAAAGGGGCTACGGGCCCCGAAACGTTGGTTCCGTGATGATACTTTGAATACACCTTTTGAAGATTTATTCACCTCAAAGACCTGGAGTGACGCCTTTTCTTTCTGAGTGTTTGTCTATGCCATTATGGAGGGCACCCAGGCAATTATACAAGATAAGGACCAGGAGTGCCGGGCACCATTGCTGCTATATATATATATATATATATATGCAACTGTATAGGGCCACATCTGCAGTACTTTTACTGGTTTATATTGCATTACACAATAGTTGGAATATCCTTGCTGATTCGGCCAAAGGTGAGTGTGCAAAATTCCTAATTACAAATCTCTTGCAAACCTTTAAAAACATTTTTTTTAAATGTACTGACAGCTAACATCCCCCCCCCCCCCCCATATTGGCAAACTGCGCACACGCTCAGCAGCTGCATTGCACCTGCGTGGGCTCATACTTTGGGGCCACATCCCGCGCTGGGCACTGGTGGGGTGGTGACGTGGCATTGGTGGGGCGGGGCAGGCTGAACGGGGCGCGCCGGGAGCATTTTCGAGGCAGCTGCGTGACGTCACACGCAGCCACTCCGATTAAAAAAATGGTGGCAAACCGTCTGACGCGCCGCCAGGGTCAACCTTAGTTCGATGCATCCGCAATGTGATTGCGGTCGCATAGTGAGGCTGCGCCACACATGTTGGGTGGCCCCCAGCATGTGTGGAGATGGACGCAGATCTTGCTGCGTGGTCCATAGTGCAGTCTAGGGGATCAGCTTTTGCATGTAAGGTAAATCTATTTTAATTATTTTAAGGCATACTAATAAAAGTGACATGTAATCTCTGGATGTTTCTCAGTTCAATATGTTCTCTTCAAGAACTCTAGTTCAGTGGTTCTCAACCGCGGTCCTCAAGTACTCCCAACAGTGCATGTTTTCCAGGTTACCCAGCCGGAGCACAGGTGTATTCATTACTCACTGACACATTTTAAAAGACCCGCAGGTGGAGCTAATTATTTCATTTGCAGTCCTGTGAGGAGACCTGGAAAATATGAACTGTTGGGGTACTTCTGGACTGAGGTTGAGAACCACTGCTCTAGTTGACCCAGAGGAAGACAAGGCCTGCTGGAAAGATGGGTGGTCCAACAATGGCTGCATGGTTTGGAGGACTCTGGAGGAGTAGAAAACAGTGATGTCTTTGAATTGACGTGGTAAGTGCTTAAGTAAGATTATATCACAGGTGAATTTCCCTGTTATGAACTTGTGAAGTTGCATCACTTAGATCACAGGTTCTCAAACTCGGTCCTCAGGACCCCACACGGTTCAAGTTTTGCAGGTCACCTGTACATTTTTAAAATTTGACAGTTGGTGATACACGGTGCAGATGCTGGGTGACATGGAAAACGTGAACCGTGTGGGGTCCTGAGGACCGAGTTTGAGAACCACTGACTTAGATGATACATTACCCTAGACCAATGTCTTGTTATTGTTGAAATATGGAGTGTGCTCCTGTGCTATCTACTAGGGATGTGCACTTGAAATTTTTCGGGTTTTGTGTTTTGGTTTTGGGTTCGGTTCCGCGGCCGTGTTTTGGGTTCGACCGCGTTTTGGCAAAACCTCACCGAATTTTTTTTGTCGGATTCGGGTGTGTTTTGGATTCGGGTGTTTTTTTCAAAAAACACTAAAAAACAGCTTAAATCATAGAATTTGGGGGTCATTTTGATCCCAAAGTATTATTAACCTCAAAAACCATAATTTCCACTCATTTTCAGTCTATTCTGAATACCTCACACCTCACAATATTATTTTTAGTCCTAAAATTTGCACCGAGGTCGCTGGATGACTAAGCTAAGCGACCCTAGTGGCCGACACAAACACCTGGCCCATCTAGGAGTGTCACTGCAGTGTCACGCAGGATGGCCCTTCCAAAAAACACTCCCCAAACAGCACATGACGCAAAGAAGAAAAAAAGAGGCGCAATGAGGTAGCTGTGTGAGTAAGATAAGCGACCCTAGTGGCCGACACAAACACCTGGCCCATCTAGGAGTGGCACTGCAGTGTCACGCAGGATGGCCCTTCCAAAAAACACTCCCCAAACAGCACATGACGCAAAGAAGAAAAAAAGAGGCGCAATGAGGTAGCTGTGTGAGTAAGATAAGCGACCCTAGTGGCCGACACAAACACCTGGCCCATCTAGGAGTGGCACTGCAGTGTCACGCAGGATGGCCCTTCCAAAAAACACTCCCCAAACAGCACATGACGCAAAGAAGAAAAAAAGAGGCGCAATGAGGTAGCTGTGTGAGTAAGATAAGCGACCCTAGTGGCCGACACAAACACCTGGCCCATCTAGGAGTGGCACTGCAGTGTCACGCAGGATGGCCCTTCCAAAAAACACTCCCCAAACAGCACATGACGCAAAGAAGAAAAAAAGAGGCGCAATGAGGTAGCTGTGTGAGTAAGATAAGCGACCCTAGTGGCCGACACAAACACCTGGCCCATCTAGGAGTGGCACTGCAGTGTCACGCAGGATGGCCCTTCCAAAAAACACTCCCCAAACAGCACATGACGCAAAGAAGAAAAAAAGAGGCGCAATGAGGTAGCTGTGTGAGTAAGATAAGCGACCCTAGTGGCCGACACAAACACCTGGCCCATCTAGGAGTGGCACTGCAGTGTCACGCAGGATGGCTCTTCCAAAAAACACTCCCCAAACAGCACATGACGCAAAGAAGAAAAAAAGAGGCGCAATGAGGTAGCTGTGTGAGTAAGATAAGCGACCCTAGTGGCCGACACAAACACCTGGCCCATCTAGGAGTGGCACTGCAGTGTCACGCAGGATGGCCCTTCCAAAAAACACTCCCCAAACAGCACATGACGCAAATAAAAATGAAAGAAAAAAGAGGTGCAAGATGGAATTGTCCTTGGGCCCTCCCACCCACCCTTATGTTGTATAAACAGGACATGCACACTTTAACCAACCCATCATTTCAGTGACAGGGTCTGCCACACGACTGTGACTGAAATGACGGGTTGGTTTGGACCCCCACCGAAAAAGAAGCAATTAATCTCTCCTTGCACAAACTGGCTCTACAGAGGCAAGATGTCCACCTCATCATCATCCTCCGATATATCACCGTGTACATCCCGCTCCTCACAGATTATCAATTCGTCCCCACTGGAATCCACCATCTCAGCTCCCTGTGTACTTTGTGGAGGCAATTGCTGCTGGTCAATGTCTCCACGGAGGAATTGATTATAATTCATTTTAATGAACATCATCTTCTCCACATTTTCTGGAAGTAACCTCGTACGCAGATTGCTGACAAGGTGAGCGGCGGCACTAAACACTCTTTCGGAGTACACACTTGTGGGAGGGCAACTTAGGTAGAATAAAGCCAGTTTGTGCAAGGGCCTCCAAATTGCCTCTTTTTCCTGCCAGTATAAGTACGGACTGTCTGACGTGCCTACTTGGATGCGGTCACTCATATAATCCTCCACCATTCTTTCAATGGTGAGAGAATCATATGTAGTGACAGTAGACGACATGTCCGTAATCGTTGTCAGGTCCTTCAGTCCGGACCAGATGTCAGCATCAGCAGTCGCTCCAGACTGCCCTGCATCACCGCCAGCGGGTGGGCTCGGAATTCTGAGCCTTTTCCTCGCACCCCCAGTTGCGGGAGAATGTGAAGGAGGAGATGTTGACAGGTCGCGTTCCGCTTGACTTGACAATTTTGTCACCAGCAGGTCTTTGAACCCCAGCAGACTTGTGTCTGCCGGAAAGAGAGATCCAAGGAAGTTTTTAAATCTAGGATCGAGCACGGTGGCCAAAATGTAGTGCTCTGATTTCAACAGATTGACCACCCGTGAATCCTTGTTAAGCGAATTAAGGGCTCCATCCACAAGTCCCACATGCCTAGCGGAATCGCTCCCTTTTAGCTCCTCCTTCAATGCCTCCAGCTTCTTCTGCAAAAGCCTGATGAGGGGAATGACCTGACTCAGGCTGGCAGTGTCTGAACTGACTTCACGTGTGGCAAGTTCAAAAGGTTGCAGAACCTTGCACAACGTTGAAATCATTCTCCACTGCGCTTGAGACAGGTACATTCCACCTCCTATATCGTGCTCAATTGTATAGGCTTGAATGGCCTTTTGCTGCTCCTCCAACCTCTGAAGCATATAGAGGGTTGAATTCCACCTCGTTACCACTTCTTGCTTCAGATGATGGCAGGGCAGGTTCAGGCGTTTTTGGTGGTGCTCCAGTCTTCTGTACGTGGTGCCTGTACGCCGAAAGTGTCCCGCAATTCTTCTGGCCACCGACAGCATCTCTTGCACGCCCCTGTCGTTTTTTAAAAAATTCTGCACCACCAAATTCAAGGTATGTGCAAAACATGGGACGTGCTGGAATTTGCCCATATTTAATGCACACACAATATTGCTGGCGTAGTCCGATGCCACAAATCCACAGGAGAGTCCAATTGGGGTAAGCCATTCCGCGATGATCTTCCTCAGTTGCCGTAAGAGGTTTTCAGCTGTGTGCGTATTCTGGAAACCGGTGATACAAAGCGTAGCCTGCCTAGGAAAGAGTTGGCGTTTGCGAGATGCTGCTACTGGTGCCGCCGCTGCTGTTCTTGCGGCGGGAGTCCATACATCTACCCAGTGGGCTGTCACAGTCATATAGTCCTGACCCTGCCCTGCTCCACTTGTCCACATGTCCGTGGTTAAGTGGACATTGGGTACAACTGCATTTTTTAGGACACTGGTGAGTCTTTTTCTGACGTCCGTGTACATTCTCGGTATCGCCTGCCTAGAGAAGTGGAACCTAGATGGTATTTGGTAACGGGGGCACACTGCCTCAAGAAATTGTCTAGTTCCCTGTGAACTAACGGCGGATACCGGACGCACGTCTAACACCAACATAGTTGTCAAGGCCTCAGTTATCCGCTTTGCAACAGGATGACTGCTGTGATATTTCATCTTCCTCGCAAAGGACTGTTGGACAGTCAATTGCTTGGTGGTAGTAGTAAAAGTGGGCTTACGACTTCCCCTCTGGGATGACCATCGACTCCCAGCAGCAACAACAGCAGCGCCAGCAGCAGTAGGCGTTACACGCAAGGATGCATCGGAGGAATCCCAGGCAGGAGAGGACTTGTCAGAATTGCCAGTGACATGGCATGCAGGACTATTGGCATTCCTGGGGAAGGAGGAAATTGACACTGAGGGAGTTGGTGGGGTGGTTTGCGTGAGCTTGGTTACAAGAGGAAGGGATTTACTGGTCAGTGGACTGCTTCCGCTGTCGCCCAAAGTTTTTGAACTTGTCACTGACTTATTATGAATGCGCTGCAGGTGACGTATTAGGGAGGATGTTCCGAGGTGGTTAACGTCCTTACCCCTACTTATTACAGCTTGACAAAGGCAACACACGGCTTGACAAATGTTGTCCGCATTTCTGTTGAAATACTTCCACACCGAAGAGCTGATTTTTTTGGTATTTTCACCAGGCATGTCAACGGCCCTATTCCTCCCACGGACAACAGGTGTCTCCCCGGGTGCCTGACTTAAACAAACCACCTCACCATCAGAATCCTCCTTGTCAATTTCCTCCCCAGCGCCAGCAACACCCATATCCTCCTCATCCTGGTGTACTTCAACACTGACATCTTCAATCTGACTATCAGGAACTGGACTGCGGGTGCTCCTTCCAGCACTTGCAGGGGGCGTGCAAATGGTGGAAGGCGCATGCTCTTCACGTCCAGTGTTGGGAAGGTCAGGCATCGCAACCGACACAATTGGACTCTCCTTGTGGATTTGGGATTTTTAAGAACGCACAGTTCTTTGCGGTGCTTTTGCCAGCTTGAGTCTTTTCATTTTTCTAGCGAGAGGCTGAGTGCTTCCATCCTCATGTGAAGCTGAACCACTAGCCATGAACATAGGCAAGGGCCTCAGCCGTTCCTTGCCACTCCGTGTGGTAAATGGCATATTGGCAAGTTTACGCTTCTCCTCCGACAATTTTATTTTAGATTTTGGAGTCCTTTTTTTACTGATATTTGGTGTTTTGGATTTTACATGCTCTGTACTATGACATTGGGCATCGGCCTTGGCAGACGACGTTGCTGGCATTTCATCGTCTCGGCCATGACTAGTGGCAGCAGCTTCAGCACGAGGTGGAAGTGGATCTTGATCTTTCCCTAATTTTGGAACCTCAACATTTTTGTTCTCCATATTTTAATAGGCACAACTAAAAGGCACCTCAGGTAAACAATGGAGATGGATGGATACTAGTATACTTATGGATGGACGAGCGACTGCCGACACAGAGGTAGCTACAGCCGTGGACTACCGTACTGTGTCTGCTGCTAATATAGACTGGATGATAAGGAGATGAAATTAATATATATATATATATATATATATATAATATCACTAGTACTGCAGCCGGACAGGCATATATATTTATTATGTAATGACTGATGACGGACCTGCTGGACACTGTCAGCTCAGCAGCACCGCAGACTGCTACAGTAAGCTACTATAGTAGTATGTATAAAGAAGAAAAAAAAAAAAAAAACCACGGGTAGGTGGTATACAATTATGGATGGACGAGCGACTGCCGACACAGAGGTAGCTACAGCCGTGGACTACCGTACTGTGTCTGCTGCTAATATAGACTGGATGATAATGAGATGAAATCAATATATATTATATCACACTAGTACTGCAGCCGGACAGGTAGATATATTTATTATGTAATGACTGATGACGGACCTGCTGGACACTGTCAGCTCAGCAGCACTGCAGACTGCTACAGTAAGCTACTATAGTAGTATGTATAAAGAAGAAAGAAAAAAAAAAAACCACGGGTAGGTGGTATACAATTATGGATGGACGAGCGACTGCCGACACAGAGGTAGCTACAGCCGTGGACTACCGTACTGTGTCTGCTGCTAATATAGACTGGATGATAATGAGATGAAATCAATATCTCCTATATAATAGCCCAGATCTGTGACTTTGTGATTCATTTGCTAACGCTGGGTGGAGTCACAACACTGGGCGGAGTTAGTCAAATGAGTCACAGATCTGGGCAAATCTATAGGAGACTAGGAGCAGAAGCAGATAGTATGGGCATGGCACAGGCAGGGATGCATACCTCCCAGCTTTCTTCAGGAGCTTTCTTCAGGCAGAAGGAGAGACACACACACTCGGCGAAAAGGGGGCGTGGCTTAACGGAAGGGTTTTCGTCAGTGAGGGGGCATGCCCAGCGCTCTGTGAGCTGCTGGCATGCCCCCAGGGGCTGATTATGAGTCCAGGGGGCCCAGGGCACTTGAGACAGGGGAGCCCTATCTCATTGCTGAGCCTGCTGTGGGTTGGGGGCGTGGCCTAATCGCTGCCCGCGAGGCCACACCCCCTTATGCACATTCATGTTTTTTAAATGGAATTTTGGCCCCTCAGCTAGGGCTAAATACAGAGGAGGTGGTCGCTCCCCCCTACACACCCGCACAGGCAGAAGAAAGCAGGGAGACTGCTGCCTCCCTGCAACACCACAGACCTGCCAATACGCAGCAGCGTGTGCTGACTGTAGCACAATGCTGCCGTTGTTGCTGGCAGGACGGGGGAGCTTCTGAGCTGGGACAGGGCTACTCCAGCCGGGGGGCCCCCTAAAACTGTGGGTCCAACAGTAGGTACCCCCTGCCCCCCCCCCCTTAATTCAGCTCTGCTGCTGGAACCCCCCCCCCTTAATCCGTACCCCCTGATGCCCCCTCTCCCTCTGTCTCCACTATTCACCGCTGCTCTGCTAAGCAGAACAGCGAGTACAGGAGCTTTACAACTGCCCCCCCCCCCCCCACCGCGGGACACTGCGACCCGCGGGTGGGACAGCGGGACAGACCCCAAAAAATGGGACTGTCCTGCGAAAATCGGGACAGTTGGGAGGTATGGGGTGTGTGAGGGGGTATGCCGTACAGACAGACAGGCACCGGCTCACTGTGTGCTTGACACCCCACATCGGCATACTCAGCAGGGTCTCTCTGGCGCTGAGGAGCGTCACTTTCTGGCACACTCCACGCTTCTTAGCTGCAGTTTTGTGGGGCACCTGCCGCTGTGCAGGTTCCGTACTGCCTCTGTTATCTCCAGCCCCGGCAACCCCACCACTAGCTGCAGCGCTGCCGCCTGCAGTGAGGTGCACCCAGCTCCTTCACACACTTTAGCCGGCGGGTAGCGCTGCAGAAGTCCGAGCTGCTTGCAGGCTCCGACCCCCTCCTCCCTCCAGCCGCAATGTCTCCTGGGAGCTAACCAGTCACTCCCAGTCTCCCCTTACCACAGTGCCCAGCTGCCGCGAGGTCCGCGCCGCGTGCATGCTATGACCCCCCTCCTCCCTCCAGCCGCAGCATCTCCTGGGGGCTAACCAGTCACTCCCAGTCTCCCCTTACCACAGTGCCCGGCAGCTGCGCGAGGTCTGCGGTGTGTGACTGAGGAGGGGGGGAGGGATGCGGACGGGCAGAGGAAGCAGGACTCCAGCCTGAGAGAGTCAGCCATGCCAAGTCTCCACCAGCAGCAGATCCAAACAGGTTGGAGTGGAACAGCAGCAGTCAGCAGCAGTGACTCCGGTAAGACACATCTTTCTGTCACCACTGTTCTGTCCCTAATACCAATCTCTCCCGTGCCCTGTGTTCTGTCATGTACCCGTCACCCCTGGCCTTGCCCTGTCACTGTTATCCTGGCCCTGTCACCCTTATCCTGGCCCTGTCACCCTTATCCTGGCCCTGTCATCCCTGTGCTTGCCCTGTCAGCCCTGGCCTTGCCCTGTCACCGTTATCCTGGCCCTGTCACCCTTATCCTGGCCCTGTCACCCTTATGCTGGCCCTGGTACCCCTATCCTTGCCCTGTCACCCCTGTGCTTGCCCTGTCAACCCTATACTGGCCCTGTCACCCCTGTCCTGGTCCTGCCACCCCTACCCTGGCCCTGTCACCCCTATCCTGTCCCTGTTATTTCTGTCCTGGCCCCGTCGCCCCTGTCCTGGCCCCGTCACCCCTGTCCTGGCCCCGTCACCCCTGTCCTGGCCCCGTCACCCCTGTTCTGACTCTGTCACCCCTGTCCTGGCCCTGTTACTGCATACCCTCCAACTACCTTTTTGGCAGGTACAGCACCCGCAGCGCCTCCAGACCCCTCCCCAATGCACCACACCTCCGCACCTACCCCTCCCCCACACGCTGAGCCTCCAGACCCCCTACACTACCCGCGGCTCACTTTCCTCCACCCCTTCACCACCCACAGCACCTCCAGACCCCCTCCACCATCCACCCCCCATATATGTCTCCCCCCACACCTGCCCCCCTCCACCCGCAGCATCTGCAGACACCCTCCTCCATCCGCGGTTTCCCCCTCACCCACCCCTCCCCCACCCATGGCACCCCCGCATTTGCCCCTCCACCACCTGCAGCACCTCCGGACCTCCTTCCCCATCATCTGCACCACCCGTACCTAATTCTCCCCTACCCACGGCACCTGCGGACCCCTACCCCACCCCCAGGCACCCCCGCCCCTTCCCATCACACAGCACCTCCGGAACCCTTCACCCATCCGCAACATCCCCACACCTGTCCCTCTCCCACCCGTGGCATCCCTGTCCCTCCCCCACCTGCAGTGCCTCCGGACCCCTCCCCCTTCTGCGGCCCCCACTCCTCTGCCCCTCCCCCACCCACAGCACCTCCCGACCCTTCCCCATCCGGGCCGCCCCGCTTCCGCCCCCCCTCCACCCGCAGCATCTACAGACACCCTTCCCCATCCGCAGTCCCCCCCCGCACCCGCTACATTCTGTACATCGTGCCCTGCAGGTGCTGTTCACGCCGTCGCAAGGGGCTGCGCCTCCTTCACCATCGCACGCCCTTTCATTGTGCAATATTTAACCACTAACAAAGGAATGCAGGTAATACTCCATATAATACAAATATTGACCCCCAGACAGGCATGCAAGGGTAAAGGGGGCGTAGCCCCTAGCGACGGTGTGAAGAGCGCCCGTAGGGCGCGATGAAGCACCTAGTATATTATATCACACTAGTACTGCAGCCGGACAGGTAGATATATTTATTATGTAATGACTGATGACGGACCTGCTGGACACTGTCAGCTCAGCAGCACCGCAGACTGCTACAGTAAGCTACTATAGTAGTATGTATAAAGAAGAAAGAAAAAAAAAACCACGGGTAGGTGGTATACAATTATGGATGGACGAGCGACTGCAGACACAGAGGTAGCTACAGCCGTGGACTACCGTACTGTGTCTGCTGCTAATATAGACTGGATGATAAGGAGATGAAATCAATATATATATATATATAATATCACTAGTACTGCAGCCGGACAGGTATATATATTTATTATGTAATGACTGATGACGGACCTGCTGGACACAGTCAGCTCAGCAGCACCGCAGACTGCTACAGTAAGCTACTATAGTAGTATGTATAAAGAAGAAAGAAAAAAAAAAACCACGGGTAGGTGGTATACAATTATGGATGGACGAGCGACTGCCGACACAGAGGTAGCTACAGCCGTGGACTACCGTACTGTGTCTGCTGCTAATATAGACTGGATGATAAGGAGATGAAATCAATATATATATATATATATAATATCACTAGTACTGCAGCCGGACAGGTATATATATATTTATTATGTAATGACTGATGACGGACCTGCTGGACACAGTCAGCTCAGCAGCACCGCAGACTGCTACAGTAAGCTACTATAGTAGTATGTATAAAGAAGAAAAAAAAAAAAAAACACGGGTAGGTGGTATACAATTATGGATGGACGAGCGACTGCCGACACAGAGGTAGCTACAGCCGTGGACTACCGTACTGTGTCTGCTGCTAATATAGACTGGATGATAATGAGATGAAATCAATATATATATATATATATATATAATATCACTAGTACTGCAGCCGGACAGGTATATATATTTATTATGTAATGACTGATGACGGACCTGCTGGACACAGTCAGCTCAGCAGCACCGCAGACTGCTACAGTAAGCTACTATAGTAGTATGTATAAAGAAGAAAGAAAAAAAAAAACCACGGGTAGGTGGTATACAATATTATATATATATTATATACAATTATATATATATATATATATATATATATTAAACTGGTGGTGACTGGTGGTCAGGTCACTGGTCACACTATCAGCAACTTGCAAGTAGTACTCCTAAGCAGACAATCACAATATATATTATACTGGTGGTCAGTGTGGTCACAATGGCAGTGTGGCACTCTGGCAGCAAAAGTGTGCACTGTACGTTATATGTACTCCTGAGTCCTGCTCTCAGACTCTAACTGCTCCCCACTGTCAGTGTCTCCCCCACAAGTCAGATAATATACAGTCACACTATCTATCACTTCAGCAAGTAACTAACTAGTACTCCTCCTAATGCTCCCCAAAATTACTACTGTGTCTCTCTCTACTGTCTCACTCTCTTCTCTATAAACGGAGAGGACGCCAGCCACGTCCTCTCCCTATGAATCTCAATGCACGTGTGAAAATGGCGGCGACGCGCGGCTCCTTATATAGAATCCGAGTCTCGCGATAGAATCCGAGCCTTGCGAGAATCCGACAGCGGGATGATGACGTTCGGGCGCGCTCGGGTTAACCGAGCAAGGCGGGAAGATCCGAGTCGCTCGGCCCCGTGTAAAAAAACATGAAGTTCGGGCGGGTTCGGATTCCGAGGAACCGAACCCGCTCATCCCTACTATCTACATAGTGCTCCTGTAGGGAAGCACTTGACATTACCAAGATGGCCACCAGCTTGGACATGGGCAATGCCTTCTTTGAAAGAGCAACACTGTGGGAAATGGACGTGTTCCACTTAGCTCCCAGATGCCTTGTGATATCCCTGATTTACCTGCTATCAAAGGATACGGCTACCACTTGTATATAGACCGCTACCCACATAATCACCGGCTGGTGCTCTTTATGTTCTGGTCAAACTACTCTCCATCCAGATACTGAGTGTATGCCCCTGTGTGTGTGACTGTACAAACCCACTACTGCTCTATAAACCACACTACAGGCTTTGTTTAAAAATGACAGCTTGGAGCTGATTGGTTGGTAGTTTATCTCTCTCCGCTTTATCTTTCTCCAAACATTGATAAATCTCCCTAAATGTGCCCTCTGCTCTTTAGAATGATATCTCATTTTTACACTGCTGTGCATAACTAGTGACACTTGTGTCATATTTAGTACCTTCCAATCAGCACTCTCACTGCCCTCCCATCGGCTGGTGCAAATTTCTCCCCACGTTGCCATTTTAATCTGTAAAAACCTATTAAGTAGAAATCCAGGTGCACAGTTTGACCAGAGAGGCTCTGACGCCGTGCCATCAGCCGTTTTACGCTTCATAAACGAGGCCAACTGATTTCTCCATAGTTTCATTCTGTGTATTTCAGCAATCGTTTTACATCATCAGGCAAAAAGTTGTTTATTTGTGTTGCCCTGGGTTATCATCAGTTGCCTTCTCAGTATTGTATCAGTTTAAATATCTATTGAAAAACAGGCCACTAAAATCCTTATTTTATTTTGAGTGCCTTTTATCAATGACTAGCTGAGACTTGTAGTGCAACCACACGTAGAGATTAACGCAGTTACTATTTCAACACACACGGCAATCTCATTATATTTCGCGTTATTTCTGCTTGTAATCCTCTGAATTAAGGAATACAAAGGCTCCATCGTCTTTCCCGTCTGGTTATTTTATCCCCAGCTGTCTTCCTCTCTATAGCGAGATATTAGTTCAGCCAATATGTGAAATAGCTCCATTGCTTACTACATTGATCAGCTTTTTAATATACATTGTTGACCTTAATGATGGTCTATTGAGATGAGGGCACGAGTTGTCTGATCAGGTTGAGATTAATTTTCGGCTGCTGTGTCTGGAAATGCATGAAGATGCACTCCCTCTTATGTATTAGGCTGAGCAGAGGGCTGTGATTGATTGACTAGTTTACAAATGAAGGTGATAAAATTAGTTTGAGATTCACATACATTTCTTAAAACGAGGCTGGATGCCCGTTCAGACAATGAGGTTTGGACAGATTGTATTGCTGGGTTAGGCAATCTTCTCCACACGTCAAGATTTATAGTCCTGTATAGTAATGCTACAATTGAAGCTGCGACTCTCATGTAGGTATCTTTTAAAATTCTTCCCCACTTTACTTAAAAAAAGCCATTACGGACTTATGGGCTATTCAGGAGCCTGCATTGTAATAAACAGTTTTCAAGGTCTGAAAACAGCAATTTGGAACAATAATTTCAGTTTTTAATTTGGAATGCCAAGTTTTAAGTGGATATCTTTTTCTTCTTTTTTTAGATAAATTGTAAACTGTCCGGCACTAAAGTCCTCTGTTATACGACTGCCCTGGTGACATCTTATTATATAATATGCACAATCCAATGCCCTCCTTATTTGGAAACAAATTCGGCACTAAAAGGACTTTTTATGGCTGTAAAAAAAGTGTATTATTCAAATGGATCGTATAATAAATCCAGGCCGTACCTTGGAGTGTGAATGTCCCTGGTAAAGTGAATGACCTGACGAAAGCTGAGTATGCACTATGCGATATATTAGCTGATCCTGTGATCTGCATCGTGTCGCAACAACCATGGTATCGTAGTGTGTACCCCCAAATCCACCCGATTCTTCAAATGGTGGAATAGTGTAACAGACAATGCAGTATTGTTATATTAAGCATGTAACAATATATTGCATCTTTGTACAGCACATCATGTAATGTGTATGGTGATGCGATATATTGTTAAGTAGCATTGCCATGACGTTGGGTCGTCACATCGATAAGGTGTGTACCCAGCTTAACTCAAACTTCTACTCAACTCCATAACCACATCAAGATTCCGTGATGGAGCCCAGGGTCAGGAGCAAATGGCAAGGCAGGGGTAATTTGTAGGAACCTTCCCTGGTGTTAAGTGGCCACAGACTCCCAGAGGTTGAAAGTTGAGGGTGGTTGAGTCAGACGGCACCTCCCCTCAATCGGTTTCCCTAGCAAGTACTATACTGGCCAACTAGTAGTTGTCCAAGGTGGCACCGTGCATCATCTCACTCACTGAAACCAACATTTCATAACAGCTCAGTGCTTTTTGTAGTATTATGAACACATTTGTTTTTTTAGTCCTACCTGTGCATTTCTTAGGTGTAAACACTGGAAACTTGTACTTCCTTAGCTTAACCTTCTGGTTAAATCAACACTACTATAGTGCTGGCAAGTAAGCTGAGGATTTTCTAATGATTGTCCATTGGTAATCCCGAAGTAGCGTAGCTGACGCATTTTGTTGTGGAAAAACCCTCAACTTTATCTGATGAAGTTGTTAGTGTTTCCACAACAAAACGCGTCAGTAATTCAGTTACAGTATGCTACTTTGGGCCTACCACTTGTCTGATTTGACACAATCCTCAGCTTACTGATGACTACTGCGGAAAGTGTTTAGACAAAGCGTCTGTGCCTATATCATTAAATGGTTCATAATCTTTTGCTTACATCTAGTTTCAATGTTTCTTAAAAAGATGAAGCCACTATTCCCACTGAGGGTTGAACTTACTGAGATGGAAATTATTGGCAGAACTAAAATAGTTCTTGCAATTGGCCAGAGGACTCTGCAGTGTATATATCCAAAGAGATCCCCCCAAGGAGAACATGAGCTGATCAAGTGTCCTCACATGTAATCCAGGGTTGGATCCTATTAAGGCGATTTTCCTTCCATTTAATATAATTACGGGTTAAGACCCTTGCAAAATCATCAGAGCCATGCATTGTTCATTCTACACAATAGAGTGTAGCTTTAAAGCCGCAATTTAACCAATCTGTCTGAATGACAGGTTTTGTCCATTTTCCGCACACGCAGAACGGTTCCTGCACATGCGCAAAGTACTAATAATCTGCAACGCTACTCTTAACCACATCTGAATTACCCCCAATGAGTCAAATTACCAGCTCAAATGCACTCTGTGTGGCTCCGCACACTGGGGCAGATGTATTAACCTGGAGAATGCATAAGGAAGTGATAAACCAGTGATATGTGCAAGGTGATAAAGGCACCAGCCAATCACCTCCAATATGCAAATTAATAGTTAGGATTTTATTGACTGGTGCCTTTATCACCTTGCACATATCACTGGTTTATCAATTCCTTATGCCTTATTCAGGTTAATACATCTGCCCCATTGATCGAGTAACGTCATGACATCGCGCCCGTGATGGCGCCACAGGGCCAGCAGTTTCAACAAGTGCAGAGTTGTACAGAGCATCCTGAGGAGGCTCCGATTGGCTGCACAGACTGCAGGGTGCCCGGTGCAACAGCAATCCTGGCTGCAGGGTGACGTTGCGTAGCCACGAGTAGTGGAGGTCATTTACTTGTGCGAGAAAAGTGGTGGTACTCCGCCCGGCATTCCTGAGATATTTTACCTACAAATGTATTTCCCATGACTTTTAATTGTGCCACAAACTACGAATGGCTTAATTTAATGCGTTTAAATGTGCGTGGTTGCAGATCTCTCTTTAACGTGTTACGATATTAATCTCTCCTCTGTTATGTGTGGGGTCTTGGAACCTCATGCAGTACAAGGTTATTTTAATTTCGCCCGCTGGCCCTCTTTGTGTCCTAATTCATGAGCTCACGCCGGGGAGTTTAGAAGCCCGAGAAACAGATTATCTTTAAAGGTTTGTATATGCTTAAAGTACATCTATTTTTCAAACCATCCAATCCAGGTGCCTGTTAGTCTACAATTGTCTCCCACCTTTCTCTGCGTGTCGGGGAAGAATGGGCTGATGGATCACTTCCCCCGGTGTCACAGCTCAGGACTGGTGACAATCAGTGAAATGATTGTGTCTGCCTCTACACATATCTGTAATTGATTGCCTAAACCCGAGGACTCTTTCTCCCTCTTGATATGATGAAACATTGGAGGAAAATCACTCTCAACGAGGAGGAGTTGAGATCATTAGTTATTTAGCTCTCTGCTGGCTCCTCTCTCCAATCCTGCCTGGATTGTCCCACAAGTGCACATTATGGTAATCAGACAGAATGTATGTATAGGAATCAATCAAACGAGAGGCCGTCACAAGAGTTATGACACTGCAAAGTCTGTTTGTAACTTTTGATTTATGGAAGAATTCCTGTTCTCTAAATTGGGACTGAGGCATGTTGGGATGACTTAACCCTTGGTCTCCTCACTTAACAACCTCATGGAGAGCTAGGGAACCCACCCAAACAATTGCAGCATTTATACGTACCTGGTCAAAGTCTCACGACAAGAACTAGACTAGGACGTTCTCTGCGGCCAGGTGCTATATGTGTTACTGCTGCTCCTGCCTGAGCAGATACCGACTTCCTTAGAGTTGGGACCCATAGTTATTGTACATTTGTGGACTTTAACGCACGCATAGATCCATGCAATAATGTCTAAATAGCTTGTGCTGTTCAATACACATGTTCAGCAAGCGTTGCGTAGCTTAGTAAATCTGACAGTTTAGCAGCCCCCATAAACATCTGTAAGGGCTGCTATTGTGATCGGACATGGAGGGGGGTACCCAGCTTTGGTAGGGATCTAATGTTTCAGTGGATTTCCCATAAAATTACTTTAATAAATATTCGGGATGTGTGGTTCGGTTCTCCAGAAATCCAAACCCACCCGAATGTGGATCCAAACTGAATCAAAACCTGGCCTGGATCTCCGGAGAAGATCCGAACCGAGTCCCGGGTTCTGATCTTCCCGCGGTTCGGAATTCGGATTTTAAATTAAAATTTTGGGTTTTGGATTACAATATAACATGATTCTACCTGTTTTTATCAATAAAAAATAAAAAAAAGATCCAAAACCAGTGAGGCAGTTGTGGCAAAACCAGAGCCCTCTGAGGAATTATAACCAAAACCAGCAAAAATGGGATGGAGCACATCTCTAGTAAATAATAAATATGCCCCCATATTACCTAGGTAATGAATAATGACAGGAGGGTTTAGGTGACATCAACAGGTATGGCTTTGTACAAAGTAGAACACCACCAAAAATAAAAAAGCATTACCTTTGGTGGCGTTCAAGGAACAATTTATATATAAAAGGTATTTAACCACTGCACTGACCACTTCTAGATCTGGGGTGCATGTGAATGTGACCACATTGTTTAAATAAAAATCACAGAGGATCTGCACTCACCATAATACACAATGAGGATTTAATTCATACCTTGGTCAAAACATTTAAGCTTGCAGCCCCCGTCAAGGGACCCCATTTTTCTACATGTCCTACTCCATCACTCAGAATTATAAACATGGCAATTGCTACCACACCGGAATGAATTTAAGATATGCTGCCTGGTGTAAAGCTCAAGGATGCAGTGGTAAAAGTTTAAAGTTGTCCATTTCCTGCCCCCACGTTCCTAGGAAGCTGTCTGGAAATCTTCTTGCTTGCTGCTCCCGGCAATAATGCCTGACATAGAATGCCCATTACAACAATGTCACTCCACAAAATGAAATCTTGTTTTGCACTGGTCCAGTCCACAGACTATTCCATATCTTTTTCAGTTCACTATGTCTAACTCCATCCCTCCGCCCGTGCAAACTTTTGTTCCTCTGCAAATGCCACCATTTGTGTTCTACAAACCTGAGGGCGCGAGCAAAAATCTGCAGATGCATTTGCACAAAATGTGAGGCACATGGCAGGTCCAGCACTGGGTGGGATGTAATGATTGCCCTTTAAAAAAAAGGTCTGCTGAACTGGGACTTCATTACTTCCTGACCACTGTATTTGTGCTTTTTGTAAATGAGAATGATTATTTCTTTTCATTTTAAAGTATTATATTTTTCATATATCATTCTGATGACACACCTGCCACCTGTCTCATTTGCGTCAGGAAAGTCCTGATTCACAGACCTCAAAAGGGGGTGGAGCTTTCACTGAAGTGGCTAAAGGTTAGTAGACTGTTGCGCCGATGAAGATTGAGTTTGGGCGCATCAGGGTGGGACTTATTTTCTTCTGAATTTTGCTCTTATGTTTTATGCTTGCTTTTATGTTTTGCTAATATGTTTGCTTTTATGTTGTATGTTTATATATGTTTGATCATGTCTGTAACTATTCTCTTTATGCTAGCACCTATCACACCTGAATCACGGGTTCATTCCGACCGGTCTAGAGCGACATTAGAATATGTTTGTGCTATATGCATAATAAAATGTATAATGTTAATTACAGATGTTACAATAGACCACAGTATTCTCAACTTTCCCCTGACTTGACAAGCATTCCTCTCATTTCTACGTCTTGTTATGCCTGGCGTCTGTTTCAGAATAGACTTGTGGCCGTAGGTAATGATGCCCAAGTTTGGCGGCCATGCAGGATGCCGTCCCAACGTGGACTTTTTTTAAAGAGGCAATCAGTTACAAGGAAAAACTATGTCTTGTAAGTGATTGCCCCTTTAAAAAAAGTCCGATTTTGGCCGGCATCCTGCATGGTCGTCGAACTTGGGCGTCATTACATCCTGCCCTCGGTCTTATTCCATCTCGCTCATTGTTTGTGCCCTTGGTGTCTAATTCAGACTTCTAGCACAGTGAGGCTAAAGCGGTCAGGATGGCACTCGCCAGGGGCGCCAGCTGAGTAGGGGGCGCCGCCCGACAGTGCCACACTCGGCCAACGGGTGGAATCCCTTAAGCCGCAGTGTCTGGCAATACCTGCTGTGCCGAGCTGCCTGGTATGGAGAGCGGAGGATCGCTCAGCAGGCAGGAGCTGGCGCCGCAATGCACTACAGGGAAGAAACTGAAAATAAACTACAACTCCCAACAACCCTTTGGTGCGGTGTCGGACACCGGCGCCAGCTCCTGCCTGTTGAGCGATCCTCCGCCCTCCACACCAGGCAGCTCGGCACAGCAGGTATTGCCAGACACTACGGCTATCTGCTGGGATATAGTGGAGTGGGGACTAGGGCTATGTGCTGTGTGGGGGGCTATGTATGTGCTGGGAGTGGGGGAGACTAATACTATGTGCTAAGGGCGGACTACAGCTATGTGCTGTGAGGGGGATGGGGACTATGGCTATGTGCTTGGGGAGGTGAGGGGATATGTGCAGGGAGGGGGACTATGGCTATCTATGCTGGCAGGAAACTAATGTGATGGGAGGGGGTGAGGACTACTGTATGACTGTGTTGGGAGAGGTGGAGACTACGGCTATGTGCTGGGGGGACTACGGCTATTGCTTGGAGAGGTGGGGAGGCTATCACTATTTACTGGGAGGGGACTATGGCTATGTGCTTGGAGGGGGATGGGGACTATGACTGTGCTGGGAGGTGGGAAATAACTATGTGCTGTGTTCTGGTGGGGGCTATGGCTATGTGCTGAGGGGGGACTACAACTATATACATTTGAATAAGAGAGATAGGTAGTAAATTCCCAGCCGATACGCCACCTTGCAAACACAGTGGAGAGAGGAGAGCGCAGCATGCGCCTCTCCTGCCCCCTTCAGTCCATAGACCGGCGGTTTCTCCCCCCTTTGAGTCCAGCGGCTGCAGCGGCGTGTGCTAAAACGCTGGTTTGTGAGCCAATCAGAGCTCGCAGACCGACAGCCAATCAGCAGCCGCCGCTGCCGGACCACGAGCTCTGATTGCCTCATGGACCGGCGCCAGAATCTGAGCTACAGGATGCTGCTGGAAGACACCGGACTGAGGGCAGGAGAGGCGCGTGCTGCGCTCTCCTCTCCCCGACAGCAGCAGCATCAACAACAATGGGGAGTTGCACTGCTGGGGGCATATCTGGCACTGTGGGGGTATACCTGGCACTGAGGGCATATCTCGCAACAGTGGGGGCATGTGTAACTGGCAATGTGGGGGCATATCTGGCACTGTGGGGGCATGTGTATCGGGCAATGTGGAGGCATATCTGGCAATGTGGGGGCATATCTAGCACCGTGGGGGCATATCTGGCAATGTGGGGGCATGTGTGTAACTGGCACTGTGGGGGCATGTGTGTATCTGGCACTATTGGGGCATATGTGTATCTGGCACTGCATTATTGGGGTCATATGTGTATCACGCCCCCATTTTCATTGGCCATGCACCATGTGGCATGTGGCCACACCCATTATTTTGGTGTGTGCGCGACAAAGGTGCGGGCACACAGTACCACTATGATTTTTTTTCTACTTGCACCACTTGGTAGTGCGCTGCACTGCACTTCTTTGCACTACTATTTGATTATACTACCTGGCCTTGGGTGGTGTTGCCTCCTCAGCCAGGCCAGGCACTGCTGATGTCTCCTCAGTGTTATAAGAATTACTCTGTGGGCATAATGTGTAAAGGTAACTGCTACTGTGTGGGCATGTTGTGTATAAGGGTTACTACTGTGTTGCGTAATTTGAATTGGGGGAACTATTGCATGGTCATGCCCCTTTCCCAGAAGATCATGTCCCTTTTTTGCTCATGCACCTTCCCTATTTCAAATATGGGGGGGCGCCAGTCACTTACTTTGCCAGGGGCGCCCAGACCCCTAGATACACCCCTGAAAGCGGTGGTTCGGTCTTGACATCTCCAGGGACTCAAGTTGGTGTATACATTTTTGAAGGGATGTAGACATGTTCCTGACTGCCGGTCACATAACCTCCCCCTACATCCCTCTCTCTCACAATCCCTGTTGGTCGGCATGCCGACCAACAGGGATTTTTTCCACTCGCGGGTATCCATGACACCCATAGAGGGGAAATAGAACCTGTTGCGACCGCAGGTCACCACCGAGCCCACAGCATGGCGAGCGCAGCGAACCCGCAAGAGGCTTGCTGCGCTCAGCCCCCAGCCGGTCATGCATACCACACCCATTTTTGAATTTGGAGTGCTCCTCTATCCTCTCTCTGTCACAACTTACAGAGAAATATCCTTCTTTGGATATTCCCCTCTTTGCTTATATCCAGGTCTGTAGATATAATGCACACTTATTACCTCACAGCCAGCAGATTTCACCTGCCCTATGATAGTACAGTGAGAGTGAGAACTCAGAGCCACTATCCAACCTCGTTCGTCTATATACCCATACTGGACAGAAGATGGACTTAAACAAGTTAAGTATAAGGCTGATTAAATGGAAAAACATTTTGCTTGGGACTGATTGAAAACTGTAATTGGACTGTGAGTCAAACTTAACAAGCAACCAGTCTCTTCCTCCTATGCAGACATGCATTATAAATTACTTCATTGGGCATATTACACTCCAAAACATGCGATTTTTGACGGGAACCTCTCATAAATCAAGTCAGGTGGTGCAAACTTTCTGGACTGATGTTCAGTCCTATATTAATAATGATTTAGGTATACCCTTCACGGTCCATATGACTTGGGCCTTTTTGGATCTTTATTCCTCTACTGCCTCACGTATCCACTCAAAAGGCATCCGTCTAGTCTTGGCTCGTATAGCAGCAGCTTCCAAAAAAAAACATATTATCCTAATGGATACATAGAGAGCCTATCACTCTTACCCTCATGTTACCCCGTTTGGCATACCTGTACTAAATGGACTGGGTGGACTACTGTCTTGATGTAGAATCAACTGCAAATTATTTCCAACTTGCCTCAATATTTAACTATTTTTCCATTGTCTACTAGGGATTATGTAAGGAAAGGGGTCAGGATGACAACATGGTACAATATGGAGGTGGTAGCCAGTGGGGCCACCGGTTTTAAGTACGACCATTTATGACTGAGCAGATTGATTTATACTTATCCTCCTATTGCTTTATGTATCCTACTTCTGTAATGAGTTCTAATTCTCTTCCCCTATTTGTTAAACTCTTGTTAACAATCTACTAATCTTTATTGCGCTGCTTACCACTTCTCCTACTGGAAATGGGTTATTTTGTTTGCCGATCCATTATACTCTGATTGGAGTATGTATTTTGTTTATGATCATATTTTCTATGCTCTTTACCATGTCATTTGATATTATATATTGTTGAATGTGCATTCTATTTCAATGAAAACATTTATAGAAAAAAAAGGGAAAAAAGTTGACCTTCAAAATTTCAACATAAACGTTATATCGACAGTCAAAATGTTGACATACACAATATCAATGTTTTGCCTGATTCAGAGTTGTACGCATATGTTGCCGCAGATTAGGTCAGTAATGTCACTGGCTGGGGAGGCACTGGTTGTAGGTAAAAAATAAGATTGACCACAAACGGTCAGGCAGAGAGCACTAAGGGATCCGGTCTCTAGGTCGACAGTTACAAGGTCGACAGGGTCTCTAGGTTGACAGGGTCTCTAGGTCGACATGTTCTAGGTCAAAAGGTTTACATGAGTTTTTCACAATTTTTTTCTTTTTTTGAACCTTTTCATACTTAACGATCCACATGGACTACGATTGGAACGGTAATCTGTGCCGAGAGAAGCGGTAGCGGAGTGAGCCACCCTGCCGAAAGCATGGCGAGCGAAGCGAGCCATGCGATGGGACACGGTGCACTAATTGGGGTTCCCGGTCACTCTACGAAGAAAACGACACCCAAAAAACACAAAAAACTCATGTCGACCTTTTGACCTGTCGACCTACACCCTGTCGACCTAGAGACCCTGTCGACCTAGTTACTGTCGACCAATAGTGGTCGACAAAAAAACTCATGTCGACCTTTTGACATGTCGACC
This sequence comes from Pseudophryne corroboree, assembly GCF_028390025.1. NCBI lineage: Eukaryota > Metazoa > Chordata > Amphibia > Anura > Myobatrachidae > Pseudophryne > Pseudophryne corroboree. The sequence continues at coordinate 38,968,314 of NC_086452.1, read as the reverse complement.
TACACCCTGTCGACCTAGAGACCCTGTCGACCTAGTTACTGTCGACCAATAGTGGTCGACCTAGATGCTGTCGACCTAGTTACTATCTACCTTCCATACCACACCCGAGCACTATAGTAAAAACCCACTATACTGCACTAACACTTTTGTCCTCTTACTCATGGTCCAAACATTGAAATTTCATGTTTGCCCTAAAGAGAAAATCTCTATATTTAAGCATGCCAGGCCCTTGCCAACTTAAACCATCTGCTAACAAACAGAAACAGGTCAATACAACAATAGACCTTAAGCTGAAAGGCAATTTTGAAAACCCAATATATAGTGTATACAGTAGCTATGCACATTAAACTTGAATATTAAAACTCCTTGCAAATACTTGTGTGCTGAAGGCTAATAACACCAGTCTAAGCTCTGTGATGTAGATATTCTTTATTATTTCTGGTATCAGGTTACCCTATAGTTCATAACTTATGTAAACTGTTCGGGTGTGAATCAATTGGTCGACCACAGTCAATAGGTCAACCCCATATGGTCGACATGCAGTAGACTGGGTCAAAAGGTTGACAGGGTCAATGGGTTGACAGGAAAAAGGTAGAAAACACAAAATGTCGACATGTACAGTACATAATGTTGATACAGTCAAAATGTCAACATGGGAATGATCAACACAAATAAAAGTCTTCACTTTTTGTGTCATTTGTATGTTTAACAACATGTATGCCAAAATAGTGGAAACGTGGACCCTCACTGGCTCGCCGTGCTTCGGGCAATGTTACTAGTTCCAATTGTATTCCACATGGATGGTAAATGATGAAAAATTTGATAAAACAAAACAAAAGACTTGTGTGAACCATTTGCTTGACAACCATTGATATGTCAACCATTTGAACCTGTCAACCTTAAGCACCGTCAAACTTTTACATGTCAACCAATTTGTAACCATTCTAAATAAGCAGTACATTTCAGACACCTTGTGTCAGGATCCGTACTGTCAGGATACGTCAGGATCAGAGTTTTTTTATGGGCACAGGAACTGGGGAACACTGGGCTATATTTTTTTAAAGCTGATATGAGTATTGCTAAGTACACGAATGATGCTACTCGCTGGAGAGACTCTAAGGCAGAGGCAAAGCTGAATATGCTAGAAAGAGGCAGGCTAGAGGCCGGACTGGAACTGGGAATGCTGAAGACCAGACTGACACTGGTGGAAGCTGGAGACAATACTGGAACCGTTGGACACTGGAGACCGGACTGGAACCAGCGGACGATGGAGACAGGACTGGAACTGGTGGATGCTAGAGATTGGACTCGAACCGGCGGATGAAATAACTGGACTTAAACCTACGGATGAGAGTCTGTAATTGGACTGGAAACAGCATATAAGATAACCAGGCTGGAACCAGCGAATGATGGAAACCAAACTGGAATCGGTGCATGCTGAAGACCGGTGGATGAGATAACTGATGCTGGAGACCAGTGGACGCTGGAGACCATACTGGGACCAGTGGACACTGCAGACTAGACTGGGATCGGTGGATACTGGAAATTGGACTGGAACCGGCAGACAAAATTACTGAAATGGAACCGATGGATGAGATGACTGGATCTGTTGGATGAGATAACCGGACTAGAAACAGCGTACTCTAGAAACCACACCGGAACCAGTGGACACTGGAGACTGGACTGGAACTGGTGGATGCTGGACCCTGGACTGGAACCAGTGGACGCTGAAGACCAGACTGAAACCAGTGGACCCTGGAGACCGGACTGGAACCAGCGGATGAGAGAACTATACTGGAACCAGTGAATGAGTTAACCAGACTGGAACTGGCAGCCGAGATAACCGGACTGGAAACAGTGACGCTGGAGACCGGACTGGGTGAGTTCTGACTATAATAATGATTAGAATAATACAAAGATATATTTAGAACTTATAATATCTTCTTTGTATTATTGTAATCATTTTTATAGTCAAAACTCTGGAGTATTTTAGGGTATCACAGTTGAGGTTCTGCCTCCGCTGACAGCACACCACTGCCGCAGATGTGATCTTTGACTTCGAGCATGTGAAAAATGTGCTTACGCTACATTCACTGGGATTTGTATTGAGACACCTACTAGAACCTTTGCGGCTGACCGCAACTGCGTACACATTCGCAACATTGATGCAGATTTGGGAAGCATCGACACCTCTAATAAGTCTATGGTTACATAGAATGGCCGAGGCAACTGAGACACCGAAGATCTGATTCATGCGTACAGGATCGCAGTCACCGGCTGATTCACATCCCAAAAATTGCGCTGTGGCCATGTCAACATTCTAGATGTCTACTTTTATATACTACACCCATACCAATAAACAATAATAGTAATCATGTTTCCTATGTATATATGAAATATGTGATATTATTTTTTTTTTATATAACACCTGAACTACTGTGTAACAATGTATATTACGCTAATACTAGAACGTACTGACCTCCACAGCTGAATACTGTTCTAAAAGGCATCCACTGGCCTGTTTCAATGTCCTATTCTACCTCTGTATTTCATGATGTTGCCTGGACTTTTACTACAAGATCTTTTTCATTATTTTTACATTAAGATGAGATTATTGGAAAATAAAAATGTCTTACATAACTCACTCACAGGTAACCACAGTACAGAAGTGCCTAATGACCTCATTAAAGTGATAGCCCTAATTTATCTTGGCCCTGCTGTTCAGCATGAAGCCTGGACATTCATCCCTGTTTATCTAGAGGCATTCCAATCTAATATTTATTGCAGGGATTGATCACTGAGGACAAAGGGGAAGTGTCAGCTGCCTCCAGGCACTGTTCACTGCTGAGCACACAGTGCACCACTCCTGTTGTTTTCTAATGTACTTGTATTGCTCTGATGTCTGTCTGTGCTAGCAAACCGCTAACATACTGTATATCATGAGAATTGCTGGTGACCAATCAGATGGCCAGAAATATTTGTATTCGCTATGTTTGCTGAAGGGTCATAATATTACCAGGTTCTGTGCTTCCCAAGTGACTGATGAGTTCTGTGATGCTCTGCGCCAATATTGTCACATTTTCTTGCCCTTATGTCACAGATATGATGGTGGCAATGTCTTCAGCTCCCAGATTAGAGAGAGACACTCTATTGTTGTGTGTAATAAAAGAGATGCTAGACCCACATGCAGCTTCCATAGGGTCAACTACTAATAATAAAGCACATAATTAACTCCAGAGACCTGCGATTACCTGCAATCCACATCAATTCCAGTGTTCCTGTACTGCTACCCAGTGTCTACGTACACTTACCGGCTGGTGAGCTGTATGACACCCTGCTCTGCCAAGGCTTCTCTCCATGAGAACCAGTGTGCATGTAACAGTGAGTACGGCTGTACCTGCTATCTATCAATAAACCAACACCACTGGTTAAGTAACTGGACTGTTCATAGTCTGAGTCATCCACTAGTGTGTGCCTACATAACCCTGCAATAGCATCACCTGTACACACATCATTCAGAACAGAATAAACGCTTTACCTGGTTTTAGTCTGATTCACCTGCTTCCTTATTTGCGCAGACGTAGATGAAGTCCTTATTGAGGGGTCATGCCAACTCTGTAGCTTCTTAATAATATAGCAAGGGGTTACCCACCTTATAAAGCCTGGGAACAGGTCTCTCCCTCTGTGTATCTTCATAGCAGAAATTTCTATATATCTGCCAATGGCAGGCTGATGGCTTTGTAGAGGAGCAGAAGCACCATCCAATGGGAGGAATTGGGGAGAGCGGAGTGGTTCGTTGCCACCAATGGAAGAGGCTTACCGCTGGGTGCAGATGTTTGTAGCTGTGCAAATAACAGAATTCATTTTGTGTCACATGATTACTGAAATGAGATAAAGAAGAGAAGAGACCACTTATCTCTCAGTGCTTCTCGCTGTTTTTAAAGCCACCTCTCCATTATTACTCCAAAGAGACTTGCTTTTTCCACCAGCAGATGTTATTTCTTTTTTTATATTTGGCGCACTAATTTACTGTTGTTCAATGTTAGTTCGGTGACAAATTGGACAGATCTGTCAGGATGGCATCTGGCCTGAGTGGCCGAAACACATCGGAGCCCAGTGACGTAACTCCCAAAAACGGTACGGGCACCATGTGAACTACAGGTACCAGCAAGAGCAACATGACATTTGGAGAGCCCAGGTACAGCTGGCAAGATATCATCATCCCCTGCATCCATGATCCTTTGCAAGCCCCCACCACCTGCTTCTATGAGCTGGCAGGATCTCCTCATCATCGCCCAGCACCTCCCCCCCAAAGTAGAATGGGTGGCTGTGGGGAGAAGCCTCTTGGCTTCATGGTATAATTTCTGCCACGGTAGGAGCCAGATAGCTGAACACGCAGGTTGATTACAGCCATCTGTAGAGCATAGTTATGGGAAAATGTACTGGGAGGATAGATCACTACATTGCTGGACCTCATAAAAAATATGCCGGGAAGGCCTGTTGATGCAGTGTGCCGCCCAAGTAGCCCATTGCTGTGCGCTAATGAGAATACCAGGGTCCTGCATATGCATAGTGACGTATAACAGATCCCAGGCAATAGTGGAGCCATCAGTCTGCAGCGGCTGTAGATCCACCACGGGTTCCTCTGTTGTGCCATGCCAGAAATTTGCATAGACCATAGTGATATTGTCCTATGTCTCATTGACAAGATGTTGTGTTATGGGAACATCATTGAACATTCTAGATAATTATTTTGACAATAGCAGCAGCTTGACGCGAGGAAAGTCGGCGTCAGCGCCCTTCACGTTACAGCTTTGTGAATTATTGAAAAGTATTGGCCTGACAAATAGAAGATGCAAACTGTTTGTTGAATCTCAATTAAAGGCTCTGCAATGTTGTCATTTGCAATCATCTCACTATGAAAACAGGCCTTACTCAGGCTAGGAAAATCTTTTGAACCAGTGATCTGCTGTGGGTTTGATTTGTCAGATGGGGTCACTGGTTGGAGCAGAGGTGACAGTCGTGGTCAATATAAATGTCCAAGGGGGCAAGATCTTCTTAATTTTTTTTTTGGACAGTCTTGAGAAAATTTATCCTCAGGAGGGATTAAACAACATTAGATTCAATCAGTGAATGTCGGGTTTAACCTTCTCATTGCTACAAATATGTGTACCACATTGTGCAACGCAGACGCCTCAGGGCAGTTACTAAATGCAATAACCTTTGCAGACCCCTAAAGCTGGCCACACACACCAGACGGGTATTGGCGGCGATATTGGTGAATTGTCCAAACGTCCGCATGTGTGCACCTCCAAAGTATGGGGCAGATGTATTAATCCTGGAGAAGTGATAAAGTTGAAGGTGATAATGCACCAGCCAGTCAGCTTCTTAATGTCATTTTTCAAACCCATCCTGTAACTTGACAGTTAGGAGCTGATTGGCTTAATAAGTCTGCCCCTATGTTAGCGAGTGATCCAAGTGAAATTAGAACATCCAAGTGCCAAATGACCGAGGGGAAGACGTTTAAAATTCTGGAGAGAGATAAAGTAAAGCGAGATAAAGTACCAACCAATCAGCTCCTAACTGTCATGCTGCAGGCTGTGGGGTCTATTTACTAAGCCTTGGGTGGAGATAAAATGGACAGAGATAAAGTGGTCTATCTACTAATCCTTGGATGGAGATCAAGTGGATGGAGATAACGTACCAGCTAATCAGCTCCTAACTGCCATGTTACAAGCTGTTTGATAAATGACAGTTAGGAGCTGATTGGCTGGTACTTTATCTCTATCCACTTTATCTTCATCCAAGGCTTAGTAAATAGACCTGAAAGTACCAGCCAACCAAAATCTATACATGTTATATAATAATATTACAATTGACCAGTGGTTCTCAAACTCGGTCCTCAGGACCCCACACGGTTCACGTTTTCCATGTCACCCAGCAGCTGCACTGTGTATCACCAACTGCCACATTTTAAAAATCTACAGGTGACCTGCAAAACATGAACCGTGTCGGGTCCTGAGGACTGAGTTTGAGAACCTGTGCCATAGACCCTTCACCTACACAGGGTTAACAGATTTTTTTTAAAGGATGAACCAACAGTCTTCCTGTCACTTCACTAAGAACTGTTGACAGCGCTGAGCCATGAGGCACTTCCTTGTGCCTCATTTCTCAAAGACGTCACTACTTCCTGCTAAGTTAATGGGCTGCATTCCCTTGAATATTTGCTCAGATATTAAAACCTTTGCTGTGAAGTATTGTCAATAACTCCGCAGTACCTGCCTGGCGTCTAATGGTTAAAGATGATGAATGCAAAGGCCTCACATTCTAAATACATGAATAATAAAAGACTGAATTAAACCTCGCAGCATCAGATTTATGTTTTTGTGGTTTTTTTTTTCCCTACTTGTTTTGTGTGATGGATATTTTTTTAGGCGCACGCTATGAGTGAGCCACCGAGGTCTTTGAAGTATGGCCTTTTAACTTATTTTGTGTTCTTGTCTTGCTATTCATTAATTATGCTCCCAGCATAAAGTGATAAAATGATGGATATGACCTAGGTCCGTGTAGAAGAAGGTGACAAAAGTGACACCACGGCCCTAGCAGGTCTCGATGGCCTTAGGGGTGTGGAGATGAGAGAGAGAGGGGATCACAGTGCAGAATGTAATGACGGATGAGATAGCTCGGAGTCTTGGGATTTGTACACCTTTCCCAGCGGGGGGCCCTAACCTTCAGCACTCCTGGCCCCTCTCTCTTTTACATCATAACGTCTAGAGTCAGACCAGCAGTGCCCAATAGCAATACACCTAACACAGCTACAGTGACTCTTATGGACGGAGATCCCTACTTCTCAACAAGAATGTTCCTACTACAGCAATACACAATCTGACACTAAACAAAGGACCAACCAACCATTCTAGCGTGCCCAGTGATATTACATTTATAATTTAGGGGTCTATTCATGAAGCAGTGAAAAGAGTGGAGAAGTGAGTCTGTGGAGATGTTGCCCATGGCAACCAATCAGCTGGTCCGTACAATTGTATAGTATGCAAATTATAAATATTATTTGAATGCTGATTGGTCGTCATGGGCAACTTCTCCACTGGCTCACTTCTCCACACTTTTCACTGTTTCATGAATAGATGCCTTAGTACAGGTTGAGTATCCCATATCCAAATATTCCGAAATACGGAATATTCCGAAATACGGACTTTTTTGAGTGAGACTGAGATAGTGAAACCTTTGTTTTTTGATGGCTCAATGTACACAAACTTTGTTTAATACACAAAGTTATTAAAAATATTGTATTAAATGACCTTCAGGCTGTGTGTGTATAAGGTGTATATGAAACATAAATGAATTGTGTGAATGTAGACACACTTTGTTTAATGCACAAAGTTATAAAAAATATTGGCTAAAATGACCTTCAGGCTGTGTGTATAAGGTGTATATGTAACATAAATGCATTCTGTGCTTAGATTTAGGTCCCATCACCATGATATCTCATTATGGTATGCAATTATTCCAAAATACGGAAAAATCCCATATCCAAAATACCTCTCGTCCCAAGCATTTTGGATAAGGGAGACTCAACCTGTATTTGTTTTAGGTAATTTTCACAATAAACATGTATATGGCCTCCATTGGCAAATTATTTTACTGTACAGTATGTGTTATCGTCATACCAGCAGGGCCGTTATAAGGTCGAGCCTCCTTTTAAAGGGGCGTGACCATATGCAAGGGCGGGGGTCATGACACTTTTGGAAGTTTGGGTCCCATCTGTTGATGTCCCCACTAAAGGGCTTGTGGTCACAACATGTTTGGGCTCTGGTGTTTTATCCACTCCCCTTCTCTCTGTTACCTTGCAACAGTAGAGATCAATCACTTTTCGTGTTAATACGTATTTCACCATGCTACTTATCTCCTTCAATTACAGACTGGATTCTTCTTGTGGAAATCATCCTGTGAAATATCCAGCTCACTGGTCCCTGTCATCACTGTTGCCTTAATATCCAATGTGTTCATATGTTTCTGCCAAATCACAAAGGCTCCTCCTTTCCTCTAAAGTGGGCGTGTTACAGGTGTCTCCTACTTATGGGCATCCCCTGAAAAATAGCCGGACCCCACCCTGATCACATGATTTAGTGCTACAGTGGAGGCTCTCTTATGGTTATCATCATAGCCAATATACTTCTATATAGCCTCATACGTTACTGCATAGCCATTATATCTCTATTTATCCGCATATCCTGTATACCTTCATATAGTCTCACCTGCCACTGCATTACCAGTATACCTCCATATAGTCTCACCTGCCACTGCATTACCAGTATACCTCCATATAGTCTCACCTGCCACTGCATTACCAGTATACCTCCATATAGTCTCACCTGCCACTGCATTACCAGTATACCTCCATATAGTCTCACCTGCCACTGCATTACCAGTATACCTCCATATAGTCTCACCTGCCACTGCATTACCAGTATACCTCCATATAGTCTCACCTGCCACTGCATTACCAGTATACCTCCATATAGTCTCACCTGCCACTGCATTACCAGTATACCTCCATATAGTCTCACCTGCCACTGCATTACCAGTATACCTCCATATAGTCTCACCTGCCACTGCATTACCAGTATACCTCCATATAGTCTCACCTGCCACTGCATTTCCAGTATACCTCCATGTAGCCACCTTCGAATAGCCTCATATGTTACCACATAGCCTACCTACCCCCCTATAGTCTCACATGTTACCACATATCCTGTATATCTCCATATAGTCCCACCTACCACTGCATTGCCAGTATGCCTCTATATAGCCCCACATTTTACCAACTAGCCTGGATACCTCCACATTACCTCAAATATTACCACATAGCCTAGATACCTCCATATATTCCCACCTGCCACTGCAATGCCAGTATACCTCCATGTAGCCACCTCCATATACTGTAGTCTCATATGGTACCACATAGCCTGGATACCTCCCTATAGTCTCACAGGTCACCACATATCCTGTATACCTCTATATAATCTCACCTGCCACTGCATTGCCAGTAAACCTCCATATAGCCCCAAATGTTACCACATAGCCTGGATACCTCCATATAGTCTCACCTGCCACTGCAATGCCATTATATCTCCATAAAGCCACCTCCATATAGCCTTATATGTATTACGTAACCTGGATTCTTTCATATAGCCTTACATGTTACCACATAGCTGGGAATACCGCTATATAGCCTCACATGTTACCACATATCTTGTACAGATCCATATATCCTCATGTGTTACCAAAGAGTCAGTACCTCTATATAGCCTCATGCTACCACATTGCCTGTATGCCTCTATATATCCAACCTGCCACCACATATCCAGTTTATCTCTATATAGCCTCATATGTTACCACAGAGCCTGTATGCCTCTATAAATCCTTACCTGCCACCACATAGCCAGTGTATCTCTATATACCCTCATAGGTTACCACAGAGCCTGTATGCCTCTATATATCCTTACCTGCCACCACATAGCCAGTTTACCTCTATATACCCTCATAGGTTACCACAGAGCCTGTATGCCTCTATATATCCTTATCTGCCACCTCATGGCCAGTGTACCTCTATATAGCCTCATATGTTACCACAGAGCCTGTATAAATTCATATATTCTGTGGCATAGGAAAAAAAAACCTCCCCTAGCTGCCAACTGTGTGGAAACACTGGATACAGAAATCATCTGAGGACCCAGTAAAGCTGGCCACAAATTTCAGTATCTTTTGCATAGCTCCCAATATTTACAGAGTAAGCCACATTTCTGATCCTCCCAAACTGGCCTCGACCTGCCCACAAGCACCCAGCTTTGGATGAAGCGTTACACCATCCCTTTTGGAGACCACAAATTTGAGAGAGATTTGTAGCCAACATTTGGGAGTGATGTCATGGATGGAAGTTTTTGCGGTTATGAAAAGATGCCCCCATTCCGTGTGGCGGTGTGAGTGCCCCATGACTGCAACCGGTAGCAACCAGACCACTGGGGAATAACTCGTCCCTTTACTCTCTTACCACAAAATCTACTTCTGGATCTGCTATTGGGAGCAGTCAGTTTTGTGACCTGACCCTATTCAGTGTTAAGGCAAAAAGTAACCTGCAAAGCGCTATATTGTTTCATCACTCCAACAAGAAAAGACAAAGAAACTGGAAATAACACCCGAGTGTATCAGATTGCATGCTTTATACTGCATTCCTATCAAATATCTCCATTAATAACACATCCAGAGCAATGTCATTTTTTATTTAGAGATCCGTGTAAAACAGATGAAGCTTATTCAGCCTATAAATATTTATCGCCTACTTCTTATTGTGGCGTTTTATAATTAAGAGAAAGATGAACTGAGATTTTGTAGCAATTCTTTTCTTTTTTTTTCTTTTACTTTTTCCTCTTATTATCCCCCCAAGAAAATATATTACCCAGAGGAGAATGAAGAAGATAAAGTTGTATAAAAGCCGACAGTTAACCTATCTGTGGCCACGCGTATAGTCTCAGACTGTAAACCGTCAAATGGAATCCAGCTACACAGTAAAAGAGAAATGACACATAAAGATTTTGTTTCGTTAAGATACCCACCTCCCCGGCTAACATTGACAACCGTTCAGAAATTGATTTTCGCCTGTGATGACTTCTTCGTCCCCAGTGGGTACAGGGAATTTCACAGCATCATCTGGTAATCCTGTCATCTGATTTTCTTTCCCCTTTCATTCACGTATCTTAGGCCTATTGACTTATGAGGATCAGAAAAGCAAATCAGTATATCCTTTAAGTGTTTTAAAAGACAGCCCTGGCCGCTTGTGCATTGAGAGGACTTAGAAACCTGATGTGACTTTGGTAAATATTGTATATTCTGCATTTCATAATCTGTATTAGACTAAATATTTGAGTACAATGAGGGCTCTCTTTACTAGGCGTGAACAGCCTCCAGTCTGAAATACTGGATATTTAAAAGTCTAGTACCATAAATGAGCAATTATTGGGATGTTTGAAACTCTAACTGTGCTTTATATTAGCGATTTTTATATTGTATACAGAGCCAGAATTGCACACAATATATGAGTCCAAGGGTGCATGTGGGCATTATACACAGGTGCAGCAGTATATACATGTGGGCATTATACACAGGTGCAGCAGTACATACACGTGGGCATTATACACAGGTGCAGCAGTATATACATGTGGGCATTATACACAGGTGCAGCAGTATATACATGTGGGCAATATACACGGGTGCTGCAGTATATACATGTGGGCATTATACACAGGTGCAGCAGTATATACATGTGGGCATTATACACAGGTGCAGCAGTATATACATGTGGGTAATATACACAGGTGCAGCAGTATATACATGTGGGCATTATACACAGGTGCTGCAGTATATACATGTGGGAATTATACACAGGTGCAGCAGTATATACTTTACATGTGGACATTACACACAGGTGCAGCAGCATATACATGTGGGCATTATACACAGGTGCAGCAGTATATACATGTGGGCATTATACACAGGTGCAGCAGTATATACATGTGGGCATTATACACAGGTGCAGCAGTATATACTGCTGAAAATTTGGTGAGTTTGACCAGAGATGTGCGGAAAAGATAGGCGGGGGGGAGGCACTGCCTACCCTGTCCTAGACATTAAACTTCAGCGTTTTGACTATAAAAATGATAAGAATAATATAAAGAAGATATTTGTAACATATTCTTTGTATTTTTCATATACTTTTATAGTCAATGTGGTGCGGGCCCTTCTGGACTCACGCCAATGTTTTGAACACATTAGTCCTGAGGTTCCCAAACTCTGTTGCCAAGGCACCCTACCTGTCCAGGTATAGCCATGCTTGGGCACAGGTGATTTAATTAGTACCTTAGTCAATATGATTTAACCATCTGTGTTGAGCCATGGATATACCTAAATCCTGGACGGAGGACCGTGTTTGGAAACCTCTACAAGACAGACCTTACTAACTGTTGAGCATCATTTTAATTCCTCACTTTATCTGTATTGTTATTGGCCACGTGCATCCCTTTCTTCTAATGGTTTCCATGAACATGACAATGAGTCCGGTATACTCCAATGGCTGCGGGAGGAAGGTTAGGTTGTGGGCCAGGGAGGTTAGGTTTAGGCTGCAGGGAGTAGGGAGGGGGGAGATTTAGGCTGCGGGAAGGGGGGTTAGGTTCAGGCGACACTGCAGAGGGTTAGAGTTAGGCTGCGTGTGGGGGGAGGTTAGGTTTAGGCTGCTGGGTGGGAGGGTAAGGGGGCCATGTGGGGAAGGTAAGTATACTTACCTTCCCCTGTCGGGATTGGGATGCCACAGTCGGTATTCTGACCGTCGGCAACCCGACCACCAGCATTCTCTACCCACCCCATTTCTAGCACCTTGCTGAATCCGTGCCATGAAGAATTCTGGTTATTCTGAAATTACCAATTTTATTTTTATTTCCATATAACTGAAAATACAAGAAATATTTTTACATAATCTAGAAATAATTGAGGTATACAAGTCGGCCTTCTAAATTTTTCAAATAAAAGATTTTTGGTTTCAAAGTTTGTACTGATTACCTTACACCCCAGAGTTCTAAGGTCCGACAGATGGGAAAATTGAGAATTATTACAGAGCTGTAAAGTGAAGTGATCAAGACGCGCTAATGTCTCAATATTGCTGATTCATGAAACCTCCCGTTCATTTTCCTGGGGAAAGAATAAGGCAGGAATCGGAAAATTGATTTGCAGAGATCACATCGGATGAGTGATCTGGTTGGGGCTCACAATTTATCAGTCACCTGCTGCAGCCTTCCCTTTCATCTTAACTTTGCAGGAACGTCACGTGAGGCAACATTGCACTTTAAAGCAACAGGTGTTTCTAAACAGTCTATTCTTTGGCGTGGACTGCACGTTCCATTAATGATATCACCAATAAAACCACAATATTTTCTTTTAAACTTTCTCCCAAAGGCCACGGAGCACTGAGATTGCTTGTAACTAACTATAAAGGGGCTTTACATTTCAAACAACCATTGCAGTCCAAAAATAATTAAAATAAAGATATAGTCCTATCTATGCAAGCCCAGTAAAAATCAATTTCCCATCTTTTAGAAACATTAATGGGTAGAAATTAAAATAAGTCATATTCCATTTCGCACACGAAGTCACAAAAGTTCTGTAAATAACATTCTGATGATTTTACATTGCTATGTAAATCCAGTTTACAGAAAATAATATCAAGATAGCAACTGTCAACAATTTTAACCCTATTTATTTCTTTTTTTTTTTTTAAATGCACTTGGGATCAGCACAATTATTTTAGGTTGCCATTATATTGTAAAAATATTGATTAGTTTATCTTTTAATATCTACTTAACCTACTTTTCAAATTATTATTTTATTTATGCAACTTGATTTCTTCTGTAAATATTTTAAAAGGTTGATAATTTTCACTTTTTTAATCTTAATTTTAGAGATTTTTTTTAAATATTAGCTGGTGTTTTCAGATGACAAATAAATATATAACCTATTATATTATAAATATTATAAATTTCTGAATTTTACAAGAAAAAATATACTTTTTAATCCTTTAAGTAATATATATATATATATATATATATATATATATATATAAGATACATACAACTATATAGTTATAACTACTTGTAAACATATTACAGATATACTGTAGCTAACCTGTGCACATTACAGAGAATTTAGAATTCATCCTTTTTCATTTTATATTTCTTGACATTTTTTTTTACAGGAATATGAAAAATGCCATTGGAATTAAGGTATTTTGCCCCTATTCCACATATTCTTGAGTGGTAAAAAATTCTTTTTTAAGGTCAGGACCATTTCTTTAGAGTTCAACCTTCTATTTAATAACTTGCAGCTGTGTCAAAAAATGTATCCATTATACAGCGGAGCAGGGAAGTATTGTGCCATGTAATTCCATCTATCGATACACGTTAAATGTCCCTGTTATTCCATATTCTGTCCATCCCCAGACAAGGCTCGAAGATACAAAGGGTACAGATCTTGTTAGATAAAGCTTCTGACACTTTCACTATCAATTGTCTTTTGCAAGCTCTGATCATCACCTCAATTATCTGCTGTCCAGTCTACCTGATAGGTTTTTGCCAACTATAAGTCTTCTGTCGATGAACACAGAATAATGACAGCCAGGGCAAACGGACAGAATATCAAAGAGACAGTCACATAAAATCTACATTGAAAAGTAAAAAAAGAAAGTTTCTATATAAATCACCTTTTTTATAATATTTTTTTATCTTTAAATAATAAATATAAATACAGAAAATTTTTTTTATTCAACTGTATGGGATTTCTAATTATTTTCTAAAATATTAACAATTTATTTTAAATAGTTATGGATGTTGTTGAGCTGTTGACGTTTTAATCATTTATTCTACAAGAAAATCTGTTAAATCCAGATTAATTGAAGACTTTTTAATGGTGCATGATAATAATGATTTAAAAAAGAAAAAAAAATAAGAGTTTAAGCATTTAAATAAATTATGCTTACATTTGCCACATCAACAATATGAGTATTAAATAATATTTTTATTCTATGTAAATTTAAACCATTCATCTCCTCTGTGTAATGAATGGCTATAATTATGCTGCTTCATTGGAAGGAAGGTCATTGATAATCTTGTAATTTCTCATTGGGGTAAAGAATGAAAACAGAAGTGTTTGTGATGAATGTATTCAACCTTTTGCATAGTTTGCTACTCTTAACAAGCATTAAAATGCAACAAGAAATTAAGTTCTTTGCTTGTACAGAATTTGTAATCGTGTTCGGTTAATTTGTCACAGACTCAAATCACGAAATGTGAACATTCAAGGGTGGGATTTAGGAGAGAGCAAGTCATACATTTGTAATAAATTACTTTATCGTCTATCTGTTTAATATAAAGGCACATGATAGGTTGCTGCATGAACCAATGACAGGTAATGAAAGATTGACGCACATGCCATCTTGCTGAGCAGATGCACTGGAAATATTGGTACTTGGAAGGCTTATTTTCCTATAATTCCATACATTCCAACATTTTACATTTAAAACCCGGTACACTCGATTCAAGGGGGCGCAGCCACATGTAAAGGGGGCATGTCCATGTATGAAGGGTGTGTGGCCATGGGTAAAGGGGGGTGTGAGACTGGCCCACTGCTACAGCCGCAAGGTGGGCGGAGCCGATTGTCAGCCCGCCAGCGATGCAGGAGTCTGTCCTGGCAGCACTGTTGTAGCCACACAGTGGTGTGAGCTGCCTTTCACTTCACAAGCACTGCGGGAGGCTGTCCCCGCAGTGCTGCTATTGGGATTGTCCAGCATCCGGTACAAATCGGTACAGCCTCACTTGCCGGTACAGACTGTTAAAAAATGGTTATTGTACTGCCCAAAGCGATATGTATACTGACTGATGTAACTGGATTAAGGGCGATGTATCCCATTGTTATTTTAAGTAGTATTAGCGGCAGTACTCGGCTCTGCTTGGGTGGAAGTCGGTGATAATGAATTTGGTTATCTAGGGTTTTCAGATTTCGGTAATATATTTGGTATGGTGTAGGGTGCTATGACTCTTAATTATGAATAAGTCTATCACAGTGCACAATGGGGGTCATTCTGACCCGATCGTACGCTGCAGTTTATCGCAGCAGTGCGATCGGGACAGTACTGCGCATGCGCTGGCGCCGCAGTGCGCCGGCGCATGCCAGACGGCTGAAAGCCGTCGTTGCTTAGCGATCGCCCCTGCCTGAGTGACAGGCAGAGGCGGACGCTGGGCGGTAGGGAGCTGAACTGCGGCGCGGTCCGGCCAATGCAGGCGTGGCCGGACCGTTGGGGGGGCGGGCCGCGGCAGCTGCGTGACGTCACACGCAGCTGCTGCACCCCGGGCAGCGAAGAGGTTCTCCCGACCAGCCGCAGGAACTGCGCTGGACGGTAGTTACTGCTCAAATGCAAAAACATCGCCGATGTGCGATGCGTTTGCATTTCTGTGGGGGAGGGGGGGCCGGCACTGACATGAGGGTAGGCTAGCCCTGTGCTGGGCGTCCCCCCCGCATGTGTGAGTGCCTTATCGTAGCTGTGCTAAATTTAGCACAGCTACGATCAACTGGGAAAGACCCCCAATATATGTCCCACGATGTTCTAATCAGTCGCTATTGAGGCATTACTGTCGCTGACTTGCCCAGAGCAGTGCACGGGACCGCTCACCATGGCGCTCCGCCCACAGCCCCCTGACGACTGATCGCGATGATACTAAAACCTGCCTGGGAAAATTACCTGCACAGTGGTGAAAACCACATCCAATCGGTTCAGTGGTTTCAGAGTTTATCACAGTCAGACAAACAAAGGCCTTTAATCTGATCTCAATACATTCATTTGCTGGAAGCGTTAAATAGAGCATTCTCAAAACCACGACAGAAGTAAAATAAATGTATGCTTATACTGGGAACAATGGGTGCCATTGTCCGGTCTGTTTACGTATGTCGCACTTGTGTTAAAAATGGTAATAAATGCAAGTGTGTGTGAGGCTTCAGGAGGTTATGGAGGGTACAACAGGGGCAAGGAATGTGTCTTATTCCAGCCACTATGGCAGTATGGCAGTAAAGAAGAGTAAACCGCTAGCAAGTCCTTATAAGGACCGTCCATAAAGAATTTCAGATATTATTATTATTTATTATTATTATCCTTTATTTATATGGCGCCACAAGGGTTCCGCAGCGCCCAATTACAGTACATAAATAATCAAACAGTTGATGACAGTATAGGACAAGTACAGGGTAAATAAACATAGTTACATCAGCAGATGACACTGGAATAAGTATCAGGTGGCAGAAGACTGCTGGAGTTGGAGCAGTTGAAGATTATTAAAGTAAGAAAGGATAAGCACATGAGGGAAGAGGGCCCTGCTCGTGAGAGTTTACATTCTAAAGGGGTCTATATTCTATATTGGTGGATGGTTCGGCTAACTATACTTTTCATACTCATGTCAGCATTCTTCCTAACAATTGGATCTTTGGAATCATAATATACTCCAAAAGGTGGCATGGCTATTATGTTATGACAGAGACGTGGTTTCTTCATGATAGAGATATGCCATGCCCCCGAGTGGCGTGCTTTGCTCTTCAGCAGCGATATGCGCCTTGGATTCCCATAAGTAATGCAGGAAAACCTGCGCGGGACATTCGCTCACCACCATGGATACAATATAATATATCTATAGGCTTAGGACTGAAAATCACTGCAATCCACCTGGTTGGTAGGTACTAGGACAAACTAATATTCCTGCATGTTCAGGAATGGAATCTGCTTGTGGACAATTGCATTCTGCATATAACATTGGTCCTTTATTATATACTGTACTTAAATACAGAGGGGGAATAGTCTAGAATGATTGCAGAGTGAACACCTAGAATATTCACGTGACTCACCTTATGTTCTAATAGATTCCCATATGCATGCATTATGGCTAAGTTCCCTATTAGTTGAGGGTATCCATTATCTCAAGAACTAGAGCCAATTAGAAAAAAAACAACTCCCATTTTTTAATACAGCAACCCCAAAATACTCTACATTCATCCAAATGTTCTTGGCAACAAAACATTTCTTTTTTGTTGGGCTGTGTTATATTATATAGACCAAAAAAACAGCAACCGTAAATAGATAACACACGGAGGGGATATTTAAAACGAATATCCCCTACAGGCATCCATACACTAGGGAGAGTGACTGGGGGTAGCCCAACAGCTCGTGTAGTGCTGGGCATGACCACAGCGTGACACACAGACACACCCTACAGCGAGGACATGCACAATACAGCAAGACCACGCCCCTTTTATGTGTGCGCTTGCCCCTCCTCCCAAATGTTGGGAGGTATGCAGAAAGAATACTTTCATGCCAGTAGTCTGAAACTTTGTTAAATGGTGTCCATCAGACAAATATTAATTTGCAAAGCACACGCAGAGACTTTGTTAGATTCTGACCATTTGACAAGTACTAGTCGTAATTTAATTCGCTTGGTGAATGCAATAGAATATAACCAGTTGTTATTTGATGAGCGGATTCGGTTTTACTCGGTTTTACTCGGTTCTCAAAACCGAATCTTATTGACTCACTGATGTCACGTGTTTTGGATAGCCAATAAGATTCGGTTTTGAGAACCGAGTAAAACCGAATCCGCTCATCACTAGAATGTGGTATACTGTATTAGTGGAGCCATTATATTAATTATTACAAGCTTAATCCCCGTAACTCACATGTGGAAGGTCCATCACCTCTCAGTTGCCGGTTGCAGTGGCGTCGACAGCTGAGCCTCTTGCTGCACTGGACCGGAATTATCAGGCTGATTTAGTAATGCTTTTTTCATAAATGCAGGCGATAAGCGACAAGGGATTTCTTGGCAGATGATGAAAAAAAATTAAGGTTATCTAGTATCTAGTAATAAATAGACCCCTGAATTTCCTTAATTTGTTCTGGATGTCCTGCACAATATTTTGCACATTTTATTTATATTTATTTTAAAACCCTCCTGCTGTAATTGTCGGTTTCTGCCGCTCATTACCACCCCTTAGTATTCCATGTTATTGTAGGGTCTATGTACTAAGCCTGGGAGAGGAATAAAGTGGATAGAGATAAAGTAACAGCCAACCAGCTCCTAACTGTCATTTTTCAAACACAGCCTGTAACATGACAGTCAGGAGCTGATTGGCTGGTACTTTATCTCAGTCCACTTTATCTCTTTCCAAGGCTTAGAACATAGAACCCTGTTAAATGTATCTGACACTGAAAATAAACACTTTCTTTGCCATTTTATGCAAACTTTCCAGTAACATAACAAATCGATTCCGCTTCGATGTCCGTCCAATGACATCAGGTTTTCCTCCACAATATTTAGTAATATTTAATGATACTCAGTTATCAAAGCCACTATTTAGGTTTAAGTTGCTTTATCGGCTTGAAGCGTCCATTGGTAAGGCCCGAGCCGCTTTGATAAACCCTGAAGACACGGGGAGAGTGCTCCAGAAAAGGCCGCTTCTATTAGCAAGGCTTACATATAATCTCATTATTCTAATAAAGTAAAATCAATTAACTCGGACCGTATGAAGGTCTGGTTCAAGCGGAGATTAAATCTAAGTTGTTTTTTGAGTACAATGAAGACCAGAAGGAAAGTTAAGTTAATAGGCATTTTTTTGTCTCCTAATCCCCTCTTCCTGCAGCTCATCAGAGATTGAAGGAGGGCAATTTAAAAGCTGTCTTAGTACGCATCTAACAAGGGCCCTGTGGCTCTCGGAGGGGAACAAGCCCCCCGGTATTCACCTAGACACGCTTAAGAGGAGATTGTACTCTTAATCTAATTTACTCAGCCGAATAACTCCCACAGGTACGCCCTGCCAACAAATTAAAATCTAGCTTCATAAAAGCACCTTGAATTTGGAAAGTATCGGCTAGCCCTCTAGACTTGAAACTTCATTTATTCTGGCTAACTTCTCAATTATCTCCCTTTGCAGCGGAGATGTGTAAAAGTGTAAAAATCAATAGTATTCTATTCCCTTTCTATTGGAAAGGGAAGAATTAATGAGATAGGACACTCTCTTAATCAGAAATAAATGTTTTAATTCAGATAATGGCATAGTTTTCCCTCGCTGAAGGATGACAAACGCTGGCCTGCACCCCCAATAGAAGCATTTTCAATTTTATTGTAAATATAAAAGGTATTGATCCGCGAGATGTACAAACCCTATTGCTTACAAAAGCCATTCAGGGGGACTGGAAAAACTATTAAGCACCAGGTCAAAAATCAATAAGCAACACTGATATGTTGTAGAAGGCGCTCTGGGGGCCTGGAGACTCTTACAGAGCCAGACGGGAGGCAGGAGGGTCTCCGGTGGAGAAATGTTAGCGATAAATGGGACCGGGCGTTTCATCTCTGCCGCTGTTTGACAGGTCGCTGGACAGGCGCAGGCCATCATACCTATCTTTCATTTAAATACATGCTAATTCCTCCAGATATTGACAGCTACTGATTGGGGTTATAAAGTATGTCACCAGAAATCATACTTAATTACACCACTACACAGCTACAATGGTGGGATTTAACACATGATTAAATTGTACGTCAGCTAAATCAGGGTGGTTTCTGCATTGTTTTATTCCTGCGTACTGTTTTTTTGTTCGTTTTTTTTAAATATAAAGAAAATTTAATCCTAAATGAATCTGGTTTAGTATTATTATTATTATTAAATTGTTATTATCACTATCAGTAGCTATAGAACTATTATTAGCTAAACAGTGATTTGGTCACCACAATTACTGAATACTTATTGTGAGCAATACTAATAGTAAATTATAATATTTACTTTCATAATTATCAGTTTTTGAGTGGGCATCATTTCCGAAGCACAAAATGGCCGACCTGCGGAGCAAAATCCAGTTTGGTGAAGTGTCCGGATTATTCCCATGCTGGTGTTTGTGGAGCGACTGTCTCTTTTAAATGTATACAAAATTACTTTATTCACCTTATGTATTATAAGAATGTTTTTTGGGGTGTTTTAGCAAAATAAAGTGTCATTTATTACCTATGTTGGCCACACATGCTTTATCGTATACTTGCCTACTCTCCGGCAAGTTGCGGGAGACTTACGATTTTTCAGGCACCCATGGAAGAGTGGCCATCACCCGCTTCCCGCCCACTTCCTGGTGTAGCGGGCAAGATAAGGAGATTATACAGGAAATTGTGGCCCTGTATGGGAAGGGGGGGGGGGCTAAATGATCGAAATCTACGTAATTAAGCCCCACCCCCTCCCTGTGGACCTGCAAATCACGGCGTATGGATGGGAAGGGGGGGCTAAATGATCAAAATCTATGTAATTCAGCCCCACCCCCTCCCTGTGGTCCTGCGAATCACAGCATATGGGGGCGTGACCTCATGATTGACAGCACCCCACCCCCAAGTGGCTAGCAGAGTCTCCACTCAGGGCTTCTATCTATCTAGGGAGATGTACTAAGCCTTTGGAGAGATAAAGTGGAGAGAGATAAAGTAGCAGGCAATCAGCTCCTACCTGTCACGGTACAGGCTGTGTTTGAAAAATGACAAGAGTTGGTTGGTTGGTAGTTTGTCACTCTCCACTTTATCATTCTCCAATGCTTTGATAAATCTCTCCCATATTGTTTTGGAATGTAACACATATTAATTACATATATGTATGAACTGAAATCCCTTACCTACAAATGATAGAGGAAATCATTACAGTTTTTGTGAATAATGATCACTGAAAGTGATAAAAGACCTGGTAAAAGACATTAGAGCGCAAGCTCTCTTCCGGGGACTGCTAATTGTCCTCGTTTTTTTAATACTAATTTTGTTAACCAACTTAAAATGGCGGCATGGGGGTCGTCCCCAGATTTTAGATGAAGACTTATGACGAGTTGTGAAGACATGGGCAAAATGGGTTGGGGGCTGCAGTAATACTTTTAACTAGATAAGGGTTAGGCAACCTGTGGCACTCTAGCTGATGTGGAACTACACATCCCAGCACGCTCTGCCAAAATGTTGTTGTTACATAGTTACATAGGGGGTCATTCCAAGCTGATCGTAGCTGTGCTAAATTTAGCACAGCTACGATCATTCACACCGACATGCGGGGGGACGCCCAGCACAGGGCTATCCCGCCCCGCATGTCAGTGCCGGTCTTCCCCCCCCACAGAAGTGCAAAGGCATCGCACAGCGGCGATGCCTTTGCACTTCAAGAGTAGCTCCCGACCAGCGCAGCTTTAGCGTGCTGGCCGGGAGCTACTCATCGCTCTCCGACCTGCAGCGGCTGCGTGTGACATCACGCAGTCGCTACGGCCCACCCCCTGTTCGGTCCGGCCACGCCAAATGCCGCCGTTTCGCCCCCCACCCACCCAGCGTCTGCCTCTGCCTGTCAATCAGGCAGAGGCAATCGTAGCGGCCAGATGGCCTTCGCCCGTCTGGCGTGCGCCAGTGCACTGCAGCAAAGGCGCATGTGCAGTTCTGATCCGAACGCACCGCTGCGATAAACTGCAGCGTGCGATCGGGTCAGAATGACCCCCATAGTTACATAGTTGTTGAGGTTGAAAAAAGACAAATGTCCATCACGTTCAACCTATATTACATTTATATATATATATATATATATATATATATATATATATAATTTGCAGAGGTGCGGCACTCATACCAAATAACGAGGATTCAGAGACGTAATACCTTTTGCATCGTCTCTGAATCCTCGTTATTTGGTATGAGTGCCGCACCTCTGCAAATTGTATTCTTCCTTTGTGAGGGCACCGCCGCAGCTGCTGTTTGAAACATGGAGTGCCGGACCTGCGTTTCCTATATATATATATATATATATATATATATATTTTTTTTTTTTATATTTATTAAATGCTGTATACCTGGATATTTTTTTCCGCTAGGAATTTATCTAATCCATTTTTAAACGTATTGATTGAGTCCCCCATTACTACCTTCTCTGGGAGAGAATTCCAAATCCTTACTGCTCTTACTGTGAAGAACCCTTTTCTCCGTTGAGTATGGAAATTTTTCTCTTCTAACCTCAGGGGGTGTCCTCGTGTCCTATATCGTGTTTTTTTTTTTTTAAACAAATGGTTTGATAAATTCTTGTATTGTCCCTTACTGTATTTATAAATATGAATAATGTCCCCTCTCAGTCACCTCTTTTCCAGTGTGAACATATCAAGCCTTTTAAGTCTTTCCTCATAATCCAGTGCCTCTAACACCTTAACCAGTTTGGTGGCTCGCCTCTGAACCCTTTCGAGTTCCAAGATAACTTTTTTATAGTATGGTGCCCAAAACTGTACACAATATTTCAGGTGTGGCCGCACCAATGATAGGGCATGCTAAAACTGTTACAGGGCATGCTGGGATGTGTAGTGGAATTTATCACATAGCAGGAAAAGCTCTAATTATTTAATAGGTGTGGCTATTAAATAATGAGACTGTACTTGTAAAAAATAAACCATACTCCGTGAGTTAAAGGGAGTGGGGGAACATCCTACCTCTATGACAGTTTTGTTTTATCATTGTTTCCAATTGTAAAGCGCAACAGAATTTGCTACGCTATATAAGGAACTCTTGATAATAATAATAATAAGATTTTAAACCTACCTGTAAATCTTTTTCTCGTAGTCCGTAGAGGATGCTGGGACTCCGTAAGGACCATGGGGGATAGACGGGCTCCGCAGGAGACATGGGCACTTTAAGAAAGACTTTGACTCTGGGTGTGCCCTGGCTCCTCCCTCTATGCCCCTCCTCCAGACCTCAGTTAGAGAAACTGTGCCCAGAGGAGACGGACAGTACAAGGAAAGGATTTTTGTAATCCAAGGGCAAGATTCATACCAGCCACACCAATCACACCGTATAACTTGTGATATACTATCTAGTTAACAGTATGAAAAACAACATAGCATCAGTCCAAGACCGATGAAACTATAACATAACCCTTATGTAAGCAATAACTATATACAAGTCTTGCAGAAGTAGTCCGCACTTGGGACGGGCGCCCAGCATCCTCTACGGACTACGAGAAAAAGATTTACCGGTAGGTTTAAAATCTTATTTTCTCTAACGTCCTAGAGGATGCTGGGACTCCGTAAGGACCATGGGGATTATACCAAAGCTCCCAAACGGGCGGGAGAGTGCGGATGACTCTGCAGCACCGATTGAGCAAACAGGAGGTCCTCCTCAGCCAGGGTATCAAACTTATAAAACTTTGCAAAGGTGTTTGACCCCAACCAAGTAGCAGCTCGGCACAGCTGTAGTGCCGAGACCCCTCGGGCAGCCGACCAAGACGAGCCCACCTTCCTAGTGGAATGGGCCTTAACCGATTTTGGCAACGGCTATCCTCCCATAGAATGCGCCTGCTGGATCGTGTTACAGATCCAGCGAGCAATAGTCTGCTTTGAAGCAGGGCCGCCAACTTTGTTGGCTGCATACAGGACAAACAGTGCTTCTGTTTTTCTGATCCTAGCCGTTCTGGCCTCATAAATTTTCAAAGCCCTGACCACATCAAGGGACTCTGAATCCTCCAAGTCACGAGTAGCCACAGGCACGACAATAGGTTGGTTCATATGAAAGGATGAGACCACCTTAGGTAGGAATTGAGGACGGGTCCGCAACTCCGCTCTATCCATATGGAAAACCAGATAGGGGCTTTTATGTGATAAAGCCGCCAATTCCGAAACTCGCCTAGTCGAAGCCAAGGCCAACAACATGACTACCTTCCAAGTGAGATATTTCAACTCCACTGTTTTCAGTGGTTCACACCAATGTGACATAAGGAAACTTAACACCACGTTAAGGTCCCAAGGCACCACCGGAGGTACAAAAGGAGGCTGAATAAGCAGTACTCCCTTCACAAAAGTCTGTACTTCAGGTAAAGAGGCCAATTCCATTTGAAAGAAAATGGATAAGGCCGAAATCTGAACTTTAATGGAGCCTAATTTTAGGCCCAAATTCACTCCAGTTTGTAGGAAGAGAAGAAAATGGCCTAGATGGAATTCCTCCGTAGGAACATTCCTGGCCTCACACCAAGAAACATATTTTCGCCATATTCGGTGATAATGTTTAGACATCACTGCCTTCCTAGCCTTTATTAGCGTAGGAATGACCGCATCCGGAATACCCTTTTCCGCTAGGATCCGGCGTTCAACCGCCATGCCGTCAAACGCAGCCGCGGTAAGTCTTGGAACATACAGGGACCTTGTTGTAACAGGTCCTGCCTTAGAGGAAGAGGCCACGGATCTTCTGTGAGCATTTCATGCAGATCCGGATACCAGGTCCTTCGTGGCCAATCTGGAACAACGAGAATTGTTCTCACTCCTCTTTTCCTTATTATCCTCAACACCTTGGGTATGAGAGGAAGAGGAGGAAACACATATACCGACTGGAACACCCACGGTGTCACTAGGGCGTCCACAGCTACCGCCTGAGGGTCTCTTGACCTGGCGCAATACCTTTGTAGCATTTTGTTGAGACGGGATGCCATCATGTCTATTTGGGGTAGTCCCCACTGACTTGCAATCTGCGCGAAGACTTCCTGATGAAGTCCCCACTCTCCCGGATGCAGATCGTGTCTGCTGAGGAAGTCTGCTTCCCAGTTGTCCACTCCCGGAATGAACACTGCTGACAGAGCGCTTACATGATTGTCCGCCCAGCGAAGAATTCTGGTGGCTTCCGCCATTGCCACTCTGCTCCTTGTGCCGCCTTGGCGGTTTACATGAGCTACTGCGGTGATGTCTGACTGGATCAGAACTGGTCGATTGCGAAGTAAGATCTCCGCTTGACGTAGGGCGTTGTATATGGCCCTTAGTTCCAGGATGTTGATGTGAAGACAAGTCTCTTGACTTGACCAAAGTCCGTGGAAATTTCTTCCCTGTGTGACTGCTCCCCAACCTCGGAGGCTCGCATCCGTGGTCACCAGGATCCAGTCCTGAATGCCGAACCTGCGGCCCTCTAGAAGGTGAGCACTGTTTAGCCACCACAAGAGAGATACTCTGGCCCTGGGGGACAGGGTGATCCGCTGATGCAATTGCAGATGTGACCAGGACCATTTGTCCAATAGGTCCCATTGGAAGATCCTTGCATGGAATCTGCCGTATGGAATGGCTTCGTATGTTGCCACCATTTTTCCCAGAACTTGAGTGCAATGATGTACTGACACTTGTTTTGGTTTCAACAGGTTCATGACTAGAGTCATGAGTTCCTGCGCTTTTTCCCTCGGAGGAAAAACCCTCTTCTGGTCTGTGTCCAGAATCATGCCCAAGAAGGGCAGACGAGTTGTAGGAGTCAGCTGCAACTTTGGAATATTGAGAATCCAGCCGTGTCGCTGTAACACATTCAGTGAAAGTGATACGCTGTTCAGCAACTTCTCCCGTGATCTCGCTTTTATGAGGAGATCGTCCAAGTACGGGATAATTGTGACTCCCTGCCTGCGCAGGAGCACCATCATTTCACCTTGGTGAAAATTCTCGGGGCCGTGGAAAGCCCAAACGGCAACGTCTGAAATTGGTAATGACAATCCTGTACCGCAAATCTCAGGTACGCCTGATGAGGAGGATATATGGGAACATGCAGGTATGCATCATTTATGTCCAGAGATACCAAAAAATCTCCCCCTTCTAGGCTGGCGATGACCGCCCTGAGCGATTCCATCTTGAACTTGAACCGTTTTAAGTAAAGGTTCAGGGATTTTAAATTTAAAATGGGTCGGACCGAACCGTCCGGTTTCGGGACCACAAACAGAGTTGAGTAATACCCCTGCCCTCTTTGCAGCAAGGGAACCTCTACCACCACTTGTTGAAGACACAATTTGTGAATCACATGTAACACTATCTCCCTTTCCAGGTTTTTTTCCGGTAGGGCCGATTTGAAAAACCGTCGAGGAGGCACCTCTTCGAATTCCAGCTTGTAACCCTGGGAAACAATTTCTATTGCCCATGGATCCACCTGTGAGTGGACCCAGACGTGGCTGAACAGTCGAAAACGTGCCCCCACCGGAGCGGACTCCCTCAGGGAAGCCCCAGCGTCATGCGGTGGATTTTGCAGAGGCCGGGGAGGACTTCTGTTCCTGGGAACTAGCTGTGTTGTGCAGCTTTTTCCCTCTGCCCTTACCTCTGGCAAGAAAGGACGATCCACGTGCTCTCTTGCTTTTATTGGAACGAAAGGACTGCATTTGATAATGAGGCGCTTTCTTAGATTGTGAGGTCCGAGAGGCTCTCTCCAAACAATTCCTCACCCTTGTAAGGCAACAACTCCATATGTCTCTTGGAGTCGGCATCACCAGTCCACTGTCGGGTCCATAAGACACGCCTAGCAGAAATAGTCATAGCGTTTATCCTGGAACCCAGTAAACTAATGTCTCTTTGAGCATCCCTCATATACAAGACAGCATCTTTTATATGCCCTAGGGTCAATAAAATGGTATCCTTATCAAGAGTCTCAATATCCGCTGATAAGGAATCTGTCCATGCTGCTACAGCACTACAAACCCAGGCCGACGCAATAGCCGGTCTGAGTAACGTACCAGAATGTGTGTAAATGGACTTCAAGGTAACCTCCTGCTTGCGGTCAGCAGGATCCTTGAGGGTAGCCGTATCTTGGGATGGAAGTGCTATCTTTTTTGACAAGCGCGTCAAGGCTTTGTCCACCCTAGGGGAGGATTCCCACCGTATCCTGTCCTGCGACGGGAAAGGGTACGCTGTTAGGATCCTTTTGGGAATCTGCAGTTTTTTGTCTGGAGTTTCCCACGCTCTTTCACATAATTCATTCAGCTCATGTGAGGATGGAAAGGTGACCTCAGGTTTCTTTACCTTATACATGTGTACCTCGTGTCAGGGACAGGGGGTTCCTCAGTGATATGCAAAACATCTTTTATATATCGAATACATTTAGCCACCTTTGGCTGTAATTTTGGATCATCGTAATCGACACTGGAGTCTGAATCCGTGTCGGTATCTGTGTCAACTATTTGGGATAGTGGGCGCTTCTGAGACCCCGAAGGTCCCGGCGACATAGGGACAGGCATGGGTTGACTCCCTGACTGTGCCCCAGCTTCGGCTTTGTCTAGCCTTTTGTGCAATAAATTAACATTTGCACTTAAAACATTCCACATATCCATCCAATCCGGCGTCGGCACCGCCAACGGAGACCTAACATTCATAAACTCCCCCTCCTCCTTAGGTGAGCCTTCAACCTCAGACATGTCGACACACACGTACCGACACACTACACATACACAGGGAAGCTCTTTTCTGAAGACAGGTTCCCCACCAGGCCCTTTGGAGAGACAGAGAGAGAGTATGCCAGCACACACCCCAGCGCTATATGACCCTGGAAAAAACACAGTATGTTTAGTTGTTTACCCAGTAGCGCTGTTTTGTGTATATTCGCCAATTATGTGCCCCCCCTCTACTTTAAAACCCTCTGTCATCGTGTGTCAAGCAGGGGAGAGTCCGGGGAGCTTCCTCTCAGCGCTGTGCTGTGGAGAAAATGGCGCTGGTGAGTGCTGAGGGAGAAGCCCCGCCCAATCAGCGGCGGGCTTCTGTCCCGCTCAAATATTTCAATAACATGGCGGGGGCTCTTTATATACATGTACAGTGCCCAGCTGTACATGTATATATATGTCTTTGCCATAAGAGAGGTTTATATTGCTGCCCAGGACGCGCCCCCCTGCGCCCTGCACCCTTACAGTGACCGAAGTGTGTGAGGTGAAGGGGAGCAATGGCGCACAGCTGCAGTGCTGTGCGTTACCTCAGTGAACATCAAAGTGTCTTCTGCCACCTCAGATGTCTTTTCCTCACATACTCACCCGGCTTCTTTCTTCCGGCTCTGCGAGGAGGACGGCGGCGCGGCTCTGGGACGGACGGCGAGGGTGAGACCTGCGTACCGATCCCTCTGGAGCTAATGGTGTCCAGTAGCCTAAGAAACAGAGCCCTGAAACTCAGAGAGGTGGGTCTGTTTCTCTCTCCTCAGTCCCTCGATGCAGGGAGTCTGTTGCCAGCAGGCTCCCTGAAAATAAAAAACCTAACAAAAATGCTTTCTTACAGGAAACTCAGGAGAGCTCCTGAAATGCACCCAGTCTCCACTGGGCACAGTATCAAACTGAGGTCTGGAGGAGGGGCATAGAGGGAGGAGCCAGTGCACACCCAGAGTCAAAGTCTTTCTTAAAGTGCCCATGTCTCCTGCGGAGCCCGTCTATCCCCCATGGTCCTTACGGAGTCCCAGCATCCTCTAGGACGTTAGAGAAAATAATAATAATAATAATAGTAATAATTGACCTTGGACTGTCCCAAAAATTTTTTTGCAAGTTGCACCCCTCCTGCGCAGAGAGTTTGCTGTCACACAGTGTTGGAAGAAATTGTGTTTTTTCCGTACGTCATAAAAATGCTTCGTTTAAAAGTAGAGCAATGGGTTAACTTAACATTTTTAGTTACATTGAACAAAACACCCACCGAATCTTTCCGTATACTAACCGAGGCTTACGGGGCAAATTGTATGTTATGTGCACTGTGCACGAGTGTTTCAGTGGCACAAAAGATTTAGTGATGGTCGTGGAGATGTTGAAGATGAAAAACGTCCTGAAAAAGGCCTTGCACTCAAAAACCAACTAAAATGTGGAAAAAATATGAGAATATTGTTCGAACCTTTTACTCAGCTTCCGAATGATAGTGGAAATGGTAGACATTGACAAAGAAACTGTTAGGCAAGTTTTCCGTCAAGATCTTAATATTACAAAAGTTTGCACCAAGATGGTTCCAGGGCTTCTCACTGCCGAGTAGAAAGACGATCAAAAGAAAATTTGTACAGACATTTTGGAACAAATTCAAGCGAAATTGCATTTTTTAGATAAAGTTATTACCTGTGATGAAACGTAGATCTTCCAGTACGATCCTGAGACAAAACACCAGTCCCTGCACTGGGAAACACCATTATCACCTAGAGTGAAGATCACACATCAAAGCAATTCCAAATCCAAAGCCATGTTAATGGTTTTCTTTGATAACATTGGTGTTATTTGGCAGACTGTGTACTAGAAGGCGCAACAGTGAATCAACATTACTACAGAAATGTTCTAGAAACTTTGCAGAAAAGACTCAGAAGAAAGAGGCCAGAGTTGTGGAAAACTTGTTTTATCCTTCATCAGGACAACGCACCAGCCCACACAATGCTTTCTATGAGGCAGTTTTTGGCTGAGAAACAGATTGCAGTGCTAGAACCCCCTCTCCACTCTGCAGACCAAGCACTGTGTGACTCCTTTCCTTTCCCTAAAGTCAAATCTGTACTCAAGGGAACCCGTTTTGCATCAGCTACAGAGGCAAAGATGAAAATGACGGAGCTGGTGAGACAGCTGACAGATAAAAGAAGATGCAGTGGTGTGCGGATGCAGAAGGGGAGTACATAGAAGGGGAATGGAGTTAAAATATAGTTAAATGATAGCATCAGTCCCGTTAATTAATTAATTAATAGCCGTATACACTGCATATATCTATCTATCTATCTATCTATCTATCTATCTATCTATCTATCTATCTATCTATCTATCTAAATATCTATGTTTCCATCACTTGCAGCACAGGGTTAATATATGCACACAGACTGAGTAATGTCTCTGCCCAATATGATTGCAGTAAGGGGGTAACAGAGTCGGTGTGCAGGGACGTTTTTGCATGGAAAAAGCTTCCTGTTTATATGGATATGATTATAGATTGTTTGGGGTCACGTTACCCATCAGAGGGTGAAATGTACAGCCGCTGAGGATTCTCCTCTCATCTCACCTTCGATATTATGTCAGCATCATGTCATTCTCATCTCCAGGAGTGATAGAAGGTTTGCCTGAAATTCCTTTTATGGCGGTCGTTTGACCCCTGATGTAACATCTGTTTAATGCCACAATCTCAACAGTCTGCACAAATGCATATGTACAACCCCCGTCTGCGGCACCTTAATGAAACATCCCTATCGGTCCAGCCTGGAGGACCTAATGCCTCGCTTTATTTTCCAATGAATTGGTTAACATTTACCAGCCACAATTGTATTACTATCTCTGGAACTTTGAAAATTGAATACACTTTCCATGTGTGCCTCGCGCCTGGAGATGATGTCTCTCATTTTGACAAGAGATCTTCAAAGAATACAAATGAGAATAACTCACAGTAGATGTATTCGCTACCGACTCTGTGAGTTGTACTGTAGGTACAGGAGGAACTGAAGTTTTCCTTTGGGGGGGTAAGTATTCAGAAAAATGAGGGTAAGTAAATCATTTTGTTGGGGGGGTCTGCAATGGTTGGGTTTCTATGTCACTATGAAGCATGTTGACGTTGGTGCTAATTTAGATCCTCAAAGGATCTGCATCCTGATGTGGAAAGTACCGACACAGTACGTCATCAGACTGTCAGTGATTGACAGTCTGATGCCATTTGGAGGCGGGAAGGGGGTGGCGACGGCCTCCGTTTATGAAAACCGTTTAGAAGGAAGGAAGAGGCCAGGATCTTCCTGGTTTCTTACGAGACTGCAGCGGGCGGCTTGCGCAACACCATGGGTGCCTCAAGCCGCACGATGGTGTTACAGTGATCCGACGCTGTGTCCTAGCATGTAACTCAGATCACTACTACAGCAGGAGGCATCTACTCGTACTAGGAGCCTCATGCTGCATTTACATACAGAGTTATAGCTACTCCAACCACATCTGAATTAGCCCCATTGACCATGTTTCCATTCATTATATCAACACTGATGAAATATTGAGATGATTAGGATGTCAACAACACAGCTCCGGTTGTGCAGCGGCTTCACTTACCAACTCTGGTGGTGTCTTGTGGTCTGGCAGTCAGCTGACATGAAGGGCCAGTGGGGTACCCTACAGGGGTGTCTTAAGAGCGGAGGAGGCCCACGTGCAGTCTCCTTCTGGGCCCCTTCGCTCTAACTGGCAGCGCTCTTGACTCTGGGCACTAGGGTCACTAGGGTCACTCAGTGCTGTCCCAGAGTCTAGTGCACAGGTGTCTGGGAAAATGGCGCGGTGGCCATTTTCCCAGTGATTGTCCTACTGTGCATGCACAAAACACTGGTAAAATGGCCGACGCAGGACTCTGGAAGGGAATGGATTGGAAAAACAAAATGGGTGCAGGGTGTGCAATCCTACCTTTAATTTACATTTTGTATACCCACAAATGTCTCTCCGGCCTGTCAGATACAAAATTGTAAGCCACATGCTTCACTTGTATAGTAATTAGTAATATGTCTGTATGGAAATGCACTATTATTTTTAGAAACTAAAATGTTTCCTGTTTGGCTGGAGAAGATGACTAGAAAAGCTTCAGAAGCATCTAACAGTTATATACACCTCATCTATCATATTATGCCATTATGTATTTAACCAACAATGTGTTATTTATTTTATGGTACATATAGTATATGAAATGCGTGTCGTACTGATGATAGCTATATTAGGTTTGTGTGCTTACAGACGTACCCAGTAAAGATAATGTATGTCTTACATGGCGTGAGTACAATCTTCTTTCCCATCCAAAAAAACATACAGTCGATCATGTGATATTAATCTAATTTGGAATCTAATTGAAGCAGAATTGACACCAATAACCCCAGAGTACGGGGTTAAACTTACATGACAGATGTTGATTAGAGGAAGTTTTATGCTAAGAGCATAGAAATTAGAGATGAGCGGGTTCGGTTCCTCGGAAACCGAACCCGCCCGAACTTCAGGTTTTTTTACACGGGTCCGAGCGACTCGGATCTTCCCGCCTTGCTCGGTTAACCCGAGCGTGCCCGAACGTCATCATCCCGCTGTCGGATTCTCGCGAGGCTCGGATTCTATCGCGAGACTCGGATTCTATATAAGGAGCCGCGCGTCGCCGCCATTTTCACACGTGCATTGAGATTGATAGGGAGAGGACGTGGCTGGCGTCCTCTCCGTTTATAGAGAGTGAGACTAGAGTAGAGAGAGACACAGTATTATTTACTTTAGTAATTTTGGGGAGCATTAGGAGGAGTACTACTACTTGCTGAAGTGATAGTGTGACTGTATATCTGACTTGTGGGGGAGACAGTGGGGAGCAGTTAGAGTCTGAGAGCAGGAGTACATATTTTAACGTACAGTGCACACTTTTGCTGGCACTCTGCTGCCAGAGTGCCACACTGCCATTGTGACCACACTGACCACCAGTATATATTGTGATTGTCTGCTTAGGAGTACTACTTGCAAGTTGCTGATAGTGTGACCAGTGACCTGACCACCAGTTTAATTAATCACCACCAGTTTAATATATATATATATATATATATATATATATATATAAAATTGTATATAATATATATATAATTGTATACCACCTACCCGTGTTTTTTTTTTTCTTTCTTCTTGATACATACTACTATAGTAGCTTACTGTAGCAGTCTGCGGTGCTGCTGAGCTGACAGTGTCCAGCAGGTCCGTCATCAGTCATTACATAATAAATATATATACCTGTCCGGCTGCAGTACTAGTGATATTATATATATATATATATATATATTAATTTCATCTCATTATCATCCAGTCTATACAAGCAGCAGACACAGTACGGTAGTCCACGGCTGTAGCTACCTCTGTGTCGGCAGTCGCTGGTCCATCCATAATTGTATACCACCTACCCGTGGTTTTTTTTTCCTCTTTCTTCTTGATACATACTACTATAGTAGCTTACTGTAGCAGTCTGCGGTGCTGCTGAGCTGACAGTGTCCAGCAGGTCCGTCATCAGTCATTACATAATAAATATATATACCTGTCCGGCTGCAGTACTAGTGATATTATATATATATATATATATATATATATATATATATTAATTTCATCTCATTATCATCCAGTCTATATTAGCAGCAGACACAGTACGTGTTAGGCGCCGGGGTCCGCTCGGCCGTGCGGCCCGGCGCCTAGCAACCAGGGACGCCGTGCGCGTTCAGCCGCCGGCTCCCTGGCAACGCTAAGACGCCGGGCGCACGGAGCCGCTCTGACCTTAGCAACGGGGACGCCACGTTCAGCCGCGTTCCCCGTTGCTGGGTCTATTCTCATTACCCTGATTATGTGCTGGCCGTGCAGCATGCAAGCTGCACGGCATTTCTATTTGATTGTCCTGTCTGGATCCTGATTGGAGGGTGCCTGAATAAAGGCACCCTCAGGACTTCTTACAGACGCCGGTGATAGCTTCCTGTTTGCCTGTGTCTGCTGCAGAGAGTTCCCAGTCCCGGTCTTTTCGGTTGTTCCTGTCCTCAGAGATCCTGTACTCGGAAGTTACCATCTGTTCCTGGAGTCTGACCGAGCACCTTTAACATCTGGTGGTGTTCGTGAGTCGCGGCGCAGCCGTGTGTTGCGGCTTGTCCGCTTCTGTTTATTATTTTGTTTAATTGTGTTCTGGAGCTTTGCGGAGGATTCCGCTTCCACAGATCCACTCTGGTGTCCGGCGGTGCCGGATAGGAGTGTCGGATCAGTGGATCCTTGGTTGTCCTTTTTCCTGGCGGCTAGTCCGCACATACCTTTTGATTTAGTTAGTTAGCTTGTGACCCCTGGCCTGGTTGCTTAGTCAGAGGGCCCCTTGTTATCACCCTGTCTCGGACTTCCCCTTGTCTCCCATTAAGACCTGCGGGGGCATCGGGGTTGGGCAGACATAATCCGCCCTTCGAACGCGGCTGCCATGGGCTCAAGCAACCATAGTCTCGCAGGGGATTTCTGATAACACGGGCGAGACAACGGAGTTAGGGCGCCAGGGGTTACTAGGCTATCCAGCTCCCACAACCAGCTTATTTTCCTGTACTCAGATCCCTGCCATAAGATCTCCTCCGGTCTGGAGTACAGGAATCATAACATTATCACCGGCCTACAAAAGAAAAGATTTAACTTACAGTAAATTTTTTCACTTTTTAGTTGGGAGATTTTTGTCGGCCTTATGAATCCCACCGGTGTTGGGCCAAACCCTGGCCAGCTTCTTGTTAGTCAGATTCAGGAACTTACTCAGATGGTTCAGGATCTGTCCCTCCGGGTGAGGTCACAGGAAGATCTGTTACGGACTTCCCCGAGGGTCATCCCTGAACCAAAAATGCATCTGCCTGACCGTTTTTCTGGGGATAGAAAACAGTTTTTTAATTTTAAAGAATCTTGCAAACTGTATTTTCGTTTAAGACCAGTTACCTCAGGTACAGAGGCTCAGCGGGTTGGGATTATTATTTCTCTACTTCAGGGGGATCCTCAGACCTGGGCTTTTGGTTTAAAGACAGACGATCCGGCCTTATCGTCTGTAGACGCCTTTTTAAAATCTTTAGGGCTATTGTATGACGACCCTGATAGAGAGGCGTCCGCAGAAAGTCAGTTGCGTGCTCTTAGACAGGGTAGGAATCCCGCAGAGAATTATTGTACGGAGTTTCGCCGTTGGTCGAACGACTGTGGCTGGAATGACCCAGCCCTGCGCAGTCAGTTTCGCCTCGGCTTATCGGAATCTATAAAAGACAGTCTCCTCCAGTATCCCGCTCCTGAGACCCTCGATAACCTCATGGAGCTATCTATTAAAATAGATCGTCGGCTCAGAGAGCGGAGGGCTGAAAAAGGGGCATCTGTCGGGTCCTCTCCCTGGGTTCCTTCCATTCCTGTAGACATAGAGGAGCCTATGCAGATTGGTCTCTCCAAATTGTCTCCGGAAGAAAGAACCAGGAGGCAAAATTATGGTCTGTGTTTATACTGCGGAGGTAAGGGACATTTTGCCCGTAGTTGTCCAAACAAGTTGGGAAACTTCCTGACCAAGTGAATTGTGAGGGGGTTCACTTTGGTCTGCAGCTCATCTCCTCAAATAATTCACTGTTGGTTCCTGCTAAAGTTTCCTATGGCAGCCTCTGTTCCTCGGTCTCTGCTTTTGTGGACAGTGGAGCTGCAGGAAACTTTATGGATTTAACATGGGCCAAGGCCTTAGGTATTCCTCAGCTAACCTTAGGTAGGTGTATCACCATGCATGGTTTAGATGGGAGTCCTTTATCCAATGGGGTTATTTCTCTATGTACACCTCCTGTTTTGCTCTTGGTGGGAGCTCTGCATTCTGAAAAAATTGAGTTTTTCCTTACCCATTGTCCAGCAGTTCCTGTGGTTCTGGGTCATCCTTGGCTGGCCTTTCATAATCCCGTCATTGATTGGCAGTCTGGGGAGATCCTACAATGGGGTACCATCTGTGATAAAGAATGTATTACGCTTCCTATCCGAGTAGCTGCCGCCAGTTCCGCACATATTCCTGGGGAATACCAGGATTTTGTTGATGTGTTTTCCAAGGGCAATGCGGATATTTTGCCTCCCCATAGGCCTTATGATTGTGCCATTGAGTTAATTCCTGGTGCCACGTTGCCTAAAGGAAGGTTATATGCATTGTCTGGTCCTGAAACTGTGGCCATGAATGAGTATGTGAAAGAAAGCCTTGGGAAAGGGTTTATCAGGCCATCTAAATCCCCTTTAAGTGCAGGTTTCTTCTTCGTAGAGAAGAAGGATGGTTCACTCAGACCCTGCATTGACTTTAGAGCTTTGAATAAAATCTCAGTAAAGAATACTTACCCTCTGCCGCTGATCTCTGTCCTCTTTGATCAGCTACGTTCGGCTGTTATTTTTTCTAAGATTGATCTTAGAGGAGCATATAACCTCATCAGAATCAGGTCAGGGGATGAGTGGAAAACGGCATTTAGTACTCAGTCGGGCCACTATGAGTATCTGGTCATGCCATTCGGCCTATCTAACGCTCCGGCAGTTTTCCAGGATCTCATTAATGATGTGCTCCGTGAGTTTCTGGGAAGATTCGTCGTGGTCTATTTAGACGATATTTTGATATATTCTGACTCCGTGGAACAACATGTTACCCAGGTGCGTCAGGTGCTAAAGAGATTACGTGAAAATCACTTATATGCCAAGCTGGAGAAGTGTGAATTTCATGTCACGGAAGTATCCTTTTTAGGGTACATTATTTCCCCTCGGGGATTCCGAATGGAACCAAAAAAGCTCCAAGCCATCCTTAGTTGGGCGCAACCCACCAATTTAAAAGCAATTCAGCGCTTTTTAGGGTTTGCAAACTACTATAGAAGATTTATTCACTCTTTCTCTGACCTAGTTGCTCCCATTGTGGCACTTACTAAGAAGGGAGCAGATCCTACCAATTGGTCATGTGAAGCGGAGTTATCTTTTCAGGCCTTAAAACAAGCCTTTGTCTCAGCCCCTGTCCTTAGACATCCCAACCCAGAATTACCTTTCATTATTGAGGTGGATGCCTCGGAGGTTGGAGTAGGGGCTATCCTTTCTCAGAAGGATCCAGATTTCCTTGAGTTACATCCTTGTGCCTTTATGTCCAGGAAATTCTCATCTGCAGAATCCAACTACGATGTTGGTAACCGGGAATTGCTGGCTATTAAATGGGCTTTCGAGGAGTGGAGACATTGGCTTGAAGGAGCTACCCACACCATTTCAGTTTTGACTGATCACAAAAATCTTCAATACATTGAATCGGCTAAACGACTGAATGCCCGACAGGCTCGTTG
This sequence comes from Pseudophryne corroboree, assembly GCF_028390025.1. Classification (NCBI taxonomy): domain Eukaryota; kingdom Metazoa; phylum Chordata; class Amphibia; order Anura; family Myobatrachidae; genus Pseudophryne; species Pseudophryne corroboree. The sequence goes on along the minus strand of NC_086452.1, from coordinate 38,931,148 downwards.
GGCTTTATTTTTTACTCGTTTCAAATTCATTATCACCTTCAGACCAGGTTCCAAGAATACCAAGGCAGATGCCCTGTCACGCAGTTTCCTTCCGGTTCAAGACAACAGTCCTGTTACTCCCATACTTCCGCCTTCAGTCATTCAGGCAGGTCTCACACAGGATGTATTTTCCCAATTAAAGCTGCTTCAACATCAAGCTCCGGGAAATACTCCTGCTAGTCGTCTTTTTGTTCCTGAGTTTTTGAGAGCAACTGTGTTGGCGGAATTTCATGATAGCAAAGTTGCAGGGCATCCGGGAATCGCTAAGACTTTGGAATTAGTATCCCGCTCAGTATGGTGGCCTGGTCTTTCCAAAGACATTAAAGAGTTTGTTTTTTCGTGTCAGGTCTGTGCACAGCATAAAGTTCCCCGTTCTTTGCCTATTGGTCAACTTATGCCCTTGAAAGTTCCTCTTAGGCCATGGTCGCATATCTCCATGGATTTTGTGGTGGATCTCCCTCTGTCAGCCGGATGCCGAGTCATATGGGTGGTAGTGGACCGTTTTAGCAAGATGGCCCATTTTATTGCTCTTCCCCGATTGCCATCTGCCCAGGGATTGGCAGTCTTGTTCCTCCGTCATGTTTTCAGACTCCATGGGTTACCCACTGATATTGTTTCTGACAGGGGTCCACAATTCATTGCGCAATTTTGGAAGTCTTTTTGTGCTTCATTAAAGATGAAATTATCATTAACCTCCGGCTATCATCCACAATCCAATGGACAGACTGAGCGAGTTAACCAATCTCTAAAACAATATTTGCGTTTGTACTCGGCCAAACTCCAAAATGACTGGTCTGAGTTTCTTCCATTGGCGGAGTTTGCTTATAATAATGCCTGTCATTCCTCCACCAATGTGTCTCCATTTTTTGCAGTTTTTGGTTTCCACCCCAGAGCTAATTCATTTTTTCAACATTCCTCTGTCTCCTCTCTGGCCCTGACCTCTCATCTTAAACTTATTTGGAAAAAAGTGCACCTGGCTCTCAGAAAAGCAGCTTTCCGGGAAAAAAAATTTTCTGACAGGCTCCGGCGGCCGTGCACTTTTAAAGTAGGAGACAGGGTGTGGTTGTCGACTCGCAACATCAAACTTCGACAAACCTCAGCCAGATTGGGTCCTAGATATATTGGACCATTTCTCATTATCAAAAAAGTCAATCCAGTTGCTTTCCGGTTATGTTTACCAAAAACTTTACGGATCGGAAATACCTTCCATTGCTCATTGCTTAAACCATATGTTTCGTCCAGCAGATTTCCTCGTAAAAAATCTCAGGGGAGATCACCAGTTAATGTACAGGGTCAGCAAGAGTTCTTGGTTGAGAAGGTTCTCGATTCCAAGTTGTCCCGGGGTCGGCTTTATTTTTTGGTGCATTGGAGAGGTTATGGGCCAGAGGAAAGGTCGTGGGTCCTGGATGAAGACCTTCATGCCCCAAAGCTCAAAAGGGCATTTTTTCGTGAATTTCCTCGGAAACCTGGCTTTAGGGGTTCCTTGACCCCTCCTCAAGGGGGGGGTACTGTTAGGCGCCGGGGTCCGCTCGGCCGTGCGGCCCGGCGCCTAGCAACCAGGGACGCCGTGCGCGTTCAGCCGCCGGCTCCCTGGCAACGCTAAGACGCCGGGCGCACGGAGCCGCTCTGACCTTAGCAACGGGGATGCCACGTTCAGCCGCGTTCCCCGTTGCTGGGTCTATTCTCATTACCCTGATTATGTGCTGGCCGTGCAGCATGCAAGCTGCACGGCATTTCTATTTGATTGTCCTGTCTGGATCCTGATTGGAGGGTGCCTGAATAAAGGCACCCTCAGGACTTCTTACAGACGCCGGTGATAGCTTCCTGTTTGCCTGTGTCTGCTGCAGAGAGTTCCCAGTCCCGGTCTTTTCGGTTGTTCCTGTCCTCAGAGATCCTGTACTCGGAAGTTACCATCTGTTCCTGGAGTCTGACCGAGCACCTTTAACATCTGGTGGTGTTCGTGAGTCGCGGCGCAGCCGTGTGTTGCGGCTTGTCCGCTTCTGTTTATTATTTTGTTTAATTGTGTTCTGGAGCTTTGCGGAGGATTCCGCTTCCACAGATCCACTCTGGTGTCCGGCGGTGCCGGATAGGAGTGTCGGATCAGTGGATCCTTGGTTGTCCTTTTTCCTGGCGGCTAGTCCGCACATACCTTTTGATTTAGTTAGTTAGCTTGTGACCCCTGGCCTGGTTGCTTAGTCAGAGGGCCCCTTGTTATCACCCTGTCTCGGACTTCCCCTTGTCTCCCATTAAGACCTGCGGGGGCATCGGGGTTGGGCAGACATAATCCGCCCTTCGAACGCGGCTGCCATGGGCTCAAGCAACCATAGTCTCGCAGGGGATTTCTGATAACACGGGCGAGACAACGGAGTTAGGGCGCCAGGGGTTACTAGGCTATCCAGCTCCCACAACCAGCTTATTTTCCTGTACTCAGATCCCTGCCATAAGATCTTCTCCGGTCTGGAGTACAGGAATCATAACAGTACGGTAGTCCACGGCTGTAGCTACCTCTGTGCCGGCAGTCGCTGGTCCATCCATAATTGTATACCACCTACCCGTGTTTTTTTTTTCTCTCTTTCTTCTTGATACATACTACTATATTAGCTTACTGTAGCAGTCTGCGGTGCTGCTGAGCTGACAGTGTCCAGCAGGTCCGTCATCAGTCATTACATAATAAATACATATACCTGTCCGGCTGCAGTACTAGTGATATTATATATATATATATATATATATTAATTTCATCTCATTATCATCCAGTCTATATTAGCAGCAGACACAGTACGGTAGTCCACGGATGTAGCTACCTCTGTGTCGGCAGTCGCTGGTCCATCCATAATTGTATACCACCTACCCGTGGTTTTTTTTCTCTCTTTCTTCTTGATACATACTACTATAGTAGCTTACTGTAGCAGTCTGCTGTGCTGCTGAGCTGACAGTGTCCAGCAGGTCCGTCATCAGTCATTACATAATAAATATATATACCTGTCCGGCTGCAGTACTAGTGATATTATATATATATATATATATATATATATATATATATTAATTTCATCTTATTATCATCCAGTCTATATTAGCAGCAGACACAGTACGGTAGTCCACGGCTGTAGCTACCTCTGTGTCGGCAGTCGCTGGTCCATCCATAATTGTATACCACCTACCCGTGTTTTTTTTTTTTCTCTTTCTTCTTGATACATACTACTATAGTAGCTTACTGTAGCAGTCTGCGGTGCTGCTGAGCTGACAGTGTCCAGCAGGTCCGTCATCAGTCATTACATAATAAATATATATACCTGTCCGGCTGCAGTACTAGTGATATTATATATATATATATTAATTTCATCTCATTATCATCCAGTCTATATTAGCAGCAGACACAGTACGGTAGTCCACGGCTGTAGCTACCTCTGTGTCGGCAGTCGCTCATCCATCCATAAGTATACTAGTATCCATCCATCTCCATTGTTTACCTGAGGTGCCTTTTAGTTGTGCCTATTAAAATATGGAGAACAAAAATGTTGAGGTTCCAAAATTAGGGAAAGATCAAGATCCACTTCCACCTCGTGCTGAAGCTGCTGCCACTAGTCATGGCCGAGACGATGAAATGCCAGCAACGTCGTCTGCCAAGGCCGATGCCCAATGTCATAGTACAGAGCATGTAAAATCCAAAACACCAAATATCAGTAAAAAAAGGATTCCAAAATCTAAAATCAAATTGTCGGAGGAGAAGCGTAAACTTGCCAATATGCCATTTACCACACGGAGTGGCAAGGAACGGCTGAGGCCCTGGCCTATGTTCATGGCTAGTGGTTCAGCTTCACATGAGGATGGAAGCACTCAGCCTCTCGCTAGAAAAATGAAAAGACTCAAGCTGGCAAAAGCACCGCAAAGAACTGTGCGTTCTTCGAAATCCCAAATCCACAAGGAGAGTCCAATTGTGTCGGTTGCGATGCCTGACCTTCCCAACACTGGACGTGAAGAGCATGCGCCTTCCACCATTTGCACGCCCCCTGCAAGTGCTGGAAGGAGCACCCGCAGTCCAGTTCCTGATAGTCAGATTGAAGATGTCAGTGTTGAAGTACACCAGGATGAGGAGGATATGGGTATTGCTGGCGCTGGGGAGGAAATTGACAAGGAGGATTCTGATGGTGAGGTGGTTTGTTTAAGTCAGGCACCCGGGGAGACACCTGTTGTCCGTGGGAGGAATAGGGCCGTTGACATGCCTGGTGAAAATACCAAAAAAATCAGCTCTTCGATGTGGAAGTATTTCAACAGAAATGCGGACAACATTTGTCAAGCCGTGTGTTGCCTTTGTCAAGCTGTAATAAGTAGGGGTAAGGACGTTAACCACCTCGGAACATCCTCCCTTATACGTCACCTGCAGCGCATTCATAATAAGTCAGTGACAAGTTCAAAAACTTTGGGCGACAGCGGAAGCAGTCCACTGACCAGTAAATCCCTTCCTCTTGTAACCAAGCTCACGCAAACCACCCCACCAACTCCCTCAGTGTCAATTTCCTCCTTCCCCAGGAATGCCAATAGTCCTGCAGGCCATGTCACTGGCAATTCTGACGAGTCCTCTCCTGCCTGGGATTCCTCCGATGCATCCTTGCGTGTAACGCCTACTGCTGCTGGCGCTGCTGTTGTTGCTGCTGGGAGTCGATGGTCATCCCAGAGGGGAAGTCGTAAGCCCACTTTTACTACTTCCACCAAGCAATTGACTGTCCAACAGTCCTTTGCGAGGAAGATGAAATATCACAGCAGTCATCCTGTTGCAAAGCGGATAACTATGTTGGTGTTAGACGTGCGTCCGGTATCCGCCGTTAGTTCACAGGGAACTAGACAATTTCTTGAGGTAGTGTGGCCCCGTTACCAAATACCATCTAGGTTCCACTTCTCTAGGCAGGCGATGCCGAGAATGTACACGGACGTCAGAAAAAGACTCACCAGTGTCCTAAAAAATGCAGTTGTACCCAATGTCCACTTAACCACGGACATGTGGACAAGTGGAGCAGGGCAGGGTCAGGACTATATGACTGTGACAGCCCACTGGGTAGATGTATGGACTCCCGCCGCAAGAACAGCAGCGGCGGCACCAGTAGCAGCATCTCGCAAACGCCAACTCTTTCCTAGGCAGGCTACGCTTTGTATCACCAGTTTCCAGAATACGCACACAGCTGAAAACCTCTTACGGCAACTGAGGAAGATCATCGCGGAATGGCTTACCCCAATTGGACTCTCCTGTGGATTTGTGGCATCGGACAACGCCAGCAATATTGTGTGTGCATTAAATATGGGCAAATTCCAGCACGTCCCATGTTTTGCACATACCTTGAATTTGGTGGTGCAGAATTTTTTAAAAAACGACAGGGGCGTGCAAGAGATGCTGTCGGTGGCCAGAAGAATTGCGGGACACTTTCGGCGTACAGGCACCACGTACAGAAGACTGGAGCACCACCAAAAACGCCTGAACCTGCCCTGCCATCATCTGAAGCAAGAAGTGGTAACGAGGTGGAATTCAACCCTCTATATGCTTCAGAGGTTGGAGGAGCAGCAAAAGGCCATTCAAGCCTATACAATTGAGCACGATATAGGAGGTGGAATGTACCTGTCTCAAGCGCAGTGGAGAATGATTTCAACGTTGTGCAAGGTTCTGCAACCTTTTGAACTTGCCACACGTGAAGTCAGTTCAGACACTGCCAGCCTGAGTCAGGTCATTCCCCTCATCAGGCTTTTGCAGAAGAAGCTGGAGGCATTGAAGGAGGAGCTAAAAGGGAGCGATTCCGCTAGGCATGTGGGACTTGTGGATGGAGCCCTTAATTCGCTTAACAAGGATTCACGGGTGGTCAATCTGTTGAAATCAGAGCACTACATTTTGGCCACCATGCTCGATCCTAGATTTAAAGCCTACCTTGGATCTCTCTTTCCGGCAGACACAAGTCTGCTGGGGTTCAAAGACCTGCTGGTGACAAAATTGTCAAGTCAAGCGGAACGCGACCTGTCAACATCTCCTCCTTCACATTCTCCCGCAACTGGGGGTGCGAGGAAAAGGCTCAGAATTCCGAGCCCACCCGCTGGCGGTGATGCAGGGCAGTCTGGAGCGACTGCTGATGCTGACATCTGGTCCGGACTGAAGGACCTGACAACGATTACGGACATGTCGTCTACTGTCACTGCATATGATTCTCTCACCATTGAAAGAATGGTGGAGGATTATATGAGTGACCGCATCCAAGTAGGCACGTCAGACAGTCCGTACTTATACTGGCAGGAAAAAGAGGCAATTTGGAGGCCCTTGCACAAACTGGCTTTATTCTACCTAAGTTGCCCTCCCACAAGTGTGTACTCCGAAAGAGTGTTAAGTGCCGCCGCTCACCTTGTCAGCAATCGGCGTACGAGGTTACTTCCAGAAAATGTGGAGAAGATGATGTTCATTAAAATGAATTATAATCAATTCCTCCGTGGAGACATTGACCAGCAGCAATTGCCTCCACAAAGTACACAGGGAGCTGAGATGGTGGATTCCAGTGGGGACGAATTGATAATCTGTGAGGAGCGGGATGTACACGGTGATATATCGGAGGATGATGATGAGGTGGACATCTTGCCTCTGTAGAGCCAGTTTGTGCAAGGAGAGATTAATTGCTTCTTTTTCGGTGGGGGTCCAAACCAACCCGTCATTTCAGTCACAGTCGTGTGGCAGACCCTGTCACTGAAATGATGGGTTGGTTAAAGTGTGCATGTCCTGTTTATACAACATAAGGGTGGGTGGGAGGGCCCAAGGACAATTCCATCTTGCACCTCTTTTTTCTTTCATTTTTATTTGCGTCATGTGCTGTTTGGGGAGTGTTTTTTGGAAGGGCCATCCTGCGTGACACTGCAGTGCCACTCCTAGATGGGCCAGGTGTTTGTGTCGGCCACTAGGGTCGCTTAGCTTACTCACACAGCTACCTCATTGCGCCTCTTTTTTTCTTCTTTGCGTCATGTGCTGTTTGGGGAGTGTTTTTTGGAAGGGCCATCCTGCGTGACACTGCAGTGCCACTCCTAGATGGGCCAGGTGTTTGTGTCGGCCACTAGGGTCGCTTATCTTAGTCACACAGCTACCTCATTGCGCCTCTTTTTTTCTTCTTTGCGTCATGTGCTGTTTGGGGAGTGTTTTTTGGAAGGGCCATCCTGCGTGACACTGCAGTGCCACTCCTAGATGGGCCAGGTGTTTGTGTCGGCCACTAGGGTCGCTTAGCTTACTCACACAGCTACCTCATTGCGCCTCTTTTTTTCTTTGCGTCATGTGCTGTTTGGGGAGTGTTTTTTGGAAGGGCCATTCTGCGTGACACTGCAGTGCCACTCCTAGATGGGCCAGGTGTTTGTGTATCGGCCACTAGGGTCGCTTAGCTTACTCACACAGCTACCTCATTGCGCCTCTTTTTTTCTTCTTTGCGTCATGTGCTGTTTGGGGAGTGTTTTTTGGAAGGGCCATCCTGCGTGACACTGCAGTGCCACTCCTAGATGGGCCAGGTGTTTGTGTCGGCCACTAGGGTCGCTTAGCTTACTCACACAGCTACCTCATTGCGCCTCTTTTTTTCTTCTTTGCGTCATGTGCTGTTTGGGGAGTGTTTTTTGGAAGGGCCATCCTGCGTGACACTGCAGTGCCACTCCTAGATGGGCCAGGTGTTTGTGTCGGCCAGTAGGGTCGCTTAGCTTAGTCATCCAGCAACCTCGGTGCAAATTTTAGGACTAAAAATAATATTGTGAGGTGTGAGGTGTTCAGAATAGACTTAAAATGAGTGGAAATTATGGTTTTTGAGGTTAATAATACTTTGGGATCAAAATGACCCCCAAATTCTATGATTTAAGCTGTTTTTTAGTGTTTTTTGAAAAAAACACCCGAATCCAAAACACACCCGAATCCGACAAAAAAAAATTCGGTGAGGTTTTGCCAAAACGCGGTCGAACCCAAAACACGGCCGCGGAACCGAACACAAAACCAAAACACAAAACCCGAAAAATTTCAAGTGCACATCTCTAAAAAATGGAATAACTTGATTTGGGTCTATATTGGTCACTGTGCAAACTACCAACCCCCAACACCCCCCCCCCCCACACACACACACACCTCACTGACACTACATGCTGCTCTTACACACACAGAGACACTGCTCACTGACACTACACCCTGCTATTACTATTACACACACGCAGACACTGCTCACTGGCACTACATCCTGTTCTTATACACACACACACACACACACACACACACACACACACACACACACACACACACACACACCCACTGGGCTCTACCTGGCATAATGTGTAGCAGGGGCTCTACCTGGTATAATGTGTATCAGCGGCTCTATCAGGTATAATGTGGGCTTTACCTGGCATAATGTGTATCAGGTACTCTACCTGGAATAATGTGTATCAGGGGCTCTACCTGGAATAATTTGTATCAGGGGCTTTACCTGGTATAATGTGTATCAGGGGCTCTACCATGTATAATGTGGGCTCTACCAGGCATAATGTGTATCAGGGACTCTACCTGGAATAATGTGTATCAGGGTCTCTACCAGGCATAATGTAGACACTACCTGGCATATTGTGTATCAGGGGCTCTACCTGGCATAACGTATCTCAGGGGCTCTACCTGGCATAACGTGGGCTTTACATGACATAATGTGTATCAGGTACTCTGCCTGGAATAATGTGTATCAGGGGCTCTACCTGGCATAATGTGTATCAGGGGCTCTACCAGGCATAATGTATATCAGGGGCTCTACCAGGCATAATGTATATCAGGGACTCTACCTGGAATAATGTGTATCAGGGTCTCTACCAGGCATAATGTAGGCACTACCTGACATATTGTGTATCAGGGGCTCTACTTGGCATAATGTGTATCACTGCCTCTAATTTAAATATGGTGGGAGAGGGGGCACAATTTATTTTTCTAGCACAGGACACCAAAATGCCTAGTTATTGCACTGATGGTTAGCATTACTGCCTCACAGCACTGAGGTCATGGGTTCAATTCCCACTTATGGCCATGGGTGGAGTTTGTATATTCTCCCCTTGGGTATCCTCCGGGTACTCTAGTTTCCTCCCATAATCCAATAATATACTGGTAGGTTAATTGGCTCCAAACAAAATTAACCTTAGCGTAAATATGTGTGCATTTCCATGTAGTGGGGAATATAGAGTGTAAGCTCCACTGGGGCAGGGACTGATGTGAATTGCCGAATATTCTCTGTAAAGCGCTGCGGAATATATGTGCGCTATAGAAATAACTGGTAAAAATATATAACATTTCCCATGCTTGTAATGGGTAATGCTATCAAATTTGCGGAATTTTTTTTTTGAAATACCGGAGGGAGCCCTGTGATAATAATGCTATCTTGCAATGAAGGATACTTATCTGCTGGCAGTGAAGGCTGAGCTCAGATCTGGCCCCGGTGATCAGCTATAATAGACACATTGGCTGATCAGGATCACTGTGGAAAAAAAAGGATCATCTGTTCCTGTGCTCCTGCTGTGACGCCGTCGTCTGATCAGCAAAGTGAGCTGAGATCCTGCAATGTCCCGGCATCCTGTTCACTTTACTGATCACAGGGGTCACAGCAGCAGCAAAGGAGACCAGCGCATGCAGAGTTAAACTGTCACTGTATTTGTTGTAATGAATACTATGAGAAGCTCGGGGAGAGGATTCGCAGGGACAGAGCTTTCTCACAAGATCTGTGTCACAACTGAGGGCCTGAGCTGACGGGAGGCAGCCTCAGTTGTAGGGGCTGAGATGTACCGGAACCTGGGAGGTTGTATCAGACCCCTGGACATGTAAGTAACATGAATAATAACTGCCCGAAGGCGTGACCACGACAACTTAGATAAAAGTCAATGATGTTTATTATGACAACTCCGCAACACAGCAGCAGTAAAAGAAAACGTAAAAGTCAGCAAATAATAAATACAGTTCCTGGGTACTACAGGATGGCAGGAGCCACAGGGCACTGGTAGTGTGAGATAGTTCTTATGATCTTCTAGATGGAAAGTCCTTACCAGGCCCGACTGTAGCAATGGAGATAACCCAGGATTGTGCCAGCTGGTGTTCCAGGAAAAGCTGGGTTGCTGAAGGTAAAACAGCTGCTGTGGATACTGGCTGGAACCAGACTGTTGTTAGCACGGAGTGGATACTGGCTGGAACCAGTTAAATAATAAATGAACTTGGGAGCGATGAAATATGAACTGAAATGTAGAACTTGAGAGCGGAGAAATAATAATACCGGTGGAGAGTGGTAAAGTGTAGAAAGGACACCGGCCCTTTAAGGGAAGCTGTACTCTGCTGGAAGCTGAGCTGGAAGCAGGTAATGTTGTAGCTGGAAACAGATGAATCCACAATGGATTGGAGAGTCAGGCTACACCGCAGGTGGAATGCTGGTGCGGGTCTCTATGGTGGAAGTCTTGAGACAGGAGCTGGAACCTGGAAGACAATCACAGGAGAGAGACAAACAGGAACTAGGTTTGACAACCAAAGCACTGACGCCTTCCTTGCTCAGGCACAGTGTATTTATACCTGCAGCAAGGAAGGGATTGGCTAGGCAATTATGCAGATTAACAATACTGACAACAGATTGGAGGAAATGATCAGCTGACAGAATCCAAGATGGCTGCGCCCATGCAGACACTTGGAGGGAAGTTTGGTTTGTAATCCATGTGGTAATGAAAACAGTAATGGCGGCGCCGGCCACTGGAGACAGGAGACGCCAGGCTGACAAGTGCACATCCAACCACGCGGACACAGCGGAGGCCGCGGCTGACGTAATCGCCACTCTGACACTCTGCATGCAGAAGCTCAGGGACGGCGGCGGAGGCCGCGGGAGACGCCACGCCAGATGTAATATGGCGTTACTGTGACAGCGTCTCAGAGAGACAGGAGAGGATACAGGAATGTACACATCAGGATAACAGATGGGATCCGGTCCTGGAGCGCTGAGCCAGCCTTAGGAGGCATCTGATGGGTAAGAAATGGCGTCCAGATAACCGGATCGTGACAGCACCCCCCCCTTTAGGAGTGGCCCCAGGACACTTCTTTGGCTTTTGAGGAAACTTGGAATGGAATCTCCGGACCAAGGCAGGAGCATGGACATCAGAAGCATTGGTCCACGACCGTTCCTCAGGACCATAACCCTTCCAGTCAATAAGATATTGTAGTTGACCGTAACGGTGACGTGAGTCCAGGATCTTGGCCACTTCATACTCAACGCCTCGTTGAGTTTGGACTTTCGGAGTTGGAGGAAGTGAGGAATGAAACCGATTCAAGATCAGCGGTTTCAACAGGGAAACATGGAATGTCCTGGGTATTTTTAAGAAGGGAGGCAACTGGAGTCTGTAAGAAACAGGATTGATGACTTGTTCAATCTTGAAAGGACCGATATAGCGAGGTGCAAACTTCATACTGGGAACTCTTAACCTCAAATTCTTCGTGGATAACCATACCTGATCACCCACCTTGAGAGCAGGAACTGCTCGACGCTTCTTATCCGCAAACTTCTTGTACCTGAACGATGCCTTGAGTAGAGCTGATCGTACGCTCTTCCAGATATTGGCAAACTGATGCAAGGTGATATCCACTGCGGGAACCGAAGTTGCTGGAAGCGGTTGGAACTCAGGGACTTTAGGGTGGAATCCAAAGTTAGTGAAGAATGGTGTTGAAGCAGATGAAGAATGATACTGGTTGTTATGACAGAACTCGGCCCAGGGAAGTAATTGAACCCAGTCATCTTGAGAGGAGGACACATAGATGCGGAGGAAGGCCTCCAAGTCCTGATTCACCCTCTCGGTTTGACCATTGGTCTGAGGATGGTAAGCCGTGGAAAACTTTAGCTTGACTTGGAGGACTTGACATAAACTTCGCCAGAATTTGGCTGTGAATTGAACTCCTCGATCTGAGATAATTTCTTCAGGAAGACCGTGGAGTCGGAAGATCTCTTGTATGAATACTTGAGCCAACTTGGAAGCTGACGGAAGACCGGTGAGAGGAATGAAGTGTGCCATCTTGGTGAACCGGTCAACTACCACCCAGATGGTATTGAACTTGTTGCACATGGGTAAGTCTGTAATGAAATCCATCGACAAGTGGGTCCATGGTCGACGGGGAACGGATAGTGGAACCAGTTGCCCCGCAGGCGACTGGCGGGATACTTTATGTTGGGCACACTTTGGGCAAGATGCAATAAACTCCAGGACGTCTTTTTTCAGAGTTGGCCACCAATAGGACCTAGAGATAAACTCCAGGGTTTTTTGGATACCTGTATGTCCGGCAAAACGGGAAGCATGGGCCCAATGCATGAGCTTCTTCCTTAGCATCGGCTTCACAAAACTTTTCCCTGATGGGGGCGTAGAGTCCATCCCTACCGTGGAGAATGCCAACGGATTTATAATAGGATGCTTGTCTGAAGACTCTGACTCATTTTCTCGCTCCCATGAGCGGGAAAGGGCATCGGCCTTGCGATTCTGAGAGCCCGGACAGAACTGGAGTTTAAAGTCGAACCTGGAAAAGAAAAGTGCCCATCTGGCCTGACGAGGGTTGAGACATTGTGCGCCCTTCAGGTATAAAAGGTTCTTGTGGTCTGTAAGTATGGTGATTAAATGAGAAGCTCCCTCCAACAGATACCTCCACTCTTCTAGAGCGAGCTTGATGGCTAGCAACTCCTGGTCGCCAATGGCATAGTTGCGCTCAGCTGGGGAGAACTTCCGGGAGAAGAAACTGCAAGGATGTAAATGGCCATCTTTAGCCCTCTGAGATAACACCGCTCCTACTCCAACGGAGGAGGCATCCACCTCTAGGATGAAAGGAGAGTCGATGTCAGGCTGTTTCAGGACAGGCGCAGAGATGAACCTCTGTTTTAAAAGATGAAAAGCTTGCATGGCTTCTTCAGACCACTTGGACGGGTTAGCACCCTTCTTGGTGAAAGCAGTAATAGGCGCCACAATGGTGGAAAAGTCTCGTATAAACTTTCGGTAATAATTGGCGAACCCTAAGAACCTCTGGACCCCTTTGAGGGTTAAGGGTACCGGCCAATTCTGAATTGCTTGTAGTTTCTCAGGATCCATCTCTAGACCGGAACCGGACACAATGTACCCTAGAAACGGAATGGACTTGACTTCAAAGACGCATTTTTCTAATTTGCAATAGAGATGATTGACACGGAGACGGGACAGAACCTCTTTAACCCAAAAACGATGTTCCTCTAAATCGTTGGCAAAAATGAGGATATCGTCTAGATAGACCACGACATGACGGTATAGAATGTCTCTGAAGATCTCATTGACAAAATGCTGGAAGACAGCTGGAGCATTGCTCAATCCGAAGGGCATGACGAGGTACTCATAATGTCCGTCACGGGTGTTAAAGGCGGTCTTCCACTCGTCACCCTCACGGATCCGGATGAGATTGTATGCACCTCGCAAGTCCAGCTTTGTAAAGATGGTAGCTCCGCTAACTCTGTCAAAGAGCTCAGTAATCAGGGGTAAAGGATAATGGTTCTTGATGGTAATGTCGTTCAAACCTCTGTAGTCGATGCACGGCCGCAGACCACCATCTTTCTTTTTTACAAAAAAGAAGCCTGCGCCGGCTGGGGAAGAAGAAGGTCGAATGAACCCCTTTGCTAGGTTCTCTTTAATGTATTCCTCCATAGAATGCGTCTCAGGCAGAGACAACGGATAAGTTCGGCCTCGAGGTGGAACCTTCCCTGGAACGAGATCAATCGGGCAGTCCCATTCTCTATGAGGAGGAAGGATATCAGCAGAAGCTTTACTGAACACATCCGTGAAATCTTGATATGGAGGAGGTGGAACATCAGACGACCTGGGGGAGGAAGAACAGACAGGCAATACTTTAAACAAACATGTCTCTGCACAGGAGGAACCCCATGCCAGGATTTGCGTAGTCGTCCAATCAATTGTAGGATTGTGAAGACGGAGCCATGGAAGGCCCAGGACCACAGGATGTGTGGCTCTTGGAATCACTAAAAGTGAAATAAGTTCGGAATGAAGAACTCCCACTCTCAGACGAACTGGTAGAGTCCTTAGAGCAATAACAGTATCAAAAATTTTACTGCCATCCACGGCAGTTAAGGAAAAGGAGGAAGGAAGTCTCTCGGTGGGTAGGGACCACCGTTTAACATAGGCTTCAGTAATAAAGTTCCCAGCTGCTCCGGAATCAAGGAGAGCAATGACGTTCCGATAACGTTGAGCAACTTGAAGCGAGACTGGGAGATTACAATCATGAGGAGATGGAGAGGAGATCATTACTCCTAGCCGGCCCTCTCCTGGGCGAGCTAGGGTTTGGAGTTTTCCCGGACGTTCGGGACAGGCATTGATGGTGTGAGACGGAGCTGCACAGTAAAGACAAAGAGACTCAGAGAGACGTCTTCGGCGCTCAGCAGGAGTTAAACGGGAACGGCCAATTTGCATGGGCTCATCTTTAGATGGTGACAGTTGACGAGGAGGAGGAGCAGAAGATTTTGGAGCAGATGATCTTCCACGCTCAGTTGCTCTCTCTCTGAAACGGAAATCAACTTTCGTGCAGAGTGAGATTAGCTCATCTAACTTAGAAGGTAAGTCTCTGGTAGCTAACTCATCTTTAATAAGCTCAGATAAGCCATGCCAGAATGCAGCATACAGGGCCTCGTCGTTCCATGCCAGTTCGGATGCCAGGATCTGGAACTGTATCAGATATTGTCCTACAGTACGTGACCCCTGGCGTAAACGGAGAATCTCGGATGAAGCTGAGGTTACCCGGCCTGGCTCGTCGAAGATGCGCCTGAATGTTGACACGAATGCAGTGTAAGAAGATAGCAGGGTGTCGGACCTCTCCCATAACGGTGATGCCCAGTCAAGGGCGGAGCCACTGAGAAGAGAGATGATGTAGGCAATTTTTGTACGGTCACTGGGAAAATTGCCAGGTTGTAGCTCAAACTGAATCTCACACTGGTTGAGAAATCCCCTGCAGAATCTTGGAGATCCGTCAAATTTTGCTGGCGTTGGAAGATGAAGACGTGGAGCAGAAATGGGTAAGGTGGGTGGGGTTATAGCTGGAGTCACTGTGGTTGACGCACCAGATGCGCCTGATCCACGGAGAGTTGTCTGAATCCCATCCAGCCGAGTAGAGAGATCCTGGAGACAGCGGATGATGTGGCCCTGTGCAGCCTCCTGATGTTCTAGTCGGGCTGCCAGTTCTTGCATCGGCCTGGCCGCTTGATCCTGGTCTCCGGCTGGATTCATTAGGTCAGTGCTTACTGTCACAACTGAGGGCCTGAGCTGACGGGAGGCAGCCTCAGTTGTAGGGGCTGAGATGTACCGGAACCTGGGAGGTTGTATCAGACCCCTGGACATGTAAGTAACATGAATAATAACTGCCCGAAGGCGTGACCACGACAACTTAGATAAAAGTCAATGATGTTTATTATGACAACTCCGCAACACAGCAGCAGTAAAAGAAAACGTAAAAGTCAGCAAATAATAAATACAGTTCCTGGGTACTACAGGATGGCAGGAGCCACAGGGCACTGGTAGTGTGAGATAGTTCTTATGATCTTCTAGATGGAAAGTCCTTACCAGGCCCGACTGTAGCAATGGAGATAACCCAGGATTGTGCCAGCTGGTGTTCCAGGAAAAGCTGGGTTGCTGAAGGTAAAACAGCTGCTGTGGATACTGGCTGGAACCAGACTGTTGTTAGCACGGAGTGGATACTGGCTGGAACCAGTTAAATAATAAATGAACTTGGGAGCGATGAAATATGAACTGAAATGTAGAACTTGAGAGCGGAGAAATAATAATACCGGTGGAGAGTGGTAAAGTGTAGAAAGGACACCGGCCCTTTAAGGGAAGCTGTACTCTGCTGGAAGCTGAGCTGGAAGCAGGTAATGTTGTAGCTGGAAACAGATGAATCCACAATGGATTGGAGAGTCAGGCTACACCGCAGGTGGAATGCTGGTGCGGGTCTCTATGGTGGAAGTCTTGAGACAGGAGCTGGAACCTGGAAGACAATCACAGGAGAGAGACAAACAGGAACTAGGTTTGACAACCAAAGCACTGACGCCTTCCTTGCTCAGGCACAGTGTATTTATACCTGCAGCAAGGAAGGGATTGGCTAGGCAATTATGCAGATTAACAATACTGACAACAGATTGGAGGAAATGATCAGCTGACAGAATCCAAGATGGCTGCGCCCATGCAGACACTTGGAGGGAAGTTTGGTTTGTAATCCATGTGGTAATGAAAACAGTAATGGCGGCGCCGGCCACTGGAGACAGGAGACGCCAGGCTGACAAGTGCACATCCAACCACGCGGACACAGCGGAGGCCGCGGCTGACGTAATCGCCACTCTGACACTCTGCATGCAGAAGCTCAGGGACGGCGGCGGAGGCCGCGGGAGACGCCACGCCAGATGTAATATGGCGTTACTGTGACAGCGTCTCAGAGAGACAGGAGAGGATACAGGAATGTACACATCAGGATAACAGATGGGATCCGGTCCTGGAGCGCTGAGCCAGCCTTAGGAGGCATCTGATGGGTAAGAAATGGCGTCCTGATACCCGGATCGTGACAATCTGTCCCTGCATGTGATAATTGATACAGCTTTGTGATGTTATCACAATGTAAATATTGGCACATTTATCACATATGCATATGAGTCGCGGACTGTGTGATTATGCCCCAAAGTGATTTTGCTTCACATAGAAAATATACATTTACCAGAACTTGGTAATGGTGAAATAATCCCGGGCCATTTTTTTCAATCCCTGGATTCCCGGGATCCCGGGACTGCAGTAGGGATCAGTGTAGGGAGCATGGAGAGTGGATGTGGAGGGCATTGAGGAATGGTGTAAGAAACAGCAAGGGAGGGTGGGTGTAGGGAGCAGGCAGGATGTAGGGAGCAGCGTGGGAGGGTGAGAGTAGGGAGCAGGGAACAGGGAGGATATAGGGAGCAATGAGGGAAGGTGGGTGTAGGTAGCAATACTTACAGTTAGGCGGATAGCCATGTACACACACTCAAATGTAGCGCTGGCCGCCAGCCAGTCAGAACTGGCAGTCCGGCAGCCAATCAGGAGCCGCTGCTATGGCCGTTTCCCTGATTGTCTGCCGGTCCGCCAGCTTCGATTGGCTTGAAATGCCGCTGTCGTGGTCAGTGTATCCAAGGCTGCCCGCCTAAATTTTAAATACCCCGCTGCCACCCGGGCCGCACAGCCAGGCAGCGCTGAGCTATAGTGCTCAGCACTGCCCGGCAAAAATGTGCATGCACAACCTAATCCCGTGAATCCTGGGATTGGAGGCTCCAATCCCAGGATTCAAATGATGGCATTTTTGGGCCAAAATCCCAGGATCCCGCCGATCCTGATCCTGGGATTGGCCTCCCTAGTCACTTTCAACTCCATCCTCTGCCCTTCCCGCCTCGACTCTCCTCCTCAATCTCTTCCCTTGACTTTGCCACCTACTTCACATCGAAAAATAACTCCATACATCAGGACATCACATCCCACCAAACCTTCGACACCCAGCCTCCTCCTTTCCCAAGCTCCTTTGGTGCTTATTTCAGTGTACTGACCGCCAATGCAGGAATGTTTATAAACCGTGTACATGTCCTGCATTGCCTTTTACTAGTCACTGTTTTAATAACAACAACAATCTACCTATTCCTCAACCCTTATTTCCCATTGCATTGTCCTTTATAGGTGACAAAGCATCATGTCACCCAGCAAGCAGAGGGTTCAAACTTCTTGGTACCAGGCCAGGATTCAGTGGTGCTTCTCATATGGTGGACATTGGCACTTGGGTCAAGAGGCCCCTAATCCACATGCCCTGCACCCAGAACAGAGTCTACTCACTACTCTTCCGGTTACCAAAGACTCTGACACTGTGCCAGAGCCTTTGCTTTCTTCTGTGCATTCACCATCATGCGAAAATGTCACACAACACATGGCACAGCCGGCAGAAGATATGGGGGGGGGGGGGGGGGGGGGCTGTTGCATGGAGTACAGTGCTGCATATGTGCTTCCCTCTCAGGCATCAATATACCTCTCCTAGGATTGGCAATCTAGAAGATCTGACATTTGCATGTATAAATGCTCTGGTGTTTACATTGTCAGTGGAGAGATCAGATAGATGACTGGAGATGTGAGAGAAGAAGGAGGCTGATAGATCAGGGATGGAGAGGTAGATTTGGGGGCCATCAGATTAGATGTGGTATTAGAGGCAGAAAAAGCTGATGGGATCATCAAGAGAAGCTGTATGCAAGGAGAAGAGAGTAGAAAAAGGGTCTATGTATGAATGAACCCTTGGGAGACAGACAGAGAAAGGGAAGAGGTGAAGGCGGGAAGAGAAATGGACCAAGAGAGGACAGTGTTTCAGAAACCACTTGAGTGAAAGGTTTATAGGAGAGAGTGGTCAGCAGTGTCAAAGGCTGAGGACAGACTGAGGAGGATAAGTAAAAAGAAATTACCTTTAGCTCTTTTCTACCGCTCTCAAAACAGTCCTATTTCATCTCCTCCCACTTCTCCAATTCCAGTTGCCTTTCGCTACCTTTAACTATGGGTTTAATTCAGAGTTGATCGCAGCAGCAAATTTGTTAGCAGTTGGGCAAAACCATGTGCACTGCAGGGGGGGCAGATGTAACATGTGCAGAGAGAGTTATGTTTGGATGGGGTGTGTTCAAACTGAAATCTGAATTGCAGTGTAAAAATAAAGCAGCCAGTATTTACCCTGCACAGAAACAATATAAACTACCCAAATCTAACTCTCTCTGCAAATGTTATATCTGCCACACCTGCAGTGCACATGGTTTTGCCCAACTGCTAACAAATTTGCTGCTACTATCAACTCTGAATTAGGCCCTATCTCCTCTGTCCCACACCTTCTCTTTCTTAGTCTCTCTCTGCCCTTGACTTTGCCACCCATATCTCATCCAAAATGTTTACTGAATAGCTAGACATCTATTCCCACCAGGCTCGCCCCACCGCCATCCTTCCCATCCAGCCTACCCACAAAGTCTGTACCCTGTCCCCAATTGCTGCCAGGGTAAATATTATTCTCATGATGTCTACTCCCCCCCCCCCCCATTCCTCTTGACCCTACCCCCTCATAAAATATCTACTCTCTCTTTCCTAAAGCTTCCACCCGCCTTGCCTTCTGCTCTGACCTGCTTCTCTTTGGCATTTCCCCCTCCTGCTTTAAACATGCCCTCATCGTGCCCATCCTGTAACTTCTGCCCTGTTTCTCTCCTAACCATTGCCTCCAAGCTTCTTGAGCTGCTTATCTACAACGACCTTCTTCTCCTCCCATTCTCTAGTTCAACCACTTCAGTCTGGTATTCACTCCTTCCACCTCATAGAAAATCCCTTTAACATACTGATAAATGATCTTCTCAATGTCAAACCTAGTGAGTGTGAGAGCACCTCCAGTGTCACTCAAGGATGCAACATCGTATTGGCAAGAGAGAGAGGGTTCGTAAATGGACAGCAGGGGTGGTAGATAATAGAGGCAAGGGTGTAAGGAAAGGGAAGAGACTAGCGACGGGAGAAAGAGGAGAAGGCTGGGAGGTGCACAGAACTCCAGTGTGATGTGTAGGGCATGGGACTATAGGGTAGACATAACAATGACTAGGGGTGCAGGGAAGAGAATGAAGGAGAACATGAAGGAGACCAAGGTGGTATGGTGAGGGTAATAGAGAAGGCAGTCATCAGGATGGTCAGACCAAACATCACTTTAAACTGAAATAAATTATTGACTTGAAATTGTCCTTTAAGTGACAATAAATTATATTTATTACATGTTCTTGAAATATTCCTGTATATTTATATAACTAGAGGAACCTATGAGTAGCAGCTGGTAGAGTAGAAAACTGCAGAGCCCTTCTTTGTAATATAAACCAATATTTTCTGCAAAGTGATAGTAATATATCTGTACTTGTTAATGTTATTCCGCAATTAGCGCATTCATAATAATTTATGTTACATACATCACATAGACCGGGCCCTAAAGCACACCCATGTTATTTTTAGCATTTTATTTCTATATGATTTCATTGATTTAATTCTCCACGGATTTTCAGCAACTTATTACATATAATTCAACTTTTACAATGCTCCAATTACTTTATATTGCTGCTATAATGCAGAAACATTCTTTTTCTAATTAATATCACTTGTAACATTACATCACGTGAGTCTGCGCACATGATAGGTTGCTGGGAATCTGTGAGCGTAGCTGCTGGAAGTCTGGGCCACGGCACATTTTCAACCCAGTAATTCAGATTTCGCAATAGTAGAGGGAAAATGAGCGCCTAATTGTGTAAGTCAGGTCATATAACATACCACACCTCTAGGTCAGTGAGTGTACAGTGTAAGTGCATAATACATGGCTAATAGCCAGAGTAACCGCCGTGTGCAG
This sequence comes from Pseudophryne corroboree, assembly GCF_028390025.1. NCBI lineage: Eukaryota > Metazoa > Chordata > Amphibia > Anura > Myobatrachidae > Pseudophryne > Pseudophryne corroboree. The sequence goes on along the minus strand of NC_086452.1, from coordinate 38,910,666 downwards.
CACGGACAGCAGCTAGACGGCTGAACTGTCATGTTAGACACACGTCTGGTAGCCCCCAGGTTCATTGTGACGGTGAGCTGCTCCACTGTAGCATGTCGGTCGTACCTCACGCACCTTCGTAGCCGACGTTCACCTCTCACATCAGTGACATATGGTGTCCAGTCACGATACACCTTCCCCACAACAGCGCACGAACAGTTCACACACTGCGCTGTGTCAGAAATACCGCCGTCCTTGGCCCGAAAGCCGATAATCATCCATTTTTGCACCTCGGATAAATCGCCCCTTTTACCCATGACAGCAACGAGTGACATGTGTGCAGACAGCCTATCACACACCTTATATACCCGCCAAGCCAGTGCACGTCATGTGACGTACTTCATGGGCTATGCGCTGCCGGCGTCACATGTAGGTAGTCATAATAATGTGACTTGACCATGTATGTTAATAACCAAACATAACCGTGATATTGTTTTTTTATACAGATGTGACAGCCCTCATCCATGCCGCCAGCCGCTGCAATTGCGAGTCGATTTCCGCGATTAGCGTGTTTCTATAATGGGTGCACATTGCACCCGTGCTTTTATACTTACCTGTCTGGAGTCCAGCGACAACCGCAGCATCCGCAGCAAAACTCACAGCTTCAATGGCTGTTGTGCATGGGCAGTAGTGTATTTAGTCTCCGGAACATGGCGGCCGCCATGTTTCTGGAGACCTGCACAAGTGCAGTAGACTCCGACACAATGCCAGAGCCTACTGCAGAGGGGAAAGGAGGGGGTCCACCCAGAATCTGCACAGGGGCCCCTCTGTTAAAACACCCCTGACTGAGCACACACTCGCAATCCATAGGATCACATGGTTAATACGCTGCTGCAAAAGGAGCGGCGGGTAGGCATAAATAATCACATTCGCAACCCACAACCTGTTGGCGGTAAAGATGAGCGCTGTCACATCTGTATGACACATGTGCGGCAGTAATGCTACTTAATTCTTTTTAATTAATTTTATTTTAACAAAAAATACTAATTGTCTTTGATTGAGCAATAGTGGCGTCCTCGGCTAAGTTACACTCCTATGAAGAAATTACAAATATGTGAAGAAGCTGAGTGACTTTATTAAGCACGCTGAACCCATTGCCACAGTGAAAAAGATAAATGCTGATGAACGCTCTAAGCACTAAGAATACTCATAGTCAAAATCATTTTGATAAACTTTGCCAATTAACATTGAGTATAAGTGAAGTTCTTAGCACAAATCTGGCCAAAAATGTGAACCCATCCACCGCTACCAGGTGATCTTCATTAGATGGGTCCCTAACCCCCCTAATAATAATATAACACATTATATACATTTATCCAGGTCTTACCTTTCAATAGAGCTCATTCTAACATGTAGTCAGCAATGTAGGGACCTGTGCTAATTAAAAGCACCTGAGGGTAGATGGGATGGGGGGAGGGGTGGCAATACCAGAATGAAGGAGCCTCGCCTTCAAGTGTACAATGTATATACAAATATAGAGGAAAATGGGGGGTCTTGGACTGCACTTCCTATTTTTAAACATAATAAGAGGTGCTACCATGCTGAGGCTTTTAACATCACACAGGGGAAAAAGAAAAATGTTGGTGCACTAAGAATACTGATAGTCAAAATTATTTTTATAGACTTTGACATCTAACATGGAGTATAAGTGAAGTTCTAACACAAATTTGGCCAAAATTGTGAGCCCATCCACCACGTCAAGGTGAACTTGAAAAAGACCCTAGCAAAGAGGGTAGAAACGCGTTGGTGGACTGCTGGCATCCGGACGTTGTTCCAAATAGCGGGACCTACCTCAGCTGCTTGCCTGTGGAAAAACCCCGGGAATCTCTTTCCCACTGACTTTTATGCTGATTTGAACTGATTTCAGTTCCAACATCTCTGGTTATTCCCCTATACATTGGGCATTAGAAGGATTGTCACTGAAAAGGCTGCTGCTTATGTTTTTAACGTTGTGTGTTGTTCAAATATATGTATTAAACGTACTTCACTATATACATATTTTTTTCTTATTACATATTTCCCTCTGCAATGAGGTAGCTTATGTTGGAAATCAACAACGAGCATATACTGTGGAGAAGCGCTAGTTAAGTAACCCCTCCATTTATTTATCTTGTACATACACTGGTCCGCAAGCTCTGATTGGCTCACGGACCGCCGCCGGAGAGTGAGGGAGAGGCGCACGCTGCGCTCTCCTCCCCTCACAGACAGCAGCAGCGCGGTGAGCAGCACAGGGGAAGGGGGGGCCAGGGCAGCGCTGGCCAGGAGCCGGCTGAGCCGCATGCGGCGGATGAAAGAACCGCATGCGGCTCAAGAGCCGCGGGTTGGCCACCCCTGCTCTATTTGCTGCTCTTTTTCTGCATCCCAATTGCTTCCTGTACAAACACAGACAGCGAAACATGAATTGCTAAACGTGTGCGCTGAACACTGTGCATTGCTTACCGTACATCTGACAGTATCATATATGCAGGATTTACTGTACATATATTGTCTTATGGGGAAATCATTCACCGCTACTAGTCATATCAGATTAGGGGAGAAGGAACCCTGTCATGTTACATGAATAAGACTGCTCTAAAGTCTTTATTGTCACATTGGCTGTGGGAGGATTTACCAGCCCAAATGTTTAAAGATCAAAATGATCCCTCTCATTTGCTTATCACCTGTCAGGCGTCTGTAGACCACAATGACTTTTATTAGTAACTTTTACTCATTTACAGCTAATTGTGGAGCCAAGTGCATTGATAATTAGTTGCAGGCAAGGGCACAGCTTCCATAGGTGCAGGGAGTACATGTGTTATATACACCATTGGATGGTACATAGGGGGCCTTACAATGTTTTGCCTGCAATATATCTAGTTATGGACCTGCTATTGTAATGTTAGAACTGGGGCACTGTAATGAGGTTCCGGTATGAATGGGTGACCATGTTATGGTCGACCACTATTGGTCGACATTGGCATGGTCGACATGGACAAATGGTCGACACATGAAAATGGTCGACACATGAAAATGTCGACATGAGTTTTTGTTACTTTTTTGGGTGTCGTTTTCTGCGTAAAATGACCGGGAACCCCAATTAGTGCACCACGTCCCCTCGCATGGCTCGCTTCGCTCGCCATGCTTCGGGCAAGGTGCCGCTGCGCTCGGCACAGATTACCGTTCCCAATCGTAGTCCACGTGGATCGTAAAGTATGGAAAAGTTCCCCGAAAGAAGAAAAAGTAAAAAAACTCATGTCGACCTTTTCATGTGTCGACATTTCATGTGTCGACCATTTGTCCATGTCGACCATGCCAATGTCAACCAATAGTGGTTGACCTAATGACTGTCGACCATAAGATGGTCGGCCATCCAAACGGATACCCTGTAATACGGCACAGCATGACGTGGAGGCACTATAGTTTGGCCCAGTATGAATAGTGAGTACTGTATGTCATAATGTGATTTGGGGGTACTGTGTGGCATAATGTGTACTGGGAGACCTACAACGTGATATAATGTGAACTAGGGAACTACTATGGGGCATAACAATAACATCTGTTGCGGAGAGGCCTCTGTCTAGATCAGAGCCGGCCCTAACCAATATGATGCCCTAGGCAAGATTTTAGCTGGTGCCCCCTAGCACCACTGCTGGTTCCGCCTCTGACCTTGCACCTCTTTCACAGCACCATCACCCCTCACCCATAGCAGTCCTTATTTTGGTGTTTGTACCCCCTATATTTTAAATAGGAACAGCTCGCACATTTGGCGCACAGCCCAAAAAGGGGTGTGTTTTTGCTGGCAAGGGGCATGGCCACACAATAGTAACCCCAATTCCAATTAAGTCACACAGTACTGCACCTTTATTCGCATTTGATCATCCAAAAGTGTCCATAATTCATATTACATCCCACAGTAGTATCACTTTACCTTATAAACGTTACTCCTCAGAGTAGAGCCCCTTATTCACATTACATCACACTGAATTGCTCGTTATTCACATTACACCACACCATATTGCCCTTTCTATACGCAAAGCCACATAGTAGAGCACCTTATACACATAATGCCACACATTAGTTATGCATTTATACACACAATCCCACACAGTAATGCCCCTTACACATATGAGACACCTTATTAATGTCCTTATAAACATAATGCACCTTACACATTGTGACTACCTTTATTAATGCCCTTTTACACATAATGTCCCTTACACATATGCCGCACATTGTTAATGCCCTTATACACATAATGACACACATAGTGCCACCTACACATTTGCTGCACATTATTAGTGCCCTTTACACATAATGACACACATACAGCAGTACCCTGTTACACATATGCCGCACATTATTAATGCCCTTACACACATAATGACACACACAGTGCCCCTTACACATATGTTGCACATTATTAATGCATTTTTACATGACACACATAATGCTCCTTACACATATTCTGAACACTACTGCACAACCAACCCACTCACATGCACACAGCACTCACACTGCCACTAACACTGTGACCTCTGCCTCTGCTTGGATACAGATGTGTCCTCATAAATCTTGCCTCAAGGCTAACGTCGGGCACCTTTTTTTAATGAAAATGCATCTTATTTGCATTGCTATATGGCTAGGATACACACGCAGCTTCTGCTGATTAGAATGATATGCAGCATGCCTATATACTGTGTGAGACTGTGGCTGTATCTGCATATAAAATGCTACACTCAGAATATAGGCATGTCACATATCATTTTAATCAGCAGAAGCTGCTGATGCCCCTAGGCATATCAAATGCCCTAGGCAATTGCCTAGTTCGCCTATGCCTATGGCCGGCTCTGGTCTAGATGCATTGAGCCAGGGGCCACTTTATAATGTAGCTATGGGGCCCACAAATATATAACTACGCTCCTGGTTGCAAGCAAATGACACAATATGTATCCATTCACCCAGATACAGAAATATAAAGAAGGATCAGATATTATAATGTTATATTATATACAATGGGGAAGATCGTGTTTGCAGAGATATATATTTCTCTGCTCATTACAGATGATGCCCATTTGTTTTATTACACGTGTACAGAGAAATCCAGCTACAACATACACTGCAGATATCATCTGTGACCTGACAATAACACATCAGCAAAGGAAATAGAAAAGCAATACCCAAAGGTATTACCTATACCCAGGCGCTAGATGGGTGGTTCCCCACAGCAGCTGTAAGAAAAGGGTTGGTCAGACCCCTAAACAATATGTAAAACAGAAAAATGCAGCGCTTAAATGGTCACATAAGCAAAAACAAAAACAAATAGCGTATAAAAATGCTTATTTAATAAAACTTATTTAAAAGGTGATCTGTATTAATGAAATATATCTAGTAAAACTTTCACAAAATTTTCAATCATGATAGGTGTTTTTCATATATCAAAATGTCCTTGTAGAAGGTCGGTATTAAGGAACCTGTTCCTATAATAGTCCCCTTGCAAAGAAGGACCCTTTGTCCTATCCGTGAGTTTATAGTTACCACCAGCGTCCCTTGAGGTAATTAAGCGAAGCTGCGTCCGCAAAGTGGCTGCTCCTCAGAGGGTGGTAGATGTGGCTCCTCCACGGTAGTTATAGGTTCTTTTAAGGGTCCAATTTGTTGAAAGGCAATTGCGGGGGCTTGGTCCAGGTCCAATCCTTCCAAGGTTTAGGTGAACACGCTATCAGGCAAGTCCCACCAGGCAAGGTGGGACTTGCCTGATAGCGTGTTCACCTAAACCTTGGAAGGATTGGACCTGGACCAAGCCCCCGCAATTGCCTTTCAACAAATTGGACCCTTAAAAGAACCTATAACTACCGTGGAGGAGCCACATCTACCACCCTCTGAGGAGCAGCCACTTTGCGGACGCAGCTTCGCTTAATTACCTCAAGGGACGCTGGTGGTAACTATAAACTCACGGATAGGACAAAGGGTCCTTCTTTGCAAGGGGACTATTATAGGAACAGGTTCCTTAATACCGACCTTCTACAAGGACATTTTGATATATGAAAAACACCTATCATGATTGAAAATTTTGTGAAAGTTTTACTAGATATATTTCATTAATACAGATCACCTTTTAAATAAGTTTTATTAAATAAGCATTTTTATACGCTATTTGTTTTTGTTTTTGCTTATGTGACCATTTAAGCGCTGCATTTTTCTTTTTTTTAATAACACATCAGCGGTGAACATCTTATGTAGTACAGTATTGTGTACTATGTTCCTGTTACACAACTGTACGTCATCAATTCAGGTATTTTAAATAAATAAATCAATTTAGTTCATTAAATGTCAGGGCCCCAGCACTATCCCCATACCAGTGACTATAGATAGACATGCCGTAATGTTTTTCTGACTGATATTTGTATTTTATATTTTACTATTACTATCTGTCAGTAAATAAGTGTATAATAAAGTCACAGAGACAGAATACTGCACAGCGCTTCTACCTATCAGTCTTATGAGAATGATGGGGATATGCTGTGTATTAATGTGCTAGTTCTTTGATACTATTTATATGTGGGATAAATTGATTTACTTCATGTTCCGCTGTTGCTGGCTTCTATTTATACTAAGATATTCCCAATATCCACCCATGAGGTTCTCCTGTCCTCTGCATGTATTACAGGGACATCACAGCTGATCTGTGTGAGCACCACCCATGAGGTTCTCCTGTCCTCTGCATGTATTACAGGGACATCACAGCTGATCTGTGTGAGCCCCACCCATGAGGTTCTCCTGTCCTCTGCATGTATTACAGGGACATCACAGCTGATCTGTGTGAGCCCCACCCATGAGGTTCTCCTGTCCTCTGCATGTATTACAGGAACATCACAGCTGATCTGTGTGAGCCCCACCCATAAGGTTCTCCTGTCCTCTGCATGTATTACAGGGACATCATAGCTGATCTGTGTGAGCCCCACCCATGAGGTTCTCCTGTCCTCTGTATGTATTACAGGGACATCACAGCTGATCTGTGTGAGCCCCACCCATGAGATTCTCCTGTCCTCTGCATGTATTACAGGGACATCACAGCTGATCTGTGTGAGCCCCACCCATGAGGTTCTCCTGTCCTCTGCATGTATTACAGGGACATCACAGCTGATCTGTGTGAGCCCCTTTCTGGTTACAGCAATCACAGCAGCCCCTTTCTGGTTACAGCAATCACAGCAGCCTCCCTCTCCTGATAGTACAGCGTTATATTCTTATCTGTCAGCAATTTACAGGGGGTTAGTGGGGTGGTATTCAGACACAAATTGTGGGGTAGAAGGTGAATATACATATGAGACAGATGTGAGCTAGTTACTATAGTAATAATCTGGGAAAGGGGCTGTAGAATAAATCTAGTGTTTAGAAAGCTAAGAATAAATTACTGTGACTATACCTGATGTTTCTCCTCCGTCTGACACTTCCATACGTATCCCATGCACAAAGAGTAAGAGAAGAATCAGACACGTCTTCATCTTCATCCTCAGTGTAGAGCCGGATACTCCGCTTATCATCAAGGTGAAAAAGCGAATGGCTGCTCCCTACTCTGACCATTCAATATGTAATCACAGGACTATTGTGATGTCATAGCACAGGACCATTATGATGTCATAGCACAGGACCATAGCACAGGACCATTATGATGTCATAGCACAGGACCATTATGATGTCATAGCACAGGACCATAGCACAGGACCATTATGATGTCATAGCACAGGACCATTATGATGTCATAGCACAGGACCATAGCACAGGACCATTATGATGTCATAGCACAGGACCATAGCATAGGACCAATATGATGTCATAGCACAGGACCATAGCACAGGACCATTATGATGTCATAGCACAGGACCAATATGATGTCATAGCACAGGACCAATGTGATGTCATAGCACAGGACCATAGCACAGGACCATTATGATGTCATAGCACAGGACCATAGCACAGGACCATTATGATGTCATAGCACAGGACCATTATGATGTCATAGCACAGGACCATTATGATGTCATAGCACAGGACCAATATGATGTCATAGCACAGGACCAATGTGATGTCATAGCACAGGACCATAGCACAGGACCATTATGATGTCATAGCACAGGACCATAGCACAGGACCATTATGATGTCATAGCACAGGACCATTATGATGTCATAGCACAGGACCATTATGATGTCATAGCACAGGACCATAGCACAGGACCATTATGATGTCATAGCACAGGACCATTATGATGTCATAGCACAGGCATAGCAGCAGCCATACAGGCAAATATGTGTATGACATAAAGTATCAGACTGTGTATAGGGGTAGTTATCTGGTCCTTAGGTCGACACTGTCTAGGTCGACACTATGAAGGTCGACAGTCATTAGGTTGACAGTAGGTTGACTGACTATAGGTCAACACATGTTTAGGTCGACAGGTATGTAATGTCGACAGGTGCTTTAGGTCGACAGTCAAAAGGTTGATACAGTTTTTGGGGGGTTTTAGGACCTTTTCATATCTCCTCTATCCAAGTGGGCATAGAGTTGGTTATAAATCTTGTGCCCGAAGTGTGGCGAGCGAACGCGTTTCAACTGTCAGTGGTCCCAGAACAAAATTCGATCCAGAAAACCCCCAAAACCCAAACAAAACTGTGTCGACCTTTTGACTGTTGACTTAGACCATGTCGACCTAAAGCACCTGTCGATCTTACATACCCTTCGACCTAAACATGTGTCGACCTAAAATCAGTCGACCTACTTACTGTCCACCATTATTGGTCGACCTAATGAGTGTCGACCTAAACATAGTCGACCCAACAATCCATACCCATAGGGATAAGCTGGGGCAGAATAGCACATCTCTCACCTGCCCCAATTCACACATACCCCTAAAGGAGTAATAAATGTAACTAAAATGAGTGGAGCTTTGGAGATTGGGGCGGGCTTATTTTGTCCCAATGTCACATGTCTGAGCACTGTGAAGTGGATCAGCATTGCCAAGCACCATAGTAAAGTTTGGGTGGGGGCATGGTGGTGCTGCACCAGCCTCCCAGGGCACCCACTGCGCTCTCAGAAGGGCAGAGCGGGCGCCTCTTCTGATCATGTGCGGGTTTGATAAAGCCATAACAGCGACAGGCATTGGCGGAACGGCTGCTGTGTATTGCTATGGTAACAGTGATATGTTACCGTGTGTGAGTGAGGGTTAGTCAGTAGCGCTAGATAGTGGGGTTACCCGTGAGCCATAGAATATACAGGTGCTGAATGCTGATTGGCTATACTGACTCACCCAGTCTATAGTGTAAGAGTAGCGATCCTCCGGCCTAAATAATGATATATCTACTGACTAAAGGAATAAAGAGACAGTTACAATGAAAGCTGATTCTCTCTGATAAATAGATATCATATGTGTGTTATTTATCGGAGTGTTGGAGTGAATAGGTCACTTCAGAAGCACAGTGATCTGAAGATCAGCTACCATCACCAGATCACCAATCCAATTTTGCCACTTCTCCAATTGCCCTTTAGTGCATTCCTGTGGTACTAAAATAACGCGGAAAGGGTGTAAAAATAATATTTCTAAATATGTCCGTAGGTCTTTATTCGCAGCAAGGGCTACGCAATACAATAACAGCCCGTTTCACTTTCCTTCCTTTTCGTCCCCACCTTGCACCATCGCTCTCTGCCGTCCAAAGAATTCCCCTGAAGTGGACACTGTGCGGTAAGAGCTGAGAGCGTCCATCGCGGTAATCGTTACAAAGCAAGCGCCAGATATTCTGAGATAACATATTGTTCCAACATTACAGCTCTAAAGTTTTACCCGGATGCTTAGTTTTCTTCTGCTTTATAGCAGAACAAACTCCCCATTTTTCACCGGGCCTGATGTATATTGTGCCTGTGACTAGTCCATAACTCAGCGTAAAGAACACAGCCACTTCCCAATACACTGTTTTCCCATGAACGCGAGAGGCCTTGCCGAGCGCAGCAGCCGAGCGCGGCAGACAATTTATGATACAGTGACATAGGCAGAAGGTGTGATTTATAGTTTAATTTGCTGTCGTAATGGACAGAGGATAATAACATGTAAAATATTAATCAATGTGTTGCAACAGCAGACATCATTTGCTAAAGCTTGTTATCTGGAGCTGTGCCCCTGACAGTGAACAATTAAACCGGCATGAAAAAATAAAAAGGGAAAATACATGAAGCAATGCCTGGATAAAAACAGCATCCCGATGACCACAGGAAATGAAGAAGTAAAACACTGTACTTTTGTTTTTATTTATTTTAATATTATTCCTCCTCCCCCCTCCCCCCGCCGCCCAGAAGACTTTCTCTTTTTGCCAATGTATGATTTTTTTATTCAGAACTCTTGTAGGGTTGTTAAGAGGATGCAGCTGAGTACTGACCACAAGGAGGCGCCAGGATGAATGCAATATTTAACAGTTTTGCCGAAACATTACTCTGGGAATCCTTGTACCTTAAACCCCACAAATACTCTTAAACTGTTTACATATCTGTTTGGCCACCGGAGGCGCTGTTGCATTAGTCCACAGATAGTTTGGAATTTTACCTCTGCTGGGGAGTCAAAATGGCTGCTCCCATGTAACTAAGTAGAACGATGCAAAAAGATGAGAATAGAATTTACTGAGAATTTGTAGGACCCAGTTTGCAGAAATAGATACATTTTGAGTATCCCTTATCCAAAATGCTTGGGACCAGAGGTATTTTGGATATCGGATTTTTCCGTATTTTGGAATAATTGCATACCATAATGAGTGATCATGGCGATGGGACCTAAATCTAAGCATAGAATGCATTTATGTTTCATATACACCCTATACACACAGCCTGAAGGTAATTTTAGCCAATATTTTTTATAACTTTGTGCATTAAACAAAGTGTGTGTACATTCACACAATTCATTTATGTTTCATATACACCTTATACATACAGCCTAAAGGCCATTTAATACAATATGTATAATAACTTTGTGTATTAAACAAAGTTTGTGTACATTGAGCCATCAAAAAACAAAGGTTTCACTATCTCACTCTCACTGAAAAAAGTCCGTATTTTGGAATATTACGTATTTCGGAATATTTGGATATGGGATACTCAACCTGTATTGGAAATAGATACTGAGGGTTTTTTTCCATTTCATTATAATCTGCAAACGTCTCTTTTTGAGTCATTTATCAATACAGTACACCATTTTAGCCGTATTATTATTATTATTGTTATTATTATTAGTATATCTATCTATCTATCTATCTATCTATCTATCTATCTATCTATCTATCTATCTATCTATCTATATATATATATCTATATATATATCGTGCCGATATTCAACTAAGCAACCTGAGTTTATTATTATTTAGGCACATCAGTACTGGCACCAGCGGAGCTGACAATCTAATTTCCTTACTACAGGCACGGACTCTGGGGCCAGTTTAGTCAGAAGCCAATAACTGACCAGTATGCATATCAACCGTGGGAGAAAACTGTACCACCATCCTCTATGTGACACAGGGAGGGGAACTAAACCTCAAACCCCAGCAGCAATGCTGACCACTGTGCAACCATGTTCGATTTTATAATAAAAATTCACAAAGACAATGTGTGTGTATATTATATATATATATATATATATATATATATATATATATTTATTTGTAGGGTATGTTAAGGGTGGGGGCTTGCAGCAGGCCTGACCATTTCCCACTATTGCCACTCATTTTAATGTTGCATTATTTCCTCTCACCCACAACTCTTCCATTTCCGCAGGGCTACTACCCTGGCTAATTACATGGGATATTAAAACCGCTTCTCCCAGGTAACGCAGAGCGTGTCCGTGACATTGTAGCCCTCAGAGGTAATGTGCCAGGCCGGTAGACATTGCCATACGAATGTTCTAATTCCTCCACTATATATATTCTACCAATGCCTTGTGTGCATGACCCCCCCCCCCCAACCCTCCCCTCTTCCCTTTCTCATAGGCTAATTAGGAACGCAGCAGATTCATTCCTATCAGGAAAAACACAATACCAAAGTGTCAGCGGAACAACAATGCAAGCCTTGTTATTGCACATGTGAATGAGAATAGACGTCCACCTTTTATAACCTAACTGGAAGCTGAAATGGCTCTCACTGCACAGCGGCCATGTCTATAGCCGTATGAATCTGCATTTGTCCCCTTCTATTAAAACCCAACTTGGTTACATTGCAGAAAAGGTCATTGTGCCTTTAAATCACCCCCTTATGTCAGTTATGGAATTGAATCGAATAATTCTCAGTTCAGCCGAGTGTCTGTCGTGTTCCATAACCATTCCCTAACACCATTCCTGTTAAGTTATATAGAACGGCGCAGGGCAGTGTTATTCTCAGCTAAATCTATTTCCAAAGCAACCGATTGCGGTCGTGTGAATTTATTTTATTTTGTTTTTTTATTTTTGCAAGTCCTATCGAGCAATCTCCCCGCCAGTGGCTGTTTTATAAAAAAAAAAAAAAAATAACAGGCAGGAATGAGTCGCCGCGAATCCGCAGATCTATGGAAGGTCAGCACGGTAGATGAGCAAAGCAGTAGGAAGCCTAACAAGAAGCTTTCAAAAATTCAATTACAGCCAAAGAAATTAATAAATCCTTTCTGTTGCTATAGAACAAGAATTTGTCAACCTGTCCATTTTTCAGCATCTCCCTCTGACCCTGGTCAATTACATTGCTTGTAAATAGTTTTTATACATGTTCAAATAATTGCTCATTTTAATGTGCAGTGATCTGTATTGGTCACGCACCGCAGAACTAGCCCATCACTACACCGCCACCAGGACCCATTACGCGGCTGTAAGTGAAATTGAAATTGAAGTTATAATTGATACGGGGGCCCATCACCATAATGGGTTCATCATAGCGCCATCTAAAATATTAATTTTCTAATTATGGATAAATGATCAGACAAGCTGAGCCAGTGCAGGCAATGGTGCCCCTGGGAATCCAGCATTGCTGGATGGGAGGATTGGGCCTTGTAACAAGTACAGATTCTTTATTCCCTTCCATAGTGCTGCACAGCGAGATTCAATTCTCCTAGATAATAGGTAAATAATAGTTAAAGATCTGGCTGTTAAGCTCAATTTTCCCCGCTTTGTCTTCCTCTCTCTTCTTCTTCTCTCTCTCTCTCTCTCTCTCTCCTCTTCTTCTCTCTCTGTCTCTCGCTTCCGCCTGCTTTCATAATTTAAAGTAATGTCATTAGTATAGCCATTCCAGATTCATTTGTCAGTGCGCCTAGAACATCATTTAATTTTAATCACAATAACAAGACAATGTGTTAATAATTTCTACTCTCGTGATCCTTCCTGGGGAAAGAAAAAAAAAATACTGTTTACTTTTATCTTCCCGGAATACCTTAAGATAGCTATGGTTTTTAAAAAATATTTTTTATTTTTATTTTTGCGGAATCTACAATAAGTAACTTGAATTAAACGGCGATTAAAAATATTACAAAGAAAACGACTATATAAAACATCTATTGAAAAAAAACGATTTTCTTTGTCATCAATGTTTTATTATTTATTTATTGTCTTTAGGGCAGGTCATTATAGTTGGGCACAGATAATATAATTATGTAATGAAGCCGATCAGGTTATTTAATATGTTAACGTCGTGGTTGCAGGTTTTATATTTGACACAACTTTACGTTGAAATGGGTCATATGTGGTGCTGGGTACTTTTAGATTGTAAGCTCTTCAAGCAAGAAAAAAAGTCTATTTCCCGGCCTGCATGCTTCACGTACCACGTGGCGGCCAATGAATAATGTCGGTAGTGTATGTAAATAGGATGGGTGAAAGATGATGAATATGCAATTGCTGTTGTTCTGCTCCTTGATCTGTAATTAAACCCTGGCTTTATAATTAGGGCGACAAGGAAGAGCAGCCTGATTCCCACCCCGTCCCATTGTTCTCCAGGTCTCCTCGTGACTAGAGGCGGTTGCGCGGCGCCACGGAACGGCTCACCTTTAACATTTGTCAACCTGTTCATTACAGGAGAGGATTTGACACATCAGAAATGTCTTTTTGACAGGAAAGTTTATACTGAAATGAAAACTGAAGCTAGGGGGGGGGAAAAGAGAGAGGGAACCGTAAGAAGGATGAAGAGGTAATTTATAACCCTGGGTTTGCAATAGTAGTCTTGTCTTAAAGACAGGATATATGTCAGCTCTTTGGGAGCAGGGAGATATAAGATTCATGCGCCTTGGGCTATGATGGGGCCTGCTCAGGTGCAACGGGGCTAGCTCATTTCACAGAGCAGTGGGGTTTCCAGACGCTGAGACGGTGGCTGTGTGCACACTGGAGTCTTTGTAGACGGGGGACATTTCTACGGTGTTTAAGGGTTAGACTCCATAAACAACATGAACTTTTATTGTCATTTATTACCAGCTATAGTGTCCTGCCGCAGTGTCATCCTAATTATCCACCACCGGAGTGCAGCCGCCATTGCTGGAGATTAAACACCAATAACTGGGAACCCAGAAGGTTAAAGAACAGAAAAACAGTCTTGAAACAAAAACAAACATACAAATGGAAAAGATAGATAGATAGATTAATATGAGATAGATTCAAGATAGCTATATAGATATGATATGTAATAGCTAGATATACAGGTTAATATGAGATAGATGGATAAATAGATCTATCTATCTATCTATCTATCTATCTATCTATCTATCTATCTATCTATCTATCTATCTATCTATCGCTGGCCAAACACCAGGATGACCAGCATTTGATCCGATTCCAGGCACGATTTCCCTTCAATTTCCCCGGCAGCTCCGGACACACGATTTGGGGCTCTGGACACATGACGGGTTGTTAAACGATCCATGGTGTGTTTCGCCCAACTAATAAATAAATTAATTAATAAATAAAAAAAATCCAGGGAAATGTCACTCAAAATCGTCCGATGCATCATACTGTATGTACATCAAACATGGTACGATGTGCATAGACGGATAATATGGGCAGCATGTATGATCATTTCATGCGACGTGCGACCTGCGGGGCCGCGCATCGCACAGTAATCGTGCATAAAACATGCACGATGGAGGTCATTCCGAGTTGTTCGCTCGTTGCTGATTTTCGCTATACTGCGATTATCCGCTAACTGCGCATGCGCAATGTTCGCAGGGCGCATGCGCTTAGTTATTTTACACAAAAGTTAGGTATTTTACTCACGGCATAACGAAGCTTTTTCATCACTGTGGTGATCGTAGTGTGATTGACAGGAAGTGGGTGTTTCTGGGCGGAAACTGGCCGTTTTATGGGAGTGTGCAAAAAAACGCAGGCGCTCGAGTTCCAAAACGCAGGAGTGGCTGGAGAAACGGGGGAGTGGTTGGGCAAACGCTGGGCGTGTGTGTGACGTCAAACCAGGAACGAAAAGGACTGAGCTGGTCGCAATGGCTGAGTAAGTCTGGAGCTACTCACAAAAGTCTTTCATTCGCAATTCTGCTAAGCTAAGATACACTCCCAGAGGGCGGCGGCCTAGCGTGTGCAATGCTGCTAAAAGCAGCTAGCGAGCGAACAACTCGGAATCACCCCGATGTGCACACAATGCGTCAACCGACATTGTGTATTAGTACACGATATCGACCTGATGTATGGCCAGTCTATCTATCTATCTATCTATCTATCTATCTATCTATCTATCTATCTATCTATCTATCTGTCTGTCTGTCTGTCTATCTATTCTTTATCCAGATTGCTAACAAGATATTGGGTGGGGCATTAAACTTGAGGGCATGGCCACTGGAGAGGGTGCACATATACCCCATCTGGGGGAGGGAGGTGCTTGGTTACAGTACAGAGGCTCATACCCAGGTCATTTGTAGATGCTCCTCCAACCCCTTCCCCCCCGGCAACTTGCATCTATATCATGTCTATTTATTTATCGGATGTGGATTATTAGATCTACACTAAAAAGGTTTACAGTCAATAGGTCTACCACTAATGGTAGTCATGCATTAAGTCGACAGGGTCAAAAGGTTGACATGATCAAAAGGTCAACATAGAATAAGTAGACAGTAGGAAAGGCCGACAGAGTCAAAAAGGTAGACAATTTTTTTTAATTTTTTTGTGTCTTTTGTCTCTTTTCTGCCACAAACAAGCCCCATTAGTGTAACACGTCCCCTCGCACGGCTCGCTTTGCACACCATGCTTCGGTCAGGTTACTGTTCCCAATCATAGTCCATGAGGCTGGTAAAATATGAAAAAGTAAAAAAAAAATACAAAAAAATACAAAAACTTGTGTCTACCATATGGGTATAACCCATTGTCATCTTGACCTTTTGACCCTGTCGACCTGTTGCAATGTCTACCTTTTACATGTTGACCTTTTGACCCTGTCGGCCTTTTGAACCTTGTCGACCTAATGCATGTCTACCATTAGTGATAGACCTATTGGGGGGTATTCAATTGTTTGAAATAGACAGGAAAAAACAGACACCCAACCAACTTTTTAAACAATTGAATACCCCCATTGACTGTAGACCTTTATAGTGTAGATCTATAGTCCGGATACCTATCTATCTATCTATCTATCTATCTATCTATCTATCTATCTATCTATCTATCTATCTATATATCTTATTTTGTGTCTATCTAGCCTTACAATGAATGTAGTGTCCAATAATAATCTGATGCAATTATATGGGACCATTACTGACAAGTTCAGCAAAGCGTCGGGAGGCTTCCCTGTGTATTTGAAAAGTGATCCGGCTGCTCTGTGCTCTGGCTGGGTGGCGGGATCAGCTCATGTGCAGCCGTTAGTTTAATGAGAGCGAATATCTGATTGGTCACTTGGACATTTTATAGTAAATGTGTTATTTGAACTACGTTACTAATTAGCCTCTCAAGCCCGGCACAGGAGGTTGGGCTCTAGTATGGAGTGTAGAAATTGTGACAAATAAAGGATAATGAATGTTCCTCAAAATACAAAATGATGTAATGATGTATCAAGCTGTGAAAAAAGTAGACCTGTGATAACATTTCCCATATCAACCAATCAACGTCTTCCTGTTATTTTACAGAATGTACTTGATAAATGCTACCTCAAAGCTGATTGGGCGCAATGGTCAACTTATCTGCTGGTCCCTTTCTCCACTCTTGTCCCTGTTTGATCAACCCAAGTGTTTTACTAATCTGGGATGAAACTGGCCCCAGTAATGGCAAGTTCCCGATACATCAAATGGAAGAGAGCGCTTCTCTCCTCTCTGTTACTACATCCGATCCGGCATATATTTAATAAAGGCGTGATTGTCGATGCCCCACCCCCAAACATCGCCACAGAAGCAAGGAGCAGAGCTAGTCCATTGGAAAGTTTGGGGAAATTGCCATCTCTCACGGAAGTCTAATTCTGTAATTTATCTAGTTGAGTTGAATTCTGCAAGAACATATTATTCTATAAAACACACTAAACCTCAACTTTAATTAAAAATCAAGCCACTCCCGATGACTTTAGTTAGCAACTCGGATTGTCTGTACAATTTAGCAATTGGTAGCGTACAATCTTCAGGATTCAATCAATAAAAAAATATCCTGTTGGAAAATGTTTTACATGTGTCAACATTTGAGGTCTAGTTGACCCCTGTTACTGGAATGTATTACAAGTAACAAGATTGATGTCTTTATTTTCAAATAAAGGGACTGGGGATGAAGACGGTCATACAGAGACTTATTCAGCAAGCCCTGATTACATTCACTGTCGTGTTATACAGTCTAAGAGCAGAGGAACAGGCATCCATTCATGCATTTAGACTGTAGCAAATGTGTTTAATTGGCATGAAAAGACACTAACTGGAGTTTCCATTATCCCCCTGGACATCTTATTTATTTAAGCAGCAATAGAAAACAAGATGAAAATGCTTAAAAACGGATGGTTTTTGTCTGTTGTGAAGTCAAATAATGTACATACAACAATACTACTTAGCAAACGCTAAGGACTGTAACATTGACCATGCACCAACAAGTGTGAAATACGCCATGTTTTTCTATTTACACTTCCTCTCCCAATTCCAGCGTAATATTATTTCACAGCAAAATGGCTGCAATTAGCTGATTTGTCAAAATAATATAATGTATGTATATGACATGGTATTTGCTCATTTTAAATATATATACAGTATATATATACGGTATATATATATATATATTTTCAAACATTTAATTTTATATTTATTTATTACCAGTTATTTATATAGCGCACACATATTCCGCAGCGCTTTAAAGAGAATATTTGCCCATTCACAGCAGTCCCTGCCCCAGTGAAGCTTACAATCTATATTCCCTATCACATGTACACACAGACACATTCACGCTAAGGTTAATTTTTGTTGGGAGACAATTACCAGTATATTTTTGGATTGTGGGAGGAAACCGAAGTACCCGTAGGGAACCCACGCAAGTACGGGGAGAATATACAAACTACGCACAGTAAGGGCCATGATGGAAATTTAACCCATGAACTCAGTGCTGTGAGGCAGTAATGCTAACCATTACACCATCCATACTGCCCCAATTTTTTTTTAAAACATGGTTGTTTAACTGCTTATTAATTGAGTTTAACATAATGAAATTAACATAAAATTAGTAAACTTCAAAAGTAATATAAATGTCGACGTAAAAGAAATCCAAAAACACTCAAGCTGACTACGGTTTACAAATGTTTCAGTGGCTCAGTTTGTTGTTTTATACAGTTGAGTGACTGAGTACTTTATACTGTTGAGTGACTGAGTACTTTGTACAGTTGTGTGACTGATTACTTGATATAGATGAGTGACTGAGTACATTATACAACGGAGTGACTGAGTACTTTACACATATGAGTGACTGAGTACTTTACACAGATGAATGACTGAGTACCTTACACACTTGAGCAACAGTACTTTATACAGTTGGGTGACTGAGTACTTTATATAGTTAAGTGACTATTTTATACAGTTGAGTGACTGTGTACTTTGTACCACTGAGTGACTGAGTATCTTACACAGTTGAGCAGCTGAGTACTTTATACCGTTGGGTGACTGAGTAATTTATATAGTTGAGTGACTATTTTACACAGTTGAGTGACTGTGTACTTTATACCACTGAGTGACTGAGTACTTTATACAATTGAGGGACTGAGTACTTTATACAGTTGAGTGACTGAGTACTTTACATAGTTGGGAGACTGAGTACTTTATACAATTGAGCAACTGAGTACTTTATACAGTTAAGTGATTGAGTACTTTATACCATTGAGTGACTGAGTACTTAATACAGTTGAGTGACTGAGTATTTTACACAGTTGAGTGACTGAGTACGTTATACAACTCAATGATTACTTTATACAGTTGAGTGACTGAGTACTTTATACAGCTGAGTGTCTGAGTACTTTATACTGTTGAGTGACTGAGTATTTTATACAACTGAATGATTACTTTATACAGTTGAGTGACTGAGTACTTTATACAGTGAAGTGACTGAGTACTTTATAAAACTGAATGACTACTTTATACAGTTGAGTGACTGAGTATTTTATTCTGTTGAGTGACTGAGTACTTTATACAGCTGAGTGACTGAGTACTTTATACCATTGAGTGACAGAGTACTTTATACCATTGAGTGACAGAGTACTTTATACCATTGAGTGACTGAGTACTTTATACAGTTGAGTGACTGAGTACTTTATACCATTGAGTGGCTGAGTACTTTATATAGTTAAGTGACTGAGTACTGTACACAACTGAATGACTACTTGAGTGACTCAGTACTTTATACATTTAAGTGACTGAGTACTTTATACAACTGAATGACTTCTTTATACCGTTGAGTGACTGAGTAGTCTATACTGTTGAGTGACTGAGTACTTTATACTGTTGAGCGACTGAGTACTTTATACCAGAGTGACTGAGTACTTTATACAATTGAGTGACTAAGTAATTTATACCATTGAGTGACTGAGTACTTTATACCGTTGGGTGACTGAGTAATTTATATAGTTGAGTGACTATTTTACACAGTTGAGTGACTGTGTACTTTATACCACTGAGTACTTTATACAATTGAGGGACTGGGTACTTTATACAGTTGAGTGACTGAGTACTTTACACAGTTGGGAGACTGAGTACTTTATACAATTGAGCGACTGAGTACTTTATACAGTTAAGTGATTGAGTACTTTATACCATTGAGTGACTGAGTACTTAATACAGTTGAGTGACTGAGTACGTTATACAACTGAATGATTACTTTATACAGTTGAGTGACTGAGTGCTTTATACAGCTGAGTGACTGAGTACTTTATACTGTTGAGTGACTGAGTACTTTATATAGTGAAGTGACTGAGTACTTTATAAAACTGAATGACTACTTTATACAGTTGAGTAACTCAGTATTTTATACTGTTGAGTGACTGAGTACTTTATACTGTTGAGTGACTGAGTACTTTATACCATTGAGTGACTGAGTACTTTATACAATTGAGTGACTGAGTACTTTATACAGTTGAGTGACTGAGTACTTTATACCGTTGAGTGGCTGAGTACTTTATATAGTTAAGTGACTGAGTACTTTACACAACTGAATGACTACTTGAGTGACTGAGTACTTTATACATTTAAGTGACTGAGTACTTTATACAACTGAATGACTTCTTTATACCGTTGAGTGACTGAGTAGTTTATACTGTTGATTGACTGAGTACTTTATACTGTTGAGTGACTGAGTACTTTATACCAGAGTGACTGAGTACTTTATACAATTGAGTGACTAAGTCATTTATACCATTGAGTGACTGAGTACTTTATACAGTTGAATGACTGAGTACTTTATACCAGAGTGACTGAGTACTTTATACAATTGAGTGACTAAGTCATTTATACCATTGAGTGACTGAGTACTTTATACAGTTGAATGACTGTTGAGTGATTGAGTATTTTATACCACTGAGTGATTGAGTAGTTTATACCGTTGAGTGACTGATTACTTTATTCCGTTGATTGACTGAGTACTTTATACCATTGAGTACCTGAGTACTTTATACTGTTTGAGTGGCTGAGTACTTTATACATTTGAGTGACTGAGTACTTTATATAGTTAAGTGACTGAGTACTTTATATAGTTAAATGACTGAGTACTTTATACAACTGAATGACTACTTTATACCGTTGAGTGACTGAGTACTTTATACAGGGGGTCATTCCGAGTTGTTCGCTCGCATGCTGATTTTTGAAGATTTGCTCACGCTAAGCTGCCGCCTACTGGGAGTGAATCTTAGCTTCTTAAAATTGCGAACGATGTATTCGCAATATTGCGATTACACACCTCGTAGCAGTTTCTGAGTAGCTCCAGACTTACTCGGCATCTGCGATCAGTTCAGTGCTTGTCGTTCCTGGTTTGACGTCACATACACACCCAGCGTTCGCCCAGACACTCCCCCGTTTCTCCAGCCACTCCTGCGTTTTTTTCCGGAAACGGTAGCGTTTTTCCCCACACGCCCATAAAACGGCCTGTTTCCGCCCAGTAACACCCACTTCCTGTCAATCACATTACGATCGCCAGAACGATGAAAAAGCCGTGAGTAAAATTCCTAACTGCATAGCAAATTTACTTGGCGCAGTCGCAGTGCGAACATTGCGCATGCGCACTAAGCGGAAAATCGCTGCGATGCGAAGATTTTTACCAAGCGAACAACTCGGAATGACCCCCACAGTTAAGTGACTAAGAACTTTATACAACTGAATGACTACTTTATACCGTTGAGTGACTGAGTACTTTATACCACTGAGTGACTGAGTACTTTATACCACTGAGTGACTGAGTACTTTATACCATTGAGTGACTGAGTACTTTATACAATTGAGTGACTGATTACATTATACCATTGAGTGACTGAGTACTTTATATCATTGAGTGACTGAGTACTTTATACCATTGAGTGACTGAGTACTTTATACAGTTTGAGTGGCTGAGTACTTTATACAGTTGAGTGGCTGAGTACTTTATACAGTTAAGTGACTGAGTACTTTATACAACGGAATGACTACTTTATACCATTGAGTGACTGAGTACTTTATACAGTTAAGTGACTGAGTACTTTTGTACTGTTGAGTGACTAAGTACTTTATACCATTGAGTGACTGAGTACATTATACCATTGAGTGACTGAGTACGTTATACAGTTGAGTGACTGAGTATGTTATACAACTAAATGACTACTTTATACATTTAAGTGACTGAGTACTTTATACAACTGAATGACTTCTTTATACCGTTGAGTGACTGAGTAGTTTATACTGTTGATTGACTGAGTACTTTATACTGTTGAGTGACTGAGTACTTTATACCAGAGTGACTGAGTACTTTATACAATTGAGTGACTAAGTCATTTATACCATTGAGTGACTGAGTACTTTATACAGTTGAATGACTGAGTACTTTATACCAGAGTGACTGAGTACTTTATACAATTGAGTGACTAAGTCATTTATACCATTGAGTGACTGAGTACTTTATACAGTTGAATGACTGTTGAGTGATTGAGTATTTTATACCACTGAGTGATTGAGTAGTTTATACCGTTGAGTGACTGATTACTTTATTCCGTTGATTGACTGAGTACTTTATACCATTGAGTACCTGAGTACTTTATACTGTTTGAGTGGCTGAGTACTTTATACATTTGAGTGACTGAGTACTTTATATAGTTAAGTGACTGAGTACTTTATATAGTTAAATGACTGAGTACTTTATACAACTGAATGACTACTTTATACCGTTGAGTGACTGAGTACTTTATACAGGGGGTCATTCCGAGTTGTTCGCTCGCATGCTGATTTTTGAAGATTTGCTCACGCTAAGCTGCCGCCTACTGGGAGTGAATCTTAGCTTCTTAAAATTGCGAACGATGTATTCGCAATATTGCGATTACACACCTCGTAGCAGTTTCTGAGTAGCTCCAGACTTACTCGGCATCTGCGATCAGTTCAGTGCTTGTCGTTCCTGGTTTGACGTCACAAACACACCCAGCGTTCGCCCAGACACTCCCCCGTTTCTCCAGCCACTCCTGCGTTTTTTTCCGGAAACGGTAGCGTTTTTCCCCACACGCCCATAAAACGGCCTGTTTCCGCCCAGTAACACCCACTTCCTGTCAATCACATTACGATCGCCAGAACGATGAAAAAGCCGTGAGTAAAATTCCTAACTGCATAGCAAATTTACTTGGCGCAGTCGCAGTGCGAACATTGCGCATGCGCACTAAGCGGAAAATCGCTGCGATGCGAAGATTTTTACCAAGCGAACAACTCGGAATGACCCCCACAGTTAAGTGACTAAGAACTTTATACAACTGAATGACTACTTTATACCGTTGAGTGACTGAGTACTTTATACCACTGAGTGACTGAGTACTTTATACCACTGAGTGACTGAGTACTTTATACCATTGAGTGACTGAGTACTTTATACAATTGAGTGACTGATTACATTATACCATTGAGTGACTGAGTACTTTATATCATTGAGTGACTGAGTACTTTATACCATTGAGTGACTGAGTACTTTATACAGTTTGAGTGGCTGAGTACTTTATACAGTTGAGTGGCTGAGTACTTTATACAGTTAAGTGACTGAGTACTTTATACAACGGAATGACTACTTTATACCATTGAGTGACTGAGTACTTTATACAGTTAAGTGACTGAGTACTTTTGTACTGTTGAGTGACTAAGTACTTTATACCATTGAGTGACTGAGTACATTATACCATTGAGTGACTGAGTACGTTATACAGTTGAGTGACTGAGTATGTTATACAACTAAATGACTACTTAATACAGTTGAGTGACTGAGTACTTTATACAGTTAAGTGTCTGAGTACTTTATACAACTGAATGACTACTTTATATCATTGAGTGACTGAGTACTTTATAGTGTTGAGTGACTGAGTACTTTATACAGTGGAGTGACTGAGTACTTTATACACTTGAGTGGCTACCTTACACAGTTGAGTGACTGAGTACTTTATACTGTTGAGTGGCTGAGTACTTTATACAGTATGAGTGGCTGAGTACTTTTTACAGTTGAGTGACTGAGTACTTTATACAGTTGAGTGACTGATTACCTTTTACCGTTGAGTGATTGAGTATTTTATACCATTGAGGGACTCAGTACTTTATACTGTTGAGTGGCTGAGTACTTTATACAGTTTGAGTAGCTGAGTACTTTATACAGTTGAGTGACTGAGTACTTTATACCACTGAGTGACTGAGTACTTTATACCATTGAGTGGCTGAGTACTTTATATAGTTAAGTGACTGAGTACTTTAAACAACTGAATAACTACTTTATACCATTGAGTGACTGAGTACTTTATACAGTTAAGTGAATGAGTACTTTATACAGTTGAGTGACTGAGTACTTTATACCATTGAGTGACTGAGTACTTTATACCGTTGAGTGGCTGAGTACTTTATATAGTTAAGTGACTGAGTACTTTACACAACTGAATGACTACTTGAGTGACTAAGTACTTTATATAGTTAAGTGACTGAGTACTTTATACAACTGAATGTCTTCTTTATACTGTTGAGTGACTGAGTACTTTATACTGTTGAGTGACTGAGTACTTTATACCAGAGTGACTGAGTACTTTATAACATTTAGTGACTAAGTACTTTATACCATTTAGTGACTGAGTACTTTATACAGTTGAGTGGCTGAGTACTTTATACAGTTTGAGTAGCTGAGTACGTTATACAGTTGAGTGACTAAGTACTTTATACCACTCAGTGACTGAGTACTTTATACCATTGAGTGGCTGAGTACTTTATATAATTAAGTGACTGAGTAATTTATACAACTGAATGACTACTTTATACCATTGAGTGACTGAGTACTTTATTACAGTTAAGTGACTGAGTACTTTATACAACTGAATGACTACTTTATACAGTTGAGTGACTGAGTCGTTTATACCGTTGAGTGACTGAGTAGTTTATACCATTGAGTGACTGAATACTTTATACCATTGAGTGACTGAGTACTTTATATAGTTGAGTGACAGAGTACTTTATACCATTGAGTGACTGAGTAATTTATACAGTTGAGTGACTGAGTACTTTATACCATTGAGTGACTGAGTACTTTATATAGTTGAGTGACTGAGTACTTTATACCATTGAGTGACTGAGTACTTTATACCATTGAGTGACTGAGTACTTTATACAGTTGAGTGACTGAGTACTTTATACCATTGAGTGACTGAGTACTTTATACCATTGAGTGACTGATTAATTTATACCACTGAGTGACTGAGTACTTTATACAGTTGAGTGACTGAGTACTTTATTCAGTTGAGTGGCTGAGTACTTTATATAGTTAAGTGACTGAGTACTTTATACAACTGAATGTCTTCTTTATACCGTTGAGTGACTGAGTAGTTTATACTGTTGAGTGACTGAGTACTTTATACTGTTGAGTGACTGAGTACTTTATACCAGAGTGACTGAGTACTTTATACTGTTGAGTGACTAAGTACTTTATACCATTTAGTGACTGGGTACTTTATACAGTTGAGTGACTGAGTACTTTTTACTGTTGAGTGATTGAGTAGTTTATACCATTGAGTGCCTGAGTATTTTATACCATTGAGTGACTGAGTACTTTATACAGTTGAGTGACTGAGTACTTTATACCCTTGAGTGACTGAGTACTTTATACAGTTTGAGTGGCTGAGTACTTTATACAGTTGAGTGACGGAGTACTTTATACCGTTGAGTGGCTGAGTACTTTATGTAGTTAAGTGACTGAGTACTTTACACAACTGAATGACTACTTGAGTGACTGAGTACTTTATATAGTTAAGTGACTGAGTACTTTATACAACTGAATGTCTTCTTTATACCATTGAGTGACTGAGTAGTTTATACTGTTGAGTGACTGAGTACTTTATACCAGAGTGACTGAGTACTTTATACCATTGAGTGACTAAGTACTTTATACCATTTAGTGACTGAGTACTTTATACAGTTGAGTGACTGAGTACTTTTTACAGTTGAGTGATTGAGTAGTTTATACCGTTGAGTGACTGAGTACTTTATACCGTTGAGTGACTGAGTACTTTATACAGTTGAGTGATTGACTATTTTATACTGTTGAGGGACTCAGTACTTTATACTGTTGAGTCGCTGAGTACTTTATACAGTTTGAGTAGCTGAGTACGTTATACAGTTGAGTGACTGAGTACTTTATACCACTGAGTGACTGAGTACTTTATACCATTGAGTGGCTGAGTACTTTATATAGTTAAGTGACTGAGTAATTTATACAACTGAATGACTACTTTATACCATTGAGTGACTGAGTACTTTATACAGTTAAGTAACATAGTAACATAGTATCTGAAGTTGAAAAAAGACAATTGTCCATCGAGTTCAACCTATTTGTGGTCTCCTATGCATGATGATTTGACTAAAATTTCTGACTGATGCTGCTGTCAGCCGTTGCATTTTATCCCTATTTATAGTAACTATAATGCATGACTATGCACCATACCCCTGGATATCCTTATCCATTAGGAATTTATCTAACCCATTCTTAAAGGTGTTGACAGATTCCACCATTACAACTCCCTCGGGCAGGGAATTCCAAACACGTATTGTCCTTACCGTGAAAAAGCCTTTACGCCGTATTGTGCGGAATCTCCTCTCCTCTAACCTGAGCGAGTGTCCACGAGTCCTCTGTGTTGATCTAACCAAAAACAGGTCCCGCGCAAGCTCTGTGTATTGTCCCCTTATATATTTGTAGATGTTGATCATATCCCCTCTTAGTCTCCGCTTTTCCAATGTAAACATGCCTTGTCTTTCAAGCCTTTCCTTGTATTCCATCGTCTCCATGCCCTTAATTAGTTTGGTCGCCCTCCTCTGTACCTTTTCAAGCTCCAGGATATCCTTTTTGTAGTACGGTGCCCAGAATTGTACACAGTGTTCAAGGTGTGGCCTCACTAGTGATTTATATAACGGGAGTATAATACTCTCGTCCCTAGGATCAATACCCCGTTTATGCATGCTAATATCTTATTAGCCTTCTTTGCTGCAGTCCTACTTTGGGTACTACTGCTTAGCTTGCTATCTATGAGGACACCTACGTCCTTTACCAGTACAGAATCCCCTAATTTTACCCCATTTAGTAGGTAGGTGTAATTTTTGTTCTTGTTACCACAGTGCATTACCTTACACTTGTCTGTGTTGAAGCGCATTCTCCATTTGGCTGCCCATGCTTCTAATTTAACTAAGTCGTTCTGAAGAGACTCGGCATCCTCCTCTGTATTTATAGCCTTACACAATTTGGTATCATCTGCAAAAATTGACACCATGCTCTCTAGACCTTCTGTTAGGTCGTTAATGAAAATATTGAACAATAGCGGTCCTAATACTGAGCCTTGCGGCACACCACTTAGCACTTCAGTCCAAGTTGAAAAAGATCCATTAACCACAACGCGCTGCTCCCTATTATCTAACCAGTTTTTGACCCAAGTGCATATTGTGCTTCCTAGCCCTGATTCTTGTAGCTTGTAGATAAGTCTCATGTGTGGTACAGTATCGAACGCTTTGGCAAAGTCTAAAAAGATTACATCCACGTCTTTACCCTGATCTAGGTTTGCGCTTACTGTTTCATAAAAGCCAAGTAAGTTGGTTTGATAGGATCTGTCCTTCATAAACCCATGTTGATTCCTCTTAATGACCTTATTGACTTCAAGGAACTTCTGAATACTATCTCTTAGAATACCTTCCAATACTTTCCCCACTATAGATGTAAGACTAACTGGTCTATAATTACCTGGTTCAGCTTTACTTCCCTTTTTGAATATAGGCACTACTTCCGCTATATGCCAGTCTTTGGGAACCATACCTGATATAACTGAATCCTTAAAGATCAAAGATAGCGGTTTTGCCAGTTCAGAGTGAAGCTCCATTAGAACCCTTGGGTGAATACCATCGGGCCCTGGTGATTTATTAATCTTTAAATGTTTTAATCGGTCACAGACTACTTCCTCGCTTAAATAAGTACCTATCAGTGGGATATTCTCATTATTGAGATTGTGTGTCAGTCCCTGAAATGGGTCCTCTCTAGTGAATACTGTTGAAAAAAACTCATTTAGTGTGTCCGCTATGTCATTATCATTTTTGCTTAAGACTCCCAACTTGTCTTTTAAAGGGCCTATACTCTCCTTCTTTAATCTCTTGCTATTAATGTATTTAAATAATTTTTTGGGATTCGCTTTGCTTTCCTTTGCTACTTGTTTTTCAGTTTCTACTTTATCCGCTCTTATTTCCTTTTTGCAAATTTTGTTACATTCCTTATAGTGCTGAAATGACTCTGCTTCCCCGTCAGATTTCTATTTTTTAAATGCTCGCCTTTTCTTGCTCATAAGTTCCTTAATCTTTTTGTTAAGCCACATCAGTGACTGAGTACTTTATACAACTGAATGACTACTTTATACTGTTGAGTGACTGAGTACTTTATACCGTTGAGTGACTGAGTAGTTTATACCATTGAGTGACTGAGTACTTTATACCATTGAGTGACTTAGTACTTTATATAGTTGAGTGACTGAGTACTTTATACCATTGAGTGACTGAGTAATTTATACAGTTGAGTGACTGAGTACTTTATACAGTTGAGTGACTGAGTACTTTATACAATTGAGTGACTGAGTACTTTATACCATTGAGTGACTGAATACTTTATACCATTGAGTGACTGATTACTTTATACCACTGAGTGACTGAGTACTTTATACAGTTGAGTGACTGAGTACTTTATACAGTTGAGTGACTGAGTACTTTATACCCTTGAGTGACTGAGTACTTTATGCAGTTTGAGTGGCTGAGTACTTTATACAGTTGAGTGACTGAGTACTTTATACCATTGAGTGGCTAAATACTTTATATAGTTAAATGACTGAGTACTTTATACAACTGAATGACTACTTTATACCGTTGAGTGACTGAGTACTTTATACAGTTAAGTGACTAAGTACTTTATACAACTGAATGACTACTTTATACCATTGAGTGACTGATTACTTTATACAGTTTGGGTGGCTGAGTAATTTATACAGTTGAGTGACTGAGTACTTTATACGGTTAAGTGACTGAGTACTTTATACAACTGAGTGACTACTTTATACCATTAAATGACTAAGTACTTTATACCGTTGAGTGACTGAATACTTTATACCACTGAGTGACTGAGTACTTTATACCATTGAGTGACTGAGTACTAGTTTATACCATTGAGTGACTGAGTACTTTATACAGTTGAGTGACTGAGTACTTTATACCATTGAGTGACTGAGTACTTTATACCATTGAGTGACTGAGTACTTTATACCATTGAGTAACTGAGTACTTTATACAGTTGATTGACTGAGTACTTTATACCATTGAGTAACTGAGTAATTTATTCCATTGAGTGACTGAGTAGTTTATACCATTGAGTTACTGAGTACTTTATACCATTGAGTTACTGAGTACTTTATACCATTGAGTGACTGAGTACTTTATACCATTGAGTGACTGAGTACTTTATACCATTGAAGTATGAGTGACTGAGTACTTTATACCATTGAGTGACTGAGTACGTTAAACAGTTGAGTGACTGAGTACTTTATACCGTTGAGTGACTGAGTACATTATACCATTGAGTGACTGAGTACGTTATACCATTGAGTGACTGAGTACTAGTTTATACCATTGAGTGACTGAGTACTTTATACAGTTGAGTGACTGAGTACTTTATACCATTGAGTGACTGAGTACTTTATACCATTGAGTGACTGAGTACTTTATACAGTTGAGTGACTGAGTACTTTATACCATTGAGTGACTGAATAGTTTATACCATTGAGTGACTGAGTACTTTATACCATTGAATGACTGAATAGTTTTTACCATTGAGTGACTGAGTAGTTTATACCATTGAGTTACTGAGTACTTTATACCATTGAGTGACTGAGTAGTTTATACCGTTGAGTGACTGAATACTTTATACCATTGAGTGACTGAGTACTTTATACCATTGAGTGACTGAGTACTTTATACAGTTGATTGACTGAGTACTTTATACCATTGAGTGACTGAGTAATTTATTCCATTGAGTGACTGAGTAGTTTATACCATTGAGTTACTGAGTACTTTATACCATTGAGTGACTGAGTACTTTATACCATTGAGTGACTGAGTACGTTAAACAGTTGAGTGACTGAGTACTTTATACCATTGAGTGACTGAGTACATTATACCATTGAATGACTGAGTACGTTATACCATTGAGTGACTGAGTACTAGTTTATACCATTGAGTGACTGATTACTTTATACAGTTTGGGTGGCTGAGTAATTTATACAGTTGAGTGACTGAGTACTTTATACGGTTAAGTGACTGAGTACTTTATACAACTGAGTGACTACTTTATACCATTAAATGACTAAGTACTTTATACCGTTGAGTGACTGAATACTTTATACCACTGAGTGACTGAGTACTTTATACCATTGAGTGACTGAGTACTAGTTTATACCAATGAGTGACTGAGTACTTTATACCATTGAGTGACTGAGTACTTTATACCATTGAGTGACTGAGTACTTTATACCATTGAGTTACTGAGTACTTTATACCATTGAGTGACTGAGTACGTTAAACAGTTGAGTGACTGAGTACTTTATACCGTTGAGTGACTGAGTACATTATACCATTGAGTGACTGAGTACGTTATACCATTGAGTGACTGAGTACTAGTTTATACCATTGAGTGACTGAGTACTTTATACAGTTGAGTGACTGAGTACTTTATACCATTGAGTGACTGAGTACTTTATACCATTGAGTGACTGAATAGTTTATACCATTGAGTGACTGAGTACTTTATACCATTGAATGACTGAATAGTTTTTACCATTGAGTGACTGAGTAGTTTATACCATTGAGTTACTGAGTACTTTATACCATTGAGTGACTGAGTAGTTTATACCGTTGAGTGACTGAATACTTTATACCATTGAGTGACTGAGTACTTTATACCATTGAGTGACTGAGTACTTTATACCATTGAGTGACTGAGTACTTTATACCATTGAGTGACTGAGTAATTTATTCCATTGAGTGACTGAGTAGTTTATACCATTGAGTGACTGAGTACTTTATACCATTGAGTGACTGAGTACGTTAAACAGTTGAGTGACTGAGTACTTTATACCGTTGAGTGACTGAGTACATTATACCATTGAGTGACTGAGTACGTTATACCATTGAGTGACTGAGTACTAGTTTATACCATTGAGTGACTGAGTACTTTATACAGTTGAGTGACTGAGTACTTTATACCATTGAGTGACTGAGTACTTTATACCATTGAGTGACTGAGTACTTTATACAGTTGAGTGTCTAAGTACTTTATACCTCTGAGTGACTGAGTACTTTATACCGTTGAGTGACTGAGTACTTTATACAGTTGAGTGACTGAGTACTTTATACCAGTGATTGACTGAGTACTTTATACTGTTGAGTGACTACTTTACACAGTTGAGTGACTAAGTACTTTATACCACTAAGTGACTGAGTACTTTATACCATTGAGTGACTGAGTACTTTATACATTTGAGTGACTGAGTACTTTATACCATTGAGTGACTGAGTACATTATACCATTGAGTGACTGAGTACATTATACAGTTGAGTGACTGAGTACGTTAAACAGTTGAGTGACTGAGTACTTTATACCGTTGAGTGACTGAGTACGTTATACAACTGAATGACTACTTTATACAGTTGAGTGACTGAGTACTTTATACAGTTAAGTGTCTGAGTACTTTATACAACTGAAAGACTACTTTATACCATTGAGTGACTGAGTACTTTATAGTGTTGAGTTACTGAGTACTTTATACAGTTGAGTGACTGAGTACTTTATACAGTTGAGTGACTGAGTACTTTATACAGTTGAGTGACTGAGTACTTTATACCATTGATTGACTGAGTACTTTATACCATTGAGTGACTGAGTACGTTAAACAGTTGAGTGACTGAGTACTTTATACCGTTGAGTGACTGAGTACTTTATACAGTTGAGTGACTGAGTACTTTATACCATTGAGTACTTTATACCGTTGAGTGACTGAGTACTTTATACAGTTGAGTGAGTACTTTATACCATTGAGTGACTGAGTACTTTATACCATTGAGTGGCAGAGTACTTTATACAGTTCTGACTGAGTACTTTATTCTATTGAGTGATTGAGTACTTTATACAGTTGAGTGACTGAGTACTTTATACCATTGAGTGATTGAGTACTTTATACAGTTCAGTGACTGAGTACTTTATACAGCTGAGCAAAAACTTTACACTTGAAAGCGAATAAAAGCATTAATAAAAGTCAATGCTAACCCTAACTCTGCACAAAATATACTAAAAACATTAGTAATGGGGGTCATTCCGAGTTGTTCGCCCGTTATTTTTTTCTCGCAACGGAGCATTAGTCGCGAATGCGCATGCGCAATGTCCGCAGTGCGACTGCGCCAAGTAAATTTGCTATGCAGTTAGGAATTTTACTCACGGCATTACAAGGTTTTTTCTTCGTTCTGGTGATCGTAATGTGATTGACAGGAAGTGGGTGTTTCTGGGCGGAAACTGGCCGTTTTATGGGAGTGTGTGAAAAAACGCTACCGTTTCTGGGAAAAACGCGGGAGTGGCTGGAGAAACGGAGGAGTGTCTGGCCGAACGCTGGGTGTGTTTGTGACGTCAAACCAGGAACGACAAGCACTGAACTGATCGCACTGGCAGAGTAAGTCTCGAGCTACTCAGAAACTGCACAGAGAAGTATTTTCGCAATATTGCGAATCTTTCGTTCGCAATTTTGATAAGCTAAGATTCACTCCCAGTAGGCGGCGGCTTAGCGTGTGCAAAGCTGCTAAAAGCAGCTTGCGAGCGAACAACTCGGAATGACCCCCAATGTCAGAAAAGTTTAAAGGAACAAGGAGATCTGTTGGCTAAGAGGTCAGTAGCGTTATGTAGACAGTGTAACCATTGTCATCTCCCACTGGGAACATGTTCACTCCAATTTCTCTAACGTCCTAGTGGATGCTGGGGACTCCGTAAGGACCATGGGGAATAGACGGGCTCCGCAGGAGACAGGGCATTTTAAGAAAGAATTTGGATACTGGTGTGCTCTGGCTCCTCCCTCTATGTCCCTCCTCCAGACCTCAGTTTGAATCTGTGCCCGGACGAGCTGGGTGCTACTTAGTGAGCTCTCCTGAGCTTGCTATAAGAAAGTATTTTGTTAGGTTTTTTATTTTCAGAGAGATCTGCTGGCAACAGACTCTCTGCTACGTGGGACTGAGGAGAGAGAAGCAGCCCTACTCACTGAAGATAGGTCCTGCTTCTTAGGCTACTGGACACCATTAGCTCCAGAGGGATCGTACACAGGATCGCACCCTTGGTCGTCCGATCCTGGAGCCGCGCCGCCGTCCCCCTCGCAGAGCCAGAAGACAGAAGCCGGCAGACAGAAGCAAGAAGACTTCGAAATCGGCGGCAGAAGACTCCAGTCTTCATATGAGGTAGCGCACAGCACTGCAGCTGTGTGCCATTGCTCCCACACTAAACCCACATACTCCGGTCACTGTAGGGTGCAGGGCGCAGGGGGGGGGTGCCCTGGGCAGCAATTAGAGACCTCTTTGGCAAAAGTTTGCATAATATACACTTGGGCACTGTATATATGATAGAGCCCCCGCCAAAATTCTACATGAAAGCGGGACAGAAGCCCGCCGTCGAGGGGGCGGGGCTTCTTCCTCAGCACTCACCAGCGCCATGTTTTTTCTCCACAGCACCGCTGAGAGGAAGCTCCCCTGTCTCTCCCCTGCAGTTACACAGTAGAAGAGGGTAAAAAGAGAGGGGGGGGGGCACATAATTAGGCGCAAAAATCAATATAAACAGCAGCTACTGGGTTAACATTAAGTTACTGTGTTATTCCTGGGTTAATAGCGCTGGGGTGTGTGCTGGCATACTCTCTCTCTGTCTCTCCAAAGGGCCTTATGGGGGAATTGTCTTCAGATGAGCATTCCCTGAGTGTGTGGTGTGTCGGTACGCGTGTGTCGACATGTTTGAGGTAAAAGGCTCCCCTAAGGAGGAGATGGAGCAAATGTGTGTGAGGGTGTCTCCGTCGACAACGCCGACACCTGTTTGGATATGTGTAATTAAGTGCTTAGGTGAATTTATTGCACAAAAGATTAGAGAACAGACAGGAAATCTACCCATGTCTGTCCCTATGTCGCAGAGACCTTTAGAGTCTCTCAATGCTCACTATCCAAAATAATAGACACTGATATCGACACGGAGTTTGACTCCAGTGTCGACTACGATAATGCAAAGTTACAGCCAAAAGGGCAGAAAAGTATTCAATATATGATTATTGTAATAAAAGATGATTTGCATATCACTGATGACTCATCTGTCCCTGACACAAGGGTACACATGTTTAAGGGGAAGAAAGCTGAGGTAAATTTCCCTCCTCTCATGAAGAAAAAGAGCGGGAATCTCCAGACAAGAGACTGCAGTTTCCCACAAAGAATTCTCAGGCAGTATCCTTTCCCCACTAGGGCCAGGATATGATGGGAATCTTCCCCTAGGGTGTCACGTTTGCCCAAAAGGTAGCCCTGACGTAACAGCTATTCTCAGGGATCCTGCAGATAGCGTGCACATTCTGGTACACTACTCAGACCGGCGATTGTGTCGGCATGGGTTTATAGCGCTGTGGCAGCGTGGACAGGTACCTTATCAGCAGAGATTGAGACCCTAGTATGTATATAGATAGATATATATATGTATATATAGAGAGATATATATATATTAAAGATGCTGTCTTAAGAGATATGTATATATAAAACATGCCCAAAGAGACATGAGTATACTGGGTCCTAGAGTCAAAGCTATGTCGATTTCTGCTTGACGTGTCCTGTAGAATATGCAATGGACAGATGATGCCGACTTAAGAGGCATATAGAAGGCTGAGGATTGTGTGGAGAAGGGTTCTCGGACCTGGTCTCCACAGCTATAGCTGGTAATTCTGATATTTTGCCTTATATTCCTGCACAGCCTAGGAAAGCATGACATTATCAAATGCAGCCTTTCGAATAAAGAAACAAGAAAGTCCGAGGTGCGTCCTTTCTTGCCAGAGGCGGGGGCAGAGGAAGGAGCTGCACAACACAGCTAGTTCCCAGGAACAGAAGTCCTCCCCGGCCTCTACAAAAATCCACCGCATGTCGCTGGGGCTCCACAGGCGGAGCTAAGCCCGGTGGGGGCACGCCTTCGTAAGTTCAGCCACAAGTGGGTTCACTCCCTGTTAGATCCCTGGGCAATAGATATTGTGTCTCAGGGATACAAGCTGGACTTTGAGAAGATGCCCTCTCACCGACGGCCCTGCCGGCTTCCCTTCATGAGAGGGAAACAGTGTTAACTGTAATTCACAATTGTATCTTCAACAGGTGGTGGTCAAGGTTCCCCTCCTTCAACAAGGAGGGGGTTATTATTCGACCATGTTGTAGTCCCGAAACCAGACGGTTCGGTCAGACCCATATTGAATTTAAAATCCCTGAACATATACCTGAAAAGGTTCAAGTTCAAGATGGAATCGCTAAGAGCGGTCATTGCAAGCCTGAAAGGGGGAGATTTTATGTTGACTCGGGACATAAAGGATGCATACCTTCATGTCCCCATTTATCCACCTCATCAGGCGTACCTCAGAATTGCGGTATGGGATTGTCATTACCAATTTCAGACGTTGCCGTTTGGTCTCTCCACGGCCTTGAGAATATTCACCAAGGTAATGGCGGAAATGATGGTGCTCCTGCGGAAGCAAGGTGTCACTATTATCACGTACTTGGACGATCTCCTCATAAAAGCGAGATCAAGAGAGCAGTTGCAGAACAGCGTATCACTTTCTCTGGAAGTGTAACGGCAACACGGCTGGATTCTATATATTCTAAAGTCGCAGTTGGTTCCTACAGCTCATCTGCCTCTCCTAGGCATGATCCTAGACACAGACCAGAAAAGGGTTTATCTCCCGATAGAGAGAGCTCAGGAGCTCGTGACACTGGTCAAGAATCTATTAAAACCGAAACAGGTGTCAGTGCATCACTGCACTCGAGTCCTGGGAAGGAGGGTGGCATCATACGAGGCCATTCCCTTTGGCAGGTTCCATGCGAGGACCTTCCAATGGGACTTACTGGACAAGTGGTCCGGATCACATCTTCAGATTATCCCCCAGGGCCAGGGTGTCTCTCCTGTGGTGGCTGCAGAGTGCTCACCTTCTCGAAGGTCGCAGATTCGGCATTCAGGACTGGGTCCTGGTGACCACGGACGCAAGCCTCCGAGAGTGGGGGGCAGTCACACAGGGAAGACATTTCCAAGGGCTGTGGTCAAGGCAGAAGACTTGCCTTCACATCAATATCCTGGAACTAAGGGCCATATACAACGCCCTAAGTCAAGCGGAGTCCCTGCTTCGCGACCAACCGGTTCTGATTCAGTCAGACAATATCACCGCAGTGGCTCATGTAAACCGCCAAGGCGGCACAAGGAGCAGGGTGGCGATGGTAGAAGCCACCAGAATTCTTCGCTGGGCGGAGAATCACGTAAGCGCACTGTCAGCAGTGTTCATTCCGGGAGTGGACAACTGGGAAGCAGACTTCCTCAGCAGGCACGACCTCCACCCGGGAGAGTGGGGACTTCATCAAGAAGTCTTCACGCAGATTGCAAGTCGGTGGGAACTGCCACAAGTAGACATGATGGCATCCCGCCTCAACAAAAAGCTACAGAGGTATTGCGCCAGGTCAAGAGACCCTCAGGCGATAGCTGTAGACGCACTAGTGACACCGTGGGTGTTCCAGTCGGTCTATGTATTTCCTCCTCTTCCTCTCATACCCAAGGTGCTAAGAATCATAAGAAGAAGAGGAGTGAGAACAATACTCATTGTTCCGGATTGGCCAAGAAGGACTTGGTATCCGGATCTGCAAGAAATGCTCACAGAGGACCCATGGCCTCTGCCTCTAAGACAGGACTTGTGCAACAGGGACCCTGTCTGTTCCAAGACTTACCGCGGCTGCGTTTGACGGCATGGCGGCTGAACGCCGGATCCTAGCAGAAAAAGGCTTTCCGGATGAGGTTATTCCTACGCTGATAAAGGCTAGGAAGGACGTGACGGCTAAACATTATCACCGCATATGGCGAAAATATGTTGCTTGGTGTGAGGCCAGGAATGCCCCTACGGAGGAATTCCAGCTGGGCCGTTTCCTTCACTTCCTACAGTCGGGAGTGACTTTGGGCCTGAAATTGGGTTCCTTTAAGGTCCAGATTTCGGCCCTATCCATTTTCTTTAAAAAAAACAAAAACTGGCTTCTCTTCCTGAAGTCCAGACGTTTGTAAAGGGAGTGCTGCATATTCAGCCCCCTTTTGTGCCTCCAGTGGCACCTTGGGATCTTAACGTGGTGTTGAGTTTCCTGAAGTCACACTGGTTTGAGCCACTTAAAACCGTAAAGTTAAAATTTCTCACGTGGAAGGTGGTCATGCTATTAGCCTTGGCTTCAGCTAGGCATGTGTCAGAATTAGCGGCTTTGTCACATAAAAGCCCCTATCTGGTTTTCCATATGGACAGGGCGGAATTGCGGACCCGTCCGCAATTTCTCCCAAAAGTGGTGTCATCTTTTCATATGAACCAACCTATTGTGGTGCCTGTGGCTACTCGTGACTTGGAGGATTCCGAGTTACTAGATGTGGTCAGGGCTTTGAAGGTTTATGTAGCCAGAACGGCTAGAGTCAGGAAAACTGAGTCACTGTTTATCCTGTATGCACCCAACAAGCTGGGTGCTCCTGCTTCAAAGCAAACTATTGCTCGCTGGATCTGTAACACGATTCAGCAGGCTCATTCTGCGGCTGGATTGCCGCTGCCAAAATCAGTAAAAGCCCATTCCACAAGGAAGGTGGGCTCTTCTTGGGTGGCTGCCCGAGGGGTCTCGGCATTACAGCTTTGCCGAGCAGCTACTTGGTCGGGTTCAAACACTTTTGCAAAGTTCTACAAGTTTGATACCCTGGCTGAGGAGGACCTTGTGTTTGCTCATTCGGTGCTGCAGAGTCATCCGCACTCTCCCGCCCGTTTGGGAGCTTTGGTATAATCCCCATGGTCCTTACGGAGTGCCCAGCATCCACTAGGACGTTAGAGAAAATAAGATTTTACTTACCGGTAAATCTATTTCTCGTAGTCCGTAGTGGATGCTGGGCGCCCGTCCCAAGTGCGGACTTCTTCTGCAATACTTGTATATAGTTATTGCTTAAAGAAGGGTTATGTTATGGTTGCATCAGGGTTGAACTGATGCTCCGTTGTTGTTCATACTGTTAACTGGGTAAGGTTATCACATGTTATACGGTGTGATTGGTGTGACTGGTATGAGTCTTACCCTGGATTCCAAAATCCTTTCCTTGTACTGTCAGCTCTTCCGGGCACAGTTTCTCTAACTGAGGTCTGGAGGAGGGGCATAGAGGGAGGAGCCAGTGCACACCAGAATCTAAATTCTTTCTTAAAGTGCCCTGTCTCCTGTCTCCATGGTCCTTACGGAGTCCCCAGCATCCACTACAGACTACGAGAAATAGATTTACCGGTAAGTAAAATCTTATTATTTTGATTATAGTTGTATTACAAGTTGTTACATATTACAGTGGTGGGAGCTGCCAGGCTGAGCTGCCGTGCCTGGCTCACATTGCCGACACAGTCTCCTAACATCACTGAGGACATGTTTGCCTTCACTGGTTTACCTGTAGAACACTACCTAACAGCCATGTCGCACAGCAAGCCGGGCTGTCCACTGTACTGACTATATATGGAATAGCTGACAACTATAGAGGCTTTATACAGTATATTAGTGGCTGAATACAAACGTTACATTCACAAGTGGGGTGTGGAGCGGTTCGTAAATATAAAGGGATACGTTTAATTTACCGGCTGTTGGGATCCCAACGGTCAGTATACGGACGCCGGAATCCCAACAGCCGACAATGCTGCCTGCCACCGAGTCAACAAGGGGGCTCTTAGCACTTACCCTGCTGCCGACATTCTGGACGACGGGATGCCGCTGTCGGGATATTGACAGCCGGTATCCCATCCGCCGGTCACCAATACCAAACCCAATATAAACATGCATGCAATGCTGAATGTAATATATGGCTGGCTTCCTGTTCCCAGGGATCAGCAATGCTGTGCGATTCACATCTACCAAAGCATACAGGACGAAGCATTCTGCTTCACTTCTCCTTCTAAGCCCGTCCCCAGACTCCTGTGAAACTAGCCAATGGGAGTCTGGGGCGGGCTTAGAAGGAGAAGTGAAGCTGAATGCCTGTGTCCTGGGGGCTGTGAATGGCACATCACTGCTGATCCCCGGGGACAGGCATCCAGCACATATATTACATTGAACATTGCATATATGTTTATATTTGCTAACCGACCCCTCCCATGCAAAGTGTGGTGTGTACCGCTGCAGTCACCACTGGACATGGGGATCAGTTTCTTAAGAGTATGGTGTCCTGTGTGAGCCATAAAGCATATGTGTGAACAACCATTTCAGCAACACACCTGCAACAACTCAACATAACACTCCCATAAGACTGGCAATCTCACTGCAGGGGCATAGAGAGCCACTCGGGACCCTGGTAATGAACCCCCCGTTGTGGCTTAAAAAGGCGAGTCCACACTCCCTTTAAATAATGGAATTTAAAAAATTAATAATTGGGGCCCCATTAATTACAGTGGGCGTCATTCTAATGCGGGGGGGGGGGGGGGGGGGGCAGGAGGGGACGCAGGGGAGGGCACGTGCTTCCTCCCTGCTTGTGGGAAGCGAATACCACCTCAGCCTGGTGCCATCTTCCCAGTGATATTTGGGAAAAAGGAGATTTATGAAGAACTTACCTTTGTTAAATCTCTTTCGGCGAGGTACACTGGGTTCCACAGGGATAACATCGGGGTGTAGAGTTGGATCTTGATCCGAGGCACCAACAGGCTAAAAGTTTTGACTGTTCTCAGGATGCTTAGCGCTGCCTCCTCTATAACCCCGCCTCCGTGCACAGGAGCTCAGTTTTGTTAATCAGTCCAATGCAGTAGCAGGTAAAAGAGACGACAACTGTTAGTAGCCACATACACCACATTCTCACGACAGGAGAAGGTACCAGTGGCTAATGCCATACAAACCCAAAGAAGCTAAGTACGTCAGGGTGGGCGCCCTGTGGAACCCAGTGTACCTCGCAGAAAGGGATTTAACACCGGTAAGTTCTTACCATAAATCTCCTTTTCTGCAGCGGGGTACACTGGGGTTCCACAGTGATAACATCGGGGATGTCCTAAAGCAGTTCCTCATGGGAGGGGATGCACTGTAGCGGGCACAAGAACCTGGCGTCCAAAGGAGGCATCCTGGGAGGCGGAAGTATCGAAGGCATAGAACCTTATGAACGTGTTCACTGAGGACCACGTAGCCGCCTTGCACAACTGTTCAAGGGTCGCACCACGGTGGGCCACCCAAGAAGATCCAACACACCGAGTAGAATGGGCTTTGTTGGTAGCAGAAGCTGGAAGGCCAGCATGTACATAAGCATGTGTAATCACCATTCTAATCCATCTGGTCAAGGTCTGCTTGTGAGCAGGCCAGACACGTTTGTGAAAACCAAAAAGGACAAAGAGGGAATCACATCTCCTAAGAGAAGCTGTCCTCTTCACATAAATACGGAGAACCTGTACCACATCCAAAGACCGCTCTTTGGAGGATAAACCCGGAGATGTAAAGGC
This sequence comes from Pseudophryne corroboree, assembly GCF_028390025.1. Taxonomy (NCBI): domain Eukaryota; kingdom Metazoa; phylum Chordata; class Amphibia; order Anura; family Myobatrachidae; genus Pseudophryne; species Pseudophryne corroboree. The sequence goes on along the minus strand of NC_086452.1, from coordinate 38,869,731 downwards.
TGGAAGCACAATCTCTTGGTTAAGGTGGAAAGATGACACCACCTTAGGTAGATAACCAGGGCGAGTTCGAAGAACCGCACGGTCACGATGTAAAATCAGAAAGGGTGACCGACAGGACTAGGCACCCAAGTCTGAAACTCGTCTAGCAGAGGCAATAGCCAGCAGAAACAAGACCTTAAGAGTAAGCCATTTAAGGTCCACAGACTCAAGAGGTTCAAACGGAGACTCTTGTAAGGCCTCCAGAACAACCGACAAATCCCAAGGGGACACAGGCGGAACATAGGAAGGTTGAATACGTAAAACACCCTGAGTGAATGTATGAACATCAGGCAGAGTCGCAATTTTTCTCTGAAACCATATCAACAAGGCAGAAATATGAACCTTGAGGGAGGCCAGACGAAGGCCTAAGTCCAGGTCCTGTTGCAGAAAAGCCAAGAGATTGGCAGTAATGAACTTGTATGCATCATAAATGTTAGTTGCACACCAAGCAAAATAAGAATTCCAGACCCTATGATAAATCCAAGCAGAAGCCGGTTTACGGGCCTTTAATATAGTTTGAATGACCACCTCCGAAAAACCTTTGGCCCTCAGTATGGAAGCTTCAAGAGCCACGCCGTCAAAGCCAGCTGGGCCAAATCCTGGTAGGCACAAGGGCCCTGAACGAGGAGGTCTGGACGCGGAAGCAGAAGAGGACGCTCTATCGAGAGACCCTGCAGGTCTGGGAACCAATGCCGTCTGGGCCACGCCGGAGCGAGTAGAAGTAGTATTTCTCCTTCTTGCTTGAACTTCCTTATCACCCTGGGCAGAAGTGACATCGGAGGGAACACATACGGCAGCCGAAAGTTCCATGAAATTGCCAGTGCATCCACGAACGCTGCTTGAGGATCCCTTGTCCTTGCTCCAAAGACCGGAACCTTGTGATTGTGTCGAGACGCCATCAGGTCTACATCTGGTAGTCCCCACTTGTCCACTAGGAGTTGAAAGACCTCCGGATGCAGGCTCCACTCTCCAGCGTGTACGTCCTGATGACTGAGGAAGTCCGCTTCCCAGTTTAGGACCCCCGGAATGAACACTGCCGATATGGCTGGCAGATGGCGTTCCGCCCAACGGAGGATCTTTGACACTTCCATCAGTGCTTTGCTGCTTCGAGTGCTGCCCTGATGATTTATGTACGCCACCGTGGTGGCGTTGTCTCACTGTACTTGAACAGGCCTGTTCTGTACTAGAGGCAGGCCTAGTGTCAACGCATTGAACACTGCTGGCAATTCCATAATGTTTTTTTGGGAGGAGAGATTCCTCCCTGGTCCACCGACCCTGAAGAGAGTGTTGCTCCAACACCACGCCCCAACCCCGCAGACTGGCATCCGTTGTCAGAAGTACCCAGTTGGAGATCCAGAATGGACGACCCCTGCTCAGTTTTTGGTCCTGCAGCCACCAGGTCAGTTACAGACGGACCTCCGGAGTCAAGGAAACCATGTGAGACCTGATCCGGTGAGGCAGGCCATCCCACTCGGAGAGTTTTAACCTCTGAAGAGGGTGGGAATGAAATTGAGCGTACTCCACCATGTCAAAAGCCGACACCATGAAGCCTAGTACTTGCATCGCTGAGTGTTTTGACAAACGTGGGCAAGAGAGGAAGCATCTTATCTTGTCTTGAAGCTTCAAGACCTTCTCCGGAGACAAAACAACCGCTGTTTGTGGGTGTCCAATAGTGCTCCCAGGTGCACCATGCTCTGAGCAGAAATCAGGGAAGACTTCTTCCAGTTGATGAGCCTTCCGTGGGCTTGCATGAATTGGACCGTCAGTTTCAGATGACGAAGGATAACCTCTAGAGAGTTCACCAGGATCAACAAGTCGTCAAGATACGGCAGGATCCTGATACCTTGACAGCGGAGTAGGGCCATCATGACTGCCATGACCTTTGTGAAAACTCAAGGAGCCGAGGTCAGACCAAAAGGCAAGGCCTGGAGTTGAAAATGTAGGTTGCCAATAGCAAACCGCAGGTATTGTTGATGCGACACTGCAATAGGTATATTCAGGTAAGTATCCTGTATGTCCAGGGACACCATATAGTCCTTGGGCTTCAGGGCCAGAACAATAGAGCGAAGAGTTTCCATACAGAATTTGGAGACTTTCACAAATTTGTTCAAAGGCATGAGGTTGAGAATGGGCCAGGAAGATCCATTCGGTTTCGGAACTAGGAACAGCCTTGAATAGTACCCCCTGCCTCTCTGAGCCAGAGGCGCCGGCATTACCACTCCCGTGTCCAGGAGGGATTGTACCACCAGATGGAGAGTTTTTGCTTTTACTGGATCCGAAGGGACGGTTTTTGAGCAAAACTGGCGAGGGGGGCGTGTCTTGAAAGAGATGGCGTATCCGTGAGTGACGACTTCCCTTACCCAGGCGTCCGAAGTGGTTTGTGACCATACCTGAGTAAACCATAGAAGTCGGCCTCCCACCCTGGGATCGCCCAGGGGGAGGCCCGCTCCGTCATGCAGCAGGCTGGTCTGTTTTGGTAGCAGGCTGACGGGCAGCCCAGGCAAGTTTAGGTTTGGGCTTAGTAGATTTGGAAGTGCGAGCCTGTTTTGGGTTCGCCTGACCCTTTGCTTTACCTGGAGGTTGAAAGGAACAAAAGGAAGTACTCTTAGCCTTCGGAGCCGAAGGAGTAGTACTAGGTAGACATGCAGATGCTAAGTCAGCGACAATCTTGTTGAGATCTTCCCCAAAAAGAATATTTCCCTTAAAAGGGATAACCTCCAAGGTCTTTTTCGAGTCCAGATCTACAGACCATGACCGCAACCAGAGGATCCGGCGAGCCAGAATAGACGTGGTAGACGCTTTGGCCGCTAGGATACCCGCATCACATTCCACCTCCTGAATATAATGAGAGGCTGTAACAATGTAAGAAAGACACTGTTTAGCATTATCAGGAAAATTAGACGGTAATTCAGCTTTAACTTCCTGAAACCAGGCCTTTATAGCTTTAGCAGCCCAAGAGGCCGCAATAGTAGGCCTATGCACAGCTCCAGCCAGAGTGTAAATGGACTTCAAGCAACCCTCCACACGTTTATCCATCGGTTCCTTCAGAGAGGTGACGGTAGTGACAGGCAGAGCAGATGACACCACCAGATGTGGGACTTGTGAGTCCACCGGCGGCAGTGTTTCCCAATTTTTGCTTAACTCTACAGCGAGGGGATAACGAGCTAGCATCTTTTTGGACAGGGAGTATTTCTTCCTGGATATTCCCAGGATTCCTGACGTATGTCAACTAAATGGTCAGAATGTGGTAAGACTAACTTAGTAACCTTCTGACGCTTGAACTTATCTGGTTTCTTAGAGGTAGCCGGGGGTTGTTCATCATCATCAATTTGAAGAATCAGCCTGATAGCCTCTAAGAGGTCAGGAACATCCACTTGAGTCAGGGATTCCCCATCAGATGCATCTGCATCAGTGTCTGAGGGGTCGGTATATGCGCCATCATCATCAGATGAAGTATCTGTAACATGCATGGATTGTGAGGATGTAATGGCCCGCTTAGATGACACCTTGGTCTTAGGCAGGCGAGGGTTAGGATTTTGCTTGGCCAAAGACTGATTTAATTGCTGTAACAGAGAGGGCAGAGTATCTGCCCATGGCAGATTAACAGCAGGGACAATGGGGGTAATTTCAAGTTGATCGCAGCAGGAAATTTTTTAGCAGTTGGGCAATACCATGTGCACTACAAGGGAGGCAGATATAACATGTGCAGAGAGAGTTAGATTTGGGTGGGTTATTTTGTTTCTGTGCAGGGTAAATACTGGCTGCTTTATTTTTACACTGCAATTTAGATTGCAGATTGAACTCACCCCACCCAAATCTAACTCTCTCTGGAAATGTTATATCTGCCTGTTTTGCCCAACTGCTAAAAAATTTCCTGCTGCGATCAACTCAGAATTACCCCCAATATGTGGCTGTAATGGCACAGGAGGTCCCATAGGGGGCGCAAGTCTAGTTTTCAGCGTAGTCAGTAAATTAGAAAATGTAGCCCACGGCGGGTCATTAGTTGCCCCCGTTGCAAAAAACTGACTGGGGGTTACAAAACCCCCAGTACCTGAACCCTCAGCTGCAATATTTTCCTCAGAGACATCCATGGCATAAACACTGCAGAACGCAGGGTCAGCCACAGAATCCCCACCATGCTGAGCTGACATTGGCCCTCATTCCGAGTTGTTCGCTCGCTAGCTGCTTTTAGCAGCATTGCACATGCTAGGCCGCCGCCTACTGGGAGTATACCTTAGCTTAGCAGAATAGCGAACGAAAGATTAGCAGAACTGCTACTAAATAATTCCTTGCAGTTTCTGAGTAGCTCCAGACCTACTCCTAGATTGCGATCAGCTCAGTCCGTTTAGTTCCTGGTTTGACGTCACAAACACGCCCTGCGTTCGGCCAGCCACTCCCCCGTTTCTCCAGACACTCCCTTGTTTTTCCCTGACACGCCTGCGTTTTTTAGCACACTCCCGGAAAACGCTCAGTTACCACACCCCTTTCCTGTCAATCATTCACCGATCAGCAGTGAGACTGAAAATCGTCATTCGAACACCAGCAAATCTACTAAGTTTTGTCTAAAATAACTTAGCGCATGCGCTCTGCGTACCATGCGCATGCGCAGTTAGCAACAAATCACAGCATAGCGAAAATCAGCAACGAGCGAACAATTCGGAATGACCACCATTATACGAAAGCCTTACCGTAGGGTAAAAAGTACAATAAAAGCAGACAAAATACCTGACAAAAAAGGATTTAAGAGGCAAATGGTGACTGTAAAACACATAGAAAAATACCAATATAGTATATCCTGTGAGACCCTATATAATATGAGAACCCTGATGCACTTAGCCCCCCTCAAGGTACAGAATATAGGGATAGCAATATATGTGAGATACACGGAATGGAAATCACACAGCAGCTATTGGCACACACACACAGTCACATGTACAATGCAGAAGTTATCACAAACAACAATAAAACTGCACTGGACTAGCAATACTAAGTAACTGCACTACTTAAGTAAAGCTAATTAGATATCTGGGGTCATTCCGAGTTGTTCGTTCGTTGCCAATTTTCGCTATGCTGCGATTTGTTGCAAATTGCGCATGCGCAAGGCACGCAGGGCGCATGCGCTTAGTTATTTAACTAAAAACTTAGTAGATTTGCTGTGGATCCTGCGGCGCTTTTCAGTTGCACTGCTGATCGGTGAATGATTGACAGGAAAGGGGCGTTTCTGGGTGGTAACTGAGCGTTTTCCAGGAGTGTGCTAAAAAACGCAGGCGTGTCAGGGAAAAACGCGGGAGTGTCTGGAGTAACGGGGGAGTGGCTGGCCGAACGCAGGGCGTGTTTGTGACGTCAAACCAGGAACTAAACTGACTGAGGTGATCGCAATCTAGCAGTAGGTCTGGAGCTACTCAGAAACTGCAAAGAATTATTTAGTAGCAGTTCTGCTAATCTTTTGCTATTCTGCTAAGCTAAGATACACTCCCAGAGGGTGGCGGCCTAGCGTGTGCAATGCTGCTAAAAGCAGCTAGCGAGCGAACAACTCGGAATGAGGGCCATAGTTATAACAATGCACAGTAAAGACTGGATGTATATTAGAGATGTGCACTTGAAATTTTTCGGGTTTTGTGTTTTGGTTTTGGGTTCGGTTCCGCGGCCGTGTTTTGGGTTCGACCGCGTTTTGGCAAAACCTCACCGAATTTTTTTTGTCGGATTCGGGTGTGTTTTGGATTCGGGTGTTTTTTTCAAAAAACACTAAAAAACAGCTTAAATCATAGAATTTGGGGGTCATTTTGATCCCAAAGTATTATTAACCTCAAAAACCATAATTTCCACTCATTTTCAGTCTATTCTGAACACCTCACACCTCACAATATTATTTTTAGTCCTAAAATTTGCACCGAGGTCGCTGGATGACTAAGCTAAGCGACCCTAGTGGCCGACACAAACACCTGGCCCATCTAGGAGTGGCACTGCAGTGTCACGCAGGATGGCCCTTCCAAAAAACACTCCCCAAACAGCACATGACGCAAAGAAAAAAAGAGGCGCAATGAGGTAGCTGTGTGAGTAAGCTAAGCGACCCTAGTGGCCGACACAAACACCTGGCCCATCTAGGAGTGGCACTGCAGTGTCACGCAGGATGGCCCTTCCAAAAAAAACACTCCCCAAACAGCACATGACACAAAGAAAAAAAGAGGCGCAATGAGGTAGCTGTGTGAGTAAGCTAAGCGACCCTAGTGGCCGACACAAACACCTGGCCCATCTAGGAGAGGCACTGCAGTGTCACGCAGGATGGCCCTTCCAAAAAACACTCCCCAAACAGCACATGACGCAAAGAAAAAAAGAGGCGCAATGAGGTAGCTGTGTGAGTAAGCTAAGCGACCCTAGTGGCCGACACAAACACCTGGCCCATCTAGGAGTGACACTACAGTGTCACGCAGGATGGCCCTTCCAAAAAACACTCCCCAAACAGCACATGACGCAAAGAAAAAAAGAGGCGCAATGAGGTAGCTGTGTGAGTAAGCTAAGCGACCCTAGTGGCCGACACAAACACCTGGCCCATCTAGGAGTGGCACTGCAGTGTCACGCAGGATGGCCCTTCCAAAAAACACTCCCCAAACAGCACATGACGCAAAGAAAAAAAGAGGCGCAATGAGGTAGCTGTGTGAGTAAGCTAAGCGACCCTAGTGGCCGACACAAACACCTGGCCCATCTAGGAGTGGCACTGCAGTGTCACGCAGGATGGCCCTTCCAAAAAAACACTCCCCAAACAGCACATGACGCAAAGAAAAAAAGAGGCGCAATGAGGTAGCTGTGTGAGTAAGCTAAGCGACCCTAGTGGCCGACACAAACACCTGGCCCATCTAGGAGTGGCACTGCAGTGTCACGCAGGATGGCCCTTCCAAAAAACATTCCCCAAACAGCACATGACGCAAAGAAAAAAAGAGGCGCAATGAGGTAGCTGTGTGAGTAAGCTAAGCGACCCTAGTGGCCGACACAAACACCTGGCCCATCTAGGAGTGGCACTGCAGTGTCACGCAGGATGGCCCTTCCAAAAAAAACACTCCCCAAACAGCACATGACACAAAGAAGAAAAGAGGCGCAATGAGGTAGCTGTGTGAGTAAGCTAAGCGACCCTAGTGGCCGACACAAACACCTGGCCCATCTAGGAGTGGCACTGCAGTGTCACGCAGGATGGCCCTTCAAAAAAATACTCCCCAAACAGCACATGACGCAAAGAAAAATTAAAGAAAAAAGAGGTGCAAGATGGAATTGTCCTTGGGCCCTCCCACCCACCCTTATGTTGTATAAACAGGACATGCACACTTTAACCAACTCATCATTTCAGTGACAGGGTCTGCCACATGACTGTGACTGAAATGACGGGTTGGTTTGGACCCCCACCAAAAAAGAAGCAATTAATCTCTCCTTGCACAAACTGGCTCTACAGAGGCAAGATGTCCACCTCATCATCATCCTCCGATATATCACCGTGTACATCCCCCTCCTCACAGATTATCAATTCGTCCCCACTGGAATCCACCATCTCAGCTCCCTGTGTACTACTTTGTGGAAGCAATTGCTGCTGGTCAATGTCTCCACGGAGGAATTGATTATAATTCATTTTAATGAACATCATCTTCTCCACATTTTCTGGAAGTAACCTCGTACGCCGATTGCTGACAAGGTGAGCGGCGGCACTAAACACTCTTTCGGAGTACACACTTGTGGGAGGGCAACTTAGGTAGAATAAAGCCAGTTTGTGCAAGGGCCTCCAAATTGCCTCTTTTTCCTGCCAGTATAAGTACGGACTGTCTGACGTGCCTACTTGGATGCGGTCACTCATATAATCCTCCACCATTCTTTCAATGGGGAGAGAATCATATGCAGTGACAATAGACGACATGTCCGTAATCGTTGGCAGGTCCTTCAGTCCGGACCAGATGTCAGCATCAGCAGTCGCTCCAGACTGCCCTGCATCACCGCCAGCGGGTGGGCTCGGAATTCTGAGCCTTTTCCTCGCACCCCCAGTTGCGGGAGAATGTGAAGGAGGAGATGTTGACAGGTCGCGTTCCGCTTGACTTGACAATTTTCTCACTAGCAGGTCTTTGAACCCCAGCAGACTTGTGTCTGCCGGAAAGAGAGATCCAAGGTAGGTTTTAAATCTAGGATCGAGCACGGTGGCCAAAATGTAGTGATCTGATTTCAACAGATTGACCACCCGTGAATCCTTGTTAAGCGAATTAAGGGCTCCATCCACAAGTCCCACATGCCTAGCGGAATCGCTCCGTGTTAGCTCCTCCTTCAATGTCTCCAGCTTCTTCTGCAAAAGCCTGATGAGGGGAATGACCTGACTCAGGCTGGCAGTGTCTGAACTGACTTCACGTGTGGCAAGTTCAAAGGGCAGCAGAACCTTGCACAACGTTGAAATCATTCTCCACTGCGCTTGAGACAGGTGCATTCCACCTCCTATATCATGCTCAATTGTATAGGCTTGAATGGCCTTTTGCTGCTCCTCCAACCTCTGAAGCATATATAGGGTTGAATTCCACCTCGTTACCACTTCTTGCTTCAGATGATGGCAGGGCAGGTTCAGGCGTTTTTGGTGGTGCTCCAGTCTTCTGTACGTGGTGCCTGTACGCCGAAAGTGTCCCGCAATTCTTCTTGCCACCGACAGCATCTCTTGCACGCCCCTGTCGTTTTTAAAAAAATTCTGCACCACCAAATTCAAGGTATGTGCAAAACATGGGACGTGCTGGAATTTGCCCATATTTAATGCACACTTTACCAATTAGCTCTCTGCGCTATTTATTATGGTATGGCTGATGTTCAAATGATCAAACTACAAATTTTACTATATTTCATATGTTTTAATACACATAAAAATTAGACCGGTCTAAAATATCATAAACAATGTAAAACAATAATAATCAGTATTATCAAAAATACTATAGACTTAACACAAGGAGGTGGAGCCAAGCTACTATATGCCCAGTTCTCGTAATGGACAAATAGTTTTAACTATACTTCAGTCCGCATATTAAACTTATTAAAATGCACATTCATTTATTTCTGTAACCCATGTAGGGATATGAGTTCCTTAAGTGCTTTTTAAAGATGAACAATGTTCCATATTCAACTGCTCGTCAGCAAAGACAGAAATAAAGCATGAAAATGCGCTCCTGGACGGAGCCTTACGTGTAATAACCGTCCGTGCTGTGTATCGCAAATTGAAGCCCCCAAAGGTCTGTGTCGCGGTCCCGGTTTCAGGGGATCAAGCGTCTGCAATGACGCCCGCTGATGACGAGGGTATCCAGCCACAGGGATCAACGAGACCGCACCGTTTTGGTGCTGCTTGCAAGCACCCAGGTCCCGGTCTCTCTCCTCTCAATTGCTGACGGGCTATTGTTGGTGGCGATGAACAGCAATATTGGTAGGTTCAAGAAGAATATATGGGTCCAAAATCCACACTTCTGACGCGTTTCGCTCCTTTTACAGAAGCTTTATCCAAGAACCTCCTTCAATGTCTCCAGCTTCTTCTGCAAAAGCCTGATGAGGGGAATGACCTGACTCAGGCTGGCAGTGTCTGAACTGACTTCACGTGTGGCAAGTTCAAAGGGCAGCAGAACCTTGCACAACGTTGAAATCATTCTCCACTGCGCTTGAGACAGGTGCATTCCACCTCCTATATCATGCTCAATTGTATAGGCTTGAATGGCCTTTTGCTGCTCCTCCAACCTCTGAAGCATATATAGGGTTGAATTCCACCTCGTTACCACTTCTTGCTTCAGATGATGGCAGGGCAGGTTCAGGCGTTTTTGGTGGTGCTCCAGTCTTCTGTACGTGGTGCCTGTACGCCGAAAGTGTCCCGCAATTCTTCTTGCCACCGACAGCATCTCTTGCACGCCCCTGTCGTTTTTTTAAAAATTCTGCACCACCAAATTCAAGGTATGTGCAAAACATGGGACGTGCTGGAATTTGCCCATATTTAATGCACACACAATATTGCTGGCGTTGTCCGATGCCACAAATCCACAGGAGAGTCCAATTGGGGTAAGCCATTCCGCAATGATCTTCCTCAGTTGCCGTAAGAGGTTTTCAGCTGTGTGCGTATTCTGGAAACCGGTGATACAAAGCGTAGCCTGCCTAGGAAAGAGTTGGCGTTTGCGAGATGCTGCTACTGGTGCCGCCGCTGCTGTTCTTGCGGCGGGAGTCCATACATCTACCCAGTGGGCTGTCACAGTCATATAGTCCTGACCCTGCCCTGCTCCACTTGTCCACATGTCCGTGGTTAAGTGGACATTGGGTACAACTGCATTTTTTAGGACACTGGTGAGTCTTTTTCTGACGTCCGTGTACATTCTCGGTATCGCCTGCCTAGAGAAGTGGAACCTAGATGGTATTTGGTAACGGGGGCACACTACCTCAAGAAATTGTCTAGTTCCCTGTGAACTAACGGCGGATACCGGACGCACGTCTAACACCAACATAGTTGTCAAGGCCTCAGTTATCCGCTTTGCAACAGGATGACTGCTGTGATATTTCATCTTCCTCGCAAAGGACTGTTGGACAGTCAATTGCTTACTGGAAGTAGTACAAGTGGTCTTCCGATTTCCCCTCTGGGATGACCATCGACTCCCAGCAGCAACAACAGCAGCGCCAGCAGCAGTAGGCGTTACACGCAAGGATGCATTGGAGGAATCCCAGGCAGGAGAGGACTCGTCAGAATTGCCAGTGACATGGCCTGCAGGACTATTGGCATTCCTGGGGAAGGAGGAAATTGACACTGAGGGAGTTGGTGGGGTGGTTTGCGTGAGCTTGGTTACAAGAGGAAGGGATTTACTGGTCAGTGGACTGATTCCGCTGTCGCCCAAAGTTTTTGAACTTGTCACTGACTTATTATGAATGCGCTGCAGGTGACGTATAAGGGAGGATGTTCCGAGGTGGTTAACGTCCTTACCCCTACTTATTACAGCTTGACAAAGGCAACACACGGCTAGACAAATGTTGTCCGCATTTCTGTTGAAATACTTCCACACCAAAGAGCTGATTTTTTTGGTATTTTGACCAGGCATGTCAATGGCCATATTCCTCCCACGGACAACAGGTGTCTCCCCGGGTGCCTGACTTAAACAAACCACCTCACCATCAGAATCCTCCTTGTCAATTTCCTCCCCAGCGCCAGCAACACCCATATCCTCCTCGTCCTGGTGTACTTCAACACTGACATCTTCAATCTGACTATCAGGAACTGGACTGCGGGTGCTCCTTCCAGCACTTGCAGGGGGCGTGCAAATGGTGGAAGGCGCATGCTCTTCACGTCCAGTGTTGGGAAGGTCAGGCATCGCAACCGACACAATTGGACTCTCCTTGTGGATTTGTGATTTCGAAGAACGCACAGTTCTTTGCTGTGCTTTTGCCAGCTTGAGTCTTTTCATTTTTCTAGCGAGAGGCTGAGTGCTTCCATCCTCATGTGAAGCTGAACCACTAGCCATGAACATAGGCCAGGGCCTCAGCCGTTCCTTGCCACTCCGTGTGGTAAATGGCATATTGGCAAGTTTACGCTTCTCCTCCGACGATTTTATTTTAGATTTTTGAGTCCTTTTTTTACTGATATTTTGTGTTTTGGATTTTACATGCTCTGTACTATGACATTGGGCATCGGCCTTGGCAGACGACGTTGCTGGCATTTCATCGTCTCGGCCATGACTAGTGGCAGCAGCTTCAGCACGAGGTGGAAGTGGATCTTGATCTTTCCCTATTTTTGGAACCTCCACATTTTTGTTCTCCATATTTTAATAGGCACAACTAAAAGGCACCTCAGGTAAACAATGGAGATGGATGGATACTAGTATACTTATGGATGACGAGCGACTGCCGACACAGAGGTAGCTACAGCCGTGGACTACCGTACTGTGTCTGCTGCTAATATAGACTGGATGATAATGAGATAAAATTAAAATATATATATATATCACACTAGTACTGCAGCCGGACAGGTATATATTATGTAATGACGGACCTGCTGGACACTGTCTGTCAGCACTGCAGACTCCTAAAATAAGCTAGTAGTATCAAGAAGATAGAAAAAAAAACCACGGGTAGGTGGTATACAATTATGGATGGACCAGCGACTGCCGACACAGAGGTAGCTACAGCCGTGGACTACCGTACTGTGTCTGCTGCTAATATAGACTGGATGATAATGAGATAAAATTAAAATATATATATATATATCACACTAGTACTGCAGCCGGACAGGTATATATTATGTAATGACGGACCTGCTGGACACTGTCTGTCAGCACTGCAGACTCCTAAAATAAGCTACTAGTATCAAGAAGATAGAAAAAAAAACCACGGGTAGGTGGTATACAATTATGGATGGACCAGCGACTGCCGACACAGAGGTAGCTACAGCCGTGGACTACCGTACTGTGTCTGCTGCTAATATCGACTGGATGATAATGAGATAAAATTAAAATATATATATATATCACACTAGTACTGCAGCCGGACAGGTATATATTATGTAATGACGGACCTGCTGGACACTGTCTGTCAGCACTGCAGACTCCTAAAGTAAGCTACTAGTATCAAGAAGATAGAAAAAAAAACCACGGGTAGGTGGTATACAATTATGGATGGACCAGCGACTGCCGACACAGAGGTAGCTACAGCCGTGGACTACCGTACTGTGTCTGCTGCTAATATAGACTGGATGATAATGAGATAAAATTAAAATATATATATATATCACACTAGTACTGCAGCCGGACAGGTATATATTATGTAATGACGGACCTGCTGGACACTGTCTGTCAGCACTGCAGACTCCTAAAGTAAGCTACTAGTATCAAGAAGATAGAAAAAAAAACCACGGGTAGGTGGTATACAATTATGGATGGACCAGCGACTGCCGACACAGAGGTAGCTACAGCCGTGGACTACCGTACTGTGTCTGCTGCTAATATAGACTGGATGATAATGAGATAAAATTAAAATATATATATATATCACACTAGTACTGCAGCCGGACAGGTATATATTATGTAATGACGGACCTGCTGGACACTGTCTGTCAGCACTGCAGACTCCTAAAGTAAGCTACTAGTATCAAGAAGATAGAAAAAAAAACCACGGGTAGGTGGTATACAATTATGGATGGACCAGCGACTGCCGACACAGAGGTAGCTACAGCCGTGGACTACCGTACTGTGTCTGCTGCTAATATAGACTGGATGATAATGAGATAAAATTAAAATATATATATATATCACACTAGTACTGCAGCCGGACAGGTATATATTATGTAATGACGGACCTGCTGGACACTGTCTGTCAGCACTGCAGACTCCTAAAGTAAGCTACTAGTATCAAGAAGATAGAAAAAAAAACCACGGGTATGTGGTATACAATTATGGATGGACCAGCGACTGCCGACACAGAGGTAGCTACAGCCGTGGACTACCGTACTGTGTCTGCTGCTAATATAGACTGGATGATAATGAGATAAAATTAAAATATATATATATATCACACTAGTACTGCAGCCGGACAGGTATATATTATGTAATGACGGACCTGCTGGACACTGTCTGTCAGCACTGCAGACTCCTAAAGTAAGCTACTAGTATCAAGAAGATAGAAAAAAAAACCAAGGGTAGGTGGTATACAATTATGGATGGACCAGCGACTGCCGACACAGAGGTAGCTACAGCCGTGGACTACCGTACTGTGTCTGCTGCTAATATAGACTGGATGATAATGAGATAAAATTAAAATATATATATATATATATATATATCACACTAGTACTGCAGCCGGACAGGTATATATTATGTAATGACGGACCTGCTGGACACTGTCTGTCAGCACTGCAGACTCCTAAAGTAAGCTACTAGTATCAAGAAGATAGAAAAAAAAACCACGGGTAGGTGGTATACAATTATGGATGGACCAGCGACTGCCGACACAGAGGTAGCTACAGCCGTGGACTACCGTACTGTGTCTGCTGCTAATATAGACTGGATGATAATGAGATAAAATTAAAATATATATATATATATATCACACTAGTACTGCAGCCGGACAGGTATATATTATGTAATGACGGACCTGCTGGACACTGTCTGTCAGCACTGCAGACTCCTAAAGTAAGCTACTAGTATCAAGAAGATAGAAAAAAAACCCACGGGTAGGTGGTATACAATTATGGATGGACCAGCGACTGCCGACACAGAGGTAGCTACAGCCGTGGACTACCGTACTGTGTCTGCTGCTAATATAGACTGGATGATAATGAGATAAAATTAAAATATATATATATATCACACTAGTACTGCAGCCGGACAGGTATATATTATGTAATGACGGACCTGCTGGACACTGTCTGTCAGCACTGCAGACTCCTAAAGTAAGCTACTAGTATCAAGAAGATAGAAAAAAAACCACGGGTAGGTGGTATACAATTATGGATGGACCAGCGACTGCCGACACAGAGGTAGCTACAGCCGTGGACTACCGTACTGTGTCTGCTGCTAATATAGACTGGATGATAATGAGATAAAATTAAAATATATATATATATCACACTAGTACTGCAGCCGGACAGGTATATATTATGTAATGACGGACCTGCTGGACACTGTCTGTCAGCACTGCAGACTCCTAAAGTAAGCTACTAGTATCAAGAAGATAGAAAAAAAAACCACGGGTAGGTGGTATACAATTATGGATGGACCAGTGACTGCCGACACAGAGGTAGCTACAGCCGTGGACTACCGTACTGTGTCTGCTGCTAATATAGACTGGATGATAATGAGATAAAATTAAAATATATATATATATCACACTAGTACTGCAGCCGGACAGGTATATATTATGTAATGACGGACCTGCTGGACACTGTCTGTCAGCACTGCAGACTCCTAAAGTAAGCTACTAGTATCAAGAAGATAGAAAAAAAAAACCACGGGTAGGTGGTATACAATTATGGATGGACCAGCGACTGCCGACACAGAGGTAGCTACAGCCGTGGACTACCGTACTGTGTCTGCTGCTAAAATAGACTGGATGATAATGAGATAAAATTAAAATATATATATATATATATATCACACTAGTACTGCAGCCGGACAGATATATATTATGTAATGACGGACCTGCTGGAGTGGACACTGTCTGTCAGCACTGCAGACTCCTAAAGTAAGCTACTAATATCAAGAAGATAGAAAAAAAAACCACGGGTAGGTGGTATACAATTATGGATGGACCAGCGACTGCCGACACAGAGGTAGCTACAGCCATGGACTACCGTACTGTGTCTGCTGCTAATATAGACTGGATGATAATGAGATAAAATTAAAATATATATATATATCACACTAGTACTGCAGCCGGACAGGTATATATTATGTAATGACGGACCTGCTGGACACTGTCTGAAGAATGCGTTTATAAAAACACCACACGACGAGTGTTTAACTTTTTCAGGCAGACAATCAATATACTGGTGGTCAGCAGACAATCACAATACTGGTGGTCAGTGGTCACTGGTCAGTCACACTGGCAGTGGCACTCTGGCAGCAAAAGTGTGCACTGTACTTAAATGTACTCCTGCTATAACTGCTCCCCAGTCTCCCCCACAATTAAGCTGTGTGAGCAGTGAGCACTGAGCACTCAGCAGTCAGATAATGATATACAGTATATGATGCAGCACACTGGGCTGAGCACAGATATGGTATGTGTGACTGTGTCACACTGTGTATCGTTTTTTTTCAGGCAGAGAACGGATTAATTAAACTGGTGGCACTGGTCACTGGTCACACTATCAGCAGCAAGAAGTAGTACTCCTCTTATATGCTCCCCAAAATTTGTGTCTCTCGTACTCTAGTCACTCTAAACGGAGAGGACGCCAGCCACGTCCTCTCCCTATCAATCTCAATGCACGTGTGAAAATGGCGGCGACGCGCGGCTCCTTATATAGAATCCGAGTCTCGCGATAGAATCCGAGCCTCGCGAGAATCCGACAGCGGGATGATGACGTTCGGGCGCGCTCGGGTTAACCGAGCAAGGCGGGAAGATCCGAGTCGCTCGGACCCGTGTAAAAAAACCTGAAGTTCGGGCGGGTTCGGATTCCGAGGAACCGAACCCGCTCATCTCTAATGTATATCACAGGGTACTTGTACTAAATATCCCTGACAGTATGCACTTGTTCTTAACTAACACTGTCAGCAGACATGTAGAATACTTAAGTGTCCTGTACAGAGGCGTAACTAGGGTTTTTGGAGCCCAGTGCAAGATCAATAATGGCCCCCCCCCAAAAAAAATAAATAAATAAATAAATAAATAATTTTTTCTTAATAAAATAAATTAATAAAATGATAATGAAAAAAAAAATACAAAAGGAAAGTATGTGCAGACGCCACCGGTGTCACTGCATATAAAGATGTCAGGGTGTGTATGTATGTGTATGTAGGTGCAGTGGTCGAAGTTGAATTTTTGAAGGTGGAATGAAAGAGTGCAGATAGCAATTAGCGCGCGCCGAAGGCGCGAACGCTCCGGAAAAGGGGCGTGGTCACTCAAAAGGGGCGTGTCCTTCAGTATAGTAGGACCCCTTATACTATCTAGTACTGGTGCCCCTTTCACATTATAGCACACGGTATGAGCCGAAATTCACATTATAGCACACAGTATGAGCCGAAATTCACATTGCCCCACACGGCATGAGCCGAAATTCACATTATAGCACACAGTATGAGCCGAAATTCACATTACCCCACATGGTATGAGCCAAAATTCACATTATAGCACACGGTATGAGCCGAAATTCACATTATAGCACACGGTATGAGCCAAAATTCACATTACTCCACATGGTATGAGCCAAAATTCACATTTCCCCACATGGTATGAGCAGAAATTCACATTTCCCCACATGGTATGAGCAGAAATTCACATTACAGCACACGGTATGAGCCGAAATTCACATTACAGCACACGGAATGAGCCAAAATTCACATTACCCCACATAGTATGAGCCGAAATTCACATTATAGCACACGGTATTAGCCAAAATTCACGTTACAGCACATGATATGAGCCAAAATTCCCATTATAGAGTTAGGGGATCCTACCCCCAGAATTAACATGGCCTGTGGGGCACTATGATGAGGGGAGCCCACCCCCTTAATAGACTAATTGCAGAGTTTAGCAGCGGAAGGGCTGCAGCGGTTTCTCACCCCAAGCTGCGGCGCTTCTGCCACCTCCGACACTCCACATTTTCGGCACCACCCGGGATGCAGAGCACCGCACCGGGTATGCACCCTTTTCAGTGTGGCCTGCTGCGCTCCGAAGGGGTTCTTGTTTCATGCTGCAGGATCCCGATGTGCGCCTTCCTCCCCGCTGTTACTGTCACGGTAAGCATTAGTATCGTTTACCGCAGAGGCCATTTTCTGAGGCATATGTGTTAAACCTCAGGAACTGAGATGCCCTTCTCACCATACAGCTGTGTGGCCGAGCCGGGCGGGGGGACAGCCAGCAGCAGCATGCCGGATATCAGCTGCAGAGGGTGCGGGCTGTACATACTTGGGGCAGCTGGATATTCAACAGTGCTGAAAGCCTCCGGAGCCCGCACCCCCGGAGCTGCAGTACACCGGCAGAGGACACCCATCCCCCGAACCCTGCGTAGCCCAAAGCCGGAGATCAGCAGCATGTTGAACGCGGAAGCAGAAGCTGCTTATTGCCGGTCAGCATGCTGCTGATCTCCGGCTTTGGGCTCCGCATGTGCATTACAGCCCCCACCCTCGGCTGCTGATATCTGGCATGCTGCCCCTGCTGCTGGCTTTCCACCCGCCCGGCTCGCCCACCCAGCTGGATGGTGAGTAAGAAGGGCATCTCAGTGCCCGTGGTTTAATACATATCTCTCTTCGGTAAATGGCCATTAGTACATCCCACACACACTGATTACACACACACAGACTGGCCACCCCCAAATCCTACACACACCCACTCAGACTACACACACACACACACACACACACACACACACATTCTCATACTTTCCTCTCCCCCACACACACACTGGACTGCAAAAATTTACACACACTGACACTGTTCCACACACACACAATTAACACACACTCACACTGTCCCACACACACAATTAACACACACGCACACTGTCCCACACACCAGTGGCGTGCGGTGAGGTCAGTGGCGTGCGGTGAGGCACTACAGCCATAATGTCCGCCGAATCCTGTCGATGAACCCTACCGCCACCAAGCCAATGCCCGCCACTGCCTCTGAGCCGATGCCACCACCAATGGTTTACAAACTCGCCCACCATCAACTGACCCAGCCCTCCGCCACTAATTTGCAACTCAGTCCAAAGTTGCCAATGCCCGCTGCATGCCTGCTCATCATACTTGTGATGTTGTATTGTACATTTTTATAGAAAAAAATAATAATCAGTGTTTGGGACTGGGAAGGGAGTGGGAGGAGGACATGAATGCAATTTTGTTGTCCAGGGTTTCCATTAACTTAATGGAGAAGGGTCTGAATGGGTTAAAAATGTAAAAAAAAACTGCATGAGGTCCCCCTCCTAAGTATAACCAGCCTCGGGCTCTTTGAGCCGGTCCTGGTTGTTTAAATACTGGGAAAAAATTGGACAGGGGTTCCCCGTATTTAGACAACCAGCATCGGGCTCTTAGTCCGGTCCTGGTTCCAAAAATACGGGGGACAAAAGATGTAGGGATCCCCCCGTATTTTTAAAACCAGCACCGGGCTCCACTAGCCAGGGACATAATGCCACAGCCGGGGGACACATTTATGTAGGTCCCTGCGGCCGTGGCATTACCCCCCCAACTAGTCACCACTGGCCGGGGTTCCCTGGAGGAGTGGGGACCCCTTAAATCAAGGGGTCACCCCCCCCCTCCAGGCACCCAAGGGCCAGGGGTGAAGCCCGAGGCTGTCCCCCCCATCCGTGGGCTGTGGATGGGAGGCTGATAGCCATGTAAGTAAAAAAAGAATATTGTTTTTTGTTGTGGAACTACAAGGCCCAGAAAGCCTCCCCCGCTTGCTGGTACTTGGAGAACCTCAAGTACCAACATGCAGGGAAATAACGGGCCCGCCGGTACCTGTAGTTCTACAACAGAAAAAATACCCAAATAAAAACACAACTCACACACCGTGACAGTAAAAATTTATTAAAGCACACTGACACACTCACACATACTTACCTATATCCCATGCCGGTCACGTCCACTTGTCCAGTAGAATCCAATAGGGGTAGCTGTAAAAATGAGAGACACATTACTTACCTACATCCCACGCCGGTCACGTCCACTTGTCCAGTAGAATCCAGTAGGGGAATCTGTAAAAATGAGAGACAGATTACTTACCTACATCCCACGCCAGTCACGTCCACTTGTCCAGTAGAATCCAATAGGGGTACCTGTAAAAATGAGAGACAGATTACTTACCTACATCCCACACCGGTCACGTCCACTTGTCCAGTAGAATTCAATAGGGGTACCTGTAAAAATGAGAGACAGATTACTTACCTACATCCCACGCCGGTCACGTCCACTTGTCCAGTAGAATCCAATAGCGTTACCTGTAAAAATGAGAGACAGATTACTTACCTACATCCCACACCGGTCACGTCCACTTGTCCAGTAGAATCCAATAGGGGTACCTGTAAAAATGAGAGACAGATTACTTACCTACATCCCACGCCGGTCACGTCCACTTGTCCAGTAGAATCCAATAGGGGCACCTGTAAAAATGAGAGACGGATTACTTACCTACATCCCACGCCGGTCACGTCCACTTGTCCAGTAGAATCCAATAGGGGAATCTGTAAAAATGAGAGACAGATTACTTACCTACATCCCACGCCGGTCATGTCCACTTGTCCAGTAGAATCCAATAGGGGTACCTGTAAAAATGAGAGACAGATTACTTACCTACATCCCACGCTGGTCACGTCCACTTGTCCAGTAGAACCCAATAGGGGTACCTGTAAAAATGAGAGACAGATTACTTACCTACATCCCACGCCGGTCACGTCCACTTGTCCAGTAGAATCCAATAGGGGTACCTGTGAAAATGAGAGAGAGATTACTTACCTACATCCCACGCCGATCACGTCCACTTGTCCAGTAGAATCCAATAGGGGTACCTGTAAAAATGAGAGACAGATTACTTACCTACATCCCACGCCGGTCACGTCCACTTGTCCAGTAGAATCCAATAGGGGCACCTGTAAAAATTAAAATGATACTTACAAACTGAAATCCACAGGAGGAGAGAGAGAGAGAGAGAGAGAGAGAGAGAGAGAGAGGGGGGGGGGAAGAGACTAACCTGCTGCTGCTGCCGGGGAGACCGGCACACACTGCAGGGCCACGATGGGAGGATGGAGCCGGCGGAGGAGGGGGAGAGCCGCACACCGCCGCTCCTGTCAGCGGCAGCGGAGGAGGATGGGGCGCACACTACAGACGCCAATAACCGCCGGGACAATTAACACACACACACACACACAATTAACCCACGCACACTGTCCCACACACAATTAACACACACGCACGCACACTGTCCCACACACACAAATATCACACACGCACACTGTCCCACACACAATTAACAAACACGCACTGTCCCACACACACACAATTAACACACTCACACTGTCCCACACACACACACACACACACACACACTTAACACACGCACACTGTCCCACACACACACACACACACACACACACACACACTTAACACACGCACACTGTCCCACACACACACAATTAACACACACGCACACTGTCCCACACACACACACAATTGATACACACGCACACTGTCCCACACACACACAATTAACACACACTCAAACTGTCCCACACACACACACAATTAACACACTCACACTGTCCCACACATACACAATTAACACACGCACACTGTCCCACACATACACAATTAACACACGCACACTGTCCCACACACACACACAATTAACACGCACTCAAAACTGTCCCACACACACAATTAACACACTCACACTGTCACACTCACACACACACACAATTAACAAACACGCACTGTCCCACACACACAATTAACACACTCACACACACACACACACACACACACACAATTAACACACACACACTGTCCCACACACACACAATTAACACACGCACACTGTCCCACACACACACACAGTCACACACACACACAATTTACACACACTCAAACTGTCCCACACACACAATTAACACACTCATACTGTCCCACACACAATGTCACACGCACACTGTCCGACACACACACACTTAACACACACACACACACAAAATGTCCCGCACCCCCTTCCCGCTCACCTGCACTTACTGCTGTTCAGGGCAGGGGCCGCACGCCCCCCCGAGGTCGCGCACGCGCATGCGCGCACCTCCGCAGTCGCGATCGCGATCGCGTACACACAGACACTTTTGCAGGGGGGAGTAGGGGGAGGCTCCTGGCTGCCGCTGCCTGTCTATTGTGACAGGCACAGCAGCCGGGGAGACAGGGAAAGCGCCGCGGGTAGCGCCGGCGGAATCCCTGAAGCATGGGGCGAGTGGGCCGTGCAGGTGCCGGTGGCGCCCCCCTCTGTTGGGGCTGCCATGGCGCCCAGGGCACGTGCCCTGCTCGCCCCGTGCTAGATACGCCTCTGGTCCTGTAAATGCACAGCGCTGATGATGCAGGCGGCTTTACAGAGGAGACTTTGCCCAGCAGTCCCAGATCAGTGCAGCTGTGTGTAATGGCGCCCAAACGCTGACAGGGAGTGAGGGAGAGAGAGAGATACGGCTCCAGGGCGGGAACATTAGCCGTAAATGGTACCCTGGGGCTAGGGGAGGGGCTACAGGTCAAAGCCGTATCCCCTTGCTGGACTTCACCACCGGGTACTGCGGGCCTTAGAAAATGGATTATGTTCAGAATCTGACCTGTGCCCTTGCCCTGGTGGTCTAGTGGGGTCCCTACATGGCCACAGTGTCCACGTCAGTGTACGCGGTCCGTCTCCTAGAGACCGCGCCGTATCACGATTTGCAGCGGGTCCTGCCAGGGGGACCCTCTTACCTCCTCCTGAATGCGGCCACGCGATCCCAGAGAGCAGCGGCAGTGTGTGTGCCCTAATCGAAGAAGCGCAGCCCTCCCTGTTGTCAGCCTACACAATTGTGCAAGGCGGCTACGTGGTCCCCAGTGAACACGTTCATAAGGTTCTATGCCTTCGATACTTCCGCCTCCCAGGATGCCTCCTTTGGATGCCAGGTTCTTGTGCCCGCTACAGTGCGTCCCCTCCCATAAGGAACTGCTTTAGGACATCCCCGATGAAATCCCTGTGGAACCCCAGTGTACCCCGCTGCAGAAAATGAGATTTATGGTAAGAACTTACCTTTGTTAAATCTCTTTCTGCGAGGTACACTGGGTCCCACAGGGCGCCCACCCTGACGCACTTAGCTTCTTTGGGTTGGTATGGCATTAGCCGCTGGTACCTTCTCCTGTCATGACAGTGTGGTGTGTGTGGCTACTAACGGTTGTCGTCTCTTTTCCTGCTACTGCATTGGGCTGGTTAACTAAAAACTGAGCTCCTGTGCCTGGAGGCGGGGTTATAGAGGAGGCGGTGCTATTCATTCTGGGAACAGTCAAAGCTTTGAGCCTGTTGGTGCCTTGGATCAAGATCCAACTCTACACACCAATGTTATCCCTGTGGAACCCCAGTGTACCCCGCTGCAGAAATGATATATGTGCACTAGAGAGCAAAGACTGGCACAGTGCCAGAGACTTTCCTTTCAATGCGAGGGTGCCATCTTCCTAAATATATCACTGGGAAAATTGTGTCGGCCTTAAGTATAGGTGTACTCAGGAGGGGGGCAGTGATCCCAGGCCCCTCCAGCAACCAAGGCCCGGCTAATTAGTACATCTGTCCCAGAGAGAGAGAGAGAGAGAGAGACAGGGGAAAGAATTAGGAAAGAGAGACAGGTGGGAAGAGGGGGTAGTGTGAGTGAGAGAATGACAGTAAGAGACAAAGGGGTAAATTTACTAAGGTGGGAGTTTTCTTAGAACTAGTGATGTTGCCCATAGCAACCAATCAGATTCTACTTAACATTTATCAAGCTGCTTTAGAAGATAATAGATAGAATCTGATTGGTTGCTTGCTATAGGCAACATCACCAGTTCTAAAACCTCCCACCTTAGTAAATTTACCCCAAACAGTGAAAGAGGATGAGAGATAGAGATGGAGGTGGATAGAGCGAGACCTATTGATATGACCTATTAGGTAGAACCTGCGTGGTTTCAATAAGTACCGGTGGAATGCGAAGTGGGCTTCTACCCAAAAACTCTTCTGTAGGCTTTCTTCACTCAGCATAGGCTGTGTTCTCTCCTCAATTGTGCAGTTGGCATGCTTGTTGACACCATTCTGCTCTGGCATTTATGCAATGGTTAGCAGGTGCTCAGTGCCATATTTCTTCAGCAAGTTGGCTACATTTTTATTTTCTTACTCTCCGCCATTGTCAGATCTCACGGTCTTTCGTTTCTGACCCGTTCGAGTCTCCACCAAACTCTTGTTTGAAATTTGGTTTATTAGTCCACTTTTGACTTTGATGAAGTAACCGTGTCTCATTCTCAAGAAGTCATTGATGAATGTCAGGAAATATCGGTATCCGCTTATCGATGTCACCTCCATCGGACCACTCACATCTGTATGTACCAATGCTAGGGATGCCTCAGCTCTGATTACTGAGTGGTGAAAGGGTCTTCTTACACATTATACAACTTTCACATGCCGGTCTTTCTGGATTGTTCATGGCTATTCCTGTCACCATCCCATCAAGGAGTTTCTGGACATTATCAAACCTAGGGTGGCCTAACCACCAATGCCCCATTTCACTGAATTGGCTTGACTCACAGGGCTCCATTGCACAACACTCCTCTGTGTCTAGGACATATAGTTGATGGCATTGGGTTGTTGTTGTTGTTATCACACTTTTATTCTGCACAAAATACTTGCCCTCTGAATTTGACTTGGATCCTTTGTCTTCTAGGACACTTATGGCAATGAGTCTGGTCCTCAAATCAGGTACAGATGGAGCCACGCTAATTGCTCCCGGCGAGATGGACCGCCGGGAGCGAATGGCATGCGCCCCATTCAAAGTGGGAGCATCTGTGTACACTCGGCAGGGGGGCCTAGACGCAGGCGAGCCTAGGCACGCCGCTCAACCCCGTCTGCGATGTAGCCACGCTCAATGAGTGTGGCTCCTTCTATACAAATAACATATAGTGGATGTTTGTGACCATGGTTTCACTTTTAATTCTCAGGCGCACAGTGATTGTAATGAATGATCACATCTGACTGTTATAAGGTCACCGGTGCTCAATGATGTAAACCATTCTTGATTGCAAATGTAATGCCTTGTGGCTCCCGAGTCCATGCACCAGCAATCCTTCCTGAGACTGTCTGAGACATTTAAAGTTGACTTGTTTCTATTATCACGCATCTTCAACGTGCCACTTGAATTCTCAGTCCACATTCCATTTACTTATGTTACACTTTGTAAAATACAAAACACTTGGACTTAGGCCTTTTGGGCTTAGTGTCCTTTGTGAGCAAAGCATTCTCTCAACTGGTATGCGTTCCTGGTACTGTAGAAGATTAGTCCTCTCGATCTCCATTGACAGTTCAATCATACAGGGTTCCAAAGACACCACTAAGAAGTCAAATTCAGGTGTCAGGTGCTGCAGCATTGCCATTGCAACCTACTCGTCATCCGCGTGGACTCCTAAAGACGTCATTTGCAAAGATATGGACAGCATCTTGCCAGTTTGCTCATTCATATATTTGCATGCACACAGTTTGGTACTGTACAGTGTACCCCTCAGGTTTATCCTCCTCATTAGACCTTTATCTTTATATGCTGCCTGCAGGGCTATCCACATGTTATGTGCTGACATTCTCCCATGAATTATGGAATACACATGCTGCTCCAAATCTAGGCCATAGCTCTATCCATTTTATTAGGATTTGCATTGTCACCTGGATCATCTGTGATCTTCCACAGCTTTTTCACATTTCCCTAACGAATTTCCATGTGGTAGAAATATCTGAGCATCTCAATTTTCTAAAGCTTATGCAGACGACTGCACTGTGCATTTTCTGTATTGGTTCAAATGCAGGTTTCACTGTATTCTTCACACTTGTGGTACTTGGCCCATAACATATTGATATCACCTATTGGGTGGAACCTGGGTGGTTTCAGTAGTACACACAGTGATAACAGTGGTACACAGTGGTGGTCTCTGGCAATAGCCACAACAGCGGTACCGCTGAGGAAGTATCATTGGCATATCTATAATGGATGCAGTGTGTGTGGTTCTGAACACTGCACCCATGTTTAATTACTTACCTTTGCAGAGTACTGTGTCGGAGTGCTGTGTAAACACACAGTGAGTTGGATGTAACTCCATTGGCAGTGTGTAAATAATATGCACTTCCATGCTACCCATATGCTCCAGACTGCGTCCGTCTTCAGGTTTAACTGTATGTTAGACTTTAGAACCCTTGCGAATGTTAGGGTGGGTCAGGGATGTTTGTGTATAAGTCTATTACAGTATTAATTTAGAGAGCACATCAACCACATCCAATAACACACTGATTCATAATGCATCAATAACGTTCTCCTCCCATGGTGCGTAATTTTCACGTCTTACAGACATGGTGCAGTTTTGTGTTAATGATGATGACGGGCGCTTCTTTGCAATGGACATCTCTAGCGTTAACTTTTGTGTAGGAATCGGTATAAACACGTAGTCGTTGTTTTAGATGCACAAACATGTTCAGTAGACCTCTGACTTCACCGTTGTGCTCATCCTCTACTAACCCAGAGAGAGGGAGACAAAGCAATACAGCAACAGGGACACACTGCCTCTTCCAAGATGGCAGACGGACAGTATAACTCTTTGCTCCCAGTCTCATTCATCCATTATCTCTGTGTTTTCATCTGCCTTGCGTTTGAGAGGGCTTTGGTTTGTTTTAAGACGTTATGAAAGAGCGGAGCACAGAAAATCTTAGTCAAAGCTCACTCAATCCTGAGCCTATTCTGCGACACAACCAAACAACAATATATCACAAGACATGACCCTTTGGCCCTTTTGAGTTATCTGTTTTAGAAAGACATGAAAACCACTTTTTATTCCCTCATAATAGATACTTTGAGATTGCCGATCAATAGTGAACAAGTTTGCTGCTAGTGTTTAATGTCTGCCATTGGGGCATAGTGACATTGACCTCTGACACAGCCCATGACAAAAAATCCATACCAGTGAAAGCTGGGAGCAGACTGTCAGAAGGGACGTTTTTTTAAATTATGAATGTAGATTGACAGCAAGCAAATAAGTATAACTTTATGGAGTCTGAAATGTGTCATGCTTTAAAAGGCCAATGATTTAGAAATCCTTCAGCATGGGTAAATGTTACAGATTGATATCAGCTTTTTCCACCCAAGGAAATGGTAAGAACGAGCGCTGGAAAATGCTTTTTATCATGCAGCTGGCCCGCCGACCCGTCTGTAAAGCAGGAGAGAACATCATGTATTATAAAGCCCACATAGTAATAAGACACGGTATAATGTTTCCATTTCATAACGCCCTGTTTATACCACCACAATTATATGTATTCTATGTAAATAACGCATTTCATTACAACACCCTCTGCTGACGAAATACAGATGCCGGAATACTGACAATACTCCGAAAGCCGGCGCAGGACTCCTGACATTCATCACTATCCGGGCATCGGCATTCCAATTGCTGGGATCCCAAACGATGCTTGCACGGACCGCCGGAGAGGAAAGCCACAGGGGGGGGGGGGGGGGAAGCTAGGTTTAGGCTGCACAGGGGTGGGGTGGCCTTGGGGGAAGGTTGGGGTTACGCTGCCAGGAGGGAGGGTTAGGCACCCCTGGGGAGGGTTAGGCTGCGTGAGAGGGAGGGTCAGGTTTAGGCTGTGGGAGGGAGGGTTTGGCACCACTGGGGTTAGGTTTAGGCTGCGGGAGGGAGGGTTTGGCACCACTGGGGCAGGTTAGGCTGCGGGAGAGGGAGGGTTAGGTTTAGGCTGCGGGAGGTAGGGTTTGGCACCACTGGGGAGGGTTAGGCTGCAGGAGAGGGAGGGTTAGGTTTAGGCTGTGGGAGGGAGGGTTAGGCAACCCTGGGGAGTGTTAAGCTGCAGGAGAGGTAGGGGTAGGTTTAGGCTGTAAGAGAGAGGGGTAGGCACTAGAGATGAGCGGGTTCGGTTCCTCGGAATCCGAACCGCCCCGAACTTCAGCCTTTTTACACGGGTCCGAGGCAGACTCGGATCTTCCCGCCTTGCTCGGCTAACCCGAGCGCGCCCGAACGTCATCATCCCGCTGTCGGATTCTCGCGAGGCTCGTATTCTATCGCGAGACTCGGATTCTATATAAGGAGCCGCGCGTCGCCGCCATTTTCACACGTGCATTGAGATTGATAGGGAGAGGACGTGGCTGGCGTCCTCTCCGTTAGAATAGATAGAGACACTTGAGTTGATTACTTAGTAATTTTGGGGAGCATTAGGAGTACTCAGAGTGCAGAGTTTTGCTGATAGTTACTAGTGACTGACCACCACCAGTTTTATTTATTATTTAATATAATCCGTTCTCTGCCTGAAAAAAAACGATACACAGTCACATACCATATCTGTGCTCAGCCTCAGTGTGCTGCATGATAATATCATCTATATGTATATCTGACTGTGCTGAGTGCTCACTGCTCACACAGCTGAATTGTGGGGGAGACTGGGGTGCAGTTATAGCAGGAGTACAGTGCACACTTTTGCTGCCAGTGTGACTGACCAGTGACCACCAGTATATTGTCTGCCTGAAAAAGTTAAACACTCCTGTGGTGTTTTTTTTTTAATTCTATAAACGCATTCTGCTGACAGTGTCCAGCAGGTCCGTCATTCATTATATTATATAAATATTTACCTGCAGTAGTGTTATATTTTTTTTGTTCATCTCTATCATCTTTATCATCTCTATATTAGCAGACGCAGTACGGTAGTCCACGGCTGTGGCTACCTCTGTGTCGTCAGTGCTCGTCCATAATTGTATACCTACCTGTGGTGGGGTTTTTTTTTTCTATCTTCTTCATACTAGTAGTTTAGGAGTCTGCTGACAGTGTCCAGCAGGTCCGTCATTATATTATATATACCTGCAGTAGTGATATATATATATTTTTTATATCATTATCATCTCTATACTAGCAGACGCAGTACGGTAGTCCACGGCTGTAGCTACCTCTGTGTCGTCAGTGCTCGTCCATAATTGTATACCTACCTGTGGTGGGGTTTTTTTTTCTATCTTCTTCATACTAGTAGTTTAGGAGTCTGCTGACAGTGTCCAGCAGGTCCGTCATTATATTATATATACCTGCAGTAGTGATATATATATATTTTTTATATCATTATCATCTCTATACTAGGAGACGCAGTATGGTAGTCCACGGCTGTAGCTACCTCTGTGTCGTCAGTGCTCGTCCATAATTGTATACCTACCTGTGGTGGGGTTTTTTTTTCTATCTTCTTCATACTAGTAGTTTAGGAGTCTGCTGACAGTGTCCAGCAGGTCCGTCATTATATTATATATACCTGCAGTAGTGATATATATATATTTTTTATATCATTATCATCTCTATACTAGCAGACGCAGTACGGTAGTCCACGGTTGTAGCTACCTCTGTGTCATCAGTGCTCGTCCATAATTGTATACCTACCTGTGGTGGGGTTTTTTTTTCTATCTTCTTCATACTAGTAGTTTAGGAGTCTGCTGACAGTGTCCAGCAGGTCCGTCATTATATTATATATACCTGCAGTAGTGATATATATATATTTTTTATATCATTATCATCTCTATACTAGCAGACGCAGTACGGTAGTCCACGGCTGTAGCTACCTCTGTGTCGTCAGTCACTCGTCATCCATAAGTATACTAGTATCCATCCATCTCCATTGTTTACCTGAGGTGCCTTTTAGTTGTGCCTATTAAAATATGGAGAACAAAAATGTTGAGGTTCCAAAAATAGGGAAAGATCAAGATCCACTTCCACCTCGTGCTGAAGCTGCTGCCACTAGTCATGGCCGAGACGATGAAATGCCATCAACGTCGTCTGCCAAGGCCGATGCCCAATGTCATAGTACAGAGCATGTAAAATCCAAAACACAAAATATCAGTAAAAAAAGGACTCAAAAATCTAAAATAAAATCGTCGGAGGAGAAGCGTAAACTTGCCAATATGCCATTTACCACACGGAGTGGCAAGGAACGGCTGAGGCCCTGGCCTATGTTCATGGCTAGTGGTTCAGCTTCACATGAGGATGGATGCACTCAGCCTCTCGCTAGAAAAATGAAAAGACTTAAGCTAGCAAAAGCACAGCAAAGAACTGTGCGTTCTTCGAAATCACAAATCCACAAGGAGAGTCCAATTGTGTCGTTTGCGATGCCTGACCTTCCCAACACTGGACGTGAAGAGCATGCGCCTTCCACCATTTGCACGCCCCCTGCAAGTGCTGGAAGGAGCACCCGCAGTCCAGTTCCTGATAGTCAGATTGAAGATGTCAGTGTTGAAGTACACCAGGATGAGGAGGATATGGGTGTTGCTGGCGCTGGGGAGGAAATTGACAAGGAGGATTCTGATGGTGAGGTGGTTTGTTTAAGTCAGGCACCCGGGGAGACACCTGTTGTCCATGGGAGGAATATGGCCATTGACATGCCTGGTGAAAATACCAAAAAAAATCAGCTCTTCGGTGTGGAAGTATTTCAACAGAAATGCGGACAACATCTGTCAAGCCGTGTGTTGCCTTTGTCAAGCTGTAATAAGTAGGGGTAAGGACGTTAACCACCTCAGAACATCCTCCCTTATACGTCACCTGCAGCGCATTCATCATAAGTCAGTGACAAGTTCAAAAACTTTGGGCGACAGCGGAAGCAGTCCACTGACCAGTAAATCCCTTCCTCTTGTAGCCAAGCTCACGCAAACCACCCCACCAACTCCCTCAGTGTCAATTTCCTCCTTCCCCAGGAATGCCAATAGTCCTGCAGGCCATGTCACTGGCAATTCTGACGAGTCCTCTCCTGCCTGGGATTCCTCCAATGCATCCTTGCGTGTAACGCCTACTGCTGCTGGCGCTGCTGTTGTTGCTGCTGGGAGTCGATGGTCATCCCAGAGGGGAAGTCGTAAGACGACTTTTACTACTTCCACCAAGCAATTGACTGTCCAACAGTCCTTTGCGAGGAAGATGAAATATCACAGCAGTCATCCTGCTGCAAAGCGGATAACTGAGGCCTTGGCATCCTGGGCGGTGAGAAACGTGGTTCCGGTATCCATCATTACTGCAGAGCCAACTATAGACTTGATTGAGGTACTGTGTCCCCGGTACCAAATACCATCTAGGTTCCATTTCTCTAGGCAGGCGATACCGAGAATGTACACGGACGTCAGAAAAAGACTCACCAGTGTCCTAAAAAATGCAGTTGTACCCAATGTCCACTTAACCACGGACATGTGGACAAGTGGAGCAGTAACACAGGAGAGGAGAAAGACTCTATGTTGGGGCACTCTTCATCAAATATTAGACATTTAAAACATAACTTTTAATAATTGTATTAAAAATAAAGTGACACAGTTTGTAAAAATATATTTACAAATAATCATGCATATAGATTTACTTGACAATTTGTTTAAGAAAATATAGTGAGAATAAACGCGTTGGTGAAAATTATTTGCAATTAATACATCAACTGGGAGGAGGTCTGTCTGTGATATATGACAGGTTATTAATTTTATTCCCAGGGATAGAATACCTTGGTTTGGTTATCTCTGTATTTGTAAATGCTTCTAATGAAGGGGAGGGTATATGTGATATGAGAAATAGAAAAATAAAATATGAAGAATGAGAAAATGAAAAATGAAATGAAAAAAATGAAAAAAATGAAAAAAATGAAGAAAATGAAGAAAATGAAAAAAATATGAAAGAAGATGTATTGGGATGTTGCCTGTGTGGGTTTTTATACACCTTCTGCTCTATATTCAGGCAGCCGTGTACCCGGAAAGGCTTTTGCTTAAAGAATACTGGGTTATTCAGCTTTCTGCTACAGACAGAAGTCTGAGAGTACGAATAAATACTGATTAGATATGAGTATATACTGACAAATAATTTTTGTAAAAAAAAAAAAAAAGGGAAGAAACACTGAATAAAGACAATGATAATATTTTATAAACAGCGTATTTGATGGTAACCGCTAGAGTTATAAGATACTAGTGAGACAATTGAAGGAAAGAAAAGAAAGAAATAATTAAAGAGGGTGTCTTACTTCTGCTGTTCAGCTGGGTTGTTTACTGCACCTGGTGTTCACTGTTGGTCCCCCACACAGTTACTGGCCAGGCCTGCCACAGATTTGCTTCCAAGATCGAACGGGATCAGGCGTATCCTGTGGAGTATGGCCGTAATCTGCTGAATGAGAGAGTATGACTACCAAGATGCTTCTGCTGTCCAAAATGGTGGATGAGAGAGCATGAAACTGGAAGGCTTATCTGACAGAGACGTTAAAGAATAAAGAATTCTTTGGCTGATATAGCTGATAAGGGGCAGGAGAGGCCCTGATATCTCGTCAATGCACGTAATCTATATAAGTATCATGACATCTTGGATTACAATTAGTAGATGAAAAATCAGAAAACAGCTTTGGATAAACCTTGCAACAGGGATATTTTGCTGAAAATAACGTTTTTTAAAAAAACCTAGTACAGAGCAAAAAACAATGCACCGCTGTTGGTGATCCAGTAATAGATTAAATCACATTTATACACAAGAAAAATAACAAAAGTTCAGAACACACTAGTTTTGTATTCGTGAGGGCTGATATAATGTATAAAAAAGCTGCTTTAGAATAGCTAGTGATCTGTTGTGGATCACATGGATATATTCCTAGCTGATAAATATCAGTGGGCTAGGATAATTGGTGTTCAGAAAAGGCATATTAGACTAATTAAAGAGAAAAAACAACAATATGAAAAATAAAAAAAAAATAATAAAGATAACTTCCCTCTTCCTTTCAGAAGAATTTTTTTCAAAAAATAGTAGATTTTGCACTCCTTAGTACAGACCACCCATAAGTGCACTTCTTATTATAAGATTGTTATACTCCTATTTCACATGAATGCATATGAGTAAAATGGAGTGTAATGAAGGAGGTATTCTGATGAGTATAAAGCAGTAAGGAGTAGTAAAAAGGAGGTTGCTACATAAATGCAAAGTACAGAGAGATGATATAAAATCTTCTTGCCCTAAAAGGGCGCTTACTGAACCCTTGTATTCCTTTTCTGGGAGTGGGCTGCGCAGTCCCACTGGATCCCACTAGACCAAACGGACCGTTTCACCGCAATGTCGGCTTGCTCACTGGTAATTGGTATAATTATAGGGTATATATAATACAGGTTTAATTACCTGAGTGGCCGCAGGTGATTGGAATGAACGCGCCGTGTTTGACCGGCGATTCCGGAAATGACGTTGCGCTACGTCCGGCGGTAGTCATGGGAACGCTTTGCGTTCCACAGCCATAGGGACGCTTTGCGTTCCACAGCCTTTCCGTTCGGCTGTGTCTGTGAGAAATCTCGGTGGCGTCTGACGTGTGACGCATGTTAAGGGAAGGGATGTATACATTTAGCGGTCGTCATGGAGACGCAGATGCTGCTGACGGCTGCTAGGGTTGCTGCGCTCAGTGGCTCATTAGTACAAAAGTGGTGGAGGCGTGGATAGTTGGGATAGAGAAAAACTAATAAAGTTAGCAGTTTGTAGTTATCTTAAAACATGGCCTGATGATGGTGAGAGACAAAGTTGATCACAATGATGGGGATTGAGGACGATTATTTACTGAAGATTATATATATGAAGAATAGTAATAATTGATGAATAATATATAATGAAAATAATAGTAATGAAGATAGAAGTAAATAATAATAATAATTATAAATAAAGATAAATAGCATTGTAAATTGTTATTGATAAATGTGCTAAATATTGTGACAAAACGATGATAATATATTTGGCCACTGGTATAGATCATGAAGCAGGACTACGGGCTGTGAAATATTTCCTGGAGATGGAGGGACAGAATGAATTCAACGACTTTTTGATTCAACTCTTAACATTTGTCCTTACAAGAAACTATTTTACATTCCATGACCGGTTTTTCCTCCAAACAAGAGGCACCGCCATGGGAGCAGCTTGCGCCCCCACCTATGCCAATTTATATCTAGGCTGGTGGGAGAGGGAGATAGTGCACAACCCAGAAAACGAGATATACACACAATTCATTACGGTGTGGTGGAGATACATCGATGATATCTTTATGATATGGGAAGGAGACAGGACATCTCTCCTAAAATTCATTGATATACTAAATCATAACAACTTGAACTTGAAATTAACCCACCACATAAGTGAATCATCTATCCCCTTTTTGGATCTCATGGTGTACAAAAATATGACTGGACAGGTGCATACAAAATTATTTCGTAAACCTACAGCCTCCAACAGTGTACTCCATCAAACTAGCGCTCATTTTCCACCGACAGTTGAAAACATCCCTAAAGGGGAATTCTTGCGCTTGAGGAGAAATTGCTCAGACACCACCATCTTCAAGGAAAAATGCGTTGACCTCTCATTCAGACTCAAAGAAAGAGGATATAGCGGGAGATCCATCAAAAAAGCCAAACAACAAACCCTATCAACGGCAAGGAATTCCTTAATCTTCTCCAGCAAACAGAATGATGGAGATAAAGCAACATCGGACAGCAAATTGAGATTTGTGGGAACTTTCTGCAGAGAATGGAAGGAAATCAGAGACTCCATCGAAAAACATTGGCCAGTACTTCTTCTAGATGAAGATTTGTACAAAAATCTCGAGACTAAACCCTCCATGAGTTGGAGACGCTCAAGTAATCTAAAAGATCATCTAGTCTCAAGTCATTTTTTTAGTCATCCAACACGACCATCGACTGTCAAGGGATCCTATCCATGCGGAGATTGCAAAGCATGCACCCTTATGAGCAAGACCACCAATGTTACAGACAGATATGGGAACATAAGAAATATCAATCAGTTCCTCAACTGTAACTCAACAGGGGTGGTTTATTGCCTTGTCTGTACATGTGGACTTCGCTACGTAGGAATGACGACTAGAAAACTGAAACTTCGTATCCTAGAACATGCCGGCACCATAAGGAATAGTGCCACGGATCTAGCCAAAATGAGGAAATTAACATCGGTGGCTAGACACTTCCATTACCATCACAAAAGTAACCCCAGAGAGATGGCAGCTTTTGGTTTAGAACAAATCAAATTAGGGATACGAGGAGGAGATCTAACCCAGGAACTCTTGAAAAGAGAATCGGAATGGACTTACAACCTCAACAGTCTGACACCTCACGGTCTCAATGAATACATAAATTATGGGATCTTTTTATAACATACCTAGAACATCCATTCAAACGTTTTCAATAATTTTAAGGAACACATCCATCTAGGTGCTTTCTTCTGTTGCTGATCCATTTATATCATGTAAACTATACAAATTTTCTTTACGCACTCATTATGACTGCGTTACAGTACCATAACATCATACATTTAATAATTATAATTAATTAATATTTAGCATGACACGTACCTTCCTATCATCATTAAGTTAGTTCTTTGTCTTATCACCTATCTTATAAACAGGTTTCACCTCACAGTGCACTCGCACATGTTTTCTTTAGTACCTTCCCTCAAACTTGTCATCAGCCCTTCTCATCAGTTTCTTATGCTATATTAATCATAACTATGGGCCCCCACTTTAGGACCCTTAAACACCAAGCACGGTCAAATGACCATGTTATTCAGGTCTAACACACATCCCTAGCGCACACTTCATTATTTCATTTTTTTCCCCCTCTTGTAATCAGCCGAATCATAATTAACACAATTATTTATCACTATGGGTCACAATCCCAGCCTTTTTTTTTTTTTTATCAATTAAATCCCTCTTTTTTGCTTGCAAGATACCAGTACACAACAGACACACACAATTTTCACTATTTTTCACTATATTTCACCCTTTCTGTATTCACTTCTCCACTCTATCCTCAACTTTCACCCCTCCCCCCCTTTTTTACTTTATCTCTCAATCATTTCTAAACAGATACAGATTATAGCTTTATATACATATTTATAAGTATAATTGCTTTAAAGCATCAATCAGCAAGTATTTCCCCTTACGTCTTAGCTCCTACTCACTTCTTATCCTGTTCTCATTATATGGCACACTACCAGTGGCAAAATATATTATCATCGTTTTGTCACAATATTTAGCACATTTATCAATAACAATTTACAATGCTATTTATCTTTATTTATAATTATTATTATTATTTACTTCTATCTTCATTACTATTATTTTCATTATACATTATTCATCAATTATTACTATTCTTCATATATATAATCTTCAGTAAATAATCGTCCTCAATCCCCATCATTGTGATCAACTTTGTCTCTCACCATCATCAGGCCATGTTTTAAGATAACTACAAACTGCTAACTTTATTAGTTTTTCTCTATCCCAACTATCCACGCCTCCACCACTTTTGTACTAATGAGCCACTGAGCGCAGCAACCCTAGCAGCCGTCAGCAGCATCTGCGTCTCCATGACGACCGCTAGATGTATACATCCCTTCCCTTAACATGCGTCACACGTCAGACGCCACCGAGATTTCTCACAGACACAGCCGAACGGAAAGGCTGTGGAACGCAAAGCGTCCCTACGGCTGTGGAACGCAAAGCGTTCCCATGACTACCGCCGGACGTAGCGCAACGTCATTTCCGGAATCGCCGGTCAAACACGGCGCGTTCATTCCAATCACCTGCGGCCACTCAGGTAATTAAACCTGTATTATATATACCCTCATTCTGAATTATACCAATTACCAGTGAGCAAGCCGACATTGCGGTGAAACGGTCCGTTTGGTCTAGTGGGATCCAGTGGGACTGCGCTGCCCACTCCCAGAAAAGGAATACAAGGGTTCAGTAAGCGCCCTTTTAGGGCAAGAAGATTTTATATCATCTCTCTGTACATTGCATTTATGTAGCAACCTCCTTTTTACTACTCCTTACTGCTTTATACTCATCAGAATACCTCCTTCATTACACTCCATTTTACTCATATGCATTCATGTGAAATAGGAGTATAACAATCTTATAATAAGAAGTGCACTTATGGGTGGTCTGTACTAAGGAGTGCAAAATCTGCTATTTTTTGAAAAAAATTCTTCTGAAAGGAAGAGGGAAGTTATCTTTATTATTTATTTTTTATTTTTCATATTGTTGTTTTTTCTCTTTAATTAGTCTAATATGCCTTTTCTGAACACCAATTATCCTAGCCCACTGATATTTATCAGCTAGGAATATATCCATGTGATCCACAACAGATCACTAGCTATTCTAAAGCAGCTTTTTTATACATTATATCAGCCCTCACGAATACAAAACTAGTGTGTTCTGAACTTTTGTTATTTTTCTTGTGTATAAAATGTGATTTAATCTATTACTGGATCATCAACAGCGGTGCATTGTTTTTTGCTCTGTACTAGGTTTTTTTTAAAAAACTTTATTTTCAGCAAAATATCCCTGTTGCAAGGTTTATCCAAAGCTGTTTTCTGATTTTTCATCTACTAATTGTAATCCAAGATGTCATGATACTTATATAGATTACGTGCATTGACGAGATATCAGGGCCTCTCCTGCCCCTTATCAGCTATATCAGCCAAAGAATTCTTTATTCTTTAACGTCTCTGTCAGATAAGCCTTCCAGTTTCATGCTCTCTCATCCACCATTTTGGACAGCAGAAGCATCTTGGTAGTCATACTCTCTCATTCAGCAGATTACGGCCATACTCCACAGGATACGCCTGATCCCGTTCGATCTTGGAAGCAAATCTGTGGCAGGCCTGGCCAGTAACTGTGTGGGGGACCAACAGTGAACACCAGGTGCAGTAAACAACCCAGCTGAACAGCAGAAGTAAGACACCCTCTTTAATTATTTCTTTCTTTTCTTTCCTTCAATTGTCTCACTAGTATCTTATAACTCTAGCGGTTACCATCAAATACGCTGTTTATAAAATATTATCATTGTCTTTATTCAGTGTTTCTTCCCTTTTTTTTTTTTTACAAAAATTATTTGTCAGTATATACTCATATCTAATCAGTATTTATTCGTACTCTCAGACTTCTGTCTGTAGCAGAAAGCTGAATAACCCAGTATTCTTTAAGCAAAAGCCTTTCCGGGTACACGGCTGCCTGAATATAGAGCAGAAGGTGTATAAAAACCCACACAGGCAACATCCCAATACATCTTCTTTCATATTTTTTTCATTTTTTTCATTTTCTTCATTTTTTTCATTTTTTTCATTTTTTTCATTTCATTTTTCATTTTCTCATTCTTCATATTTTATTTTTATATTTCTCATATCACATATACCCTCCCCTTCATTAGAAGCATTTACAAATACAGAGATAACCAAACCAAGGTATTCTATCCCTGGGAATAAAATTAATAACCTGTCATATATCACAGACAGACCTCCTCCCAGTTGATGTATTAATTGCAAATAATTTTCACCAACGCGTTTATTCTCACTATATTTTCTTAAACAAATTGTCAAGTAAATCTATATGCATGATTATTTGTAAATATATTTTTACAAACTGTGTCACTTTATTTTTAATACAATTATTAAAAGTTATGTTTTAAATGTCTAATATTTGATGAAGAGTGCCCCAACATAGAGTCTTTCTCCTCTCCTGTGTTAGTGCTTCAAACTTACTGACTCTGGGAGCACCACCGACTAGTAATCAGTACACTTTGTGTACATTATTAGCTTAAAGTCGGTCACAGACCAAGAACCTATATTGGTCCATGTCTGTATCAATAACCAGTTGCGGAACTATCCCCATAAGACAAGTGGAGCAGGGCAGACTCAGGACTATATGACTGCGACAGCCCACTGGGTAGATGTATTGACTCCCGCCGCAAGAACAGCAGCGGCGGCACCAGAAGCAGTATCTCGCAAACGCCAACTCTTTCCTAGGCAGGCTACGCTTTGTATCACCGCTTTCCAGAATACGCACACAGCTGAAAACCTCTTACGGCAACTGAGGAAGATCATCGCAGAATGGCTTACCCCAATTGGACTCTCCAGTGGATTTGTGGCATCGGACAACGCCAGCAATATTGTGTGTGCATTAAATATGGGCAAATTCCAGCACGTCCCATGTTTTGCACATACCTTGAATTTGGTGGTGCAGAATTATTTAAAAAACGACAGGGGCGTGCAAGAGATGCTGTCGGTAGCCAGAAGAATTGCGGGACACTTTCGGCGTACAGGCACCACGTACAGAAGACTGGAGCAACACCAAAAACGCCTGAACCTGCCCTGCCATCATCTGAAGCAAGAAGTGGTAACGAGGTGGAATTCAACCCTCTATATGCTTCAGAGGTTGGAGGAGCAGCAAAAG
The DNA here is from genome assembly GCF_028390025.1 of Pseudophryne corroboree. Lineage (NCBI taxonomy): Eukaryota > Metazoa > Chordata > Amphibia > Anura > Myobatrachidae > Pseudophryne > Pseudophryne corroboree. The sequence goes on along the minus strand of NC_086452.1, from coordinate 38,831,043 downwards.
GCCATTCAAGCCTATACAACTGACCACGATATAGGAGGTGGAATGCACCTGTCTCAAGCGCAGTGGAGAATGATTTCAACGTTGTGCAAGGTTCTGCAACCTTTTGAACTTGCCACACGTGAAGTCAGTTCAGACACTGCCAGCCTGAGTCAGGTCATTCCCCTCATCAGGCTTTTGCAGAAGAAGCTGGAGACATTGAAGGAGGAGCAAACACTGAGCGATTCCGCTAGGCATGTGGGACTTGTGGATGGAGCCCTTAATTCGCTTAACAAGGATTCACGGGTGGTCAATCTGTTGAAATCAGAGCACTACATTTTGGCCACCGTGCTCGATCCTAGATTTAAAACCTACCTTGGATCTCTCTTTCCGGCAGACACAAGTCTGCAGGGGTTCAAAGAACTGCTGGTGAGAAAATTGTCAAGTCAAGCGGAACGCGACCTGTCAACATCTCCTCCTTCACATTCTCCCGCAACTGGGGGTGCGAGGAAAAGGCTCCTTATTTCATGTTGCTCATTTATATTCACACTATTATTGGTATAAGCCATAAATTGATTGCTAAAACTGGCACACATTGTATGCCCATTGCCGTACCATGGATCTGTAAATAAAACACGTTCACACCAAAAATAGTGTGAAGGTATGTGAAAGAATAAACTACCCTATTTAATAAAATCTGTTTGTACTGCTTTAAAACCACCACAGTTTAACAGGAAATGCCTTTCATGGTCACAAGCCAACTAAAATATAAAAGTAAAACTATTTTACTGGTTCATCAGACTTTTATTAACCTTAGGTACTTTGTGATAAATAGGTAATTCAGGGATAGCATATACTGTATTTAAAGACTCATATTAATTTTTGTACACCTGAGTTTTCCCCACATCCAAGAGCGTTCATTAATGAAACCTACAGTTTTCTGTTGGAACACTCCCCAACGCTTCATAGGTATCTTTCTCATTGAATAATCTCATTGCCTCTCTGATATATTCAAATCAACATCACTCTACCTTATTTGTATTACTGTAAAGTGCAGTGAAGATGTCACACTGCAATGTGATATACATTCATCCCTTTTATGTTCTCTTCAAGAAGAAAGTATCAGAGTCACCGCCTCACAGAAGTTTGCTGCGTGACAAAATGCGTTGGAACATTTTTGATACCCATAAAAAGAAAGTTGTGTATGCTTTTGTTTTCCACAGTGAAACAACGTTTAACATTTTTTATCTACCTTTTATCTATTTATGTACCAAGATCACCAATGACATCCTCACCTCCTAATCCAAGGGTCATCTCTCTCATCCACCTAGACCGATCTTCTACCTTTGAAACTGTGAAATACCCTCTTCTCATTCAACCCTTCCACTCTCTTGGTCTCTGTGACTCTGTCTGACTGCTTCATGGCTAACATCCTACCTCTTGGACTGCTTCTTCTTTGTCCCTTTCTTTGTCTCCACCACCCCATCTCTCCGTCTACCTGTGGCAGCACTTCACGGGTCTGTTCATGGTACACTTCTCTTCTCCCCTTACACCTCTTCCCCTGTAAATCTCACCAGGTCCCCTGATGTCCTATACCTTCTATATGTTAATGACATAAAAATTTACACTTCCTTCCCTGACTTCTCTCTCCTTCCACCCTTTATCTCGTCTCAACTGCCTTTCCCCCACTTCCTCCTGAATGTCCAAACATGTGCTATGGGAAAGAGCAAATTTATCGTCTCCTTCCCTTCCTTCCACTTGTACCCACATGTCCACTGTCCTGTTTCCACACTTACTTTCAACATCTTGTATCACGCTTCCTCTCTCTCTCTCTCTCTCTCTCTCTCTCTCTCTCTCCCTCGAGGCCACCAGAACTCTGATCCATGCACTTTCATCTCACACCTAATAGACTACTGTAACGTTTTTGTATATGGCGTTTCTCACACTAGCCTCTTCCCACTTGAGTTTATTCTTAATGTTGCTCCTCATCTTGTTTTCCTCTCTTGGTGTTTCCCTCTCTTTGGTACTCGTATGATCACCACCTCGGTCACATCCTCTAATACTCGCATCCAGTACTCATCTTTAACTCGCTCCCTCACCTAGCCAGTCTTCCCAGCTTTATACACACCCTTAAGACACCTTGTTGTACTAAAGACTAACATCCCTCTCCTTATCTGGCTGGTCATCCTCTGAACCACTCCACTATGTACCCTTCTCAGTACACCCTCCAGTTGTTCATCCCTTCTCGTATTACTTAGAAATCTTTTTATGTTCAAACTCTTATACGGCGCTACGGACACTTTGTGGCGCCTTATAAATAAAGGTGATAAGCGTATTTTTACAATCAGTTTAATTTATTATTTTAAATAAAATAAAGGTATTTTATTTAAAAATGTATATCCTAGCTACCAATTCATATTTTTAACTTGTCATAAGTGAACTCACTTATATCGGTACTTATAGGACTTTCACTTCTGTGATTTTGTGTGGAAATTCTGCCTTCTTAGGTTTATGCATTTATACTTATCTCCCTGTACTTATAATGAATGTCATGCTTATATAAAAGGATTCCAATGTGCCTAAAGGCTTTGTAACCAATTCTGGAAAAGTACAGAGCGCAGTCTTACTAGATAAATTTATACTGCAACGACATTAAAAAGTAATAGTATTAAACTGTCTGTTAATATAGAGAAGCTCATTAGTGTACAAAAGTCATTAAGCTAGGTCCTGTCACCCAGTGTTGGACTGGGGCATTAAAGTCATATCAGGGAATATAGTGGTAGGGGTGTGGGCAGCCGCCAGAGAGGGACTTGGCCAACCATTTAGAAAGCACAAGCAAAGAACAGGGCCCCTCCATAAAGGAGGGTGCAAGGATGTGTCAGGACAACCCATTTTGATTGGCAGTAAGACTAATCTTGGTGTAGTTTCCATAGAAACAAACTAAACACCAAAGTTCATCCATGATCCCCCGCTCCACCAAGTTACTGACCCCTACAGGAGGGAATGGGTACCTCAGGCAGTGAGGCCCACCGTTGATATCCCCTATACACATGTGGGTCAGTTCAACTCTGCTGTCGTATATACACAACAGAGTCAGCCATTTTGTGCTGAATCAATATACAGCCACTTAATTAGCTAGGAACACTGAACACCTAACAGACAGATTTATATGTCTCCAATGGACAACTGTTAAGGTTTTCACTAGCTCCTAGTGAATTGATGGGTCTAACACTGCAATAGCCAACAAAATGGCATCTCCCATTGTGTGCAGACGACCTGTAACGCTAAACTTTAGCTTCTTGCAAATTTACTGCTGAACTGTATGATGGTTCAATAGCAGATTTAGCTAATGTCATCATGAAAATCAATGCAGTAAAAACTTAGGTACACAGTTTTGTCTAATAATTGGCAGGAGCTTAATATAGAATTTTCAGTTCTGACTCCCTTAATATATTAAATTGCCTATACTATGGTACAATCTTTGCTTTTTAATTATCTCTGTTCGATACCAAAACACTTTGCAATCACGCCAGCTTAATGAAACTCACATAAACAGACAGTGGTCAGAAATACATATAATTATATTTTATATATGAGTGGCTGCCGCTGGAATATAAAAAGGAATTTAATTGAAACAAATGTAATTGAGCATTGTTGAATTCAACAATTGATAATACAATTAAACTATTGTTAATGTCTGTAATATATCACCGGCCACTTTGTACTTATGGGAGGGGAAAAAGTACTTGATTAAAATGTGAAAATTATTCAGTTTCCTGGCTTATCTATGCAATCAACTATTATTTTTATGCCATTAATTTAAAGACAGTGCTATTAAATCAAACATACAGTACAGCAGCATAGCAATAGGAATTGCAGTGGTTGAATCAGCCATAGAACCCCTTAGTGGACTGTGGGGCAGTTGTACTAAGTCTTGGAGAGAGATAAAGTACCAGCCAATCAGCTCCTAACTGTCATGTTATGTCTGAGTTTGGAAGTGACAGTTAGGAGCTGATTGGTTGGTACTTTGGGGGTAGATGTATTAACCTGGAGAATGCATAAGGAAGTGATAAATAAATGCAAGGTGATAAAGTCACCAGCCAATCAGCTCCAATATGTAAATTAACAGTTAGGAGCGGATTGGCTAGTGCGTTTTTCACCTTGTATTTATCACTGGTTTATCACTTCCTTATTCCTTCTCCATGTTATTACATCTGCCCCTTTATCTCTCTCCAAAGGCTTAGTACATATGGGGCATATTAACCACTTAACTGGTGTTTTTTCCCCCAAAAAGAAAACGCTCAGAAATTGGGGGTAATTCAGAGTTGATCTCAGCAGCAAATTTGTTAGCAGTTGGGCAAAACCATGTGCACTGCAGGTGTGGCAGATGTAACATATGCAGAGAGAGTTAGATTTGGGTGGGTTATTTTGTTTCAGTGGTTAATAATCCCTATCCCTGACTCCTAGGGGGTGTTGTCACCACTCTGGTGCATTAGGTAACATGTGTTTGCACGATCCCTTGTTGGCTGCATGTAAAGCACTCGATGATCTAGATATCATTGATTTCTATAGTCAATGAATCGATTGCTCATGTCTGACTGCGCTATACATCAATAAAGCATAATACAGATGGAGCCTTCAACACATTTTCTGGCTTCTTTTTTTGCACCTCTCCAAAATGAATTGTAATGATGCCCCTTCCTTCTTTGGTAGGAATGCCTTCACTGGGCCCAATTCATATTTGTGTACTTTGAAATTGTCCTCTCTGGGAAATAACGGAGTGGCGGTAGAGGTGGGTCTGGGCAGCTATATGAGGCATCAGGATGGGTGGAGTTGGATCATGATGACGCGATTCCACGCAAATTGTGTCATGAAGCCCCCAGACTCCTTGCTTTACAGGGTAAGTGGGAAGGATCTGGGAGACTGATCTACCCCCCACAGGTGATCAGAAGAGCTTTTTGAAATTGAGGAGTCTTCGGACTCCCTTCTGCCTGTGCAAACCACTCCACAAGTACGGCCATCTTGAACTATAAAGGTCTGTCTCAGCAGACATCAAGGGGTGCTCGCACACATGAAGTCACATGGCAGATGCAAAGGTGCTTAGGCACTGGAATGGCAATGTTGGGCTTTCAAAATGGAAGCAGCCATTTTGTGGGCTGAGATTGCCTCGTGCCTCAGATACATCGCTAGTTCCTCGCTACGAGCTGGCTGAATCCTCATGCATGTTACATAACAAAATGGCTTCCTCCACTGCGTGTGTGCAGAACATTCTAAAATCTGACCATTGGGTCTAATGCGGCGGCATTTTGCAAGTTTTACCAACCTGCGCATTTGATGTAGCAAACATAGGCATCTTTTCATACCCAGTTTTCCGACACATTTCTGATACCGTCATTATTAGAACAGCACCTTTGTGTGTACACTCTGTATAACGTACTGTATGTGCCGCGGGGGTTTCCAGATCTTTTTGAGCAAGCTCAGCTGCCAATAATCGCTCAACTACGGCATTGCACATGGATTGCGTGCAACTCAGAATAAGCTGATGTCCCACAGCTGCAGCCCTCTAAAAAAGAGGAATTGCCAACCTTGTAATAAATATACCGGTTTAATATATTATCAAAATTACCACTGGTGATATACAGTATTGCTGCTTATGCTGTTACTTAATGGCAATATTATATTGCAGCTAATTGGTATATTGCTATTTGTATTTTATCCTATACTAGTGGCCCAGCTCCGGCTTCACATAGGGGAACCGTGCATGAACCTACAACCGGCCCCTCCTCTGTCCTCTGCCAGTTTGGCCTTCACCTTTTGACTTGGCCCTAACTGTGTGGAGTTTGTATATTCTCCCCGCACTTGCGTGGTTTTCCTCTGTGTATTCCAGTTTTCTCCCACACTCAAAAATTATTCTGTTAGGTTAACTGGCTAAAAAAATTAACGTGTGTGTGTGTGTGTGTGTGTGTGTGTGTGTGTGTGTGTCTGTGTGTGTGTGTGTGTCTGTGTGTGTGTGTGTATGGGCAGACTAAATGGGCCAAGTGGTTCTTATCTGTCGTCAAATTCTATGTTTCTGTTTGACTTCCATTCCTATTGACTTTAGTTGAAATTGAGAGTTATAAAATGTATATAAAAACAAACATTCAAAAATATTGTTAGTTTGAGAAAAAATATTGTTTTTACATAAATAAAATAGTTTTTACTTTGACTTGCTTCACTAAAATCATCACTGCTCGGCTCCCTTTTGTCATAGATTCATGTTTCCTAAAGCTTCCTCAACAAATGCTCTATAGAATTGTGAAAACCACATCAAATTCCGTCCAGTGGTTCTCGATTTTAGCCCGAACAGACAGACACTTACTGGGAACCACTGGATGGAATGTGATGTGGTTTTCACAATTGGGGGCAAAAACTACTTAGCAGTTTCTGAGTAGCTTCAACCTTATGCAAAAGGGGAACAGCCCTCTCTGCTGACGCAGAAAAGGCTGAAGAAAAAAAAGACCTAATCTTTTTCTGGGGCACGCTTTCTATATGAGATAAAAATTAAAAATTAATTCTTTATTATTACTATATTAAAAAGTTCTAGGCTTGTTCATCAGTAAATAATGTAGGCATAAAATTTGCCAATTATGTAGCGATAATCTCTATATATTCGCACCCGGGTATCCCTATTTATTTGGATTCCATCTACAAATAGGTATACCTTAGGGATATGATCACATTTATCTCCTTCACCAAGATTTAAAGGACATCAAAAATTACTGGAGTTTGTATGTACTCCTATTGTTGAAGATTTTCAAAATCAAAAAGAACACAAAAGAGTATTCTTTATATTTTTGTTGGAGTTTGTATGTACTCCATTTATTGTGTTCTGTTCAAAAATAAAAAATAAAAAATGGAACAGATAATGTGTTTGTCCCCTCGCAATTATATGTGTGAGCGGAACACCTAACATGTGGCGTATACACATAAATCTGACCACCACCACTGTACAATTTATATAATCCTTCTTCAATACCACTGTATACAATATATATGTCAAAACACTTATGCCTGTTCTCTTAATTCTGTCTCGATATTATTCCACACCACTGCACCACTGGATCTAAATATGCATTATAAACAATGGTATCCACAGGGTATATCTGTTGGAAAATAGTTCCTTTAGATCTTGCTGATTTGAAATTTGTAGTATCAGCTAAAGCACATTAAATATATACTGCTTGTTGTCATATACATTTGAAAAAATCAAAGTCTATTGTTCCAAATGGTAAGTGCTTAATTCCTATGTATAAGTGTATTCAGATGTGTGGATCCCCACACCTGCAAATTTTCAGAACACACCCATATTTGCTGGGAGGCATATATCCAACATGAGGAATTGCAGCGATTACTTCTATAACTCATTAAATTTGATATGTATACACACAATTCCACAAAATTTGCTAAATAACCTAAATAGAAAAAACAGATACTAGGTTGCTTTTGAGATGCACCAGGAGCACTGCTGTCTAATGTTAATTACTGAGACAGCAACGAGGCATCCTGCTAATTGAAAAATTGTGACCATCTATTCATATAGAAGAAAAGCAATGGGCAGAATGATACTCCATACAAGCATTCAGTGCAATATAGGTAAAGTGACAAATTGCGGTTTGGTCAAATATACTTTACGTATACAGGGAGATGATCCAGCAGTGTTAGACCACGGTGAAGAGAGATCGTGATCTCCGGCGTCCGTGTCCGTGAAACCGGAAGTCGGAGCCGGCCCGGGGCTTCAACCTTACTCGGCATCTGCGATCAGTTCAGTGCTTGTCGTTCCTGGTTTGACGTCACAAACACACCCAGCGTTCGCCCAGACACTCCTCCGTTTCTCCAGCCACTCCCGCGTTTTTTCCGGAAACGGTAGCGTTTTTATCCACACGCCCATAAAACGCCGTGTTTCCGCCCAGTAACACCCATTTCCTGTCAATCACACTACGATCGCCGGAGCGAAGAAAAAGCCGTGAGTAAAAATACTATCTTCATAGCAAAATTACTTGGCGCAGTCGCAGTGCGAACATTGCGCATGCGTACTAAGCAGAAAAACGCTGCGATGCGAAGAAAAATACAGAGCGAACAACTCGGAATGAGGGCCATTATTTCTCTCCAAGATTTGATACATCTCCTCCACAGTGTCTTCACTTTCTCCACCTACTGTATAAAGTTGCTCCTCTGGGTCACTAGGAACAGGCGACATTTATGCTGTCAACAGTCAAAATGTTGACAGTACTATGTCGACCGCAAAAGGTCGACTCAGTAATAATGTTATTGAGAGAAATAAAATTGTGTCGGCATTATACCGTTAAACATGATAATAAAGCATCATGTTTAAAGTTATAATGCCGACATGGTTAAAATGCTTTCAATAACTTTAACACTGTGTTGGCATTGTGTGGTCGACATTACACTGTCAACATTTTGACCGTTGACTGCAAAACTGTCGATAATTTAACTACCATGTCATATTGGGAGAGGCACACTCCCGGACTAATTACTGCCCTCACCCCCACTTCCCAAAAGTTAAGAGGCAAAAAAATGTGCACTACAAATTAGCACACCGTGGTTCCTGATTGGGGGCCGAGACATTTTATGACTGTGGAGCATCTTGGGATTTACACAGGGCCGGTTCTAGCCATTGTGGCGCCCCAGGCGAAAATAGGGGCGTGGTTTCATAGAGGGGCATGGTCAGTTATGCCCCCTGTAGAGTTGTGCCCCCATTTGTGCCCCCTGCAGAGCTGTGCCCCCATTTGTGCCCCCAGTAGAGTTGTGCCCCGAGATGAATAGCGGCGCTTACAAAAAAAAAAGGAAAATTAATACTTACTATCCCCGCTCCTGATTCCCGACCGCTGCTGACCTCCGCTGCTGACCTCCGCCTGCGCCGCTCCTCGGATCTATGGGAGAGACGTCATGACGTCTCTCCCACAGCACAGCATAGACACTAGAGGTCAATCATGACCTCTAGCGTCTATGTGCCAGTCCCACAATGCCGTGAGGTGCGCGATGACGTCATCGCGCACCGCACATCAAAAGTCCTCTCCACGAAGGGAAACTAGACGGGTAGCGTCTAGTTTCCGTCACAGCAGTGGGGGGGCACTGACCAACAGTAGTGGATCTTGCCAGGCGGCGGCGCCCTCCGGATGGCGGCGCCACGGGCAAAAATCCTGTGTGCCCGTAGCAAGATCCGCTACTGGATTTACATTGCGTCAAAGAAAAAGGAATCGGTGACTGATCCCGTGCATTTGAGCAGATGAAGGCTACGCAGCTGATAAATGGCCGTTCTGAATGCCAGACAGCAACAGAACGTCTCTAACGTCAGCACTCCAGAGCCAAGATGCTGCACTTCACCCATTGTGCTCTAGCATAAAGGATTAATCAGATTAAACCTCCGGCAACTTCCCAGGGTCCTGACACTGAAACGCAAGAACATGGATACACTCAGCAGCCCCAAATTCATTACGGCAGAAATGGCTAATGGGGTTAAGTCGTACACAGCAGCTAGATTTAATCATACGTGTCAGACCAGTGTGACATGCGTGAAACCGAGGATTGTGTGTTTGTGGCACAATGCACTCCCTGCTGTGAGCTGTATGGATATTAGAAGTAACTGAGGAGCTCTGTGGCCATACACACGCTCCGGGCTGCCGGCCAGATGCTTTTTACAGGAGACGGCTTCTAACAACCGTAGCAATTTACAGTAGGGGGTTAATTATTCCTTATAATGCACAGGGGGGCAGATGTATTAAGCCAGGTGAAGTGATAAAGTGGAAGGTGATAACGCACCAGCCAGTCAGCTCCTAACTGTCATTTTTCAAACCCAGCCTGTAACATGGAAGTTAGGAGCTGATTGGCTGGTGCGTTATCACCTTCCACTTTATCACTTCTCCAGGCTTAATACATCTGCCCCAGGTTTCCTTATAATGGGTATGGTTCATTGGGTCGACCTTAACTAGGTCGACAGTCATTAGGTCAACCACTATTAGTCGACAGTGACTAGGTCGACGTGGTCATCAGGTCGACATGGAAAAAGGTCAACATTAGTTTTTTTACCAAAAAATTGGTGTAATTTTCTCCGTAAAGTGACTGGGAACCCCAATTAGTGCACCGTGTCAGCTTGCGTGGCTTGCTACACTCACTATGCTTCGGGCAAGGGCCCTCATTCCGAGTTGTTCGCTCGCAAGGCGATTTTAGCAGAGTTGCTAATGCTAAGCCGCCTACTGGGAGTGCATCTTAACATCTTAAAATTGTGAATGAAAGAATCGCAATATTGCGATTACAAACTTCTTAGCAGTTTCAGAGTAGCTTCAGACTTACTCGGCATCTGCGATCAGTTCAGTGCTTGTCGTTCCTGGTTTGACGTCATAAACACACCCAGCGTTCGCCCAGACACTCCTCCGTTTCTCCAGCCACTCCCGCGTTTTTTCCGGAAACGGTAGCGTTTTTTCCCACACGCCCATAAAACGGCCTGTTTCCGCCCAGAAACACCCATTTCCTGTCAATCACACTACGATCGCCTGAGCGATGAAAAAGCCGTGAGTAAAAATACTAACTTCATAGCAAATTTACTTGGCGCAGTCGCAGTGCGGACATTGCGCATGCGCACTAAGCGGAAAATCGCTGCGATGCGATGAAATTTACCGAGCGAACAACTCGGAATGACCACCAAGGTTCCTCGCTCTGCTACCGCTGCACTCAGCACAGGTTACCGTTCCCAATCGTAGTCCCGTGGATCGCAAAGTATGAAAAAGTTAAAAAAAACGAAAAAAACTTGTGAAAAACTCATGTCAACCTTTTTATGTGTCGACCTTTGCCATGTTGACCAAAAGCATGTCGACCAATAATGGTCGACTTAATGACTGTCGACCTAAAGACTGGATACTCCTTATAATGCACATGTTTCCTAATAAACGCGGACGCTATGACATCAGAGCTCATCAGTTATACATGATATATATAAAATAAAACCATCTAGATTTTATTTTGCCTGGTTCCTGACCTAGAATAATCCTAGATTACAGGATTCCTTCTCTAGCGGGTTTATAATCCATAGGCGATTACCAATGCTGGGACAGGCGCTCCGCCTTATCCAAGTGACTTTTAGTTGTGTTTGTTTCTTCTAGATAAGAAAGAACTCCCGGGAAATGTGGATAAATTAGTTTATGTTCCTCACAGTAAGTAACATTGGGCCTTATTCAACACTGTACGCATCGCAGATGTTCACGGAGTTGATACATTTTTTGCTGCTGCGTCTGCGATTGAGACGCATCATATCAGAAATGTCTTTAAATGTCTTGGAAAAGTGGTGGTTGATCTTTGGTGGTGACTAGGAGGTGGCTAAACTGACGCAGAAGCTAAAGCCGCAGCGGCGTGGCGTTCGCCTTTGTATCAGGCCCACGGCCATGATATGCCTTTGAGAATATCTATTACTGTCCCCAAGAAAGACAGATGAAAGGAAATCCAATGTGGTCATTGTAGTGACTGTACGGTAAAGTATCCGCTGACTCAGGCCCACAATGTGTCTGTCATTCCTATACACACAACAAACACCCATCTGGTGCAGATTACATTACTGTTCATATGGACACCACATATGCCACGCAGGCTCGGCGCTGGTCGCTCAGCAAAGGGATGCAAAGCAGGGAGGCGCTCTCCCTGCTCTACGTCCCTGTGCTGAGCAGATGACCCACTGTGCGTTTTCTCACAGCCTGCGATCAGATCTGAATTGCGCATGCATATGCACCGCAATGCACAGGCGCGACGGACCGCAGCAACCGGGATCGCCGGTCAGTGGGGGATGGTGCGAAATTTCCGAACACACCGGCGATCGCAAGGAGATTGACAGGAAGAGTAAGTCCTGGGATGGGTAGAAACTGCTACAAATGCGATCGCACATCTGCACACAGTCCATACCCTCCCCCTGTAGGCGGCGACTACCTGATCGCAAGGATGCAAAAAATGCACCCTAGCGGTCAGATCTGAATTACCCCCACTATTATGACAGGCAGCGGCAGCATGAAGCCTCCTCACCCCCTCCCTCCCCTGTGACAGTGAGTGCAGCAGTGTGTGCAAACCTAAAAGGGGAGGGACTACATGGGAAAAGGGGAGGGGCTACACAGGACCAGGCTGCAGCGGAGGATGAGCTGCTAAAGCTCCGGTCAGCCAGACTTCCTTAGGTAAGTGTCTGGAAAAAGAGTGAGTGAAAGTGTGTGTGTATACAATATATGTGTATATGTATGTGTGATCTGTGTGTATGTGTGACGTGTGTCAGAGTGTCTGGTACAGGGGGGCGTTACGTGTGTAAGCGTCACTACTACAAGGGACGTTACTTGTGTAAGCGTGTCTGGTACAGGGGGCGTTATGTGTAAAAAGCGTCACTGCTACTGTGTTACATGTGTAAGCGTCACTACTACAGGGGGTGTTACGTGTTTAAGCGTCACTACTAGAGAGGGCGTTACTTGTGTAAGCGTGTCTGGTACAGGGGGCGTTACATGCGGTGGCGTAACTAGAAATTTTTCTCCCCCAAGCCAAAAAATTCTTCGGCGCCCCCCCCCCCTTCATGCTCCATAATTGGGAGCAAGAAAGGGATAAATATGCGTGCGCCTCCAAAAAAGGGGCATGGTTTTGTTGGAGTGGGCGTGGTTTCGCATAAAGGGGCGTGGCATTGCAGGAAAAGACTACCTTATACCCCAGTTTTGCAACCTGCACGCCCAGACGTTGGCCACCACAGGAAAGAAAAATAATCCTGATTCATGCCCCTTACATTATTTGTCATTTTTCCTCCTTATAGTAATGCCCAGTATACATTATGCCACATACTGCAATGGCCCTTAGACATTATGCCGCACACAATAATGCACGACACAATATGCACACACTGTAATGCCCCCGACACATTATGCCACACACCGTAATGTCTGTGACACATTATGCCACACACCGTAATGCCTGTGACACATTATGCCACACACCGTAATGCCTGTGACACATTATGACAGGAATCGCAATGCCCATTATACATTATGCTACACACTGCAATGCCCCTGATACATTATAGCACATACAATGTCTGTGACACATTATGACACACACCGCAATGTCCGTGATACATTATGCCACACACTGCAATGCCCGATACATTATAGCACATACAATGCCTGTGACACATTATGCCACACACTGCAATGACCTCGAGACATTATACCACAATGCCCGTGATATAGTATACCATACACCGTAATGCCTGTGACACATACCGCAATGCCCTGCCCGTTATACCCTATGCCACACATCGCAATGCCCGTTATGTATTATGCCACACTGCAATGACCCTGAGACATTATACCACATACCACAATGCCCGTGATATAGTATACCACACACCGTAATGCCTGACACATTATGACACACACCGCAATGTCCGTGATACATTATGCCACACACTGCAATGACCCTGAGACATTATACCACATATCACAATGCCCGCGATATAGTATACCATACACCGTAATGCCTGTGACACATTATGACACACACCGCAATGTCCGTGATACATTATGCCACACACCGTAATGCCCATTACACATTAAGTCCTACAGTAAGGCTTCTAATTACTTTTCAATTACCTGCTCGTTGTCAGGGCTTTCATGCACTGGGTGTCATGCTCGTTGCCAGGGGTTTCATGCTCTTGGTTCCATGCACGGTGCCAGGGGTTTTCATGCTCAGGGTGTCATGCTCGTTGCCAGGGGTTTCATGCACTGGGTGTCATGCTCGTTGCCAGGTGTTTCATGCACTGGGTGTCATGCTCGTTGCCAGGTGTTTCATGCACTGGGTGTCATGCTCGTTGCTAGGAGGTAGTCCTTGTTGCTAGGGCTGTGCTCCCAGTGCCACATGTCCCCAGTGCCAGATATTCCCCCACGGTGCCAGGTACTTACATGCCCCAGTGCCAAATATAGTCCGTCCCCCCATGTGCCAGGTACACATATACCCCCCCAGTGCCACATATGCCCCCAGTGCCAGATATTCCCCCCCAGTGCCAGATATGCCCCCAGTGCCATATATTCCCCCCCAGTGCCATATATGCCCCCAGTGCCAGATATTCCCCCCCAGTGCCAGATATTCCCCCCCCGTGCCATATATGCCCCCAGTGCCAGATATTCCCCCCGTGCCATATATGCCCCCAGTGCCAGATATCCCCCCCAGTGCCAGATATGCCCCCAGTGCCAGATATTCCACCCCAGTGCCATATATGCCCCCAGTGCCAGATATTCCCCCCCAGTGCCATATATGCCCCAGTGCCAGATATCCCCCCCAGTGCCAGATATTCCCCTCAGTGCCATATATGCCCCAGTGCCAGATATCCCCCCCCCCCAGTGCCACATATGCCCCCCGTGCCAGATATCCCCCCCTCCAGTGCCATATATGCCCCCAGTGCCAGATATTCCCCCCCAGTGCCATATATGCCCCAGTGCCAGATATCCCCCCCCCCCCAGTGCCAGATATGCCCCCAGTGCCAGATATTCCCCCCAGTGCCAGAAATGCCCCAGTGCCAGATATTCCTCCCTCCCCCCCCCGTGCCATATATGCCCCCAGTGCCAGATATTTACCCCCCCCCCCCCCGCGCGCGCCGTCGCTTTTTGGAGGGACACGGAGGGCACAGCTCGTCTCTCCTGTGTCCCTCCTGCTGCATCATCTCCGGCGGACGCGGGTCTAATAGGGGGAAGTGCCGGTTCGTGAGCCAATTAGAGCTCACGGACGGCACTTCCCCCTATTAGACCCGCGGCCGCCGGAGATGATGCAGCAGGAGGGACACAGGGAGGCGCGCTGTGTGCCCTCCGTGTCCCTCCAAAAAGCGGCGGAGGGAAGGAGACTGCAGACTGACATGCGGACGCTCGTCCGCATGTCAGTCTGCTGTAAATCAGTGGCGCCCCCGCAGCCACTCGCCCCGTGAGGACTGCGGGGGCAATAGTTACGCCACTGGTTACATGTGTAAGCGTCACTACTACAGGGGGCGTTATGTGTGTAAGTGTCACTTCTACCGGAGGCATTTCGTATGTAAGCGTCACTGGTACAGGGGTGCGTTACGTGTGTAAGCATCGCTACTACAGGGGGCGTTATGTATGTAATCATCACTGGTACAGGGTGCATTAAGTGTGTAAGCATCACTGGTACAGGGGGCGCTATGCGTGCAAGCGTCAACACTACAGGGGGTGTTATGTGTGTAAGCGTCACTGCTGCGGTGGGCATTACGTGTGTAAGCATCACTACTATAGGGGGCATTACGTGTGTAAGTGTCACAGTTCTGAAGAGCGTTATGTGTGTAAGCGTCACTACTACAGGGGGCGTTATGTGTTTGTCACTACTACAGGGGGCGTTGCTTGTGTAAGTGTGTCTGGTACAGGGGGCGTTACGTGTGTAAGTGTGTCTGGTACAGGGGGCATTACATGTGTAAGCGACACCAATATAGAGGGCGTTACGTGTGTAAGCGTCACTGCTAAGGAAGGCGTTACATGTGTAAGCGTCACTGGTACAGGGGGCGTTACGTGTGTAAGCGTCACTACTACAGGAGGTGTTACATGTGTAAGCGTCACTACTAGAAGGGGTGTTATGTGTGTAAGCGTCATTGGTACTGGGGGAGTTACGTGTGTAAGCGTCGCTACTACAGGGAGCATTATGTGTATATGTGTCACTGCTACAGGGGGCATTATGTGCGCTGTCCCTTTGTAAAGTATGGGAGGGCGCAAAGTTATAGTTTGCAGGGGGACATCGAACACCCTAGAACCGTCCAGATAGTTCAGCATTAGTTATTGCCGAGAACCTTTCGCTGTTGTTCCTTAATATCAGCGTCAACACTACAGGGGGTGTTACGTGTGTAAGCATCACTGCTATAGGGGGTGTTACCTGTTTAAGTGTCACTACTATAGGGGGCATTACGTGTGTAAGTGTCACAGTTCTGAAGAGCGTTATGTGTGTAAGCGTCACTACTACAGGGGGCGTTATGTGTTTGTCACTACTACAGGGGGCGTTGCTTGTGTAAGTGTGTCTGGTACAGGGGGCATTACATGTGTAAGCGACACCAATACAGAGGGCGTTACGTGTGTAAGCGTCACTGCTAAGGAAGGCGTTATGCGTGTAAGCATCACTGCTACAGGGGGGCGTTACGTGTGTAAGCGTCACTGGTACAGGGGCCGTTATGTGTGTAAGCGTTGCTACTACAGGGGGCATTATGTGTGTAAGCGTTGCTGATAAGGGGGTGTTACGTGTGTAAGCGTTACTACTACAGGGGGCGTTACATGTGTAAGCGTCACTGGTACAGGGGGTGTTACGTGTGTAAGCGTTACTACTACAGGGGGCATTACATGTGTAAGCATCACTGGTACAGGGTCTGGAATGCATGTAAGCATCACTACTACAGGGGGCGTTATGTGTGTAAGCGTCACTGGTACAGGGGGCATTACGTATGTAAGCGTCACTGGTACAGGGGGCATTTCGTATGTAAGCGTCTCTGCTACAGGAGGTGTTACATGTGTAAGCGTCACTACTACAGGAGGTGTTACATGTGTAAGCGTCACTGGTACAGGGGGCGTTACGTGTGTAAGCGTCACTACTACAGGAGGTGTTACATGTGTAAGCGTCACTACTAGAAGGGGTGTTATGTGTGTAAGCGTCACTGGTACTGGGGGCGTTACGTGTGTAAGCGTCGCTACTACAGGGAGCATTATGTGTATATGTGTCACTGCTACAGGGGGCATTATGTGCGCTGTCCCTTTGTAAAGTATGGGAGGCGCAAAGTTATAGTTTGCAGGGGGACATCGAACACCCTAGAACCGGCCAGATAGTTCAGCATTAGTTATTGCCGAGAACCTTTCGCTGTTGTTCCTTAATATCTATCAAATACTGTTATTGAGATACTTTACTTAAAGTCAACTAAAGTCAACTGAATGGAAGTATAAAATGTTCATGGTGATTTGGCAAAGGAGATGCGGTCAGCATCCCACCGCACTGGATGATGGCGGTCCGGTGACCGACCCCAGAATCCCGAACCTGACCAGCGGCATCCCTATGGTAAGTATTAGCATGAGGGTTAGGGCCCGGGGGAGTCAGGGTTAGGTACCACATCAGCCCTTAGCCCTAGCTGCCACCCTCTGTGTTCTTAGCCATAGCCACCACCCCCAAGCGGTTTAGGGTTAGGGCAGGGAACAGGGGAGGAATAAATTAATTACTCCGTCCCCTGTTGACATTCTAAAACTCGGATTACCGCGGTCGGTCATGTGACTCCCGGCATCCCGTCTGTCTGCAAAACATGTCACACCCTGGCAAAACAGGGCAGAAATAAGTGCACCCAACATCAGCGAATGAGAAAAAAGCACATGGGGGGTCATTCTGACCCGTTCGCTCGCTGTGTTTTAACGCAGCAGAGCAAACAGGTCCCTACTGCGCATGCACCAGCGTCGTAGTGCGCCGGCGCATGGCAGACGGCCGAAGGCAGAGGGATGCGATTGCCTCTGCCTGATTGACAGGCAGAGGCGATCGCTGGGCGGGAGGGGGCGGAACGGCGGCGTTTGTCCACCGTTTCGTGGGTGCGGTCTGGCCAATGCAGGCGTGGCCGCTGTGGGCCAGGAAGCGATGAGTAGCTCCCGGCCAGCACGCCAAAGCTGCGCTGGCCGGGAGCTACTCTTGAAGTGCAAAGGCATCACCGCTGTGCGATGCCTTTGCACTTCTGCGGGGGGGGGGGGGGGAGGCCGGACTGACATGCGGGGCGGACTAGCCCTGTGCTGGGCGTCCCCTCGCATGTCAGGGAAAATGATCGTAGCTGTGCTAAATTTAGCACAGCTACTATCAACTCGGAATGACCCCCATGGATTTTACTCTAGTATCGATTCCATTCCCAGAACACAGACATATGGTATTATCCCAATCTTGTTTGTTTTCTGGGCTCTGGACTCTCGTTACTCAAGTCACCAATTATCAAGTGATTTAGCTGATGATGTCATGTGGAATAATAAAGCTGCAGTTTAACAGCCCATTTTACTGAGCTGTAACCGCGATCTGATAAAATGGACTTTTACGTGAAAGTTTAAGCTGCAGAACCCTCATCATAAATTACTCACACACAAAATCTCATCTAGCTCCTGCTTCTATTAGATGAAGGCAAATGTTTCTATAATCCTAATAAATTTTACCATCCTGCTAAGTGTAAACGTGGAACAGCCGCAATATTGGACAAGCCTTATGTCTTGTGTACTGAGTGAATGAATGAATGCAGGAGCACTTCTTTATCACAGGTGAATGGATATTATAAAGAGTCAACATATTACCTAACGCCGTACATTGAGGGGATCATGGAATAAAGACCATTAGAGACAATAGCCTAATTCAGGGTTGATTGCAAAACAACATTTTCCTCTAATGGGCAAAAAGACGTGCACTGCAGGTGGGGCAGATGTAACATGTGCAGAGAGTTAGATTGGGTGGGTTATTTTTAGAGATGAGCGGGTCCGGTTCCCTGAGAACCGAACCCGCCCGAACGTCACCACCGGAGCCCGGATCTGAGTCAGGCTTGGGTTTTCCCGCCTGACTCGGAAACCAGAACGAGGCAAAACGTCATCATCCCGCTGTCGGATTCTCACGAGGTTTGGAATCCATATAAGGAGCCGCACGTCCCCGCCATTTTAACTCCGGCATTGGAGAGTGTAGAGAGAGGACGTGTCTCTGTCCTAATTCAAGTCACAGTGGTTGTGTCCTCTGCTGCTATATGTCCAGTGCTGCTGTATAAGTCCAGTCCAGTGGTGCTGTGTTGTGCTGCATCAGTCCAGTGGTGATGTTACTGTGCTGCTGTATATGTACAGTGGTACTGCCGTATATGTCCAGTGATACTGCGTATATGTCCAGTGATACTGCCGTATATGTCCAGAGATACTGCCATATAAATCCAGTGATCCTGCCGTATAATTCCAGTGGTACTGGTGTATAAATCCAGTCCAGTGATACTGCCGTATATGTCCAGTGGTACTGCTGTATAAGTCCAGTGGTACTGCCGTATAATTCCAGTGGTACTGCCACATTTGTCCAGTGGTACTGCTGTATAAGTCCAGTGGTACTGCCATATAATTCCAGTGATCCTGACGGATAATTCCAGTGGTATTGGCGTATAAGTCCAGTGATCCTGCCGTATAATTCCAGTGATACTGCCATATATGTCCAGTGGTAATGCCGTATAAGTCCAGTGGTACTGCCGTATAATTCCAGTGATCCTGCCGTATTATTCCAGTGGTACTGGCGCATAAGTCCAGTCCAGTGATCCTGCCGTATATGTCCAGTGGTACTGCCGTATAATTCCAGTGACCCTGCCGTATTATTCCAGTGGTACTGGCGTATAAGTCCAGTCCAGTGATCCTGCCGTATATGTCCAGTGGTGCTGTCGTATAAGTCCAGTGGTACTGTCGTATAATTCCAGTGATCCTGCCATATAATTCAAGTGGTACTGGCTTATAAATCTAGTCCAGTGATACTGCGGTATATGTCCAGTGGTACTGCCGTATAAATCCAGTGATACTGCCATATAATTCCAGTGGTACTGCCACATTTGTCCAGTGGTACTGCTGTATAAGTCCAGTGGTACTGCCATATAATTCCAGTGATCCTGATGGATAATTCCAGTGGTATTGGCGTATAAGTCCAGTGATCCTGCCGTATAATTCCAGTGATACTGCCATATATGTCCAGTGGTAATGCCGTATAAGTCCAGTGGTACTGCCGTATAATTCCAGTGATCCTGCCGTATTATTCCAGTGGTACTGGCGCATAAGTCCAGTCCAGTGATCCTGCCGTATATGTCCAGTGGTACTGCCGTATAATTCCAGTGACCCTGCCGTATTATTCCAGTGGTACTGGCGTATAAGTCCAGTCCAGTGATCCTGCCGTATATGTCCAGTGGTGCTGTCGTATAAGTCCAGTGGTACTGTCGTATAATTCCAGTGATCCTGCCATATAATTCAAGTGGTACTGGCTTATAAATCTAGTCCAGTGATACTGCCGTATATGTCCAGTGGTACTGCCGTATAAATCCAGTGATACTGCCATATAATTCCAATGGTACTGGCATATAAATCCAGTCCAGTGATACTGCCGTATATTCCAGTGGTACTGCCGTATAAATCCAGTGATACTGCCGTATACATATACCTTGTTGCAAAGCGGATTACTGAGGCCATAACAGCTATGCTGGTGTTAGACGTGCGTCCGGTATCCGATATTAGTGCAGTGGGACTGCAGTGCCACTCTTAGATGGGCTAGGTGCTTGTGCTGCACTTGTGTCGCTTAGCTTAGTCATACAGCTACCTCATTGCACCTCTTTTTCTTCTTTGCATGATGTGCTGTTTGGCGACTATTTTTTTTTTAAGTGCCATCCTGTCTGCCACTGCAGTGCCACTCCTAGATGGGCCAGGAGTTTGTGCCACACACTTGTGTCGCTTAGCTTAGTCATGCAGCTACCTCATTGCACCTCTTTTACTTCTTTGCATGATGTGCTGTTTGGCGACTATTTTTTTTAAAGTGCCATCCTGTCTACCACTGCAGTTCCACTCCTAGATGGGCCAGGTGTTTGTGCCGCACACTTATGTCACTTAGCTTAGTCATACAGCTACCTCATTGCACCTCTTTTACTTCTTTGCATGATGTGCTGTTTGGGGCCAATTTTTTAAATCTGCCATCCTGTCTGACACTGTAGTGCCACTCCTAGATGGGCCAGGTGTTTGTGCCGCACACTTGTGTCGCTTAGCTTAGTCATACTGCCACCTCGGTGCAACCTTTTGGCCTAAAAACAATATTGTGAGGTGTGAGGTGTTCAGAATAGATTGGAAATGAGTGGAAATAAATGTTATTGAAGTTAATAATACCGTAGGATCAAAATTACCCCCCAATTCTGTGATTTTAGCTGTTTTTGTGTTTTTTTCAAAAATCATCCAGATCCAAAACAAAAACACGAAAGGGTGGTTTTGGCAAAACCAATCCAGATCCAAAACACGAGCATGGAACCAGAACCAAAACCAAAACACAAAACACGAAAAGCGCCCACCGCACATCTCTAGTTATTTTGTTTCTGTGCAGGGTAAATACTGGCTGCTTTATTTTTACACTGCAATTTAGATTTCAGTTTGAACACGCCCCACCCAAATCTAACTCTCTCTGCACATGTTACATCTGCTCCTTCCCCCCTGCAGTGCACATGGTTTTGTCCATTAGAGATTTTTTTTTTCCAATCAACCTTGAATTAGGCCCAATGACACCAAATAGAAGGTAATGACGGCCCTGACCAATCTAAGCAGCACATGTAGAGATGTGCTCTGTATCACGGGGTACATCAGAGCTGCAGCGGCAGAGTGCAGGGGATCTGCGTCCCCTGCAGGACACAGTGGCGGACAGCGCTGATCCCAGCGCTGATGTGTGTCTGATCCCAGCGCTGGTGAGGATGCGGAGGCATTTGAATATTGGCGCCCTCCGTGATCCAATCGCGGCTCACGGAGCGGCGGTCAATCACAGATGGGCGCAGTGAGCCAATCCGCGCTCGCCGCGTCATAGGCGCAGCCCCTGGTGAGTGACGTCAGACGCCGGGCGGGAGGCGAAGAGGAAGGAGGCCGCGACGAAGAGCCCGACGGAGAGGAGAAGCATCCCGGCAGGAGAAGAAGACGGCGGCCGTGGGGAGAAGAACTCGAGTGGCCGCTGAGGTCGGAAGACGCCGGCAAGCAGGAGAAGGATGTCCAGCGGTGGCTGGACGCGGCACGGCGGCGGAGCCACTGGCCAGGACGGGTCAGCTGCAGAAGGGGTCTCCAGAGGACTTCAGGACCAGGTGAGGCCTCAGTGAGGCTCATCCCTACCCCTTTCCTTCCTAGACCAACAGGGCGCAGGTCAGAGCCGGTCATAGGCATAGGAAAACTATGCAATCGCCTAGGGCATTTGATATGCCTAGGGACATCAGCAGCTTCTGCTGATTAAAATGATATGCGGCATGCCTATATTCTGTGTGTAGCATTTCATATGCAGATACAGCCACAGTCTCACACAGTATATAGGCATGCTGCATATCATTTGAATCATCAGAAGCTGCTTGTGCATCCTAGCCACATAGCAATGCAAATAAGATGCATTTTCATAAAAAAGGTGCCTGACATTAGCATTGAGGCAAGATTTATGAGGACACATCTGTATCCAAGCAGAGGCAGAGGTCACAGTGTTAGTGGCAGTGTGAGTGTGTGTGCATGTGAGTGGGTTGGTTGTGCAGTAGTGTTTGGAATATGTATAAGGAGCATTATGTGTGTCATGTAAAAATGCATTAATAATGTGCAACATATGTGTAGGGGGCACCATGTGTGTCATTATCTGTATAAGGGCATTAATAATATGCGGCATATGTGTAAGGGACATTATGTGTAAAAGGGCATTAATAAAGGTTGTCATATGTGTAAGGTGCATTATGTTTATAAGGACATTAATAATGTGTCTCATATGTGTAAGGGGCATTACTGTGTGGAATTGTGTATAAATGTATTACTAATGTGTCGAATTATGTGTATAAGGTGCTCTACTATGTGGATTGCGTATAGAAAGAGCACTACTGTGTCATCTAATGTGAATAAAGAGCAATAGGGTGTGGTGTAATGTGAATAAGGAGCAATTCAGTGTGATGTAATGTGAATAAGGGGCTCTACTGTGAGGAGTAATGTATATAAGGTAAAGTGATACTACTGTGGGATGTAATATGAATTATGGACACTATAGCATGATAAAATGCGAATAAAGTTGCAGTACTGTGTGGTGTAATTGGAATTGGGGTTACTATTGTGTGGCCATGACCCTTGCCAGCAAAAACACCCCCCTTTTTGGGCTGTGCGTCAAATGTGCGAACTGTTCCTATTTAAAATATAGGGGGTACAAACACCGAAATAAAAACTGCTATGGGTGAGGGGTGAAGGTGCTGGGAAAGAGGTGCAAGGTCAGAGGCGGAACCAGCGGTGGTGCTAGGGGGCACCAGCCAAAATCTTGCCTAG
This sequence comes from Pseudophryne corroboree, assembly GCF_028390025.1. Taxonomy (NCBI): domain Eukaryota; kingdom Metazoa; phylum Chordata; class Amphibia; order Anura; family Myobatrachidae; genus Pseudophryne; species Pseudophryne corroboree. Next base: position 38,807,989 of record NC_086452.1, on the reverse strand, counting down.
GGCATCATATTGGTTAGGGCCGGCTCTGGCGCAGGTATTAGACCTGAAGAGGTAAGTTCAGGCACTAGGCATGTGCGCAGTTAGGAGTATCGGCTGCAACTGACTGGGAGGTTTGGGCATTAGGCCCAAGCCACAGTATTGGGCATGTTAAGCGGGCACTAGGCCTGTGGGTAATTGCAGGCCTCAGGCCTGGGAGGATAGTAAGGGGGCACTAGGCCCAGTGTAAAAGGAGAGCTCCCCAGGTGAATAAGGGTGGTACTGGGCACTAGGCCCAGGCCCCTCCAATGTATACATGCAGGCTGGCTCACAGGGCCTGAGCCCCTGGTAAGTTAGTGAATGGGAGATGGGTAGGCTGTACGGCGCCCACTCCCCAGTAATCTAAAGCAGATAGGAACTTAAAGGGACAGCACCGTTGTAGATACTTATACTGTACTGTGTTATTGGATCGTTGTTTCTGTGCAAGGCCAAGTTTGCTTATAGTTTGCGTTTAGTTTTGTTGCACCACACACAGAGTTAGTTTGAGGGCTCTGCTGTTGTAGTTAGTGTAGTAGAGTTAGGCCCTGCACGGTAGCGTGGTTCTTTTATCCTTACAGGGACCAGTAAGTGAAGAAGAGGAAGATCGCAGTACAAGATTGTCAATGGTGAGCGTCATCGGTGTCTGTCTGTCCCTCTGTCCGTCTGTCCCCTGAGCGCTGGTTCAGTGGACCTTGCACGGCCGTGCGAGGTCCAGGGTACACCTCAGCGTGAGAGCGCTGTTAGGTAAAAATTGGGTGGCTGAGGCTTTGTGCCTGTGATGACCTTTTACCCAACCGGTAAAGGCCACCGCCATCCCTGGGGTATCCTCTTTTCCGGTTGAAGAAGAGTTGATACTCCTTAATTAGTTCACTTTCCTTTCTAGTTCAGCCATCATCTACATCTGGAAGGGGATCGGCGTGTCCAGGTCCAACTGAAGGTTCCAGGTCCGTTGAAGATTCCGTGACCTGAAGGTGAAGGTGCGGCGCGAGGTAAGCAGCAAGACTACACCTGCACAGCAGCAGGCACTGCACCCGTACCGCCACTCTCACATTTGGTGTAGTTGGCAGGATAACGGATCGCGGACACAATGTGGAACGTCCCCAAGAAGACCCCCCTGCGGACCGCTCCGCAGCAGATCCACCTCTGGATTTGTGAGAAAGAGAGCTGCTGGGTAACGGTGTCTGGGACAGACATCCTGAAGATGGTGCAGCGGTCGAACCAGCGTGGAAAGGAAGAGCGCCGGGAAAAGGGGCGCAAAAAGGCCGTTGTGATACCCTGCAAGAAATGTTGGCAACTGGGACATGTTGCCAGCTAATGCCCCTGGCGTGAGGTTCCATTAAGAAAGACCGAGAAACACCCTTAAAGAAGGTTGCCCAGGTGGTCCAGCAAGCGGACCGAAGACGCTGTCAGAAGGGCCAAGCGAAGAAAGAGTCCTGGTGTTTGCTCTGCGGAAACTACGGGCATGAGCATAACAGCTGTCCTTGGGATGAAGAGTGGAGCCAAGACGAGGTCGAGTTCCAGTGGGAAAGCTGCGGAGATCCCCGGCATCGGCTTCTGGAGTGTCCATGGACTGAAGACAGGATGGAGTACGATGCCACTGTGAAGCAGCTGACGGAGTCTTGTCAGGAGCTCTGGAACTGGGTGGCTGCAGAGCCCGTGTATGCGCTCTGCAAGGAGAAGGGGCATGAGCTTCCCGATTGTCTGTGGGATGAATACCGGATGATTGCAGATGGTCGTGCATAGAGATGGGAGGAAGAAACCAGAAAAATTGAGCGGAAGAACCTACTGGAAGTGAGTTTGCAGGTGCCTATTTTATCTGAGTCGGAGTCAAAGGGTGGGGACCACTCAATGATGGAGGTGGCCAAGGAACCCGTGTTGGTAAAGGTGACAGTAACACTCCTTTGTTGGAAGTGTCGCGACTGGGACATTCAGCCAATGAGTGTCCTTGGGAAGATTCCGCAGACCTACTCTGCCCCAAGAAAGCGACCCTAGTGGAAGTGGATCCTTACCCACAGAAGGCGGACGTGGACTACTGGGAAGAGAAGAAACCACGATGCGAGGAAAAGCGTGAAGATCCAGTGACAGAGGCATCCAGAATTTCCCCACGTTGGAACTGTCCACGACCAGGACGTGTGGAACTGGTGTGTCCTGGTTACCATGAGATATCAGCGGAAGCAAAGAAGTACGCTGAGGAAGTAGAGATGCCAGCGGAAAAGACTGAGTACGCTGAGGAAGAAAATAGCCCCTAGTCCAGGTATCGGTGGAGAAAGACTCGGACTCCTGGGAGATGTCAGCCGTGTCTGACGATGAATCTCTGCATCAAGAACAGATGGAGGAAGACTCGGGCATAGGGAGCACCGACGAGTGTTGCTGGCATTATCACTGGCAATATTAAAGCTGCCTTTGATAGGGAGAGACAATGTAAGATGGGAAGATGAACTGGTCTTTCTAGAACAGTTGATTGTCCGCTCCCGGCCACTGTCACTGTCCTTCACCATTTATAATAACTGAACCTGCTTCCTCTTCTGGTTCTGGAGAAGGATTTGTGCAGCATGGATTCTCCTATGGTAACTGGCCAGCTTAGCGTAGGTTTGTCCTCTGTATAATTGTTTGGCATCATGCTCACTGCTAGGGCCATAGGGAGGTGTGTGCGAGAAGTGCTTTCACCGTGGGTACAGGCCATGCCTTAGGGGTGGCACCGTCACTATCTAATGGCCTTTGCATCTGGCTAGCTGGGTGCCAGGAGTGCACCCAGCGGCCAGTTGGGTCGGATTGGCCATCTGGCACTCCTGGCAAATGCCAGAAGGGCTGATTGCCTTATGGGCAGTTTCAGCCACACCGAGAGCGGGGCGGGCTGAGCAATGCAGCCCTCCGGCACTCTGCTTGACCGCACGGCTTACAGATAGATGTGTCTAAGCCCCCCTGACTCATGACATGCCCCCCGTGAGTGGTGGCTGTGACCCCCTCAGCCGTGTTAGCATATACTCGCGTCATTAGGCTCCACCCCCTCTGCCGGGTCCGCGATTTCGCCGTATTATTCTCCCCATTCTGCCCTCTTCACTAGGAAGTGTGGTATGGGTGCCCACTCTTCCGGGGCTGCGGGGACTACCCGAGAAACCGGGTATGTCCTGCAGAATATGGGAGAGTAGGTAAGTATGCCTCTGGAGACTGGAAAAAAAAAACCCTAAATATGGGCCTCTACCACTGCATTCCCCTGGTGGGCCCTTTATGCCCCAGTCCGACACTGCCTGTCAATCAGGCAGAGGCGTTCGCATATGTGAGATGCCGTTGCGTCACACTGTGTGCACACGCGCATTGCAGCTTCTGTGTGTGTGCGCACGCTGTAAAAGGGCTTCAGCATGCAAACGCATCGCAGATGCGTTCCATGCTGAATCGGGCCCAATATTTGCAGTTTATTCCCACCTTACTAAATAGAACGCTCAGACTTCTGTGTTGCGTTTTCTTCCTCTGACTTACAGCTCTGCTTTGATCCACAGCTACAGACAATGTGGAACCGTGTTTGCTCTGTGTGGTGGTTTCCTGGGTGCGCAACAGTAAATAAGCCTGGAATCGATTCTTCTTCGTTGTACCTAAAGCGAGATGTGAAAAAACACCATAACTTACCTGATATACACACACACAGCACAACGCTCACTGCACAGGGGGGAGAAGACTCGGCGGGGGCGCATACTACTAACACGCCTCTTGTACTTTTTTACATCATGGTAAAATAATTGTCAGGGGCAGTTTACTCCTTAGCTGGGTATTTAAAGCTGTCCACTGTACAGACCCTGTGATTATTACATGCTTCATACATCATGGGGCTATAATGTCATTTTATGCAGTTTAAATACAACTCTGCAAAAAGAAAAATCAAAAATGTTGTTTAAAATTCAGAGAATAAAAATACTGAGTATTACATAAAAAAAACCCGGAATACGAGAACTATTCAAGACTGAAAAATAGGACCATGGGGGTCATTCCGAGTTGTTCGCTCGTTATTTTTTTCTCGCAACGGAGCGATTAGTCGCTAATGTGCATGCGCAATGTCCACAGTGCGACTGCGCCAAGTAAATTTGCTATGCAGTTAGGAATTTTACTCACGGCATTACAAGGTTTTTTCTTCGTTCTGGTGATCGTAATGTGATTGACAGGAAGTGGGTGTTTCTGGGCGGAAACAGGCCGTTTTATGGGAGTGTGTGAAAAAACGCTGCCGTTTCTGGGAAAAACGCGGGAGTGGCTGGAGAAACGGAGGAGTGTCTGGGCGAACGCTGGGTGTGTTTGTGACGTCAAACCAGGAACGACAACCACTGAACTGATCGCACTGGAAGAGTAAGTCTCGAGCTACTCAGAAACAGCACAGAGAAGTCTTTTTGCAATATTGCGAATCTTTCGGTCGCAATTTTGATAAGCTAAGATACACTCCCAGTAGGCGGCGGCTTAGCATGTGCAAAGCTGCTAAAAGCGGCTAGCGAGCGAACAACTCGGAATGAGGGCCCATATTTGGGAACACGAATTTATAGGGACACGCCTTTGAAAATGTTAAAATTAGGGGCAGTCACATTTAAATTCTGATGTATAGAGATGTAATATTGTCCGGGAACATCTCCTATGGCTGCTGTGTTACAGTATCAAACACTTATTTGTGTATTGGTAAATGTTTAGCTGTTTGTGCAGTTTCTAGCTGTGTGTATGTATAATTGTGTTAAACTAGGTTTTATATATAGGAAACATTGGGGCAGATGTATTAACCTGGAGAAGGCATAAGGAAGTGATAAACCAGTGATATGTGCAAGGTGGTAAAGGCACCAGCCAATCAGCTCCAATATGTAAAGTAACAGGATCTGATTGGCTGGTGCCTTTATCACCTTGCACATATCACTGGGGTATCACTTCCTTTTGCCTTCTCCAGGTTAATACATCTGCCCCAATATTACTGTGCACTACTGACTTCCTTCACTGCAACGCAGGAAGGGCCTAATTCTGAGTTGATCGCAGCAGCAAATTTGTTAGCAGTTGGGCAAAACCATGTGCACTGCAGGTGGGGCAGATATAACATGTGCAGAGAGAGTTAGATTTGGGTGGGGTGTATTCAGAGGTGGATTGGGCATAGGGTCTACAGGGAAGTTTCCCGGTGGGCCGACGCACCCGTGGGGCCTGTTTTGATTGAGGACATGTGGTCCTTTTTATAGACATAATGAATAAGATGCCAAACAATTTGCATATATGAAAATTACTTTGCCACTTAGCCTGTGATTGCAGATGATCTAGTGTACGCTCTGTCTGCCTGCTTGGCTGACATATAAGATTGAGTGAATAGTGATTGGGATACGGTTGGTGTAATAAGCAAGAAAATATATATTTCTAAAGAATGATATAGTTTCCTAAATTCTGAAGGTGTATCATATAATGTGCTCATAATATTTAATTTTATTTCTTTTTAACTTCCCCCTTGATGCTGGACATGCCCACTATCTGGAAAGTTTTGGGGGGAGGGTGCTGCTGCCATGGCCCATGGCTAGACCTTACACCTCTGGTGCTGCCCATGTGGGGCCACTAGTACAAATTTTTCCAGGGCCACTTTTTGTTCCCAATCCGCCCCTGGGTGTTTTCAAACTGAAATCTAAATTGCAGTGTAAAAATAAAGCAGCCAGTATTTACCCTGCACAGAAAAAAAATAAGCAACCCAAATCTAACTCTCTCTGCACATGTTAGATCTGCCCCCCCCCCCCCCCCCCCCCGTGCACATGGTTTTGCCTAATTGGTAACAAACGCTGCTGCGATCAACTTAGAAATACCCCCGAAGGATGTAGAGAATGGCAATGAGAGGAATAAGGGGTAAGGGAGGTCTCAGTTAAGAGTTACGGTAGAGGAGAATTAGGGATACATTTACTAAATATAAAACCAGCCCTGTTTTGTATTTAATATTATTGACCCGTTAAATCCAGCAGCCAAAGCCACCAAAGATGCCGCAACTTTGGAAAGCACTGCTCAGTATAATTACCACTATAAGGGATCTATTCAATTCTAGTCGGAAAGACGGCAGTTTACGATTTTTTAGGTCGAATCATGAGTCAACCTATTCAATGGGGCTGCCGTTTTTCAGACTTGTCGGAAAACACGTGGATCGGCATATTAGCCGCGGATCCATGTGTTTTGTTGGATTTGCGGCCAAATACGTCAGGTTTTAGTCCCGTTTTCGACAATGTTAATCCGACTTTAAACAAAAGTCGGACTGACATTGTCGGAAACGGGCATTAGTCAGATTTTGCCTCAAATTCAATACTGAACTGTCGGATCCTTTCCGTAGAATTGAATAGACCCCTAAAAGGGTGGTACTCACGGAGCGATCGCTTCTTAAAATCTAAGCAATCTGACTAAATTGCTTAGATTTTAAGCAGTGATCTCTCCGTGTGTACCACTCACAGCAACAGCGATGCGCAGCCCCGCGCTATCGCTGCTGCTAGATTGGCCTGGCTCAATCTAGCAGGTCGCTCACTTCACCCACTGGGTGAAATGAGCGCCCCCCCCCCCCCCCCCCCCGCACGCTCAGCACACATCGCGCTGTGCTGAGCGGGGAGAGCGAACCGCTCAGCACACATCTCTCCCCACATCTGCCAGTGAGTACTGGCCTTAAGGGTCCATATGATTGCTGTATATAACTGTTTTAAAAGATAGTACAGAAAGTTCTGTGGGAACTTGTAGTTTAAAGTCGCCATAAAGGATACAGTCCGACGCTTGTGACTGGGAGAACAGGGATTTAGGGGCCTATTTATCACCTCCTGATCGCAGCGATAAGCGCATCTGTACCTGTGTCAATTTATATTTTTTTCATTTAAATATAAACTATTACATAATGTTGCTATTAAAAGTATTATCTATCGTCTCTGAGTTAACATTTATCCTGAGTAATAAGAAGTTGTCTTTGGATCCGGCACAAAAGACAAAAAGGGGAATTGCTCTGATTACCAATCCCCCTATTCCCTACATATATGACAATTATTTATTTTCTCAGTTCCATAGCCACACCTGTCCACAACTGTTTCACTTGCTAGTGATATATTAAAAGAGTAAGTAACATTATGTAAGCCTTACGTACTCATTCGTCATTTGCTCACTGAACACTGCCATATTTCTACCAATGTCCACATCACAAGTACAGACACTCAGGAAGCAATACTAATAATATTGGTGGTCATTCCGAGTTGATTGCTCGTTGCCGTTTTTCGCAACGGAGCGATTAAGTGGAATATGCGCATGCACATGGTACGCAGTGCGCATGCGTTCAGTAATTTAACCCAAAACTCTGGAGATTTGCACAAGCTCGAGCGACATTTTTTCATCGAGTGATCGTAGTGTGATTGACAGGAAGTGGGTGTTTCTCGGCGGAAACTGGCCGTTTTCAGGGAGTGTGCTAAAAAACGCAGGCGTGCCAGGTAAAAACGCAGGAGTGGCTGGAGAAACGGGGGAGTGGCTGGCCGAACGCATGGCGTGTTTGTGACGTCAAACCAGGAACTAAACGGACTGAGGTGATCGCAATCTAGGAGTAGGTCTGGATCTACTCAGGAACTGCAAGGAATTATTTAGTAGCAGTTCTGCTAACCTTTCGTTCGCTATTCTGCTAAGCTAAGATACACTCCCAGAGGGTGGCGGCCTAGCCCTAAAAGCAGCTAGCAAGCGAACAACTCGGAATGACCACCATTGACCGGACAACATTTTAAGAAGCAAAATTAAGACAAAACAAGTCCCGCAACCACTCCCGTATAAAGCTACTACTGCTTTCCAATAAACTAAAGCCCATCACATGGTCAGAGATAGTTCTGGTTAAATTGGGTTTATTCTGAATATTTCTTTAACTCCCCTGATAACATATAAAACTGTCACATCATCATAGCCCAAAAGTCCTACTAATGCAAGTAGAGTAGGGAATTTAGACTGTAAGCTCCAGTGGCTCGGGAACTGATAAGAATGACTCTATAGTACCAACACAAAGTGCTACATAAGGGAGAATACAATTGCGGGCGAAGGGTGCCAGTTGCCTTTGCATTGTTGAAACGCCGCCCTCTCCCCCCAAATTCCCAGAATTTCGTATAGGGCTGCAAACCAAATTGTGCGAGTTCAAGCTGCCGCAAAGAGCTAGCTCGCAAACGCGATAAATTCGTCTGCAGTTGGATGCCCCCCCTGATGACTACATATATATATATATATATATATATATATATATATATATAAAAAACTGTTAATAATAAAGCTAAATACATAACAATTTTCTTTGTTCAGTGTGATGCTCCAACCACTATATAGCGGATATAAATCCTTCGATAATACCCATTTATTGCTGTGAACTATATGAACGTCTGCCTCCTATATAGAGTTTTATACTGGGTGTTTTCATCTCTAGTTTTTCATTACATTGCAGCCCGCACCGAGCGAGCGCCGGTTACAACGAGGGTTGCTACGCAGTTAACTCTTTGCAAGGGATGCGTGCAAGCAACACTGTGTCTTCTCTTACTCCCACATTTTATTTTCCTCCCCTGCCTCTGTGTTTCTTTCTATCAGTGTTCTCTAATAACAGATCATTCCTTTGTGTCTAACTTTAATCTGGTCCTGCCTGACAAGCATCATCCTTTTCATTGAAGGGTAAGACCACTTAAAGAAAGGCCAATAAGCCTGTGCACCGCGCAGCTGACTCGGGTGATTTGTCAATGCGTGCTGCTCTGGTCACACCAATGGATTCATCTCAAGGTAAATGGAGATACCGAGGACTGGGACCCGTAGCTGTGATTAAGGCCCACTTTTTCCGGTGTTGATAGATGTTGCTTGTGTTTATCTATTTGAAATGCCACTAAATCTGTGAATACGATAGGAGAGGAGAGCACTTTGTAGCCAGAAACATATTGCTGATTTATGTCACCCAACGAGGGACAATAAAGAGACACAGGCTATTAAGGGAAACTATTTTCATGAGAAACAGTTTACCTAAAAACCTAAAACCACGCCTTGTTCTGAGTCTACCGGAGAGCTGCGTCCTATTAACTCTTCCAGGCGCTGGCTGATGGGAGGGCAGAGCATTCCCTGAGCATTCCGATGTTCCATGAAATTCCGTTTCACCTGTTCTCCTGACAACTGAGCATGCTCCCAATTATACCTGACATCAGCGCTTTACCTTTTCACTGCCTGGGGTGGGCGCACCTTGCCCCTCCGAAGGCCGATCCATTGTTATAATGTTAGATTGGCTAGGATTTTTTTTTTTTACTCTATGTAAATTTTTGGGGAGTTTTTGGGACAGAGAGGGCTCATTTACAAAAAAAAAAAAAAAAAAAATCAGTTTCCCGTGATTCTATTCTATGTCATTTTTGCAACTGACTTGACCCAAGTACTGTACCCTTATACTTTTGCTACAACTTCTCACATTGCAGAATGAAGGTACAGGCGTGTCCACCGTACACCTAGCGTCTATACCTCATATGTCGCTAGATGCCCAGCGCGACTGAGACACTCCGGGAGGAGTAGCGCAAGGCATTTTACTTTACCTTTTGTCTCTTATTCCCGTTGCAGAATCAGTGAAAACAACCTATAGTGTACTGGAGCCGCTGAGCTGCGACACTAGCTGCACGGGTATTGGTTCTACACAGGTGCAAAGTCACAGATGAATCGGAACTTGGGGTTAGGAAAAGCCGAAATAGGTGTAATCTAACAATGCCGTTTTGTCGCTCCTAGTTGTTTTATTCATGCAAATAAGAAACAACGCACATTTTGAGCTAGAGAGATCCTCGGTGCGTCCAAGAAAGGGGCTATTTGGTGCGAATGAAGCCACACAGTAAAGGAAAGCATCTGTACTTCATCCAAGATATTTAGGGCGGTATTCAAGTCAGTTGGGTGTCTGTTTTTTCCTAGCCAATAGACAGGAAGAATCAGACACCCAACCGACTTTTCAAACATTTGAATTCCCCCCTTATAGTTAAAAGAGTATCAGACTTTAACTGCTTTTTTTAGCAGCTTTTTAAAATATTTATTATAGCTTTAGGACTATTATTTGTGGGATCTAGAGCAAAATATTGAAGTTTTCCAGAGTCAGTTGTCACACACCAGGGTTAGGAGCTCACTACGCGCAGCACTCTGCGGAGATGGCAGAGGGAACAGTGATCCTGTACAACGTGGGAGCAGCTTCATGCAACACGGGGCCATGGAGCATAGTTACCTACTACCCTTGCCTTAAAGACAGTAACACCTATTGCAATAGGTGTAAGATTTAGGAATCAGACGAGCACTTTTGGAAGCCAACTGAAATGTGTATCCATAGTTTATAGCTGTATGACCCATATTCCAATGATCGTTTCTGTGGAAAGTATCAGTCCTGCAGAATGCAATGTTTCTATACTGTGGAGGGTGGCAGGAGTAGAGGTGGAAGCGAGGAATGTGGTATGACATGTCACAAGTCACAATGTCGGCATATCATTTTTGACTATTTAAGCCTAACCCTAATGCGAAAACCTAATCCTAACCCTTAACCTACCCCCAAACCTAAGGCGAAAACCTAATCCTAACCTTAAACCTATCCTTAAACCTAAGGCGAAAGCCTAATCCTAACCTTAAACCTATCCTTAAACCTAAGGTGAAAACCTAATCCTAACCTTAAACCTATCCCTAACCCTAACGCGAAAATCTAATCCTAACCTTAAACCTATCTCTAAACCTAACGCGAAAACCTAATCCTAACCTTAAACCTATCCCTAACCCTAACGCGAAAATCTAATCCTAACCTTAAACCTATCTCTAAACCTAACGCGAAAACCTAATCCTAACCTTAAACCTATCCCTAACCCTAACGCGAAAATCTAATCCTAACCTTAAACCTATCCCTAAACCTAACGCGAAAACCTAATCCTAACCTTAAACCTATCCCTAACCCTAACGCGAACACCTAATTCTAACCTTAAACCTATCCCTAAACCTAACGCGAAAACCTAATCCTAACCTTAAACCTACCCCTAACCCTAACGCAAAAACCTAATCCTAACCTTAAACCTATCCCTAACCCTAACGCGAAAATCTAATCCTAACCTTAAACCTATCCCTAAACCTAACGCGAAAACCTAATCATAACCTTAAACCTACCCCTAACCCTAACGCGAACACCTAATTCTAACCTTAAACCTAACCCTAACGCGAAAACCTAATCCTAACCTTAAACCTACCCCTAACCCTAACGCAAAAACCTAATCCTAACCTTAAACCTATCCCTAACCCTAACGCGAAAATCTAATCCTAACCTTAAACCTATCCCTAAACCTAACGCGAAAACCTAATCCTAACCTTAAACCTACCCCTAACCCTAACGCGAACACCTAATTCTAACCTTAAACCTAACCCTAACGTGAAAACCTAATCCTAACCTTAAACCTATCCCTAAACCTAATGCAAAAACCTAATCCTAACCTAAAACCTATCCCTAAACCTAACGCAAAAACCTAATCCTAACCTTAAACCTATCCCCAAACCTAACGCAAAAACCTAATCCTAACCTTAAACCTATCCCTAAACCTAATGCAAAAATCTAATCCTAACCTTAAACCTATCCCTAAACCTAACGCAAAAACCTAATCCTAACTTTAAACCTATCCCTAAACCTAACGCGAAAACCTAATCCTAACCTTAAACCTATCCCTAAAACTAATGCGAAAAACTAATCCTAACCTTAAACCTATCCCTAAACCTAACGCGAAAACCTAATCCTAACCTTAAACCTATCCCTAAACCTAACGCGAAAACCTAATTCTAACCTTAAACCTATCCCTGACCCTAACGCGAAAACCTAATCCTAACCTTAAACCTATCCCTAAACCTAATGCGAAAACCTAATCCTAACCTTAAACCTATCCTTAACCCTAACGCGAAAACCTAATCCTAACCTTAAACCTATCCCTAAACCTAACGCGAAAACCTAATCCTAACCTTAAACCTATCCCTAACCCTAACGCGAAAACCTAATTCTAACCTTAAACCTATCCCTAAACCTAACCCAAAACCTAATCCTAACCTTAAAACTATACCTAACCCTAAATCTAACCTTAATCCTAACCCTAATCCTAACCCTAAATCTAGCTCTAACCCTAAACCTATTACTAAATCTAAACCTTACTCTAACCCTAATCCTAATTCTAAACCTAACCCTAAATCTAAACCTAATCTTAACCCTAATCCTAACCCTAATCCTGATCCTAAACCTAACCCTAATCCTAACCCTAATCTTAACCCCAACTCTAATCCTAATCCTAATCCTAACCCTAAATCTAAACCTCACCCTACACCTAACCCTAACTCTAATCCTAACCTTAACCCTAGCCCTGACCTTAACCCTAAACATAATCTTATCTCTAACCCTAGATCTAACGTTAAACCTACCCATAAAACTAACTCTATACCTAACTATAGCACTAGCATGTACTGTCGACATCCTGACTGCCAACATGTAAAATGTTAATATAATAAACATGTAGACTTTACAAAAGAGGATCAGATGTATGCAACATGAGTCTACAGCTATTGGAAGAGGCTGAGGGAATGGATGTGGCCAGGGTGTGAATAGGGAGGGAGCATATTGCGAGTTCAGCTGCCTTTTGGGAAGGCCAAGTTTTTTCTAATAGAGGACTCCTATTAGATACCCCATTATATAGGTAAAAGCTACAGTGTAGGCAGAAGGGACTTTTTTTTCCAAAGGATATTTCCTAATATGCGGCCTAATATTTAGGTAAATTTTAAATTAGTGACAACCAGATTAAATTGTGTGAGCACCACAAGTATCAGTCCCAAATGTTATCAATCAACAGTGGGTATTTAAACTGCTAGGGGTAAGTGTACCACCATGCACCATACGTCATCCATACAGGTGCCTGACAGTGCACCAAGTTGGCCTTTTGGTTACCTTCCCATCTGACTAGCATACTTTATGCTTGTCATCTACAAGACTAGCCCAGGATCTCAGGACCATCAATAAATGCAAGAGCACTGTGATGTTAGTGTATTAGAATGCTTAATATTTGTAGACACCCCCTTACTAACATGTGCAAGCCTGAATCTTCAGTGATGGTCCCTGGGACCAGGGGGATGCTGGGAAGTGGGTGGTCCAGTGTGCAGTGTGCCTGGAGTTGGTGATGGAATAAACATCACAGCAGTGAACTCACATGTCTCTGTGTACCGATGACTGGATTTACAAACATATGAACAAAACATGGTGTCAGAAGAAGTGTAACTTGGACTGCTAGTGCTCTCAGAGTGTGAAAGAATCTTACAGAAGTCTGTAAGGCTGTGATACTCCGTGTCTGCAAAGCCTGCCGTGTGCTCCTCTCTTCAAACAGTGAGTAACCATGGATAAACTAGCTCCTCCAACCGGCATGCTGATGTCTGGTAACTTGTCTGAAAACTGGAAAGGCTTTAAGCAAAGGTTTAATATATATCTTGCTGCATGTGGAGCTGATTCAGAGGCTGACAAAACGAAGGCATCCATTTTCCTCCATGTGATAGGAGAGGATGTGCTGGACATTTATAATAGTTTTCAGTTTGCTGAGGGGCAGAATATGGTGCTATCTTCTATAATGCAAAAGTTTGAAGGTTACTTTGTGCCAAGGAAAAATGTGACATATGAAAGATGTTTTTCACATTTGATCAGAAGTCTGGAGATGGATTTGATCACTATGTTACAGAGCTGCAATCACTCAGTAAAACCTGTGAGTTTGGTGATTTAAAGGATTCACTGATTAGAGATCGTATTGTCTGTGGAATACCTGATAATGGACTCAGAGAGAGACTGCTGAGAGAGCAAGACCTAACACTAGAAAAGGCAGTGACTATGTGTAGATCTGCAGAAATAACTAGATTTCAAGCCAAAAAGTTACACAAGGATGCTGATGCTGCTGTATATGTAGTGCAAAGAGCAAAGCAAACCTCCATTCTCAAGAATGAAGCAGTCTAAGCCACAATCTAATAAGGAAATGTGTAGTAGATGTGGAAATGCTCACAATCCTAAAATGTGCCCTGCTTATGGTAAAACCTGCATGAAATGTGGTAGACTTAATCACTGACAAATGCTGTAAAATTAAAAGTAAAACAACCAAAGTTCATGCTGTTAAACAAACAGATGAATTCTTTGTGGATTGCATTGAACTTTGCAGTGCAGATAAGAAAGAATGGATTGTCCCTTTAACTGTGAACGAGATTGTCATTTCCTTTAAGCTTGATACTGGCGCGCAGGTGAATTTAATATAATTTCAAGACTATAAGACTTTTAGAGTAAAACCTAAAATTCATCCAGCCAAAGTGAAAGTTACAGGGTACACTGGGGAGGAAATTCCTGTGAAAGGTACATGCTTAATGACACAATGAAAGTGTTGACAGATATCATTCTGAAAGGTTGGCCAGCAGAAAAACATGCGTGCCCGCTGTCTATCCATGATTATTGGATGTACCGCAGTACCCTTACAGTTGTCGATGGTATTATTTACAAAGGCAATAGGTTTATCATACCTGCACGACTAAGAAAAACTATGCTGTGCAAGATACATGAAGGCCACTTAGGAGAAGAAAAATGTAAGCGGAGAGCGCGTGAAGTTATGTATTGGCCAAGAATGAACCAAGACATAGCACAGACTACAGTTACATGTGAATTATGTATTACGTATAGACCGAAACAACAAGTCGAGCCACTGAGTCCTCACGCAGTGCCAGAGAGACCGTACCAGAAAGTTGGCGCAGATTTGTTTGATTGTAATGGGAAAACGTACATTGTCGTGACTGATTATTACTCTAACTACCCTGAGGTGAAGACACTACATACAACTACTAGTAAAGCCGTAATCAATTGCATGAAGTCAATCTTTGCACATGGTGTTCCTATGGAAGTGTTTACTGACAATGGTCCTCAGTTTTCCAGTGCTGAATTTAGACAATTTGCTGATGAGTGGGAATTTGTCCATACTACGTCAAGTCCCCACTATCCACGCTCAAATGGGTTGGGGAAAGTTCAGTAAAAACTGTAAAGAGTCTCATGAAAAAAGCTCAAGAAGGTAAAAAAGATTTCTACAAAAGTCTTTTAATCTACCGCAGTACACCTTTACAGAATGGACTTTCTCCTGCACAAATGCTGATGGGAAGGAGGATTAGAGCAAATCTCCCGATACATGATGAACTGCTTAATACACATAAATCAGCGTTGGTCAGACTGAGTAAGGAACGTCAACAGGCGAAACAGAAACTGTTCCATGACAGGCGAGCAAAAAGCTTATCTGATCTAAAATCGGATGACCAAGCCCGTCTCAGAGGTCACGAGAAAGGTATTTGGGTGCAGAAAGGTATTGTGCAAGCACAAGTAGCACCAAGATCTTATACTATACGTACAGAGCGTGGAACGGAAGTAAGAAGAAATCGGGTGGATTTAAGATCTCAAGCTAACCATAATGAAGACAACATGACTGAAGAATACCCTTCATCTGACATGTATGATGATCCTGATAATGGTGAACAAACCACGATTCTAGAAAGGTCCAATATGGTCGATGAAACGCAGACTGTGTATGAAAGACCCAAAAGGGAAATACACAGACCTGAGAGACTCATTGAAACGTGTTAGATGATGTCCTTAATAGTGATGAGCGGGTTCGGTTCCTCGGAATCCGAACCCCCCCGAACTTCAGCCTTTTTACACGGGTCCGAGGCAGACTCGGATCTTCCCGCCTTGCTGGGTTAACCCGAGCGCGCCCGAACGTCATCATCCCGCTGTCGGATTCTCGCGAGGCTCGGATTCTATCGCGAGACTCGGATTCTATATAAGGAGCCGTGCGTCGCCGCCATTTTCACACGTGCATTGAGATTGATAGGGAGAGGACGTGGCTGGCGTCCTCTCCGTTTAGAATAGAAATAGATAGAGAGTGAGAGTGAGACACTTGATTTACTGGAGCTTAGGAGTACTCAGAGAGTGCAGAGTTTACTAGTGACTGACCAGTGACCACCAGTGCAGTTTTATTATTATTTAATATAATCCGTTCTCTGCCTGAAAAAAAACGATACACAGTGACACAGTATACCATACCTGTGCTCAGCCTCAGTGTGCTGCATCATCTATGTATATCTGACTGTGCTGAGTGCTCACTGCTCACACAGCTTAATTGTGGGGGAGACTGGGGAGCAGTTATAGCAGGAGTACATTAACAGTGCACACTTTTGCTGCCAGAGTGCCACTGCCAGTGTGACTGACCAGTGACCACTGACCACCAGTATATTGTGATTGTCTGCCTGAAAAAGTTAAACACTCGTCGTGTGGTGTTTTTATTCTATAAACGCATTCTGCTGACAGTGTCCAGCAGGTCCGTCATTATATAATATATACCTGTCCGGCTGCAGTAGTGATATATATATATTTTTTATATCATTATCATCCAGTCTATATTAGCAGCAGACGCAGTACGGTAGTCCACGGCTGTAGCTACCTCTGTGTCGGCAGTCGCTCGTCCATCCATAATTGTATACCACCTACCTGTGGTGTTTTGTTTTTTTCTATCTTCTTGATACTAGTAGCTTACTTTAGGAGTCTGCAGTGCTGACAGTGTCCAGCAGGTCCGTCATTATATAATATATACCTGTCCGGCTGCAGTAGTGATATATATATATTTTTTATATCATTATCATCCAGTCTATATTAGCAGCAGACGCAGTACGGTAGTCCACGGCTGTAGCTACCTCTGTGTCGGCAGTCGCTCGTCCATCCATAATTGTATACCACCTACCTGTTGTGTTTTTTTTCTCTATCTTCTTGATACTAGTAGCTTACTTTAGGAGTCTGCAGTGCTGACAGTGTCCAGCAGGTCCGTCATTATATAATATATACCTGTCCGGCTGCAGTAGTGATATATATATATTTTTTATATCATTATCATCCAGTCTATATTAGCAGCAGACGCAGTACGGTAGTCCACGGCTGTAGCTACCTCTGTGTCGGCAGTTGCTCGTCCATCCATAATTGTATACCACCTACCTGTTGTGGTTTTTTTTTTTCTATCTTCTTGATACTAGTAGCTTACTTTAGGAGTCTGCAGTGCTGACAGTGTCCAGCAGGTCCGTCATTATATAATATATACCTGTCCGGCTGCAGTAGTGATATATATATATTTTTTATATCATTATCATCCAGTCTATATTAGCAGCAGACGCAGTACGGTAGTCCACGGCTGTAGCTACCTCTGTGTCGGCAGTCGCTCGTCCATCCATAATTGTATACCACCTACCTGTTGTGTTTTTTTTTTTCTATCTTCTTGATACTAGTAGCTTACTTTAGGAGTCTGCAGTGCTGACAGTGTCCAGCAGGTCCGTCATTATATAATATATACCTGTCCGGCTGCAGTAGTGATATATATTTTTTATATCATTATCATCCAGTCTATATTAGCAGCAGACGCAGTACGGTAGTCCACGGCTGTAGCTACCTCTGTGTCAGCAGTCGCTCGTCCATCCATAATTGTATACCACCTACCTGTTGTGTTTTTTTTTTTCTATCTTCTTGATACTAGTAGCTTACTTTAGGAGTCTGCAGTGCTGACAGTGTCCAGCAGGTCCGTCATTATATAATATATACCTGTCCGGCTGCAGTAGTGATATATATATATTTTTTATATCATTATCATCCAGTCTATATTAGCAGCAGACGCAGTACGGTAGTCCACGGCTGTAGCTACCTCTGTGTCGGCAGTCGCTCGTCCATCCATAATTGTATACCACCTACCTGTGGTGTTTTTTTTTTTCTATCTTCTTGATACTAGTAGCTTACTTTAGGAGTCTGCAGTGCTGACAGTGTCCAGCAGGTCCGTCATTATATAATATATACCTGTCCGGCTGCAGTAGTGATATATATATATTTTTTATATCATGATCATCCAGTCTATATTAGCAGCAGACGCAGTATGGTAGTTCACAGCTGTAGCTACCTCTGTGTCGGCAGTCGCTCGTCCATCCATAATTGTATACCACCTACCTGTTGTGTTTTTTTTTTCTATCTTCTTCATACTAGTAGCTTACTTTAGGAGTCTGCAGTGCTGACAGTGTCCAGCAGGTCCGTCATTATATAATATATACCTGTCCGGCTGCAGTAGTGATATATATATATTTTTTATATCATTATCATCCAGTCTATATTAGCAGCAGACGCAGTATGGTAGTCCACGGCTGTAGCTACCTCTGTGTCGGCAGTCGCTCGTCCATCCATAAGTATACTAGTATCCATCCATCTCCATTGTTTACCTGAGGTGCCTTTTAGTTGTGCCTATTAAAATATGGAGAACAAAAATGTTGAGGTTCCAAAAATAGGGAAAGATCAAAATCGACTTCCACCTCGTGCTGAAGCTGCTGCCACTAGTCATGGCCGAGACGATGAAATGCCATCAACGTCGTCTGCCAAGGCCGATGCCCAATGTCATAGTACAGAGCATGTAAAATCCAAAACACCAAATATCAGTAAAAAAAGGACTCAAAAATCTAAAATAAAATTGTCGGAGGAGAAGCGTAAACTTGCCAATATGCCATTTACCACACGGAGTGGCAAGGAACGGCTGAGGCCCTGGCCTATGTTCATGGCTAGTGGTTCAGCTTCACATGAGGATGGAAGCACTCAGCCTCTCGCTAGAAAAATGAAAAGACTCAAGCTGGCAAAAGCACAGCAAAGAACTGTGCGTTCTTCGAAATCACAAATCCACAAGGAGAGTCCAATTGTGTCGTTTGCGATGCCTGACCTTCCCAACACTGGACGTGAAGAGCATGCGCCTTCCACCATTTGCACGCCCCCTGCAAGTGCTGGAAGGAGCACCCGCAGTCCAGTTCCTGATAGTCAGATTGAAGATGTCAGTGTTGAAGTACACCAGGATGAGGAGGATATGGGTGTTGCTGGCGCTGGGGAGGAAATTGACCAGGAGGATTCTGATGGTGAGGTGGTTTGTTTAAGTCAGGCACCCGGGGAGACACCTGTTGTCCGTGGGAGGAATAGGGCCATTGACATGCCTGGTGAAAATACCAAAAAATCAGCTCTTCGGTGTGGAAGTATTTCAACAGAAATGCGGACAACATTTGTCAAGCCGTGTGTTGCCTTTGTCAAGCTGTAATAAGTAGGGGTAAGGACGTTAACCACCTCGGAACATCCTCCCTTATACGTCACCTGCAGCGCATTCATCATAAGTCAGTGACAAGTTCAAAAACTTTGGGCGACAGCGGAAGCAGTCCACTGACCAGTAAATCCCTTCCTCTTGTAACCAAGCTCACGCAAACCACCCCACCAACTCCCTCAGTGTCAATTTCCTCCTTCCCCAGGAATGCCAATAGTCCTGCAGGCCATGTCACTGGCAATTCTGACGAGTCCTCTCCTGCCTGGGATTCCTCCAATGCATCCTTGCGTGTAACGCCTACTGCTGCTGGCGCTGCTGTTGTTGCTGCTGGGAGTCGATGGTCATCCCAGAGGGGAAGTCGTAAGACCACTTTTACTACTTCCACCAAGCAATTGACTGTCCAACAGTCCTTTGCGAGGAAGATGAAATATCACAGCAGTCATCCTGCTGCAAAGCGGATAACTGAGGCCTTGGCATCCTGGGCGGTGAGAAACGTGGTTTCGGTATCCATCATTACTGCAGAGCCAACTAGAGACTTGTTGGAGGTACTGTGTCCCCGGTACCAAATACCATCTAGGTTCCATTTCTCTAGGCAGGCGATACCGAAAATGTACACAGACCTCAGAAAAAGACTCACCAGTGTCCTAAAAAATGCAGTTGTACCCAATGTCCACTTAACCAAGGACATGTGGACAAGTGGAGCAGGGCAGGCTCAGGACTATATGACTGTGACAGCCCACTGGGTAGATGTATGGACTCCCGCCGCAAGAACAGCAGCGGCGGCACCAGTAGCAGCATCTCGCAAACGCCAACACTTTCCTAGGCAGGCTACGCTTTGTATCACCGCTTTCCAGAATACGCACACAGCTGAAAACCTCTTATGGCAACTGAGGAAGATCATCGCGGAATGGCTTACCCCAATTGGACTCTCCTGTGGATTTGTGGCATCGGACAACGCCAGCAATATTGTGTGTGCATTAAATCTGGGCAAATTCCAGCACGTCCCATGTTTTGCACATACCTTGAATTTGGTGGTGCAGAATTATTTAAAAAACGAGAGGGGCGTGCAAGAGATGCTGTCGGTGGCCAGAAGAATTGCGGGACACTTTCGGCGTACAGGCACCACGTACAGAAGACTGGAGCAACACCAAAAACGCCTGAACCTGCCCTGCCATCATCTGAAGCAAGAAGTGGTAACGAGGTGGAATTCAACCCTCTATATGCTTCAGAGGTTGGAGGAGCAGCAAAAGGCCATTCAAGCCTATACAACTGAGCACGATATAGGAGGTGGAATGCACCTGTCTCAAGCGCAGTGGAGAATGATTTCAACGTTGTGCAAGGTTCTGCAACCTTTTGAACTTGCCACACGTGAAGTCAGTTCAGACACTGCCAGCCTGAGTCAGGTCATTCCCCTCATCAGGCTTTTGCAGAAGAAGCTGGAGACATTGAAGGAGGAGCTAACACAGAGTGATTCCGCTAGGCATGTGGGACTTGTGGATGGAGCCCTTAATTCGCTTAACAAGGATTCACGGGTGGTCAATCTGTTGAAATCAGAGCACTACATTTTGGCCACCGTGCTCGATCCTAGATTTAAAACCTACCTTGGATCTCTCTTTCCGGCAGACACAAGTCTGCTGGGGTTCAAAGAACTGCTGGTGACAAAATTGTCAAGTCAAGCGGAACGCGACCTGTCAACATCTCCTCCTTCACATTCTCCCGCAACTGGGGGTGCGAGGAAAAGGCTCAGAATTCCGAGCCCACCCGCTGGCGGTGATGCAGGGCAGTCTGGAGCGACTGCTGATGCTGACATCTGGTCCGGACTGAAGGACCTGACAACGATTACGGACATGTCGTCTACTGTCACTGCATATGATTCTCTCCCCATTGAAAGAATGGTGGAGGATTATATGAGTGACCGCATCCAAGTAGGCACGTCAGACAGTCCGTACTTATACTGGCAGGAAAAAGAGGCAATTTGGAGGCCCTTGCACAAACTGGCTTTATTCTACCTAAGTTGCCCTCCCACAAGTGTGTACTCCGAAAGAGTGTTTAGTGCCGCCGCTCACCTTGTCAGCAATCGGCGTACGAGGTTACATCCAGAAAATGTGGAGAAGATGATGTTCATTAAAATGAATTATAATCAATTCCTCCGTGGAGACATTCACCAGCAGCAATTGCCTCCACAAAGTACACAGGGAGCTGAGATGGTGGATTCCAGTGGGGACGAATTGATAATCTGTGAGGAGGGGGATGTACACGGTGATATTTTGGAGGATGATGATGAGGTGGACATCTTGCCTCTGTAGAGCCAGTTTGTGCAAGGAGAGATTAATTGCTTCTTTTTTGGTGGGGGTCCAAACCAACCCGTCATTTCAGTCACAGTCGTGTGGCAGACCCTGTCACTGAAATGATGGGTTGGTTAAAGTGTGCATGTCCTGTTTATACAACATAAGGGTGGGTGGGAGGGCCCAAGGACAATTCCATCTTGCACCTCTTTTTTCTTTCATTTTTCTTTGCGTCATGTGCTGTTTGGGGAGTAGTTTTTGGAAGGGCCATCCTGCGTGACACTGCAGTGCCACTCCTAGATGGGCCAGGTGTTTGTGTCGGCCACTTGGGTCGCTTATCTTAGTCACACAGCTACCTCATTGCGCATCTTTTTTTTCTTCTTTGCGTCATGTGCTGTTTGGGGAGTAGTTTTTTGAAGGGCCATCCTGCGTGACACTGCAGTGCCACTCCTAGACGGGCCAGGTGTTTGTGTCGGCCACTAGGGTTGCTTAGCTTAGTCACACAGCTACCTCATTGCGCCTCTTTTTTTCTTTGCGTCATGTGCTGTTTGGGGGGTGTTTTTTGGAAGGGCATTCCTGCGTGACACTGCAGTGCCACTCCTAGATGGGCCAGGTGTTTGTGTCGGCCACTAGGGTCGCTTATCTTAGTCACACAGCTACCTCATTGCGCATCTTTTTTTTCTTCTTTGCGTCATGTGCTGTTTGGGGAGTAGTTTTTTGAAGGGCCATCCTGCGTGACACTGCAGTGCCACTCCTAGATGGGCCAGGTGTTTGTGTCGGCCACTAGGGTCGCTTAGCTTAGTCACACAGCTACCTCATTGCGCCTCTTTTTTTCTTTGCGTCATGTGCTGTTTGGGGGGTGTTTTTTGGAAGGGCCATCCTGCGTGACACTGCAGTGCCACTCCTAGATGGGCCAGGTGTTTGTGTCGGCCACTAGGGTCGCTTAGCTTACTCACACAGCTACCTCATTGCGCCTCTTTTTTTTCTTCTTTGCGTCATGTGCTGTTTGGGGAGTAGTTTTTGGAAGGGCCATCCTGCGTGACACTGCAGTGACACTCCTAGATGGGCCAGGTGTTTGTGTCGGCCACTTGGGTCGCTTATCTTAGTCACACAGCTACCTCATTGCGCCTCTTTTTTTCTTTGCGTCATGTGCTGTTTGGGGGGTGTTTTTTGGAAGGGCCATCCTGCGTGACACTGCAGTGCCACTCCTAGATGGGCCAGGTGTTTGTGTCGGCCACTTGGGTCGCTTATCTTAGTCACACAGCTACCTCATTGCGCCTCTTTTTTTCTTTGCGTCATGTGCTGTTTGGGGGGTGTTTTTTGGAAGGGCCATCCTGCGTGACACTGCAGTGCCACTCCTAGATGGGCCAGGTGTTTGTGTCGGCCACTAGGGTCGCTTATCTTAGTCACACAGCTACCTCATTGCGCATCTTTTTTTTCTTCTTTGCGTCATGTGCTGTTTGGGGAGTAGTTTTTTGAAGGGCCATCCTGCGTGACACTGCAGTGCCACTCCTAGATGGGCCAGGTGTTTGTGTCGGCCACTAGGGTCGCTTAGCTTAGTCACACAGCTACCTCATTGCGCCTCTTTTTTTCTTTGCGTCATGTGCTGTTTGGGGGGTGTTTTTTGGAAGGGCCATCCTGCGTGACACTGCAGTGCCACTCCTGGATGGGCCAGGTGTTTGTGTCGGCCACTTGGGTCGCTTAGCTTAGCCACACAGCTACCTCATTGCACCTCTTTTTTTCTTTGCGTCATGTGCTGTTTGGGGAGTAGTTTTTTGAAGGGCCATCCTGCGTGACACTGCAGTGCCACTCCTAGATGGGCCAGGTGTTTGTGTCGGCCACTTGGGTCGCTGAGCTTAGTCATCCAGCGACCTCGGTGCAAATTTTAGGACTAAAAATAATATTGTGAGGTGTGAGGTGTTCAGAATAGACTGAAAATGAGTGGAAATTATGGTTATTGAGGTTAATAATACTTTGGGATCAAAATGACCCCCAAATTCTATGATTTAAGCTGTTTTTTAGGGTTTTTTGAAAAAAACACCCGAATCCAAAACACACCCGAATCCGACAAAAAAAATTCGGTGAGGTTTTGCCAAAACGCGTTCGAACCCAAAACACGGCCGCGGAACCGAACCCAAAACCAAAACACAAAACCCGAAAAATTTCCGGTGCTCATCACTAGTTCTTAATATGACGTTGTTAATTGTTGCATTGAAGCGTACAGGGCTTATCTTTAAAGAAAAGAGGATGTGATGTTAGTGTATTAGAATGCTTAATATTTGTAGACACTCCCTTACTAACATGTGCAAGCCTGAATCTTCAGTGATGGTCCCTGGGACCAGGGGGATGCTGGGAAGTGGGTGGTCCAGTGTGCAGTGTGCCTGGAGTTGGTGATGGAATAAACAGCACAGCATTGAACTCACATGTCTCTGTGTCCTGATGACTGGATTTACAAACATATGAACAAAACAAGCACTTTGCTAACGTAGCCCAGATATTTCTACACTTACTGCTACAGGCCTTCTCTCTCATCACTGGCTATTCTACCGTGACTGGTAAAAAGTAAAACTATATAATTTCTTCAAATTCAGTTGGATGGACTGTTGTTCTAATAACCACCACCCTTGAGTGACTTGTGACCACGATTTCCAACGTAATCTATCCAGGATGCCCCAAGTCCATGGTCTATATACCTGAATTCAACATTCATTTTAGAATATTTTATAATATCTTTACCATGACATGTCTATTCATGAAATAAACACTCATGTGTTTTCTGTGACTTATTATTAATTATTAATATTTTACCAGTTATTTATATAGCGCCCACATGTTCCGCAGCGCTTTACGGAGAATATTTGCCCATTCACATCAGTCCCTGCCCCAGTGGTGCTTACAATCTATATTCCCTACCACATGTACACACACACACACACACACACAAACACACATTCACGCTAGGGTTAATATTTTGTTGGGAGACCATTAACCTACCAGTATATTTTTGGATTGTGGGAGGAAACCGGAGTACCTGGAGGAAACCCACGCAAGCACAGGGAGAATATACAAACTCCACACAGTTAGGGCCATGGTGGGAATCAAACCTATGACCTCGGTGCTGTGAGACAGCAATGCTAACCATTACACCATCCGTGCTGCCCTGTGTTAATGTTACATGTCCTGTATTTATAGATTTCTTTTTTAAATTGTTATTAAAGCATACCAATTTCTTTTGATATCTGGTCCACACAAATGTATTTATTCACCTAGAATTGTTGTTATCATTTAGCGCTGTTCCTCCATGGTACTAAGCTAGGTGTGTGACACTCTCCTTAGAACAGCTGTCGCCTTTGCCCCTCCGGTAGCGCCACCTGAAGGGTTACAAATACGATTTTTCTGATTGGCTCTCTATATTCACAGGACACAATTTCATGACGACCGAGAAACGTTTATTAATTTCCACCACCACGTTTTTCCTCCTACTGTTTACATAGAAGATTTAGGAAGCAATAACTGGTCGGGTGACAAACTAACAGATTTTAATGCATTGAAATAAAGTGTAACATGAATCAATGTCACATGGATGCACCCATTTAAATGAATGGGGTCAAATGAGAGTACTGTATCACTGTGACTCTTGTGACAGTTACAAATGCAGAACCTGGTATGCATAATAGGAGTGTACAAAGCTGCAGAGGTTTGTAAACATGGTTCATCTGAAGCAGAACTGACCCACAGGAATAGATAAGTAGAGAAGCAGCCGCACTGTCTCGGAGTAAGTGAATTTGCCGTTTGCTGTTTAACACGGGCATAATGAGGTTTCAACTCTTCAAGGTTGAACATGTGAAATAATAACACGATTATGCTGCAAGTCTACTGTTTGCATAATGCATTCACATTTAATTTCCAAACACAAGGGGATATGGATGACATTTAAAGATACAGTTTGTCTATGGGAGGTGGAAGATTCAGTCTCCTGAAAATACATTTGCAACATGATCCGCAGATGAAAAATGACACCCAGTATATGGTAATATATATTTAAAGGGATGCTAAGACTATATAATAGTCAGGGCTCTTGTTAGGAAAATACAATGCTGATAGAGCATGCTGGAACTTGTAGTTCCCCGTCAGATGGAGAGCCACAAGGGGACAACATCCAAACACAACCATACCCCATGCTATGTACAGTTATAATATAGAGATCTGCATAGACCCCAGCGGGATAACAATCGGACCAAAGTTTTCCCATTAACCCATATCTGTACTCTTAGAGGCGCCGTTACCAATGTTTGTTAACTGGTGGCAATAATTATAATTTCTTATGGTTGGGTATTGCGGCAATAAGTTATTGTATAGGAGATGTATGAAGCAGTGAGAAAAGTGGATCAGTGGATAAGTTACCCATGGCAACCAACCGGCATGGAGGCAACTTTTTATCAAGCGCATTATGAAATTATAAGTAGCAGCTGATCGGTTGCCATGGGCAACTTCTTCACTGGCTCACTTCTCCACTCTTTTCACTGCTTCATACATCGCTCCCTATGTATCATGGAAATGTACTAGAAATACGATAGGAGCACATCCCTGCCCATATGGGAGCTGCTCCCCACCCCCAAAACCCTCCGTTCTCCATCTACCATATACTTTCCATGATCTCCTATATCTGATGTTATTTACAGAATTCTCTGTCTCTTGACCTTAAGTTATTGCAGTGTTCATTTTGTTGATGAAAATTTTTACTAAAAATATCCGTCAACTACAGTTTATTTCAGGACTAAAATTAGACTAAAATGAAAACGGAAACCCACTGACTAAATCTTAACTAAAACAAATTTAAAAAAAAAGCGTCAATGACTAAAGCTTAATTTTAAATCAGTGTCAAAATAAACACTCGAAGTAGGTTTTTACATTTTTAAAGAACAATTATGTGTTCCAGATATTTGCAGAAAATAAATATGACCTGCTGTGAAGGAAATAAGATTGTGTATTGCACTTGTTTGTTCTAACCAACTTAACGCATTAATGTGTACATGATATCTGGGAGCACTGCGGTAAGTCAGACTCAGTATGTAACACACTTTCAGCCTACTGAGCCCAGATTACTAATGATATATGGGAGTACTACGGTAAGTCAGACTTGGTATGTAACACATTCTCAGCCTACTGAGCCTAACACATAGTTAAAGGTATGCAAACTTCTCAAAGGAACGTTAGAAAAAAATGTTCTTCAGTAAAATCCGTATCCTTACACTGTTTGCAAACGTTATGACTAAAACATTAATTAAAATTAGACTAAAATGAAAACTGAGATCCACTGACTAAATCTTGACTAAAACAAAGCAAAAGAAAAGACTAAAATGTGACTATAAACTAACTACAATTCTAACTTAGCGACTAAGACTAAAACTAAATTCTTGTCAAAATTAACTCTGCCTTATTTGCTGACGCTATTGTTTGAATGTGATAGAATGACCTAAGAGGGACATTTATTAAGCAGTGAAAGAGTGGAGAAGTGAGCCAGTGGAGAAGTTGTCCCATCAACCAATCAGCAGCTCTGTATCATTTTATAGTATGCAAATTATAGATGTTACTTCAGTGCTGATTGGTTGCCATGGGCAACTTCTCCACTGGCTCACTTCTCCGCTCTTATCACTGCTTAGTAAATGTCTCCCTAAGTTTGTTAGCTGCCAGGGGGCCTAATTTATGTTTGTACGCAGATGCAATTGCTATTCTCTAGGCAATGGAGCTGCTAATGTTAGCAAATTAAGCTGCCGCCCAGGAATGAAAAGAGATGCCAACCACACGCAACACAAACTCAACCGCAATTGTGTACACATTAGCGGACTATACGCAATTACGGAGAAAATCAAAGTTAAGGGCTGGTCTATGACTATGCAGGCTGGCCACAGCATTAGCAACTTGGACGCCATGTATTTGCACGTACGATAAGGCAGCTATCAGACGATATACGCCACGAAAACGGCCATGACCCACCTGCGTTTTCCCCACCGCACCCCTTAAACTCCCCGTTAACACCTCCAAACGGCTACTTCCTGTCAGGCTGCAACAAAGTTTTGAGTGAAACGTGGTATCGCAGCAGCTCCCACGTGCATGTGCATTGCGACTGCAGCACATGCTCCGTTGCGTGAACATTGGCCATTGCGTACAAACATAAATAGGCCCAGTGTATAATGGAGGTCATGCCGAGTTGATTGTTCGCTAGCTACTTTTAGCAGCCGTGCACGCCCACGGGGGAGTGTATTTTCGCTTTGTAAGTGTGCGAACGCCTGTGCAGCCGAGCGGGGCCAAAAAGTTTTTTGCAGTCTCTGAGTAGCTCTGGACTTACTCAGCCGCTGCGATCACTTCAGTCTTTTTGGACCCGGAATTGACTTCAGACACCCGACCTGCAAACGCTTGGACACGCCTGCATTTTTCCAAACACGCCCTGAAAATGATCAGTTGCCACCCACAAACGCCTTCTTCTTGTCAGTCTCCTTGTGATCGGCTGTGCGAACGGATTCTTCATTAAATCCATCGCCCAGCAACGATCCGCTTTGTACCCGTACGACGCGCCTGCGCATTGCGGTGCATACTCATGCGCAGTAGTAACCTGTTCGCTGCGCTACGAAAAACGACAGCGAGCGATCAACTCGGAACGACCCCCAATGCTTTATACAATGTATTGTGTAATATACTGTAAAATAATGGCTTCTCTGCTGTTTTTATAAAATAAAGAATATGCCACGTTCTAAGTTTTGTTTGATGCCATTCCTTCTTACTGTCCCATTTCAGGGAGAACATTCCCAGATAGTCCTGATTGGCTGGAGCGTTCACAGTTCCATTCTATTTACTGCTGAAATGCATTGAAGAGTAGCGGCTGGATGAGTTCCACAACATCAACTATGGTATCCAAATACCATGGGAACAGGAAAAGGATGGGGGCAGTCCGACGAGTCAGAAGTGTCAGTCACACCCCAGTTTTGTGCAACAGTGCCCCGTGATGCATGTCTTTTTGGAAGGTCAGTATTAACTTGTTTCCAGCAAGGAATAACTGTTGTAACTTAGTAGAAGTACAGTCACAGTGTGGAAAAGGTAGTGATGGCCATTGAATGTTCTCCATCGATGGTGCCATCTGTACTTTACATAGAGTCAGCAGGAATCCATCGAGGAAGAACCATCGATGGGCATCACTACTTTGGGCCACATGAATGTGCCAGACCAGTCAGGGAAGAGGGGTGTGGCTAAGTGGCACAACAAGTGTGGAAGGAGAACTGGCATGCGCCAAGGAAAAAAAAATGGCAGCGTCCTTATCGAGGACAGAGAAATATCTGGATCTCCGCCATCAATGGCAAAACCATTGATAGTTAGAATGTATGTCCATACTAATATATATCTCAAACAACTTCAATGAATCCCTGCAAACTCCGGCCCTTGCCCACACAAGTGTCTCTCCAGCCACCACACTCACCTTCTTTAAAGTCTTCTGGGCGCCCGCCGCTGCTGCTCTTCTGCTCTTCCTGTCTCAGCGGTGCTGGGTGACATCATGACATCACGCACGCTGCAATAAATAAAGACAATGTCATAGCCGCGGCGCTGCGACCGCCGTGCCTACCGCTCCATGTGTGCTGGGTCTCCCGGCGGTCGTCGCCTCCGGTGGGCTTTGGGTCCCTGCGTCTCGTCGGCGCTGTTCCTGGCGGGCTCCCGGAGTGTGGACGCCGCCATTGCACCCGACGTCCACGGGAGTGCAGAGTGCGGGTGACGTCATCGGCCCCTTCCGCCAGTCAGGCCAGGGCGGGGATTCAAAAGCAGACGCCGGGCAGAGCCTCGGCGCCTGAGTATCGTCTTTACAAAGTGATCACCAGTGCTGCCAGCGTTCAGCGTGTCTCTAAGCTGAATGTCTCCTGAGCTTCCAGCGTCTCTGTTTATTTCAAAGTGGAACATCTCCTAAGCTTCCAGCATTTCTGTTTATTTCTAAGTGGAACGTCTTCTGAGCTTCCAGCATTTCTGTTTATTTTAGAGTGGAACGTCTCCTGTGCTTCCAGCATTTCAGTTTGTCTTTAAGCTGAACGCCTCCGGTGCTACCGGCGTTCAGCGTGCTTCATTCTTCAGTGTCCTTCAACATCGCTCACAAGTTCTTCATTCTTCAGTGACTTTCAACATCACTCACAAGTTCTTTATTCTTCAGTGTCTCTCAACATCGCTCACAAGTTCTTCATTCTTCAGTATCCTCCAGCATCGCTCACAAGTTCTTCATTCTTCAGTGTCTTTCAACATCGCTCACGAATCCTCACACATCGATTTCTTTCAACATCGCTCACAAGTTCTTCAGTGTCTCTCAACATCGCTCACGTATCTTCACACATCGATTTCTTTCAACATCGCTCACAAGTTCTTCAGTGTCTTTCAACATCGCTCACAAGTTCTTCATTCTTCAGTGTCCTTCAACATCGCTTACAAGTTCTTCATTCTTCAGTGACTTTCAACATCGCTCACAAGTTCTTCATTCTTCAGTGTCTTTCAACATCGCTCACAAGTTCTTCATTCTTCAGTGTCTTTCAACATCGCTCACAAGTTCTGCAGTGTCCTTCAGCATCGTTCACAAGTTCTTCCTTCATCTGTGTGCTTCAGCATCGCTCCAAAACTTTTTGTCTCAATAAAGTTCTTATCATTATACACCAATTATAACTGCTAAAGTTCTGCATGAGGAAAACCTATATCCGGCCATCTCTACTCCGGCCCAGCTGTGGTTCCTCTTCCCGATCATCGGAAGAAACCCAGAGTCCTCAACACTCCCAACCCAGGTCAGTGACAGTATACTCAGGCCTCATGGACCCCGGGGATCGGAACCCAGAGTCAAGCGCCATCCAAAACTTGGCTTCCCGAGTTCAGAGCCAGGGGGTGGCACAGGGCCAGGTGATGCAGTATCTCCAGGAATTATCCGGCCGTCTGGATCAAATTCAGGCCTCCCTGGCTTCAGTAGTTCCGGCTCCTGCTCCGGTATCCGCTCCGGTAGCTGTTCCCAGTAATGTCCAACCCTCGGCTGGAATCAGGTCTCGCCTTCAGCTTCCTACTCCCTCTCGCTATAGTGGCAATCCAAAGAATTGCCGTGGTTTTCTTAACCAGTGCGAGGTGCACTTTGAACTTCTCTCACACAATTTCCCCACGGATCGGTCCAAAGTTTCATACATTATTTCTTTGCTCGAAGGGTCAGCATTGGATTGGGTGTCTCCATTATGGGAACGATCTGATCCATTGGTTTCCAATTACACCAATTTCATCGCGTCCTTTCGAAGGATCTTCGATGAGCCCGGCAGAACAACCGCTGCTTCTTCAGACTTGCTTCATGTCCGTCAGGGCTCCCGTTCTGTGGGACAGTACGTGGTTCATTTCCAGACCATTGCCTCAGAACTACGCTGGAATAATGATGCTCTCAGGGCCGCTTTCTGGAACAGGCTCTCTGATCGTCTGAAGGATGAGCTGGTTACGAGGAATCTGCCGGATCCTTTAGAAGAGTTGATCTCACTCTGCGTCAAGGTGGACCTTCGCATGCAGGAGCGTGGTAGCGAACGTAGCCGGTCGGATTGATCCAGGTTCCGGCTTCCTCCTCCTAAGCAAACGGTTGTACCAAGTCCGGACGAACCTATGCAAATCAACCGATCCCGGCTGTCTCCGGAGGAACGACAGCGCCGTCGTGAGGGGAAACTATGCCTCTACTGTGGAGCTGCGGATCACTTTATTAAGTTCTGCAAGTCCCGTCCGGGAAACGGGCAGGCCTAGCTTGTTCCGGAGGAGTCAAGTTGGGGGTTACGTCCAAATCTTCTCCAACGGTGGATTGTCTACTCTCCGTGTCTCTGTTTTCCGAGTCAATTGCCAAATCTTTTAATGCCCTACTGGACTCTGGGGCTGCAGGGAATTTTGTTTCTCTTTCCTGTGTTCAGTGTTTGGGTTTAAAGCTGCAGTCTATCGAACGACCTATTACGTTGACCTCTATCAACGGTACCAAAATATCCAATGGTCTCATTACCAGTCGCACAGAGCCAATCAAGCTACAGGTCGGAGCTCTGCATCAAGAACATTTGGAGTTCCTAGTAATTCCGGAGATGCCTCACGATCTTGTTCTCGGATTGCCTTGGCTCAAAATTCATAACTCCCATGTTGACTGGAAGTCGTCACAAATATTGTCCTGGAATTAATTTTGTCACTCTAGTTGCCTCACTCCCATTTACCCGCTCCGTGCATCTTCCAGGCTGGATGAGGAGCTCATTCCAGAGGCCTATCGGGAGTTTACAGAAGTGTTCTCTGAGCAGGCGGCCGACCAGTTACCACCCCATAGACCCTGGGACTGTCCCATTGAGCTTATCCCAGGGAAGATGCCACCTCGGGGTCGTACATATCCCTTGTCATTACCCGAGACCCAAGCTATGTCAGATTATATTAAATCTAATCTTCTGAAAGGATTCATCTGCCCCTCTACTTCCCCGGCTGGAGCAGGTTTATTTTTCGTGAAGAAGAAGGACGGAGGGTTAAGACCATGTATCGATTATCGTGGCTTAAACGATATCACCATCAAAAACAAATACCCCTTGCCGTTAATCACAGAGCTATTTCATAGGGTTCGTGGAGCCCATGTTTTTACTAAGCTCGACTTAAGAGGGGCCTATAATCTTATACGCATCCGACAGGGGGACGAATGGAAGACTGCGTTCAATACCAGGGATGGGCATTACGAATATCTGGTAATGCCGTTCGGCCTCAGCAATGCTCCTGCCGTTTTCCAGGGTTTCGTAAACGAAATCTTCCGAGATTTGTTATATCAAAGCGTAGTGGTATACTTGGATGACATTCTGATATTTTCCAAGAATCTTGCAGAACACAGAGTACAGGTCAAAGAAGTACTTCTCCATCTAAGAAGGAATCGTCTCTACGGCAAGATTTCCAAATGTACCTTTGAGGTTCCTTCAGTTCCGTTCCTCGGTTATGTCATCTCAGGTACGGAGCTTCGAATGGATCCGGAAAAACTTACTGCCATTCGGGATTGGACTCAGCCTCTCTTTCTGAAAGCAGTACAGAGATTCCTGGGCTTTGCAAATTACTACAGGAAATTCATTAAGGGATTCTCCACCATCGTTGCACCCATTACTGCCTTGACCAAAAAGGGGTCAGACCCAAGTCTCTGGTCTTCTGAAGCTGTTGAAGCGTTTGCTCGGTTGAAATCAGCCTTTATGTCAGCCCCGGTACTCCAACAGCCGAATTTCTCTGAACCATTCTTCTTGGAAGTCGATGCCTCCTCAGTCGGCATCGGTGCCGTTCTGTCTCAGTACTCTTCTGATGGGAAACTGCATCCATGTGGTTTCCATTCTCGGAAGTTCTCCCCTGCTGAGCGAAACTACACTATTGGAGATCAGGAACTTTTAGCAATAAAATCCGCCCTAGAAGAATGGAGGTACTTACTGGAAGGTGCGAAACATATAATTACCATTTACACCGATCACAAGAACTTATTGTATATCAAAACTGCCCAATGCTTAAATCCCCGTCAAGCTAGATGGGCGCTCTTCTTCACTCGGTTCTCGTTTGTTATTAAGTACCGGGCTGGGACTCTCAATGCTAAAGCTGATGCTCTGTCTCGTTCACTAACGGCCTCGGATGAAGAGAATTCCTTTGAAAAGAGTTTGATTCTCAGTCCAGTTTCCATTTCGGCAGCTCCCACTTCTCTAGGTCCCCCTCCTGGAAGAATGTCTGTACCAGTTGAATTTCGACCAAAGTTACTACAGTGGGCCCATATTTCCAAGTTCTCCGGTCACCCAGGAGTCCAAAAAATGTACGAGTTTCTGCGAAGGTCATATTGGTGGGACACCATGAAGAGAGATATACAAGATTATGTTAATTCTTGTCCTCAATGTTCCCAAACAAAAAACTCTTTGTCAGCCTCCTGCTGGTTTGCTTCGACCACTGCCCATTCCTAGGAAACCTTGGACCCATATTTCTATGGCCTTTATTACCGATTTACCCCTCTCCAAGGGTTACAATACCATCTGGGTGATTATTGACCGCTTTTCAAAAATGGTACATTTAGTTCCGTTGATTGGTCTGCCAACGGCCCCCAAGTTGGCTCTACTATTTATCCGAGAACACTTCCGCCTGCACGGGTTACCTCAGGAGGTAGTCTCTGATCGAGGGGTACAGTTCACTGCAAGATTTTGGAGGGCTCTTTGCTCAGCCTTACAAATAAAACTCAAGTTCTCGTCTGCTTACCATCCGCAAACCAATGGACAAACCGAACGTGTCAACCAAGATTTAGAGACTTTTCTCCGCGTTTATCTCTCTCCTTCACAGGACTACTGGGTAGAACTGTTACCCTGGGCTGAGTTTGCCCATAATCATCTGTATCACTCCTCTACTGGCGAGTCCCCGTTCTTCATTAATTATGGATTCTATCCACGAGTTCCAGAATTACCACTCCTTCCTTCGGAGGATGTTCCTGCTGTAACTTCCACTCTACGGCACTTCAGTCAAATCTGGAGTAGGATTCATGCTAATCTCAAGAAAATCTCTAGCCGATACAAATTCTTTGCGGACAAGTAACGGCGGGCAGCTCCTCAATACAAAATTGGCGATAGAGTATGGCTCTCTACCCGCAATCTTCGTTTAAGAGTACCCACTATGAAATTTGCTCCGAGATTCATTGGTCCTTACCCCGTCTTGCAAGTCCTGAACCCTGTTGTCTGCAAATTGGGTTTGCCTTCTCATTTTCGGGTATTAAATTCTTTCCATGTTTCTCTCCTTCGTCCTCTCATTTTAAATAATTTCCATTCGGAGTCTCCTAGCCCAATCCCGGTGTAGACCGAAGCTGGAACAGAGTTTGAAATCAAGTCTATTCTTGACTCTCATTACTTTCACAAGTATCTACAATATGTGGTAGAATGGAAGGGTTATGGTCCCAAAGAAAGAAGCTGGGTTAAAGCTTCTGAAGTCTCTGCTCCTCGACTAGTTCAGATCTTTCATTCTAGGCATCCAACGAAACCAGGGAAGTGTCCAGGGGCCACTCCTAGAGGAGGGGGTACTGTCACAGCCGCAACGATGCGGCCGCCGTGCCTTCCGCTCCGTGTGCGCTGGGTCTCCCGGCGATCGTCGCCTCCGTTGGGCTCTGGGTCCCTGCGTCTCGTCGGCGCTGTTCCTGGCGGGCTCCCGGAGTGTGGCCGCCGCCATTGCACCCAATGTCCACGGGAGTGCAGAGTGCGGGTGACGTCATCGGCCCCTTCCGCCAATCAGGCCAGGGCGGGGAATTCAAAAGCAGACGCCGGGCAGAGCCACGGCGCCTGAGTATCGTCTTTACAAAGTGATCACCAGTGCTGCCAGCGTTCAGCGTGTCTCTAAGCTGAATGTCTCCTGAGCTTCCAGCGTCTCTGTTTATTTCAAAGTGGAACATCTCCTAAGCTTTCAGCATTTCTGTTTATTTCTAAGTGGAACGTCTTCTGAGCTTCCAGCATTTCTGTTTATTTTAGAGTGGAACGTCTCCTGTGCTTCCAGCATTTCAGTTTGTCTGTAAGCTGAACGCCTCCGGTGCTACCGGCGTTCAGCGTGCTTCATTCTTCAGTGTCCTTCAACATCGCTCACAAGTTCTTCATTCTTCAGTGACTTTCAACATCGCTCACAAGTTCTTCATTCTTCAGTGTCCTTCAACATCGCTCACAAGTTCTTCATTCTTCAGTGTCCTTCAACATCGCTCACAAGTTCTTCATTCTTCAGTGACTTTCAACATCGCTCACAAGTTCTTTATTCTTCAGTGTCTCTCAACATCGCTCACAAGTTCTTCATTCTTCAGTATCCTCCAGCATCGCTCACAAGTTCTTCATTCTTCAGTGTCTTTCAACATCGCTCACGAATCCCCACACATCGATTTCTTTCAACATCGCTCACAAGTTCTTCAGTGTCTTTCAACATCGCTCACAAGTTCTTCATTCTTCGGTGTCCTTCAACATCGCTTACAAGTTCTTCATTCTTCAGTGACTTTCAACATCGCTCACAAGTTCTTCATTCTTCAGTGTCTTTCAACATCGCTCACAAGTTCTTCATTCTTCAGTGTCTTTCAACAACGCTCACAAGTTCTGCAGTGTCCTTCAGCATCGTTCACAAGTTCTTCCTTTGTCTGTGTGCTTCAGCATCGCTCCCAAACTTTTTGTCTCAATAAAGTTCTTAACATTATACACCAATTATAACTGCTAAAGTTCTGCATGAGGAAAACCTATATCCGGCCATCTCTACTCCGGCCCAGCTGTGGTTCCTCTTCCCGATCATCAGAAGAAACCCCGAGTCCTCAACACTCCCAACCCAGGTCAGTGACAGACAAACTTTATTGCACCAGCCACTGCCAGTGCAATAAAGCTACAGTGACTACAGCAGCTACAATAAAGCTACATCCCAACATTACTAATCAGAACATTTCTATATGCCCCTAGGCTTTTCAGGTTACCTCTAGCATTTGCCTGTGCTGCCTATGTCTGGTGCCGGCTCTGACCTTCAGCTTTTGCCTGGTTTGCAAATATGCTAAATTCAGCGCCATGGGTGTCAGCCACATAGACAGTAGCCATGTCAGCTCCATATCACAGTTCTTCTGACTGCATTGTTTTATGCTTACTCATTTACATAGTAACATAGTAACACAGTAACTAAGGTTGAAAAAAGACAATCTTCCATCAAATTCAACCTATTTGTGGTCTCCTATGCAGTCTTATTATTGGACTAGTTATTTTTATGTTAGGACTAGTATATTAACTGCTGTATAATGCGTGCCTAAGCACCATAACCCTGAATATTTTTATCCAATAGGAATTTATCTAACCCATTATTAAAGGTGTTCATTGAGTCCGCAGTTTCTTCTCAGCAGAGCCGGCCTTAGGCATAGGCAAACTAGGCAAATGCCTAGGGCAGGGCTGGCCAAACTAGTCCTCAAGATCTACCAACAGTTCACATTTTCCAGACCACCTAGCTGGTGCACAGGTGTAGTCATTACTAATTAAGATGTGCTGCATTCATTCCTGACTGACAATTCTACAGATTTCCAGGAGGCCTGGAAAACATGAACTGTTGGTAGATCTCGAGGACCGGTTTGGCCAGCCCTGGCCTAGGGCATTTGGCATTCTTAGGGGCACAAGCAGCTTCTGCTGATTAAAATGATACGTGGCATGCCTATATTCTGTGTGTGACTGCGGCTGTATCTGCATACGAAATGCTACATTACAGTGTATTCCTGGAAATCACTGTAATGTAGCATTTCGTATGCAGATACAGCCGCAGTCGCACACAGAATATAGGCATGCTGCATATCATTTTAATCAGCAGAAGCTGCTTGTGCATCCTAGCCACATAGTGATGCAAATAATATGATGCACTTACATAAACAAAAGGCGTTAGCAGAGCTACCAGTAGACCCATGCCAGGCATTTCCTACAGAACTAGCGGCGGTGCTAGGGGGCACCAGCCATAATCTTGCCTAGGGCATCAAATTGGTTAGGGCCGGCTCTGTCTCTCAGGCAGGGAATTCCAAACACGTATTGTCCTTACTGTGAAAAAACCTTCTCGCCTCAATGTGCGGAAACTCCTCTCCTCTAACCTAAGCGAGTGACCACGTGACCTCGGGATCAGTACTAAATGCCGCCGGTCGGAATCCCGGCGGTCGAAATACCGACGCCGGAATCCCGACCACACAATCCCGACAGGGGTGGCGAGCAGAACGCAGCCCCTTGCGGGCTCGCTTCGCTCGCCATGCTGCGGGCACGGTGCCTCGCTACGCTCGGCACACTATTATATTCTCCCTCTATGGGTGTCGTGGACACCCACGGAGGGAGAATATGTCGGGATTGTGGCGGTCGGGATTCCGGCGTCGGTATTTCGAGCGCCGGGATTCCGGCCGGCGGCATCTTGACCGCATCCCGTGTGCTCTGTGCTGATCTTATAGAAAACAGGTCCCTCCCAAGCTCTGTGTATTGACCCCTTATATATTTGCAGATGTTGATCGTCTCCTCTTAGTCTCCTCTTTTCCAATGTAAACATGCCTAACCTTGCAAGCCTTTCCTCGTATTCCAGTGTTTCCATGCCCTTGATTAGTTTGGTTGCCCGCCTCTGAACCTTTTCTAGATCCAGGATATCCTTTTTGTAATATGGTGCCCAAAATTGCACACAGTATTCAAGATGCGGCCTCACTAGTGATTTATATAATGAGAGTATTATACTCTGGTCCCTTGCATCAATTCCCCCGTTTTATGCATGCTAATATTTTATTAGCCTTCTTTGCTGCACTCCTACTTTGGGTACTGCTGCTAAATTTGTTATCTATGTGAACCCCTAGGTCTTTTTCCAGTACAGAATCCCCTAATATTACCCCATTTAGTATGTAGGTGTTATTTTTGGTCTTGCCCCCACAGTGCATTATCTTATTTATTGTATTTACTGACTGATGGTTGGGACCCTTTGCCCAAAATCTATTTATCATATCAGCATTTTTATGTCTATTTTCTCACCGGAAACAACTTCTAGGGGAAATATAAAATAATAAACCAACTTATTTCCTACACACTACTGTAAAACAATTCATTTGATTTGTATCAATTGGAAATGTCATTCATCAACGTAATTAGAAGCCATCAACTCTATTATACGTTCACAATCCTATGCTCCTCCCTTTCCCATTTGAAATAATACAACACAAATATTTTTTTATTGTCATCCATAACAAAGTCGTTGGTTATCATGACAATTATTCTACTAAATCCCAAACCCTTTCTGTGGGTTCGCTCTTCTTAAAATCCGGTGGCATCTGAATCCGCAGCCGCATCTGCCCGTCATTTATGCCAGCTAGAATGTGGGGTTCTGCCAACCAAAAAGAGCAATTCACACCAAGCCAGTCTCTCTTGGAAGGGAGGTTGGCATTGAGAACATCCAGATAACATGCCCTGGTTTTCCATTCCGCTGTAGAAAGTTATTTAACCCTTTGGCCGCTACCTTAATGCCTGTGTATTCATTTGCTTACCTATTTTTGTGTTAGACCAAGAGATGATGTTATAGGTAAGTTAAAGTATGCTATATGGCATTTTATACTATAGGGGGTCATTGTGACCCGTTCGCTCGCTGCTTTTTAACGCAGCTGAGCGAACGGGTCCCTACTGCACATGCGCCGGCGTCGTAGTGCGCTGGCGCATGCCAGACGGCCGAAGGCTGTAGCTGGGATGTGATCGCCTCTGCCTGATTGACAGGCAGAGACGATCACTGGGTGGGAGGGGGCGGTACGGCGGTGTTTGGCCGCCGTTTCGTGGGTGCGGTCCGGCCAATGCAGACGTGGCCGGACCAAATGGGGGGAGCTGGCCGGTAGCTACTCTTGAAGTGCAAAGGCATCGCCGCTGTGCGATGCCTTTGAACTTCTGCGGGGGGGGGGGGGGGCGGACTGACATGCGGGGCGGACTAACATGTCAGGGAGGATGATCATAGCTGTGCTAAATTTAGCACAGCTACGATCAACTCGGAATAACCCCCTTTATACTGTAGGCAACAAATGTATTCTCTGGAAGCTATAATGCAGTCTTCACCTGTGGTCCTTGAATCAAAGGAGTGCGCTTATTACAGCAGCGTGCTAGGTTGTTACGCCAATTTCATACTCACGTAGCTAATGCAAGTAAGTACAACCTAAACTAATTATAGTGCCACCCATGATCATGAATCATTATCTAACACCTGTATTCAATTCAACACCCCTGTATTACATACATTGGGAACAGTACACGATTGCTAAAATAGAACAAAAAAAATGTAAAAGAAAAAAGTCAACACAATTAACATCACGCCATTCCTACGCTGCTCTAGGCTGGTGGCCTAAATTTTCCATGATATTATTATCCATTATATTTATATGGTGCCTAAAAAAGTACATAAACAAATGAGCAAAACAAGACAGCAGCAACTTAGGGCTGTAACACACTGGCCGGTTTCTCCCGGATGGCAAAAAGCCGGACAAACTTTGTCCGGCTTTTTGCCATCCGGGAGAAACCGGCTGAGTCTCTTACACAGGACGGCTTTGAGCCGTGTGTGATGCTGTGCACATGCGCAGCATCAGACACGGCTTGAGAAAAAAACGTTGTGTGTGAAAGCTCCCCTTCACACACACGGTTTACTGGCTGCAAAGACGGCCCGGCGCCGGCACGGCAGCCGGACCTTCCAGTGGATAGTTCCGGCTGCAACCCGGCAGCCGGGCCGGGGCCGTGCAGTGTGAAAGGACCTGTAGCCTCACACTGTTCATTACAATGCCGGCACAGGAAAAAGCCATACTGCTTTTTCCCAGCCGGCAAATGCCAGCTCGTGTGTTTTAGCCCTTAAGGTGTGTACACACAGGGAGATTTTTTCTTACGATTTTGACTATATGGTCAAAATCGTAAGGAAAGTTAGTGCAAATTGCAAGGTGAAAATCACCTTGTGATCCCGATGAGATACCGGTGCGCGGTACAGCGGGATCGGCATCGCAAGCCTAGATAGACTGTGCAGGCAAGTCAGTTTTGACTATCTCGTAGAAAAGATAGTCAAAATTGTCACTTAGCCAAAATCGTAGATAGTATCGCAAGCACAGTCATCTATGCTTGCGATACCAACCTAGTCCCTATCGCATAGTGAGAGTCGGGGTTAGCCCGAATCTCACTGTGTGTACACACCTTTACAGTTCAAGACAATGTATGACAATAACAGGGTATATAAACATTTCTGCATCAGCTGACATGACACTGGCATTAGCATCAGGGTGGTAGATACCAAGGGTTAGGTACCATTGTAAGGAGTATTTAGTAGTAGATAGTCTAAGAAATAGAAGGAAATGCATATGAGGGGAGAGGGTCCTGCTTGTGAGAGCTTACATTCTAAAGGGAAGTGGCAGACAGACAGGGGTGACATAGATGGGGTAGACAGTGAGAGTGAAACAGAGGGTTAGTATGAGAGACGGCTGGGTGTATTACAAATAGGAGCATTAGCCCTGACCACACTGAAACAGGAGGCATCATAGTCACAAAGATTTCCAGCACTAAACCAATAATGTGGTAACAACTCAATGCAAAAGCATGCAAACATGGTCAATAGGTTCAGTTGTTGCTCACCAGATTGAGTAAGAAATGTTATCCAAGTTACTGTGTAATGTTTGCTTATGCCAGATAGTGATGATTGCTTATGCCACGTTTGAGTATCTCAAAAGTTGCTGATCTCCTGGAATTTTCGTGGGAGGCAGTACTGTGGGCTGCCAGGAAGGTGACAGTAACTGAAGACCCCACCGTTCGCCAGTCCTATTAGCAAGGAGAGATCACTGAGGTTACAATGGACACAAGCTAATCCAAACTGAAGTTAAAGATGCATGTCATCTCAAGCTGGACCCACAAACATGACAATAAGTGCTGTGTATGCCAGTGGCATCCACTGTGGAGGTTCCATGGATACAGGATCTCATTCCAATAGAGCACCTTTAGGATGAGGTGGAACGTGAGATTTGCAGCATGAATGTGCAGATGGCAAAACCTGCAGCAACTGCGTGATGCTGTCATCTCACCATGGACCAGTCCTGAATCCATAATTTTCAGGGACAGTTTGTTGCTGAACTCTCGTGTCTTCTCGCAGGACAAGGCCTGATTCTGAGCCCGACACAGCGGCAGTGCAAGATGCAGTAAATCAATGTTTTTTGCCTGCATATACATGTAAGTCGCAAGGATTGGGGTTGTCCATTGAAGCTTCTGCCATCAATGATTCGTGATTTTGCGTACGCAGACTGGGGCCGCAAATGAACAAAGGAGAAAGTACCTCCATCACCGATGCGCATCATCAGACCTCTCTCATTGATGGTTAAAATCATTACTAGCCAGCATTGATGGTTGTTAGCCATCAATGGTCAACCCTAGAAAGGATCCAGTAGGCCCAAGTCTAGGTGAAGGGCATAGATGTGAGTAGAATATCTCAGATGGAGGGCTACCCATTGTATGGTCAGACAAAGGGAATCTGTACATTGTGGAGTGAGGTCCATGGTTCCCAAGCCTTCCTAAAGTATTTAGAGGAATTTCAGATGATACTTATCACACGTTTCAGTTAATAGGTATACATAGTCTAGTTTTGAGGTAATTTTAATTAATGTCTACTGTAAATCCTCTTTTTAATTTACATAACCTATTCTAAAATGATATATTACTTCATTTTTGTTTATGTTTTTACTCGCAGGTGTAAGTTTTCTTACTGGGAGATCTAAGGTACAGGAGACGCCAGGTAATGTGTGCCTCAGTGCCTCAGGTATTGCACACTGCAACATGTAGTCATTCTTATTTTATTTTACGTTCCAGCAATCTGTACACTTGCCTGTTCACCAAACATCTTGAAATATAATGATGACCAGTGTGTTGCAGTTGCAGCTATTGGAAAGTGACAGGCTTGTTATATCCAGTTACTTTATAAATACCTAGCAGATATAATCTTTTTTTTTTTTTTCAACCATATTTTTATTAACACTTTTCTTTTCTCTTTTTTTTTTTTTTTTACCTCAGAAACATTTTCTAGTGCGAGTCTTGCCTGCTGGGAGTTCTGTGGCAGCCATTTTGTGTCTCCTCTGTTAGGGTTAATGGGCTCTGCTTGTCCCCAGCACCTGGAGAACAGATATAATACAGCGTGTGATACGGCAGGAGGGCAGCGCAGCCTGTGTCTTGGCTCTGTGAAAATGCGGACAACACCTGCACCTCATTTGCTTTCGCCCAGGCTCTTCTCTCCCTGACTGCTGATGGAGAGCCTTCCCCTTCCTATCCTCAGGATTATGACAAGTTATTAATTGCTGCCATTAGCTGCAGCTGCCTGTCTGAGCTCTCTGTCTCTCTCTGGAGGTGAGAGAACGCCGCATCCGAAATGAGAGGAACGCACAGGCCCCCGAATACGGGGGCAAAAGGGAGCAGCTACCTGCCCAAAAGGGATTGTAGAGCGGTGAATAATTTATTAGAAAACATTTTTCTTTGTCCTTCTCACAGACCCACAAATCCTCCCTGAGCGCTCTTTACCAGCCTTGCAGAATAATGTACTTACACAACTCAGAGCTTGCTAAATAGACTGAAGAGGCCACCGAGTTCACCCTCTGCAGTGATGCTGCTACAAAGCCCCTCTCACAGACCAAATGCTTTCATTATGTGTGTGCGTTTCTTGTCACATTTTATGTGTCGCTCCCCCCAACAGAGCGGGAGGAAATATAGAGCGACCGGTGAAATGGAATTCAATGCCTTTAAGTGGCTGGAGTTGGTTTTGTCAAATAGCAGAAAGATACCTGATACGTTCGGTGATCACACTGACACCGTCAGTGACAAAATAAGGTGGATTATGTCACATTTTAGCAGCATGAAGCTGAAAGTGTTTACTAGTGATAGAAATTCATGGGCGAAACACAATGGATGTGCAACAAACATTTGCACCAAACACATGCAAATTTACGGCCTGATTCAGTAATGGACGCTTATGGCATGGTGGTGCCGCAGGAGGAAAAAACGTCAACTGCCGACTTCTCTGATTCGCTGCTGCATCCATTGGACATCTGAGCAGAGTCATTTCAAGAGAGGAGGGGGCCTGGTACAGGCTCCAATCAGGCCCCCTTCACTCCGGCGGTGCAGTAGACTACGCATGCGCAGGTCTCCAGGAACATGGAGCCCGCACCTTGTTCATGGGGACGTCTTTACTGTGCATGCGCAAATCACCTGGAAAATGGCAGTGGCAGCCATTTTCCTCATGATTTCTGCAGCCAGCTTCGGTCCGACAGAGAGGTAAGTATAATTATTTGTAGGGTGTGCAGTGTGACCCAGGTGGCCCTTGTGTACCGCACACCTTGCACGCCTAATAGAAACACCAGTGCATCTGAGTAACCCTCATATTGTCCAGGAAAACTATGCAGCCGGGGCCAGTGACACTGCGTCCGATGATGCAGCCACTGGCCTCAGCACCCCCAGAAAATGGGACGAGCAATCCCCTATTTTCTGGAACGCTCCCCGTCGCCACCCGCAAATGCCATCAGAATGTCAATCATGCTGTGGCTTCCGGGGCACTGCAACAAGAGTTACAGTAGTTTGCACAATGGAGTAAAGCTGTCAGGTAACAGGTTTTCGGCATAGCACAGAAAACTGCTAACCACATTTCCCAAATAGCACAGGTGATTTACACAGTAAAGAAATACTGGGCAGATCTTCTAAATAGCACAGATTATCTGCACTGTGAAGACATACTGGCAGGTCTCTGGGCTCCTAAATGCCACAGATAATTGAACTGTGGAGAGATGATGGGCAGGTCTTCTGAATAGCCCAATTTTATAACACTGTGGAGAATTACTGCCAGAATTTCCAAATAGCGCAAATAAGTGAACTTCACTGAGCAGGACAGAGCAGGTATCCAAGTTAACAGCAGGACTGACAAGATCAGACTGATTACACCTACAAAGGAGTGTGAAAGGGAAATACCTAAAAAGGCCAATGAACACAGGTCCAGAAATCAGCAATGCTCTGAACTCAGCTGTAGCGCGAT
Organism: Pseudophryne corroboree; assembly: GCF_028390025.1. Classification (NCBI taxonomy): domain Eukaryota; kingdom Metazoa; phylum Chordata; class Amphibia; order Anura; family Myobatrachidae; genus Pseudophryne; species Pseudophryne corroboree. The sequence goes on along the minus strand of NC_086452.1, from coordinate 38,763,993 downwards.
GTCTCCTGGGGGTGTATTTACTAAAGGCCGACTTTCAGAATTTTTTTATCAATTTCAAATCTAAATCTATGTTGTGTTTCCAAGACTAACTACACATTTACTAACATTTAATAATTAATAAATGTGTGTTTTAGCCCTAAAAACGAAATATCTATTTAGGTCGATTTTCGCCAATTTCAAATAGATTAAAATGTATGAAAATCAGCCGTTAGTAAATATACCCCTGGTCTACACGGCTGACTCGTTGCCAGGAGACTGACTGAAGCCACTAGCGCTAACCTCAGAACGAGCTGCTTAACTGTGCTTCTTTCAGATTCTAACAATACCCTATACCAGGCAGGGCTGGATTAAGGGCCACATGGGCCTGGAGCTGAAAATATTCAAGGGCCTATTTTGAGAAATGGGTGAGGTTTGATCAGTGCTGTGTGGGTGTGGCCAGAGCCATGTGGGCGTGTACATCCCCTACACTATCAGCTAGTATGTCTCCCTAAATATGTAAAAATAGAAATCTAGGGCCAAATGTAATAGAGTGAGAGTTTCAGAAAGTGAGAGATTTGGTAAGGTTTTTCAGGGTTTTTTTTTTTAAAGTGGCAACCATTTACACTGCAAAACCAGGTTGATCTTGCTGTGTAAATGATTGCCACTTTAAAAAAACTGCAAAACCTTACCAAATCTCTCACTTTTTGAAACGCTCACTCTATTACATTTGGCCCTCAATCTTAATAGTTATGATTTATGGCTGACCATGAGGCCAGCTGGTGGCTAGTGATCATCATGCTGCTATGATGTGTGTTGGGCCTATTTTTATGTGTAGGCCTGGAGCTATAGCTCCATCCGCCCCATTGTTAATCTGGCCCTGATACCAGGTGCAGAAGATACGTCTCCAAACATGAGTATCCGATGCTTACATACGACTCTGCGCAGCCCACACTTGCGTTGACACGCAATCACTGATTTGGTATGTGAGAAAGCACAGTCACAACCCAGCAATGCCTCTTCAAAAATAATCGTAGATATGATAGAAATGCCTATAAATCTGCATCGCTTGTACTTGCATGCACTCATTTTTGGCGCAAGTGTATAGTCGCCGCAACCTATGGCCCTCAAACAGCCGAACGCCAACTCTGTAAGACCCTTGTGTTTGTATAAACAGGGTGACCCAGAGCTTATTAATTAAATGCAATGGGCCTCTGCCATCTCGCCCACTTTAAGCAACTGCAGACACTGTAATATTTCTTGGTGCATCTTTAGTCGCCACCATCAGATCCACCATCCAGATTTGCAGTTGCCCCATGCTAGGTGCAGATTTTCCATCTGAGTATGATCTCCAATGCGAGCAATTAAGCGTCTAGGTATGCAAACACTTTTCTCTAACGTCCTAGAGGATGCTGGGGTCCATTTTAGTACCATGGGGTATAGACGGTTCCGCAGGAGCCTTCGGCACTTTAAGACTTTTCAACAGTGTGAACTGACTCCTCCCTCTATGCCCCTCCTCCGGACCTCAGTTTAGTTTAGTTTAGTTTAGAAAATGTGCCCAGGAGACTGGATGCACACTAGTGGAGCTCTACTGAGCTTTGCTAGAAAAAGACTTTCTTAGTTTTTTAATTTACAGGGAAGTTGCTGGCAACAGCTTCCCTGCTTCGTGGGGGGGAAGTAGGAACCAACTTCTCAATTAGTTAATGGTTCTGCTTCCGCTGACAGGACACCATTAGCTCCTGAAGGGTACTGAACACAGCCCAAGCCTGGCCAGCGTTCACTCCCACAGCACTGCCGCCACCCCCTAACAGAGCCAGAAGTCAGAAGGCACCTTGAAAAAGACCGACACGGTTGAAACGTCGTTGGTGCATGCTGAGCGTGGATTCACATTTTTAAACAGGTTTTTTGACCATCTTAAGGTATTTTTTTGGGGGTCTTTGCATACAGAGGGGATTCCGGACCACCTTCTAGTATTTGGAGATTTCTTTCAATCTTATCTCCCGATACCCCCATTCTTCTGCCCGACGAATAAGGTCAAATTGTAATTACCTGTACTTTTTTACTCTTTTTGACTTATGTCAAATAAAAACTTTTTCTTTTACAAAAATTCACCGCTTTGGACCATTATTAAAGACCGCTAAAGATACCTTTATATGTGGAGAACACCTGCTGGACATGTATGTGAGGTACGCTGTACCTAAAATCATACAAAGATACCGTTATATGTTTATTCCTACTATACATTATGTGAGTTTCGGTACGTCTTGAACCCTGAGAATATTGGTGGTGGCGAGAATCTATCCTTTCTACTATCAAGCCCCTCATTCACCAGAGTTTCATTTTCTGGACACCTTTATTAAGACATTTCAACAATTATACTACACATTGGTTTTTGTTCTACATTTTTGTTTTCACATATCAACTGAGGATTGTCTGAGGATTTAAATCATAGACGGACAGCTGATTGAGAACATCTAGAAGAATTCACAAGTATTGTTGCATCCACCATTTCCATTTTATGTAACATTTATTGTTTATTGTTTATGACTTACATCTTTACCAAACTTTCCTCCTAAATTTTGGGCGCCTTTGATCACATTCCCTCACCCCTTTTTCTCTCAAGCCTGGCCAGCGTTCACTCCCACAGCACTGCCGCCACCCCCTAACAGAGCCAGAAGTCAGAAGGCTGGTGAGTATATTACCGGAGTCCTGCAGAGAGGGGATCCTCCGGTCATCGTTGGCGGCATACAGGTACATGCGCAGCGCGCGCCATGTCTCTCAGCACAAGGGTGCAGAGCTTGGGGGGGGGGGGGGGCGCATTCTGAGGGCATGTTTTAAAACCTTACTCTCACTGGCAAAAAGAGTACATACATGGACAGCCGCTGATGTGCCATCCCCAGCCAGTATAAATATTACATTGCTGAGGCTGAAGGGCGGGGCTTCTCCTCAGACTTGCCAGAACACTCACTGGGTGCCATTTTCTCCTGCAGAAACTCCAGTGTGAAGCTCCTGAACGCTGTTTCTCCTCATGACAACGCTGATACAAGTACAGGGTGTCATAGAAGGGGCAGAGAGTGTTCATTATAATTAGGTCTTTGGGCCTATTATTGGTATATGCGCTGTAAGTGGGTAATATTTCCACAATTCACAATAAGGCGCAGTGTATGGACTGGCAGATCCCTCTGTGTCTCTCTGACAGACTTTAGTGTGGGTCTGTCCCCAATAACTCCCCTGTGTGATAGGGGTGTGTGTGTGTGTGTGTGTGTGTGTGTGTGTGTGTGTGTGTGTGTGTGTGTGTACAAGTGTGTAACATGTCAGACATTGGGAAGGGTTCTTCCCAGGTAGAACCCATTTTAGATGCACAAGAGGGTAATGTGGTGGCCCTTCCCTCTCAGAAGAAGCCGGAGTGGGTGAGAATGTTGCAAAAGAATATGTCAGTGCTTGCAAAGAAATTCTCGGAGTCTGAACAACAGACTAAATATTGGAGGCAGTCTGTGGAGGATGCACTGTTTACTGACCCCTCCATATCATCCACTCGGGTCCCATCCAGTTCCCAGAAAAGGTCTCTGGCCCAGATAATGCAAGGGGACACAGACACAGATTCCGACTCTGACGTCGACACTGGGGATTTGAGAGGGGTAGACCCCAAATTAGCCAAAAGCATACAATGTATGATAGTTGCTATAAAGGAAGTGTTGGAATTTTCTGAAACAACACTGGTCCCAGAGGAAAAGGATTATTTTAAATTAAATAAAAAGCAGGTTATGACTTTTCCTCCTTCAAAGGATTTGAATGCGTTCTTTGAAGAATCCTGGGCTAACCCTGAGAAGAAATTTACCCTTCCCAGAAGGATACGTGTAGCGTACCCTTTCCCTGAGGAAGACAGGCACAAATGGGAACCAACCCCAATGATAGACACCTCAGTTTCTTGGCTATCTAAGAAAATAGTTTTGCCTGCCCCTGGTTCAGCCTCTTTAAAAGAACCAGCTGACCGTAAATGAGAAACAACCCTAAAATCCATATATACTACTAACGGAATGGTGCTCAGGCCCACCATTGCTTGTGCGTGGGTAGGTAACGCTGTGGAAAAATGGTCTGACAACTTGCTTGTTAACATAGACACAGTTGACAGCGATGAAATATCCTAACTCTCTGCCATATCAAAGATGCTGCAGGTTACTTAGTTGAAGCTATGAAGGATATTGGGTTGCTGAGTTCAAGATCCTCCGCTATGGCGATTTCAGCCCGCAGGGCGCTGTGGATCCACCAATGGAATGCTGATGCAGAATCAAAAAAGAATATTGAGGCGCTTCCTTACAATGGAGAAGCCCTCTTTGGAGACAAGCCGGATGCCATGATTTCAACAACTACATCAGGCAAGTCAGCATTTCTGCCTTCCGCAGCTGCTCCACCTAGGAAAGGATTTCATTCTCATACGATGCACTCCTTTCGACCCAACAAGTCCAAAAAAGGCAAAGGGTACCTCCTTCTTCGCAGGAAGAGGTCGAGGAAGAGGTAAAAAAATCGACAACACCATCAGGCTCGCAGGAGCAGAAGTCAACAGCTACTTCTGCTAAAACCTCAGCATGACGCTGGGGCTCCCCTGCGGGAGTACGATCGGGTGGGGGCACGTCTACTGTTTTTCAGGCAGGTCTGGGTTCACTCAGATCTGGATCCTTGGGTATTGCAGATAGTATCCCAAGGGTACAAATTGGAATTTCAGGACCTTCCCCAATGCCGATTTTTCAAATCAGCCTTACCAGCTTCTGTTCAGGACAGAGCAAAAGTGCTGAATGCAATACAGAAATTATGTCAAGACAACGTAATTTCCTTAGTTCCTGTGTCACCCGGATGGCTCGGTCAGACCGATTTTAAACCTAGACTCTGAACCTTTATTTGACAAGGTTCAAATTCAAGATGGAATCCCTGGGAGCGGTGATCTCCAGCTTGGAGGAAAAGGAATTTCTGGTATCAATGGACATCAAAGATGCTTATTTACATGTTCCCATCTACCCGCCGCATCAGGCATACCTGAGGTTTGTGGTGCAGGACTGCCACTACCAGTTCCAAACATTGCCTTTCGGGCTCTCCACGGCTCCGAGAATATTCACCAAGGTGACGGCGGAGATGATGGCTCTTCTTCGCAAGAAAGGAGTCAAAGTCATCCCATACTTGGACGATCTCCTCATCAAAGCGAGATCCAGGGAGAAACTAGTGCAGAACATTGCACTTTCCCTGACGGTGCTTCAACAGCACGGTTGGATCATAAACCTTCCAAAATCACAATTGGAACCCACAATGAGGTTATAATTTCTGGGAATGATATTGGACACAGAAGCACAGAAAGTATTCCTACCAGTGGAAAAGGCTCTGGAGATCCAGAGGATGGTCAAACAAGTTTTAAAACCAGCACGCGTATCGATTCATCAGTGCATCCGCTTGCTGGGGAATATGGTAGCGGCCTACGAGGCTCTACAACTTGGCAGATTCCACGCCAGGGTGTTCCAATGGGACCTACTGGACAAGTGGTCCGGATCGCACCTACACATGCACCGGAGGATAATCCTGTCAACAAAAGCCAGTATATCACTCATGTGGTGGCTTCAAAGTTCTCACCTGCTGGAGGGACGCAGGTTCGGGATTCAGACTTGGATCCTGGTGACCACAGATGCAAGCCTCCGAGGTTGGGGAGCAGTCACGCAAGGGGAAAGCTTCCAAGGACGATGGTCAAGTCAAGAAGTACTCCTTCACATAAACATTCTGGAATTGAGAGCTGTGTACAACAGCCTTCATCAAGCGGCACACCTTCTTCAAGGTCGTCCCATACAGATCCAGTCAGACAATGTTACGGCAGTAGCTTACATAAACCGCCAGGGTGGAACAAAAAGCAGAGCGGCAATGGCAGAGGTGACAAAGATACTCCTCTGGGCAGAAGGACATGCAAAAGCTCTGTCTGCAATTTTCATTCCGGGAGTGGACAACTGGGAAGCAGACTTCCTCAGCAGACACGATCTCCATCCAGGAGAATGGGGCCTCCACCCAGAAGTCTTTGCAGAGGTAGCAGATCGTTGGGGCATTCCTCAAGTAGATATGATGGCATCACGTCTCAACAAGAAGCTTCAGAAATATTGTTCCAGATCGAGAGACCCACAAGCAATAGCAGTGGATGCACTGGTGACCCAGTGGGTGTTTCAGTCGGTGTTTCTGTTCCCTCCACTTCCACTAATACCAAAAGTTCTCAAGATCATCAGAAGAACAAGGGTTCGAGCAATTCTCATTGCTCCAGACTGGCCAATGAGGGCTTGGTATCCAGATCTTCAGGAGTTATTACAGGAAAATCCTCAGCCTCTTACCGCGGCTGCGTTTGACGGCATGGCTGTTGAGCACCAGATCCTAGCCCATAAGGGTATTCCCAATGAAGTCATTCCCACACTTATTCTGGCCAGGAAAGGGGTAACGTCCAAACATTACCATCGTATTTGGAGAAAATATGTATCTTGGTGTGAATCCAAGAAGTCTCCTGCGGTGGAGTTTAAATTAGGACGTCTTCTCCTATTTCTACAGGCGGGTGTGGATGCTGGCTTGAGATTAGGGTCTATCAAGGTCCAAATTTCGGCATTGTCCATTTTCTTTCAGAAACAGTTGGCTTCCCTTCCTGAGGTCCAGACGTTCATGAAGGGGGTTCTGTGCATCCAACCTCCCTTTGTGCCTCCTGGTGAGCATGGGATCTTAATGTGGTGTTGCAGTTCCTTAAATCGGACTGGTTTGAGCCTCTACAAGAGGTAGAGTTGAAGTTTCTCACTTGGAAAGTGGTCATGCTGTTGGCCTTGGCCTCAGGCAGACGAGTGTCTGATTTAGGGGCTCTGTCACACAAGAGTCCTTATTTGATTTTTCATTAAGATAGAGCTGAACTGCGGACGCGTCAGCATTTTCTTCCAAAGGTTGTGTCTTATTTCCATATCAACCAACCTGTGGTGGTGCCAGTGGCTTCTGACACCTCAGCCGTTTCAAAGTCCTTGGATGTCGTCAGAGCGTTGAGGACTTATGTTGCAAGAACGGCTCGGATAAGGAAAACAGAATCTTTGTTTGTCCTCTATGACCCCAACAAGATTGGGGGTCCTGCTTCTAAGCAGACTATTGCGCGCTGGATCAGAGGTACCATTCAGCACGCTTATTCCATGGCAGGATTGCCATTACCGAGTTCGGTAAAGGCCCACTCTACAAGGAAAGTGGGTTCTTTCTGGGCGGCCGCCCGGGGTGCCTTGGCGTTGCAAATTTGCCGAGCAGCTACTTGGTCAGGTACAAACACGTTTGCTAAGTTTTACAGGTTTGACACCTTGGCTGCTGATGACCTTCAGTTTGGTTAGTCAGTTCTGCAGGAACATTAGCACTTTCCTGCCCGTACTGGGAGCTTTGGTACAACCCCATGGTACTAAAATGGACCCCAGCATCCTCTAGGACGTAAGAGAAAATAGGATTTTAATTACCTACCGGTAAATCCTTTTCTCGTAATCCGTAGAGGATGCTGGGCGCCTGCCCAGTGCTCATTTTTCCTGCAAATTAAGTTTTGTCTTTTTACACAGGTTCTCATGTGTTAAGATGTTTTACAGCAGTTGCTGTTACGTTATGCATGCTCGTTAGCATGGGTTATGTTAAAGGCCATGTTAGGCGGCATGTTTTTGGTATGGTGTGAGCTGGTGTGAATCTCGCCACTAGTTTAATGAAAATTCTTCTCTCGAAGTTGTCCGTCTCCCTGGGCACTGTTCCTATACTGAGGTCTGGAGGAGGGGCATAGCGGGAGGAGCCAGTTCACACTGTTGAAAAGTCTTAAAGTGCCGAAGGCTCTTGCGGAACCGTCTATACCCCATGGTACTAAAATGGACCCCAGCATCCTCTAGGACTACGAGAAAAGGATTTACCAGTAGGTAAGTAAAATCCTATTTCTCTAACGTCCTAGTGGATGCTGGGGACTCCGTCAGGACCAGGGGGATAGCGGCTCCGCAGGAGACAGGGCACAAAAGCAAGCTTTTAGGATCACATGGTGTGTACTGGCTCCTCTCCCTATGACCCTCCTCCAAGCCTCAGTTAGATTTTTGTGCCCGGCCGAGAAGGGTGCAATCTAGGTGGCTCTCTTAAAGAGTTACTTAGAAAAAGTTTTTAGGTTCTTTATTTTCAGTGAGTCCTGCTGGCAACAGGCTCACTGCATCGAGGGACTTAGGGGAGAGATTTTCAACTCACCTGCGTGCAGGATGGATTGGATTCTTAGGCTACTGGACATAGCTCCAGAGGGAGTCGGAACACAGGGCTCGCCCTGGGGTTCGTCCCGGAGCCGCGCCGCCGACCCCCCTTGCAGACGCTGAAGATGAAGAGGTCCGGAACCAGGCGGCAGAAGACTCTCAGTCTTCATCAGGTAGCGCACAGCACTGCAGCTGTGCGCCATTGTTGTCAGCACACTTCACACAGCGGTCACGGAGGGTGCAGGGCGCTGGGGGGGGGCGCCCTGGGCAGCAATGTATAATACCTGTATGGCGAAAAATACATCACATATAGCCCTTGAGGCTATATGGATGTATTTAACCCCTGCCAGATATCTAAAACTCCGGAGAAGAAGCCCGCCGAAAAGGGGGCGGGGCCTATTCTCCTCAGCACACAGCGCCATTTTCCCTCACAGAAAGGCTGGTGGGAAGGCTCCCATGCTCTCCCCTGCACTGCACTACAGAAACAGGGTTAAAACAGAGAGGGGGGCACTGATTTGGCGATATGTATATATATTAAAATGCTATAAGGGAGGAACACTTATATAAAGGTTGTCCCTGGATAATTATAGCGTTTTGGTGTGTGCTGGCAAACTCTCCCTCTGTCTCCCCAAAGGGCTAGTGGGTCCTGTCCTCTATCAGAGCATTCCCTATGTGTGTGCTGTATGTCGGTACGTGTGTGTCGACATGTATGAGGAAAATATTGGTGAGGAGGCGGAGCAAATTGCCTGTAATGGTGATGTCACTCTCTAGGGAGTCGACACCGGAATGGATGGCTTATTTATGGAAATTACGTGACAATGTCAACACGCTGCAAGCCGGTTGACGACATGAGAGGGCCGGCGAACATATTAGTATCTGTCCAGGCGTCTCAAACACCGTCAGGGGCTGTAAAATGCCCATTTACCTCAGTCGGTCGACACAGACCCAGACACGGACACTGATTTCAGTGTCGACGGTGAAGAAACAAACGTATTTTCTTTTAGGGCCACACGTTAAGGGCAATGAAGGAGGTGTTACATATTTCTGATACTCCAAGTACCACAAAAAAGGGTATTATGTGTGAGGTGAAAAAACTACCTGTAGTTTTTCCTGAATCAGATAAATTAAATGAAGTGTGTGATGATGCGTGGGTTTCCCCCGATAGAAAATTATTGGCGGTATACCCTTTCCCGCCAGAAGTTAAGGCGCGGTGGGAAACACCCCTCAGGGTGGATAAGGCGCTCACACGCTTATCAGAACAAGTGGCGGTACCATCTACGGATAGGGCCGTACTTAAGGAGCCAGCTGATAGGAGGCTGAAAAATATCCTAAAAAGTATACACACACATGCTGGTGTTATACTGCGACCAGCGATCGCCTCAGCCTGGATGTGCAGAGCTGAGGTGGCTTGGTCGTATTCCCTGACTAAAAATATTGATACCTTTGACAGGGACAGTATTTTATTGACTATAGAGCATTTAAAGGATGCATTTCTATATATGCGAGATGCGCAGAGGGATATTTGCACTCTGGCATCAAGAGTAAATGCGATGTCCATATCTGCAAGAAGATGTTTATGGACACGACAGTGGTCAGGTGATGCAGATTCCAAACGGCACAAAGATGTATTGCCGTATAAAGGGGAGGAGTTATTTGGGGTCGGTCCATGGGACCTGGTGGCCAGGGCAACTGCTGGAAAATCCACCGTTTTTTTTTACCCTAAGTCACATCTCTGCAGAAAAAGACACCGTCTTTTCAGCCTCAGTCCTTTCGTCCCTATAAGAGTAATATCTGCCCAGGGATAGAGGAAAGGGAAGAAGACTGCAGCAGGCAGCCCATTCCCAGGAACAGAAGCCCTCCACCGCTTCTACCAAGTTCTCAGCATGACGCTGGGACCGTACAGGACCCCTGGATCCTATAAGTAGTATCCAAGGGGTACAGATTGGAATGTCGAGAGGTTTCCCCCCTCGCAGGTTCCTGTAGTCTGCTGTACCAATGTCTCCCTCCGACAGGGAGGCAGTATTGAAAACAATTCACAAGCTGTATTCCCAGCAGGTGATAATAAAATTACCCCTCCGACAACAAGGAAAGGGGTATTACTCCACACTATATGGTGGTACTGAAGGCTAGGTGAGACCTATTCTAAATCTGAAAAATTTGAACACTTACAAGGGTTCAAATCCAGATGGAGTCACTCAGAGCAGTGATAGCAAAGAACAAGGGGACTATATGGTGTCCCGGGACATCAGGGATGCTTACCTCCATGTCCCAAAATTTGCCTTTTCTCACCAAGGGTACCTCAGGTTCGTGGTACAGAACTGTCACTATCAGTTTCGAGACGATGCCGTTGGATTGTCCAAGGCACCCCGGGTCCTTACCAAGGTAATGACCGAAAGGAGGATTCGTCTTCAAAGAAAATGGACGACCTCCTGATAAGAACAAGGTCCAGAGAACAGTTGGAGGTCGGAGTAGCACTATCTCAAGTAGTTCTACGACAGCACGGGTGGATTCTAAATATTCCAAAACCGCAGTTGTTCCGACGACACGTCTGCTGGTCCTAGGGATGATTCTGGACACAGTCCAGGAAAAGGTGTTTCTCCCAGAGGAGAAAGCCAGGGAGTTATCCGAGCTAATCGGGATCCTCCTAAAACCAGGAAAAGTGTCAGTGCATCATTGCACAAGAGTCCTGGTAAAAATGGTGGCTTATTACGAAGCGCTTCCATTCGGCAGATTTCACGCAAGAACTCTTCAGTGGGATCTGCTGGACAAATGGTCCGGATCGCATCTTCAGATGCATCAGCGGATAACCCTATATCCAAGGACAAGGGTGTCTCTCCTGTGGTGATTACAGAGTGCTCATCTTCTAGAGGGCCGCAGATTCGGCATTCAGGATTGGATGCTCGTGACCACGGAGGCCAGCCTGAGAGGCTGGGGAGCAGTCACATAAGGAGTGTGATCAAGTCTGGAGAATTCTCTCCACATAAATATACTGGAGCTAAGAGCAAATTTATAATGCTCTAAGCTTAGCAAGACCTCTGCTTCAAGGTCAGCCGGTATTGATCCAGTGGGATAACATCACGGCAGTCGCCCACGTAAACAGAAAGGGCGGCACAAGAAGCAGGAGGGCAGTGGCAAAACTGCAAGGATTTTTCGCTAGGCGGAAAATCATGTGATAGCACTGTCAGCAGTGTTCATTCCGGGAGTGGACGACTGGGAAGCAGACTTCCTCAGCAGGCACGACCTCCACCCGGGAGAGTGGGAACTTCATCGGGAAGTTTTCCGCATGATTGTGAACCGTTGGGAAAGACCAAAGGTGGACATGATGGCGTCCCGCCCGAACAAAAAAGGGGACAGGTATTGCGCCAGGTCACGAGACCTTCAGGCGATAGCTGTGGACGTCCTGGTAACACCGTGGGTGTAACAGTCGGTGTATGTGTTCCCTCCTCTGCTTCTCATAACCAAGGTATTGAGAATTATAAGACATAGAGGAGTAAGAACTATACTCGTGGCTCCGGATTGGCCAAGAGGGACTTGGTAACCGGAACTTCAAGAGATGCTCACAGAGGACTAATGGCCTCGGGAGCTAAGAAGGGATTTGCTTTCAGCAAGTACCATGTCTGTTCCAAGAGGAACCGTGGCATCGGCCTTTAAGAAAGGACCTGCTCCAGCAGGGACCTTGTCTGTTCCAAGACTTACCGCGACTGCGTTTGACGGCATGGCGGTTTGAACGCCGGATCCTAAGGGAAAAGGCATTCCGGAAGAGGTCATACCTACCCTGGTCAAAGCCAGGAAGGAGGTGACCGCACAACGTTATCACCGCATGTGGTAAAAATATGTTGCGTGGGTGAGGCCAGGAAGGCCCCACGAAAAAATTTCAACTAGGTCGATTTCTGCACTTCCTGCAAACAGGAGTGTCTATGAGCCTCAAATTGGGGTCCATTAAGGTTCAAGTTTCGGCCCTATAGATTTTCTTCCAGAAAGAATTGGCTTCAGTTCCTGAAGTCCAGACGTTTGTCAAGGGAGTATTGCATATACAGCCCTTGTGTGCCTCCAGTGGCACCGTGGGATCTCAACGTAGTGTTGGGATTCCTCAAATCATATTGGTTTGAACCACTCAAATCTGTGGATTTGAAATATCTCACATGGAAAGTGACCATGCTGTTGGCCCTGGCCTCGGCCAGGCGATTGTCAAAATTGGCGGCTTTGTCTTACAAAAGCCCATATTTGATTTTCCATTCGGACAGGGCAGAACTGCGGACTCGTCCCCAGTTTCTTCCTAAGGTGGTGTCAGCGTTTCACCTGAAACAACCTATTGTGGTGCCTGCGGCTACTAGGGACTTGGAGGACTCCAAGTTGCTAGACGTTGTCAGGGCCCTGAAAATATATATATATATATATATAATTCCAGGACGGCTGGAGTCAGAAAGTCTGACTTGCTGTTTATATTGTAGGCACCCAAAAAGCTGGGTGCTCCTGCTTCTAAGCAGACTATTGCTCGTTGGATTTGTAGTACAATTCAGCTTGCACATTCTGTGGCAGGCCTGCCACAGCCAAAATCTGTAAATGCCCATTCCACAAGGAAGGTGGGCTCATCTTGGGCGGCTGCCCGAGGGGTCTCGGCTTTACAACTTTGCCGAGCAGCTACTTGGTCAGGGGCAAACACGTTTGCTAAATTCTACAAATTTGATACCCTGGCTGAGGAGGACCTGGAGTTCTCTCATTCGGTGCTGCAGAGTCATCCGCACTCTCCCGCCCGTTTGGGAGCTTTGGTATAATCCCCATGGTCCTGACGGAGTCCCCAGCATCCACTAGGACGTTAGAGAAAATAAGATTTTACTTACCGATAAATCTATTTCTCATAGTCCGTAGTGGATGCTGGGCGCCCATCCCAAGTGCGGATTGTCTGCATTACTTGTACATAGTTATTGTTACAAAAAAATCGGGTTATTATTGTTGTGAGCCATCTTTTTTAGAGGCTACTTCATTGTTATCATACTGTTAACTGGGTTCAAATCACAAGTTGTACGGTGTGATTGGTGTGGCTGGTATGAGTCTTACCCGGGATTCAAGATCCTTCCTTATTGTGTACGCTCGTCCGGGCACAGTACCTAACTGAGGCTTGGAGGAGGGTCATAGGGGGAGGAGCCAGTACACACCATGTGATCCTAAAAGCTTGCTTTTGTGCCCTGTCTCCTGCGGAGCCGCTATCCCCCTGGTCCTGACGGAGTCCCCAGCATCCACTACGGACTATGAGAAATAGATTTATCGGTAAGTAAAATCTTATTTTTTTTTTTCTTATAAATTCTTTATTTAAAAAAAAATAACAACATTTCATAACAAAGTAGCCACAGAACTATCATGTACAGGTCAGTAATGCAAACATACACTGCAAATTAGAAGACATTCAGAAACATGGAAACACGTGATGCAGTCATCTGGACCTGGTAGCCATCAAAATTTTAAAACTCAATAATATACAAGAATCTGTCCAACCCAAAAAAAAAAGGGGAAGAGAAATTCAAGAAATACCAGATTCCGTCATGCTCAGAAATAAAAGGAAAAGTAGGATTTAGAAGAGAAGAGTCAAAGAGGAGAGGTATGGAAGAAGACAAAGGACAAAGAGAAAGCAAGAAAGAGAGCCACTCGGCTGGAGGGAACCATCAGTAAGGGAGGTATGCAAACACTTTAATGACACGCCCATGACCTTCCAATAGCATGCCCATAAGATGGACCATCCCGTTCATATTCGACACCTCCCAGTCACTGTCCTGAGGCTTTAGTGCAATCAGAAATGCAGTAAAAACCCTAAAACTGGGTTTTTACCTAATTTCTGTGTTAACACATCCGGCCCAATAACTGGTTTTATTGAATCTACACAAAAGTTTTAAATACCGGTAAATGATTGTCTACACTAGGAAAGATCCATCATGACAAGAACTTATTGTCGTTATAATGCAATTGTGCTGCATTTGAAACACTCTTCACAGGAAGTTGAGAGGCACAGGGCCAAATTAACAATGGGGCAGATAGGACTACAGCCCCAAGCCTCCTCATTAAAATAGGCCCTTCAACATGTCAACATGATGACTACAAGCTGCCCAGTTGGCCACATGGTCGGTGGTCGGCCATAAATCATAATTATTAAAACTGTATTTCTATTTTCCTCACAAAATAATGCAATTTTTCTACTATGTGTTTAGGGAGACATTGGGCTGATAGTGTAGGGATGTAGACGCCTACATGACACTGGCCACACCCACCCAGCACTAGTCACACCTCTTCCACTTCTCACAATAGGTCCGCAATCATTTTTATGCCAGGCCCATGTGGCCCTCAATCTGGCCCTGGGGAGACATGGCTATTATGATCTGGTTGTCACTGGCAACAGAGGCAGGTGACTCCGGTGTGTGCGACTTGCCAAGGGTATTTTAGGTGAAGGCCCTATCCACTGGTTGTGGCTATGCCCACTATGTAACAGCCACGCCTCTCTGCCCCGGTTCTGCAACCATAATTCTGTGAGGTATGGATTGGTCGCCATGCTACAGCACCTTCCCTAAACGTCCACCAGAATACTGCTGCCAGAATACGTGCACATCTAAATAATGGATTATTTTTTTTGTGGTGATTTTTTTTTTGCTTTAATTTTCTCACTTTAATTAAAATCCCTGCGCTCCTGAGTTGTAATTCCATCTGTGTTTTCTCACCTGCCGGTGTTTAGAGGTTTAATTAAAAGCACTAAGACGTTGCGATATTAGGCTGGCATATGAGTTATAAGACAGACTAGGTGTAAATGATAATTACAGGCTTCTCATGCTGTTGTGCTCAAGCTCGCTGTAATGTTTCTTACTGATCTTCAGTCATTTAAGAAAATAACATCTTGACTAGGAATGTAAATATGTATCCAGCCCCGATACACACTTACATTCCACCGGGGTAAACTGGAACCATCATTATCTGGAATTAGGAATCAAACAAAATGTGTTTCTCAATCAGAATTATAAAATGGTAGGTTTTGCGTTTGTTAAATGCAGCTTTAATTTCCCATTAAGAGGTAATGTATTATGCAGGAGCGAGCTAACGAAGAATCAATAAGTTAGCTGAAGTATGTAAACTGCAAAAAATAAATGAAAGGCTAATTCCACTTTACACCCATTGGGCCGGATGTGATGACGACCGATTTCGGCGGCTGTGCGCGAGGCCGGCTGAATTCGGAGGTTTTTTAAAGGGGCAATCACTGACATGGCAAAACCATGCCTTGTTGTAAGTGGTTGCCCCTTTAAATGGATATGGAGAGAAAACTGGGCAGGGCAACTATCCAGACCAATAGCAGAGCTTTAGGCTTTCTATTGGGTTGCACACACCTCTAGGCTATGCATGACCTGCCCCCTAGACTATATATTTTTTTTAATCATACATTTTTTTTATTGAATAGAATGGAAGTCGGCAACAAATACAGATTTTTTGCAAAAACAGTTACAGTATAAACAATCTATATCTGCAGTGATGGAATTACAAAGAACAACAAAAATGTTTTTCTTTAAGTAAAGGTATAGTAAGTATATATATAGTAGTATAGGAAAGAGAATGTAGATGAAAGATACATGCCAAAACCTCCTATATTAGAAGGCAGGGGGATTTCCAGAGGGCCTGCCAGTGGTACCCCAGGAAAGAATATGGAGGACTACAAACATGGGGGGGGGGATTCAGAGTTGATCGCAGCAGCAAATTTGTTAGCAGTTGGGCAAAATCATGGGGGTCATTCCGAGTTGATCGCTTGCTAGCAACTTTTTGCAGCGCTGCGATCGGATAGTCGCCGCCTATGGGGGAGTGTATTTTTGCTTTGCAAGTGTGCGAACGCCTTTGCAGCCGAGCGGTACAAAAACAGTTTGTGCAGTTTCTGAGTAGCTCTGGACATACTCAGCCGCTGCGATCACTCCAGTCTTTTTGGTCCCGGAATTGATGTCAGACACCCGCCCTGCAAACCTTCTGATCGACTGTGCGAATGGATTCTTAATTAAATCCATCGCCCAGCACCGATCTTCTTTGTACCCGTACGACACGCCTGCGCAGTGCATATGCATGTGCAGTTTTGCCGAGTTCTAACCTGATCACAGCGCTGCAAAAAGTTGCTAGCGGGGAAATCAACTCGGAATGACCCCCCAGTTGCACGAGGGAGGGGGGGCGGGGAGGGGGGGGGGGGGCGGACAGATATAACATGTGCAGAGAGAGTTAGATTTGGGTGGGTTATTATGTTTCTGTGCAGAGTAAATACTGGCTGCTTTATTTTTACACTGCAATTTAGATTTCTGTTTGAACACACCCCACCCAAATCTAACTCTCTCTGCACATGTTATATCTAGCCCCCCCCCCCCCCCCCCCCCTCGTAGTGCACATGGTTTTGCCCAACTGCTAACAAATTTGCTGCTGCGATCAACTCTGAATTGGGCCCATTATCAGAAAGGAGAGTGTATTAGAACAGGATGTAGAGTTGAAAAGAGGAATCAATATTGAGGGGAAAGAGGGAATCAGAAGAGTGGTGAAGAAAAAAAGGAGAATGATGGAAGAGAAGGGGGGGCAGAAGGAAAAGAGAGAGATAGAGTGAGGGAGGGAGCAAGCTGGAGAAAGAAAGAAAGAAAGAAAGAAAGAAAGAAAGAAAGAAAGAAAGAAAGAAAGAATGAATATGGGGGAGGACCTAGAAAATTGCCTCAATGAAGTCCTGGAAGAGCCGCAATGTACTTTGCATACCAGGATACCTGTCACGCCTAGCAAGGTTTGAGGATCCGGCAGCTGAGACTTGCCCAAGGAAGTAGTTGTCTGCGGATGAATAAGACGAGGGGGTTGGATATAGTTCCTACTCATGGGACAAGGGGCAATGAAGAACGTAGGTGGAGCTAAGAGTCAGTGAGTTGTAGTCCTTGAGAATGAGGCTGAGGTAGAGAACTGTGGCTTGTGAACGATGACTTAAAGATGTAGTTGTAGACAAAGAACTGCGGGTTGTGGCTTGAAAGACAAGGCTGTAGATAATAAACTGTGAAACTTAGAGATGAGCGGGTTCGGTTCCTCGGAATCCGAACCCGCCCGAACTTCATGTTTTTTTTCACGGGTCCGAGCGACTCGGATCTTCCCGCCTTGCTCGGTTAACCCGAGCGCGCCCGAACGTCATCATGACGCTGTCGGATTCTCGCGAGGCTCGGATTCTATCGCGAGACTCGGATTCTATATAAGGAGCCGCGCGTCGCCGCCATTTTCACTCGTGCATTGAGATTGATAGGGAGAGGACGTGTCTGGCGTCCTCTCCATTAGAATAGAGATAGATTAGATAGAGAGAGAGAGATTGTGCAGAGTCGCAGACAGAGTTAGTTTACCACAGTCAGTGACCAGTGCAGTTGCTAGTTAACTTTTATTTAATATAATATATCCGTTCACTTCTCTCTGCTATATCCGTTCTCTGCCTGAAAAAAAAAACGATACACAGCACAGTCAGTCACACAGTGTGACTCAGTCTGTGTGCACTCAGCTCAGCCCAGTGTGCTGCACAGTCATCAATGTATAAATTAAAAGCTTATAATTAATTGTGGGGGAGACTGGGGAGCACTGCAGGTTGTTAGCAGGAGCCAGGAGTACAATTATATTAATTAACAGTGCACACTTTTGCTGCAGGAGTGGTGACCAGTGCCTGACCACCAGTATAGTATTGTTGTATACTACTAATATCTCTTTAAATATCAACCAGTCTATATTAGCAGCAGACACAGTACAGTGCGGTAGTTCACGGCTGTGGCTACCTCTGTGTCGGCACACGGCAGGCAGTCCGTCCGACCAGAATTGTATTATTTATTATTATATACCTACCACCTAACCGTGTTTTTTTTTTCATTCTTTATACCGTCATAGTGTCATCCTAATTGTTACGAGTATACTACTATCTCTTTATCAACCAGTGTACAGTGCGGTAGTTCACGGCTGTGGCTACCTCTGTGTCGGCACACGGCAGGCAGTCCGTCCGACCAGAATTGTATTATTTATTATTATATACCTACCACCTAACCGTGGTTTTTTTTTTCATTCTTTATACCGTCATAGTGTCATCCTAATTGTTACGAGTATACTACTATCTCTTTATCAACCAGTGTACAGTGCGGTAGTTCACGGCTGTGGCTACCTCTGTGTCGGCACACGGCAGGCAGTCCGTCCGACCAGAATTGTATTATTTATTATTATATACCTACCACCTAACCGTGGTTTTTTTTTTCATTCTTTATACCGTCATAGTGTCATCCTAATTGTTACGAGTATACTACTATCTCTTTATCAACCAGTGTACAGTGCGGTAGTTCACGGCTGTGGCTACCTCTGTGTCGGCACACGGCAGGCAGTCCGTCCGACCAGAATTGTATTATTTATTATTATATACCTACCACCTAACCGTGGTTTTTTTTTCATTCTTTATACCGTCATAGTGTCATCCTAATTGTTACGAGTATACTACTATCTCTTTATCAACCAGTGTACAGTGCGGTAGTTCACGGCTGTGGCTACCTCTGTGTCGGCACACGGCAGGCAGTCCGTCCGACCAGAATTGTATTATTTATTATTATATACCTACCACCTAACCGTGGTTTTTTTTTCATTCTTTATACCGTCATAGTGTCATCCTAATTGTTACGAGTATACTACTATCTCTTTATCAACCAGTGTACAGTGCGGTAGTTCACGGCTGTGGCTACCTCTGTGTCGGCACACGGCAGGCAGTCCGTCCGACCAGAATTGTATTATTTATTATTATATACCTACCACCTAACCGTGGTTTTTTTTTTCATTCTTTATACCGTCATAGTGTCATCCTAATTGTTACGAGTATACTACTATCTCTTTATCAACCAGTGTACAGTGCGGTAGTTCACGGCTGTGGCTACCTCTGTGTCGGCACACGGCAGGCAGTCCGTCCGACCAGAATTGTATTATTTATTATTATATACCTACCACCTAACCGTGGTTTTTTTTTTCATTCTTTATACCGTCATAGTGTCATCCTAATTGTTACGAGTATACTACTATCTCTTTATCAACCAGTGTACAGTGCGGTAGTTCACGGCTGTGGCTACCTCTGTGTCGGCACACGGCAGGCAGTCCATCCGACCAGAATTGTATTATTTATTATTATATACCTACCACCTAACCGTGGTTTTTTTTTTCATTCTTTATACCGTCATAGTGTCATCCTAATTGTTACGAGTATACTACTATCTCTTTATCAACCAGTGTACAGTGCGGTAGTTCACGGCTGTGGCTACCTCTGTGTCGGCACACGGCAGGCAGTCCGTCCGACCAGAATTGTATTATTTATTATTATATACCTACCACCTAACCGTGGTTTTTTTTTTCATTCTTTATACCGTCATAGTGTCATCCTAATTGTTACGAGTATACTACTATCTCTTTATCAACCAGTGTACAGTGCGGTAGTTCACGGCTGTGGCTACCTCTGTGTCGGCAGTCGGCAGGCAGTCCGTCCATCCATAATTGTATTATTATTATAATATATACCACCTAACCGTGGTTTTTTTTTCATTCTTTATACCGTCGTCATAGTGTCATACTAGTTGTTACGAGTATACTACTATCTCTTTATCAACCAGTGTACAGTGCGGTAGTTCACGGCTGTGGCTACCTCTGTGTCGGCAGTCGGCAGGCAGTCCGTCCATCCATAATTGTATTATTATTATAATATATACCACCTAACCGTGGTTTTTTTTTCATTCTTTATACCGTCGTCATAGTGTCATACTAGTTGTTACGAGTATACTACTATCTCTTTATCAACCAGTGTACAGTGCGGTAGTTCACGGCTGTGGCTACCTCTGTGTCGGCAGTCGGCAGGCAGTCCGTCCATCCATAATTGTATTATTATTATAATATATACCACCTAACCGTGGTTTTTTTTCCATTCTTTATACCGTCGTCATAGTGTCATACTAGTTGTTACGAGTATACTACTATCTCTTTATCAACCAGTGTACAGTGCGGTAGTTCACGGCTGTGGCTACCTCTGTGTCGGCAGTCGGCAGGCAGTCCGTCCATCCATAATTGTATTATTATTATAATATATACCACCTAACCGTGGTATATATTATCTCTTTATCAACCAGTGTACAGTGCGGTAGTTCACGGCTGTGGCTACCTCTGTGTCGGCAGTCGGCAGGCAGTCCGTCCATCCATAATTGTATTATTATTATAATATATACCACCTAACCGTGGTTTTTTTATACCACCTAACCGTGGCAGTCCGTCCATAATTGTATACTAGTATCCAATCCATCCATCTCCATTGTTTACCTGAGGTGCCTTTTAGTTCTGCCTATAAAATATGGAGAACAAAAAAGTTGAGGTTCCAAAATTAGGGAAAGATCAAGATCCACTTCCACCTCGTGCTGAAGCTGCTGCCACTAGTCATGGCCGAGACGATGAAATGCCAGCAACGTCGTCTGCCAAGGCCGATGCCCAATGTCATAGTACAGAGCATGTCAAATCCAAAACACCAAATATCAGAAAAAAAAGGACTCCAAAACCTAAAATAAAATTGTCGGAGGAGAAGCGTAAACTTGCCAATATGCCATTTACCACACGGAGTGGCAAGGAACGGCTGAGGCCCTGGCCTATGTTCATGGCTAGTGGTTCAGCTTCACATGAGGATGGAAGCACTCAGCCTCTCGCTAGAAAACTGAAAAGACTCAAGCTGGCAAAAGCACCGCAAAGAACTGTGCGTTCTTTGAAATCCCAAATCCACAAGGAGAGTCCAATTGTGTCGTTTGCGATGCCTGACCTTCCCAACACTGGACGTGAAGAGCATGCGCCTTCCACTATTTGCATGCCCCCTGCAAGTGCTGGAAGGAGCACCCGCAGTCCAGTTCCTGATAGTCAGATTGAAGATGTCAGTGTTGAAGTACACCAGGATGAGGAGGATATGGGTGTTGCTGGCGCTGGGGAGGAAATTGACCAGGAGGATTCTGATGGTGAGGTGGTTTGTTTAAGTCAGGCACCCGGGGAGACACCTGTTGTCCGTGGGAGGAATATGGCCGTTGACATGCCAGGTGAAAATACCAAAAAAATCAGCTCTTCGGTGTGGAGGTATTTCACCAGAAATGCGGACAACAGGTGTCAAGCCGTGTGTTCCCTTTGTCAAGCTGTAATAAGTAGGGGTAAGGACGTTAACCACCTCGGAACATCCTCCCTTATACGTCACCTGCAGCGCATTCATAATAAGTCAGTGACAAGTTCAAAAACTTTGGGTGACAGCGGAAGCAGTCCACTGACCAGTAAATCCCTTCCTCTTGTAACCAAGCTCATGCAAACCACCCCACCAACTCCCTCAGTGTCAATTTCCTCCTTCCCCAGGAATGCCAATAGTCCTGCAGGCCATGTCACTGGCAAGTCTGACGAGTCCTTTCCTGCCTGGGATTCCTCCGATGCATCCTTGCGTGTAACGCCTACTGCTGCTGGCGCTGCTGTTGTTGCCGCTGGGAGTCGATGGTCATCCCAGAGGGGAAGTCGTAAGCCCACTTGTACTACTTCCAGTAAGCAATTGACTGTTCAACAGTCCTTTGCGAGGAAGATGAAATATCACAGCAGTCATCCTACTGCAAAGCGGATAACTGAGTCCTTGACAACTATGTTGGTGTTAGACGTGCGTCCGGTATCCGCCGTTAGTTCACAGGGAACTAGACAATTTATTGAGGCAGTGTGCCCCCGTTACCAAATACCATCTAGGTTCCACTTCTCTAGGCAGGCGATACCGAGAATGTACACGGACGTCAGAAAAAGACTCACCAGTGTCCTAAAAAATGCAGTTGTACCCAATGTCCACTTAACCACGGACATGTGGACAAGTGGAGCAGGGCAGGGTCAGGACTATATGACTGTGACAGCCCACTGGGTAGATGTATGGACTCCCGCCGCAAGAACAGCAGCGGCGGCACCAGTAGCAGCATCTCGCAAACGCCAACTCTTTCCTAGGCAGGCTACGCTTTGTATCACCGCTTTCCAGAATACGCACACAGCTGAAAACCTCTTACGGCAACTGAGGAAGATCATCGCGGAATGGCTTACCCCAATTGGACTCTCCTGTGGATTTGTGGCATCGGACAACGCCAGCAATATTGTGTGTGCATTAAATATGGGCAAATTCCAGCACGTCCCATGTTTTGCACATACCTTGAATTTGGTGGTGCAGAATTTTTTAAAAAACGACAGGGGCGTGCAAGAGATGCTGTCGGTGGCCAGAAAAATTGCGGGACACTTTCGGCGTACAGGCACCACGTACAGAAGACTGGAGCACCACCAAAAACTACTGAACCTGCCCTGCCATCATCTGAAGCAAGAAGTGGTAACGAGGTGGAATTCAACCCTCTATATGCTTCAGAGGTTGGAGGAGCAGCAAAAGGCCATTCAAGCCTATACAATTGAGCACGATATAGGAGATGGAATGCACCTGTCTCAAGTGCAGTGGAGAATGATTTCAACGTTGTGCAAGGTTCTGATGCCCTTTGAACTTGCCACACGTGAAGTCAGTTCAGACACTGCCAGCCTGAGTCAGGTCATTCCCCTCATCAGGCTTTTGCAGAAGAAGCTGGAGGCATTGAAGAAGGAGCTAACACGGAGCGATTCCGCTAGGCATGTGGGACTTGTGGATGCAGCCCTTAATTCGCTTAACAAGGATTCACGGGTGGTTAATCTGTTGAAATCAGAGCACTACATTTTGGCCACCGTGCTCGATCCTAGATTTAAAGCCTACCTTGGATCTCTCTTTCCGGCAGACACAGGTCTGCTGGGGTTGAAAGACCTGCTGGTGACAAAATTGTCAAGTCAAGCGGAACGCGACCTGTCAACATCTCCTCCTTCACATTCTCCCGCAACTGGGGGTGCGAGGAAAAGGCTCAGAATTCCGAGCCCACCCGCTGGCGGTGATGCAGGGCAGTCTGGAGCGACTGCTGATGCTGACATCTGGTCCGGACTGAAGGACCTGACAACGATTACGGACATGTCGTCTACTGTCACTGCATATGATTCTCTCAACATTGATAGAATGGTGGAGGATTATATGAGTGACCGCATCCAAGTAGGCACGTCACACAGTCCGTACTTATACTGGCAGGAAAAAGAGGCAATTTGGAGGCCCTTGCACAAACTGGCTTTATTCTACCTAAGTTGCCCTCCCACAAGTGTGTACTCCGAAAGAGTGTTTAGTGCCGCCGCTCACCTTGTCAGCAATCGGCGTACGAGGTTACATCCAGAAAATGTGGAGAAGATGATGTTCATTAAAATGAATTATAATCAATTCCTCCGCGGAGACATTGACCAGCAGCAATTGCCTCCACAAAGTACACAGGGAGCTGAGATGGTGGATTCCAGTGGGGACGAATTGATAATCTGTGAGGAGGGGGATGTACACGGTGATATATCGGAGGGTGAAGATGAGGTGGACATCTTGCCTCTGTAGAGCCAGTTTGTGCAAGGAGAGATTAATTGCTTCTTTTTGGGGGGGGGTCCAAACCAACCCGTCATATCAGTCACAGTCGTGTGGCAGACCCTGTCACTGAAATGATGGGTTGGTTAAAGTGTGCATGTCCTGTTTTGTTTATACAACATAAGGGTGGGTGGGAGGGCCCAAGGATAATTCCATCTTGCACCTCTTTTTTCTTTTCTTTTTCTTTGCATCATGTGCTGATTGGGGAGGGTTTTTTGGAAGGGACATCCTGCGTGACACTGCAGTGCCACTCCTAGATGGGCCCGGTGTTTGTGTCGGCCACTAGGGTCGCTAATCTTACTCACACAGTCAGCTACCTCATTGCGCCTCTTTTTTTCTTTGCGTCATGTGCTGTTTGGGGAGGGTTTTTTGGAAGGGACATCCTGCGTGACACTGCAGTGCCACTCCTAGATGGGCCCGGTGTTTGTGTCGGCCACTAGGGTCGCTAATCTTACTCACACAGTCAGCTACCTCATTGCGCCTCTTTTTTTCTTTGCGTCATGTGCTGTTTGGGGAGGGTTTTTTGGAAGGGACATCCTGCGTGACACTGCAGTGCCACTCCTAGATGTGCCCGGTGTTTGTGTCGGCCACTAGGGTCGCTAATCTTACTCACACAGTCAGCTACCTCATTGCGCCTCTTTTTTTCTTTGCGTCATGTGCTGTTTGGGGAGGGTTTTTTGGAAGGGCCATCCTGCGTGACACTGCAGTGCCACTCCTAGATGGGCCCGGTGTTTGTGTCGGCCACTAGGGTCGCTTATCTTACTCACACAGCGACCTCGGTGCAAATTTTAGGACTAAAAATAATATTGTGAGGTGTGATGTGTTCAGAATAGGCTGAAAATGAGTGTAAATTATGTTTTTTGAGGTTAATAATACTTTGGGATCAAAATTACCCCCAAATTCTATGATTTAAGCTGTTTTTTAGGGTTTTTTGAAAAAAACACCCGAATCCAAAACACACCCGAATCCGACAAAAAAAATTCGGTGAGGTTTTGCCAAAACGCGGTCGAACCCAAAACACGGCCGCGGAACCGAACCCAAAACCAAAACACAAAACCCGAAAAATTTCCGGCGCTCATCTCTAGTGAAACTGTGAATGGTGGTTAAAGACGTGGCTGGATACAAAGAACAGTGGACTGTGACTTGAAAGACGAGGCTGTAGATAATGAAATGTGGACTGTGAACGGTGGTTCAAAAGACGTGGCTGGATACAAAGAACTGTGGACTGTGACTTGAAAGCAGAGGCTGTAGATAATGAACTGCGGACTGTGGACGGTGGTTCAAAGACGTGGCTGGAGACAAAGAACTGTGGCCTGAGGCTTGAAAGACGAGGCAGAAAGCCCAGGGCCGTCCGTGCCCAAAGGGTCTTACTGGACCGGGGTTTCCAGGAGTGCTTCCACAGGCAGCAGTAGGTTAGGAACGGCAGGGCTGCAGCAGCAACTGAGAACCGGCTAAGCAGGGTTAGGAGTAACCAGAATACGGCAAGAATCCTGGGAGCACAGGGCTAAAGCACCTACAACAGGGTTGTAACTTGAAGCACTGGCCTTCCTGTCATAAACCAGCGCCCTTTTATAAGGAGCACTCCCACTGGAATGGCTGGAAGAAACTGGAAGCCAAAACTATGCCTCAAACTTGGTCTCCAACATGGCGGCGCCCAATAGTGCAGACCTCTCTGCATAGACACACAGCTCACTGCCCCTGGTCTCCTAGCAACCATCCCAGCACGAGAGATCCCGCCGCCACAAGCGAACCCCCTCACCGCCGCTACCGCTGCCCATGGACCCGGTGCAGCAGCCCTCCTCCGCCGCTGCCCACAAGCCGCCTATGAAGCCAGCCCCGCGGCCCCAGCGTACCGGTAAGACCCCGGACGCTGACAGTACCCCCCCTTTGCGGGTGGACTCCGGACACCTATATGGGTTAGCTGGAAACTTGGCATGAAATGTCCGAAGAAGTCTTGGAACATGGACATCTTCTGCTCCTACCCAAGACCTTTCCTCAGGTCCATATCCTTTCCAATCAACAAGGTATTGGAGGCGACCATATCGTCTGCGGGAGTCGAGTATCTTGTGAATCTCAAATTCGTCTCCTTGTGCTGATTGGATCTTGGGAGATCTAGGCAGAGCAGCTCTGAATCGATTAAGTAGCAATGGTTTTAAAAGAGAAATATGAAATGCATTAGGGATTCTTAAATGCGGAGGCAACTTCACCTTGTAAGCCACAGGATTTAATTCTCTTTCAATTGGGTAGGGCCCAATAAATCTGGGAGCAAACTTTTTAGTAGGGACCTTCAACCTTAGGTTATGTGTGGAAACCCAAACCCGATCTCCCACTTTAAGACTTGGTACAGCTTTTCGTTTCAGATCCGCATAGGTCTTATACCTCTTGGATGTCTTAAGCAAGGCCTCGTGAACTTGTCTCCAGATTTTGGCAAATTGTCGAAGTGCTGATTCTGTTGCAGGAACCTCGAGCGTAGGTAGAAGTTGGAAGTCAGGAACTTTTGGATGATAACCATAATTTATGAAAAATGGAGAAGATTTTGTAGCAGAATGGTATAGATTATTATGGGCAAATTCTGCCAGTCGCCCTGAGAGGAGGACATGAATAAACGCAGAAATGTCTCCAGGTCCTGGTTCACTCTCTCTGTTTGACCATCTGTTTGGGGATGATATCCTGAGGAGAAATTCAATTTCACACCGAGAGCAGAACATAGGGATCTCCAAAACTTGGCCACAAACTGAGGACCTCTATCAGATACGATTTCCTGCGGTAGACCATGGAGTCGGAATAATTGAATAATTTTGCCAACTGGGATGCCGATGGAAGACTAGCTAGGGGAACGAAGTGTGCTATTTTAGAGAACCGGTCAACTATGACCCACACAGTATTTCGTCCACCAGACGCAGGTAAATCAGTAATAAAGTCCATAGAAATATGCGTCCATGGTCTTTGCGGCACAGGTAACGGATGGAGTAACCCGGCTGGAGGACCTTTGGGACTTTTATGTTGGGCACACTTCGGACAAGCAGCCATGAATTCCTGAACGTCAGTCCTGAGATGAGGCCACCAGTAGGAGCGCTGAATGAATTTGAACGTTTTATGACCACCCACATGGCCCATGAAGGAGGAGGAGTGAGCCCATGTAAGAAGATTCTTGCGTAGATTTGGTGCAACTAATATTTTTCCAGGAGGAGAAAGTGGAGAAGTATTAGTTGCTGAGAAAGAGGTGGACTCCAAGATAAATTGTTCTTTTGAACAATCAGAGGGTACTTCAGAACTTAGGGAACGGGATAATGCATCTGCCTTTTTGTTGAGGGAACCTGGTCGGTAACTAAGTTTAAAGTTAAAATGGGTAAAGAAGAGTGCCCATTTTGCTTGGCGTGGGTTCAGACATTGAGCTGACTGTAGATATAGGAGGTTCTTGTGATCCGTAGTTACCGAGATTAGATGCTGAGCTCCCTCCAACAAATACCTCCACTCCTCAAAGGCCAACTTAATTGCTAGTAATTCTTGTACCCCAATGGCATAATTCTGTTCGGTGGGAGAAAATCTTCGCGAGAAGAACGCACAGGGATGGACCTTCTTGTCCTTGAAGAGCTGGGACAATACTGCTCCTAATCCTACAGTGGAGGCATCAACCTCTACCAGGAACGGACGGCTGAGATCGGGTTGTCGAAGGACAGGGGTGGTCATGAAGGCTTCCTTTAAAGGTGAAATGGCTTCTAAAGCCTCCGGAGACCACTTGGCAGAATCTGCTCCTTTCCTAGTTAATGTGGTAATGTTGGCTATGACAGAAGAATAATTCCGAATTAATCTTCGGTAGAAGTTAGCGAATCCCAGAAAACGTTGAACCCCCTTAAGGGTAGCTGGAAAAGACCAATCCTGGATCGCCTGGACTTTAGTGGGGTCCATCTGTAACTTCTGTCCCGAGAGGATGTAACCGAGATCCGAAGAATGGAATCATGGGTACTTCGAAGGTGCACTTCTCTAATTTACAGAATAATCTATTCCTCCGTAAACGAGTTAGAAACTCCTTGACTTGTTCTCGATGGGTCTTCAGATCCCTAGAAAAGATGAGGATGTCATCCAAATACACCACCAAGCAGTCATAGAGGAGGTCTCTGAAAATTTGGTTAACGAATTCTTGAAAGACAGCTGGGGCGTTACACAGGCCGAATGGCATTACCAGGTATTCCTAATGCCCGTCGCGGGTATTAAATGCCGTCTTCCATTCATCACCTGGGCGAATACGTATAAGATTGTAAGTCCAATTTGGAGAAAACAGTCTTTAACACAGTCAAATAGTTCTGGAATTAGAGGCAACAGATATCTGTTCTTAATTGTTATGTCGTTGAGACCTCTATAGTCAATACAGGGCCGCAGACTCCCATCCTTCTTTTTGACAAAGAAAAACCCCGCCCCGGCCGGAGAGGTGGAAGACCTGATGAACCCTTTATCCAAATTCTCCCGGATATACTCCGACATGGCCTGTGTCTCAGGGAGTGAGAGAGGGTAGGTTCGACCTCGGGGAGGAGTTTTGCCTGGTACCAGATCAATGGGACAATCCCAAGTATGATGTGGAGGCAAGGTGTCCTCCCCATGCTTACTGAAAATATCTTGAAAGGCCTGGTATTCCACAGGAAGGCTGGAAGAACAGAGGGGTCTTACTGAGGGCAAACAGTTTTGGAAGCAGTTTCGTCCCCAAGAGAGAACATCCATGGTTTGCCAGTCTAGGTGGGGATTGTGTTTAATTAACCATGGAAATCCTAGGATCAGTTCGTGAGAGGCTTTAGGAATTACAAGGACAGAGATATTTTCCGAATGAAGAACTCCGACCTTCATCTTGAGAGGAATAGTACAAAAGGATATGATTCCCTCAGGAACATGACTTCCATCCACCGCAGTAATTGAAATGGTACAATCCAAACGGACCGTTTGTACTCCAGATCGTTTAACCAAAGCTGATGTAATGAAGCTTTCGGCGGCTCCGGAGTCGAGTAATGCAGGGATGAGAAGAGAGGAAGAAGGGAGCTCCAGGTGAGTTAACAAGACAGACTCTGTCTTGGCAAGTAATTCTGAGAATTCTCCTAGCTTGACCTCTCCGGCACAGGCTAGGAGCGGGCGTTTCCCGGACGTTGACTGCAGGATTTGACAAAATGATCGGATGCACCACAATACAGGCATAGGTTCCCTTGTCGCCGTCTCTGACGTTCCTTGTTGGAGAGACGGGAACGATTGATCTGCATGGGTTCTTCGGTAGTTGGTGATGATAGTTTTGACGGAAGAACGACTCGAGGCTTAGGACGATCTGACCGCGATCTCTCCATACAGCGTTCTCTGTACCTCAGGTCTAATTTATTACATAAGGAAATTAACTTATCCAACTTATCAGGTACGTCCTGAGTTGCAGGGTCATCTTTGATCTTTTCGCAGAGACCGCTCCAGAAAGCTGCAATGAGAGTTTCCTCATTCCAGTTCAGTTCTGAGGAGAGAGAACGAAACTGGATCACGTACTGACTGACCGTACGTGTGCCCTGGCGCAGTGGCGGATCTAGACTTAACTTTTAGGGGGGGCGGTTTAAGAATTATGACTCCTCCCCCTAATCATAGCCCCTCCCACTTAGTAATGCCCTTCCCGTTCGCTTCTAAATTTCCTATTGTTGCCATTACTAATAAAATGTTACCAGTTAGTGGAGAGAACCCTGCGCACTGGTGATACAGACTGGCGAATCGCCATTCCTTCCATCAGGGGTGGTAGAGGCTAAGACAGTAGGGCAAACATGCATGGGATAGACATAAGGATATTCGTACAAAGAAATAAGGATCAGGTAAGGTTAGAGATAAAAAATAATGTAAAAAAAAAAAGGGGGCAGACTAGATGGGCCAAGTGGTTCTTATCTGCCGACAAATTCTGTTTCTACAGCACACAGAATGAGCCGAAATTCACATTATAGCACACTTTATGAGCTGAAATTCACATTGTAGCACACAGTATGATCCGAAATTCACATTATAGCACACTGAATGAGCCGAAATTCACATTGTAGCACACTGAATGAGTCGAAATTCACATTATAGCACAATGAATGAGCTGAAATTCACATTATAGCACACTGAATGAGCTGAAATTCACATTATAGCACACTGAATGAGCCGAAATTCACATTATAGCACGCAGAATGAGCCGAAATTCACATTATAGCACGCAGAATGAGCCAAAATTCACGTTATAGCACGCAGAATGAGCCGAAATTCACATCATAGCACACTGAATGAGCCGAAATGCACATTATAGCACGCAGAATGAGCCGAAAAGCACATTATAGCACGCAGAATGAGCCGAAATGCACATTATAGCACGCAGAATGAGCCGAAATTCACATTATAGCACGCAGAATGAGCCGAAATTCACATTATAGCACGCAGAATGAGCCAAAATTCACGTTATAGCACGCAGAATGAGCCAAAATTCACGTTAGAGCACACTGAATGAGCCGAAATTCACATTATAGCACACTGAATGAGCCGAAATTCACATTATAGCACGCAGAATGAGCCAAAATTCACATTATAGCACACTGAATGAGCCGAAATTCACATCATAGCACAATGTATGAGCCGAAATTCACATTACAGCATGTAGAATGAGCCGATATTCACATTACAGTACACTGAATGAGCCAAAATAATGCAGGGACATATACACTTTAGTTAGGAGAAGAGGGGGGAGACATGGAACACAGGCACTTTAGCTAGGAGCGGAGGGGGGAGACATGGAACACAGAGGGCACACACACAGGAGGGCACACACACAGGAGGGCACACACACACACACACTTACTTTAGCTTGGAGGGGAGGAGACATGGCATACACTGACAGTGACACCTACTCATATTTTGGCAGCAGCCAGCAGCATGAGGAGTCGGATGGAGGCCGGGTCCCGCCGCGGTATTGGGAACGGGGTGGAGAGCGGTGCAGCGCGGCGGGGGACGGGGAGAGAGAGAGAGCGTCCAGACGCGCGTACAGGAAGGAGGGGGCGTGGTCAGAACAGAGGCCGCTGTATGCGCGTCAGGACGCTCTCTCTCTCTTCCCTTCCCCTGCCGCGCTGCACCGCTCTCCACCCCGTTACCAACACCGAGGCGGGACCCGGCCTCCATCCCGGTGCCGGTATGTGTAGGGGGGGCGTTCGCCCTAATCGCCCCCCGCTAAATCCGCCACTGCCCTGGCGCAGGTGCAGGATCTCCAATGAGGCGGCAGAAGTCCTGCCCGGTTCGTCGAAGATTCTTCAAAAGGTGTCCACGAACTCTGAATAGTTAGACAGGATGGGATCCGTCTTCTCCCACAAAAGTAAAGCCCATTCCAACGCTTGCCCAGTAAGCAAAAAAATTATATAGGCTACATTGGTTCTTGCTGATGGGCAGTTGGCCGACTGTAGTTCAAACTGGATTTCGCACTGGTTAAGAAATTGTTTTGGATTCCCATCGAACTTACTGGGTGATGGCAAATGTAACCGTGGAAGTGGTACTGGTACGGGAGGAAGCGGGACCGGGGGTGCTAATGTGGGAGCAGCCGTAGATACTTGAGGGGCCGTCATGGCAACACAGAGAGAATTGAGACGTTCGGACATATTCTGCATGAACTGCACAATTTGAGATTGTGTGGCCTCCTGCTTACTCAAGCGAGACCAGATATCTGCAGATGAAACACCACTAGAGATGAGCGCCGGAAATTTTTCGGGTTTTGTGTTTTGGTTTTGGGTTCGGTTCCGCGGCCGTGTTTTGGGTTCGACCGCGTTTTGGCAAAACCTCACCGAATTTTTTTTGTCGGATTCGGGTGTGTTTTGGATTCGGGTGTTTTTTTCCAAAAAACCTAAAAAACAGCTTAAATCATAGAATTTGGCGGTCATTTTGATCCCAAAGTATTATTAACCTCAAAAACCATAATTTCCACTCATTTTCAGTCTATTCTGAATACCTCACACCTCACAATATTATTTTTAGTCCTAAAATTTGCACCGAGGTCGCTGTGTGAGTAAGATAAGCGACCCTAGTGGCCGACACAAACACCGGGCCCATCTAGGAGTGGCACTGCAGTGTCACGCAGGATGGCCCTTCCAAAAAACCCTCCCCAAACAGCAC
Source organism: Pseudophryne corroboree (assembly GCF_028390025.1). Lineage (NCBI taxonomy): Eukaryota > Metazoa > Chordata > Amphibia > Anura > Myobatrachidae > Pseudophryne > Pseudophryne corroboree. The sequence goes on along the minus strand of NC_086452.1, from coordinate 38,732,121 downwards.
ATGACGCAAAGAAAAAAAGAGGCGCAATGAGGTAGCTGTGTGAGTAAGATTAGCGACCCTAGTGGCCGACACAAACACCGGGCCCATCTAGGAGTGGCACTGCAGTGTCACGCAGGATGTCCCTTCCAAAAAACCCTCCCCAAACAGCACATGACGCAAAGAAAAAAAGAGGCGCAATGAGGTAGCTGTGTGAGTAAGATAAGCGACCCTAGTGGCCGACACAAACACCGGGCCCATCTAGGAGTGGCACTGCAGTGTCACGCAGGATGTCCCTTCCAAAAAACCCTCCCCAAACAGCACATGACGCAAAGAAAAAAAGAGGCGCAATGAGGTAGCTGTGTGAGTAAGATAAGCGACCCTAGTGGCCGACACAAACACCGGGCCCATCTAGGAGTGGCACTGCAGTGTCACGCAGGATGTCCCTTCCAAAAAACCCTCCCCAAACAGCACATGACGCAAAGAAAAAAAGAGGCGCAATGAGGTAGCTGTGTGAGTAAGATAAGCGACCCTAGTGGCCGACACAAACACCGGGCCCATCTAGGAGTGTCACTGCAGTGTCACGCAGGATGTCCCTTCCAAAAAACCCTCCCCAAACAGCACATGACGCAAAGAAAAAAAGAGGCGCAATGAGGTAGCTGTGTGAGTAAGATAAGCGACCCTAGTGGCCGACACAAACACCGGGCCCATCTAGGAGTGGCACTGCAGTGTCACGCAGGATGTCCCTTCCAAAAAACCCTCCCCAAACAGCACATGACGCAAAGAAAAAGAAAAGAAAAAAGAGGTGCAAGATGGAATTGTCCTTGGGCCCTCCCACCCACCCTTATGTTGTATAAACAGGACATGCACACTTTAACCAACCCATCATTTCAGTGACAGGGTCTGCCACACGACTGTGACTGATATGACGGGTTGGTTTGGACCCCCACCAAAAAAGAAGCAATTAATCTCTCCTTGCACAAACTGGCTCTACAGAGGCAAGATGTCCACCTCATCATCATCCTCCGATATATCACCGTGTACATCCCCCTCCTCACAGATTATCAATTCGTCCCCACTGGAATCCACCATCTCAGCTCCCTGTGTACTTTGTGGAGGCAATTGCTGCTGGTCAATGTCTCCACGGAGGAATTGATTATAATTCATTTTAATGAACATCATCTTCTCCACATTTTCTGGATGTAACCTCGTACGCCGATTGCTGACAAGGTGAGCGGCGGCACTAAACACTCTTTCGGAGTACACACTTGTGGGAGGGCAACTTAGGTAGAATAAAGCCAGTTTGTGCAAGGGCCTCCAAATTGCCTCTTTTTCCTGCCAGCATAAGTACGGACTGTGTGACGTGCCTACTTGGATGCGGTCACTCATATAATCCTCCACCATTCTTTCAATGGGGAGAGAATCATATGCAGTGACAGTAGACGACATGTCCGTAATCGTTGTCAGGTCCTTCAGTCCGGACCAGATGTCAGCATCAGCAGTCGCTCCAGACTGCCCTGCATCACCGCCAGCGGGTGGGCTCGGAATTCTGAGCCTTTTCCTCGCACCCCCAGTTGCGGGAGAATGTGAAGGAGGAGATGTTGTTGACAGGTCGCGTTCCGCTTGACTTGACAATTTACTCACCAGCAGGTGTTTGAACCCCAGCAGACTTGTGTCTGCCGGAAAGAGAGATCCAAGGTAGGCTTTAAATCTAGGATCGAGCACGGTGGCCAAAATGTAGTGCTCTGATTTCAACAGATTGACCACCCGTGAATCCTTGCTAAGCGAATTAAGGGCTCCATCCACAAGTCCCACATGCCTAGCGGAATCGCTCCGTGTTAGCTCCTCCTTCAATGTCTCCAGCTTCTTCTGCAAAAGCCTGATGAGGGGAATGACCTGACTCAGGCTGGCAGTGTCTGAACTGACTTCACGTGTGGCAAGTTCAAAGGGCATCAGAACCTTGCACAACGTTGAAATCATTCTCCACTGCGCTGGAGACAGGTGCATCCCACCTCCTATATCGTGCTCAATTGTATAGGCTTGAATGGCCTTTTGCTGCTCCTCCAACCTCTGAAGCATATACAGGGTTGAATTCCACCTCGTTACCACTTCTTGCTTCAGATGATGGCAGGGCAGGTTCAGTAGTTTTTGGTGGTGCTCCAGTTTTCTGTACGTGGTGCCTGTACGCCGAAAGTGTCCCGCAATTCTTCTGGCCACCGACAGCATCTCTTGCACGCCCCTGTCGTTTTTTTAAAAATTCTGCACCACCAAATTCAAGGTATGTGCAAAACATGGGACGTGCTGGAATTGGCCCAGATTTAATGCACACACAATATTGCTGGCGTTGTCCGATGCCACAAATCCACAGGAGAGTCCAATTGGGGTAAGCCATTCCGCGATGATCTTCCTCAGTTGCCGTAAGAGGTTTTCAGCTGTGTGCGTATTCTGGAAACCGGTGATACAAAGCGTAGCCTGCCTAGGAAAGAGTTGGCGTTTGCGAGATGCTGCTACTGGTGCCGCCGCTGCTGTTCTTGCGGCGGGAGTCCATACATCTACCCAGTGGGCTGTCACAGTCATATAGTCCTGACCCTGCCCTGCTCCACTTGTCCACATGTCCGTGGTTAAGTGGACATTGGGTACAGCTGCATTTTTTAGGACACTGGTGACTCTTTTTCTGAGGTCTGTGTACATTTTCGGTATCGCCTGCCTAGAGAAATGGAACCTAGATGGTATTTGGTACCGGGGACACAGTACCTCCAACAAGTCTCTAGTTGGCTCTGCAGTAATGATGGATACCGGAACCACGTTTCTCACCACCCAGGATGTCAAGGCCTCAGTTATCCGCTTTGCAGTAGGATGACTGCTGTGATATTTCATCTTCCTCGCAAAGGACTGTTGGACAGTCAATTGCTTGGTGGAAGTAGTAAAAGTGGTCTTACGACTTCCCCTCTGGGATGACCATCGACTCCCAGCAGCAACAACAGCAGCGCCAGCAGCAGTAGGCGTTACACGCAAGGATGCATCGGAGGAATCCCAGGCAGGAGAGGAATCGTCAGAATTGCCAGTGACATGGCCTGCAGGACTATTGGCATTCCTGGGGAAGGAGGAAATTGACACTGAGGGAGTTGGTGGGGTGGTTTGCGTGAGCTTGGTTACAAGAGGAAGGGATTTACTGGTCAGTGGACTGCTTCCGCTGTCGGCCCAAGTTTTTGAACTTGTCACTGACTTATTATGAATGCGCTGCAGGTGACGTATAAGGGAGGATGTTCCGAGGTGGTTAACGTCCTTACCCCTACTTATTACAGCTTGACAAAGGGAACACACGGCTTGACACCTGTTGTCCGCATTTCTGGTGAAATACTTCCACACCGAAGAGCTGATTTTTTTGGTATTTTCACCAGGCATGTCAACGGCCATATTCCTACCACGGACAACAGGTGTCTCCCCGGGTGCCTGACTTAAACAAACCACCTCACCATCAGAATCCTCCTGGTCAATTTCCTCCCCAGCGCCAGCAACACCCATATCCTCCTCATCCTGGTGTACTTCAACACTGACATCTTCAATCTGACTATCAGGAACTGGACTGCGGGTGCTCCTTCCATCACTTGCAGGGGGCGTGCAAATGGTGGAAGGCGCATGCTCTTCACGTCCAGTGTTGGGAAGGTCAGGCATCGCAACCGACACAATTGGAGTCGGACTCTCCTTGTGGATTTGGGATTTCGAAGAACGCACAGTTCTTTGCGGTGCTACTGCTTTTGCCAGCTTTAGTCTTTTCATTTTTCTAGCGAGAGGCTGAGTGCTTCCATCCTCATGTGAAGCTGAACCACTAGCCATGAACATAGGCCAGGGCCTCAGCCGTTCCTTGCCACTCCGTGTGGTAAATGGCATATTGGCAAGTTTACGCTTCTCCTCCGACAATTTTATTTTAGGTTTTGGAGTCCTTTTTTTACTGATATTTGGTGTTTTGGATTTGACATGCTCTGTACTATGACATTGGGCATCGGCCTTGGCAGACGACGTTGCTGGCATTTCATCGTCTCGGCCATGACTAGTGGCAGCAGCTTCAGCACGAGGTGGAAGTGGATCTTGATCTTTCCCTAATTTTGGAACCTCAACATTTTTGTTCTCCATATTTTAATAGGCACAACTAAAAGGCACCTCAGGTAAACAATGGAGATGGATGGATTGGATACTAGTATACAATTATGGACGGGCTGCCGAGTGCCGACACAGAGGTAGCCACAGCCGTGAACTACCGCACTGTACTGTGTCTGCTGCTAATATATAGACTGGTTGATAAAGAGATAGTATACTCGTAACTAGTATGTATGTATAAAGAAAGAAAAAAAAACCACGGTTAGGTGGTATATACAATTATGGACGGGCTGCCGAGTGCCGACACAGAGGTAGCCACAGCCGTGAACTACCGCACTGTACTGTGTCTGCTGCTAATATATAGACTGGTTGATAAAGAGATAGTATACTCGTAACTAGTATGTATGTATAAAGAAAGAAAAAAAAACCACGGTTAGGTGGTATATACAATTATGGACGGGCTGCCGAGTGCCGACACAGAGGTAGCCACAGCCGTGAACTACCGCACTGTACTGTGTCTGCTGCTAATATAGACTGGTTGATAAAGAGATAGTATACTCGTAACTAGTATGACTATAAAGAAAGGAAAAAAAACCACGGTTAGGTGGTATATACAATTATGGACGGGCTGCCGAGTGCCGACACAGAGGTAGCCACAGCCGTGAACTACCGCACTGTACTGTGTCTGCTGCTAATATAGACTGGTTGATAAAGAGATAGTATACTCGTAACTAGTATGTATGTATAAAGAAAGAAAAAAAAACCACGGTTAGGTGGTATATACAATTATGGACGGGCTGCCGAGTGCCGACACAGAGGTAGCCACAGCCGTGAACTACCGCACTGTACTGTGTCTGCTGCTAATATAGACTGGTTGATAAAGAGATAGTATACTCGTAACTAGTATGACTATAAAGAAAGAAAAAAAAACCACGGTTAGGTGGTATATACAATTATGGACGGGCTGCCGAGTGCCGACACAGAGGTAGCCACAGCCGTGAACTACCGCACTGTACTGTGTCTGCTGCTAATATATAGACTGGTTGATAAAGAGATAGTATACTCGTAACTAGTATGTATGTATAAAGAAAGAAAAAAAAACCACGGTTAGGTGGTATATACAATTATGGACGGGCTGCCGAGTGCCGTCACAGAGGTAGCCACAGCCGTGAACTACCGCACTGTACTGTGTCTGCTGCTAATATAGACTGGTTGATAAAGAGATAGTATACTCGTAACTAGTATGTATGTATAAAGAAAGAAAAAAAAAACACGGTTAGGTGGTATATACAATTATGGACGGGCTGCCGAGTGCCGACACAGAGGTAGCCACAGCCATGAACTACCGCACTGTACTGTGTCTGCTGCTAATATATAGACTGATTGATAAAGAGATAGTATACTCGTAACTAGTATGTATGTATAAAGAAAGAAAAAAAAAACACGGTTAGGTGGTATATACAATTATGGACGGGCTGCCGAGTGCCGACACAGAGGTAGCCACAGCCGTGAACTACCGCACTGTACTGTGTCTGCTGCTAATATATAGACTGGTTGATAAAGAGATAGTATACTCGTAACTAGTATGTATGTATAAAGAAAGAAAAAAAAACCACTGTTAGGTGGTATATACAATTATGGACGGGCTGCCGAGTGCCGACACAGAGGTAGCCACAGCCGTGAACTACCGCACTGTACTGTGTCTGCTGCTAATATAGACTGGTTGATAAAGAGATAGTATACTCGTAACTAGTATGTATGTATAAAGAAAGAAAAAAAAACCACGGTTAGGTGGTATATACAATTATGGACGGGCTGCCGAGTGCCGACACAGAGGTAGCCACAGCCGTGAACTACCGCACTGTACTGTGTCTGCTGCTAATATAGACTGGTTGATAAAGAGATAGTATACTCGTAACTAGTATGACTATAAAGAAAGAAAAAAAAACCACGGTTAGGTGGTATATACAATTATGGACGGGCTGCCGAGTGCCGACACAGAGGTAGCCACAGCCGTGAACTACCGCACTGTACTGTGTCTGCTGCTAATATAGACTGGTTGATAAAGAGATAGTATACTACTAATATTATATATACTGGTGGTCAGGTCACTGGTCACTAGTCACACTGGCAGTGGCACTCCTGCAGCAAAAGTGTGCACTGTTTAATTTTATTATAATATTATGTACTCCTGGCTCCTGCTATAACCTATAACTGGCACTGCAGTGCTCCCCAGTCTCCCCCACAATTATAAGCTGTGTGAGCTGAGCACAGTCAGATATATATATACATTGATGCAGCACACTGGGCTGAGCAGTGCACACAGATATGGTATGTGACTGAGTCACTGTGTGTATCGTTTTTTTCAGGCAGAGAACGGATATATTAAATAAAACAAACAACTGCACTGTCTGGTGGTCACTGTGGTCGTCAGTCACTAAACTCTGCACTCTCTTCTACAGTATCACAGCCTCAGGTCAATCTCTCTCTCTCTCTCTCAACCCTAATCTAAATGGAGAGGACGCCAGCCACGTCCTCTCCCTATGAATCTCAATGCACGTGTGAAAATGGCGGCGACGCGCGGCTCCTTATATAGAATCCGAGTCTCGCGAGAATCCGACAGCGTCATGATGACGTTCGGGCGCGCTCGGGTTAACCGAGCAAGGCGGGAGGATCCGAGTCTGCTCGGACCCGTGAAAAAAACATGAAGTTCGTGCGGGTTCGGATTCAGAGAAACCGAACCCGCTCATCTCTAATCACCACCTGAGGCCTGATCACCCGTTGAATCCATTGGGCCAGTGCTTACTGTCACGCCTAGCAAGGTTTGAGGATCCGGCAGCTGAGACTTGCCCAAGGAAGTAGTTGTCTGCGGATGAATAAGACGAGGGGGTTGGATACAGTTCCTTCTCATGGGACAAGGGGCAATGAAGAACGTAGGTGGAGCTAAGAGTCAGTGAGTTGTAGTCCTTGAGAATGAGGCTGATGCTGAGGTAGAGAACTGTGGCTTGTGAACGATGACTTAAAGATGTAGTGGTAGACAAAGAACTGCGGGTTGTGGCTTGAAAGACAAGGCTGTAGATAATGAACTGCGGAACTGTGAATGGTGGTTAAAGACGCGGCTGGATACAAAGAACAGTGGACTGTGACTTGAAAGACGAGGCTGTAGATAATGAACTGTGGACTGTGGACGGTGGTTCAAAAGACGTGGCTGGATGCAAAGAACTGTGGACTGTGACTTGAAAGCAGAGGCTGCAGATAATGAACTGCGGACTGTGGACGGTGGTTCAAAGACGTGGCTGGAGACAAAGAACTGTGGCCTGAGGCTTGAAAGACGAAGCAGAAAGCCCAGGGCCGTCCGTGCCCAAAGGGTCTTACTGGACCAGGGTTTCCAGGAGTGCTTCCACAGGCAGCAGTAGGTTAGGAACGGCAAGGCTGCAGCAGCAACTGAGAACCGGCTAAGCAGGGTTAGGAGTAACCAGAATACGGCAAGAATCCTGGGAGCACAGGGCTAAAGCACCTACAACAGGGTTGTATCTTGAAGCACTGGCCTCTCTGTCATAAACCAGCCCCCTTTTATAAGGAGCACTCTCACTGGATTGGCTGGAAGAAACAGGAAGCCAAAACTATGCCTCAAACTTGGTCTCCAACATGGCGGCGCCCAGTAATGCAGACCTCTCTGCATAGTCACACTGGCACTGCCCCTGGTCTCCTAGCAACCATCCCGGCATGAGAGACCTGCTGCAGCGGCATCCCGCCGCCACGAGCGAACACCCTCACCGCCGCTACCGCTGCCCACGGAGCCGGTGCGGCAGCCCTCCTCCACCGCTGCCCACAAGCTGCCTGTGAAGCCAGCCCCGCGGCCCCAGCGTACCGGTAAGACTCCGGACGCTGACAATACCTAACCTCAAGACTGTGTTTATGACATAATTACAGTATATTAGATTTTTAAATTCCATGCTCACAGGGCTTCCCCAGGGCAGACAGATATTGGCATCACCCCCCATAGCTTGAGTATAAAGCCAAAAGATCACGCAGAAGCAGAATATACAGTATATATATATCTCATCTCCCAATGATTGTGGGTGCAGCTGTTAAAAGTATAGCTGAATATAACATCTGGGCAGGGAGCGATGGCTATACACACTGGACTTTACTGAGCATTACTGCTGTTGCAATATTACATATAGCTGGTCATTATCACCGAAATTCTCCAACGAGCAAGTAAGTAATCGGAGGTGCAAAATTACTCATGGCAGCCCTGGGCATTAATGCTGGCGTGTCACAGCTTGATGGGATTTATATCTTGGCTGAGCCCCTGTGAGATTGTATTACAAGGTTATAGCTAGGTACACACCTGAACAATGTGCCAACCTAGTGACGCAGGAAAGCAATGGTACGATATATCGCCTCACCGTACATGGGGACTGGCACATGTTTGCAGTTGCACGCTAATGCATTAGCAATTGAGATTTTCTAGGCTACGGAACTGCTAAGGTTAGCCGCCCAGAAATGAAAAGATATGCACACTGGAGGTATCACAAACTCATTTGCAATTGCGTACACATTTGCAGCTCACACGCAAAAGCAAGGAACATTGAGGTTAATGGTAGCCCTATGGCTACCCAGACTGGACAGAGCAGTAGCGACTCAGACGCCATGTTTTTGCACCTACCAGCTCGCAGTTGATGGCAAATACACACCCTGAAAATGGCCACTTCCTGTCAATCACTTTGCGATGAAATACTCATTCTGAGCGAGATCGCAGTGGCACCTTCGCGCATGTGCATTGTGATGGCAGCACATGCACAGTCTGCCGATAATCACTCACTTGCGTGATAATCAGCCATTGCCTACAAACATGAATGAGGCCCTTACTACACGATCTGCTGAACACTGCTGCGATATATAGTTTCATACTTAATATACAACCACTGCAGCGTCAATGTCATCGTCACATTAAGCACTTCAGATGGGACGATGCGACCAACCAATTCATCAAATGATGGTGGATCTGTCGCAAATCGCAAGATCGGCCGATATATAGTGTGTACTCACCTTAACAGCTGAGAAGATGCCGTACAATTTATTGTATTATCCTCAGCACCAAGGGGTCTATTCATGAAGCAGTGAAAAGAGTGGAGAAGTGAGCCAGTGGAGCAGTTGCCCATAACAACCAATCAGCTGCTCTGTCTAATTTTATAACATGCAGATTTCAAATGTTACTTCAGTGCTGATTGGTCGCCATGGGCAACTTCTCCACTGGCTCACTTCTCCACTCTCCACTCCACGCTTCATGAAGAGACCCCCAAGTCACATAACCTGAACAATCAATCTGATTTGCATTGATTATCCCTATATCAATGAGTATTCTTACGCTAAGCTGGGATACCATTTAGTAAACGAAGGTGCACGTTCCCCTAGTTGGAGACCTGTGAGCTGCTCCAAGCAGCCGGGACTCCTCTGTACCTCTTACATCCCCAAAAGAAATCTGGCAAGAGTGTGTGGGAGAGGGGGGGCATGACATCCATTCAAAAACCACAGCAGACCTATATGTGGCTGTATCTAGCAAGCTTTTGCAAATGGCGTATGCGTATGTACGTATCTCTCTGAGCGATTCTGTGGCAGTGTTGCGGGTGTGTAGCCAGAGCTACTGTACACCATATGCAGGGTTGCGCGTATGTCCAGTGGCATATGTGCAAGGTGTGCGTTGCCCATAAGCCCCTGGGTCCAGGGGGGGCCACACTGCACACCCTGCACCCATTTCTTGAATACTTACCCCTCTGAAGTCCTGCATCAGCTGCAGCCATTTTCCTGGCATTTCTTGCATGTGCCATTTTCCTGGAGTCTTGCGCATGAGCACTAGATTCTGGCAAAGCGCTAGGGTCTGCTAGTATCAGTATTTGCCTTTCCATTGCGCTGATGTTTATTTTATTTATTATTTTTTTACTACTGTCTATCCTTTTTTTCAGATTTATCTAGAATCTGATTGGCTGGAGGCCCGTGTGCAGTCTCCATCTGGGCCCCCTCCTCTTTAGACAGCAGCACTGTAGACTCTGGGCACTAGGGTCACTAGGAAACCCTAGCGCTGTACCAAAGTCTAGTGCGCATGAGCAGGGCTATGGAGCGGTGGCCATTTTCCCAGTGATTTTCCTATTGCGCATGCAGGCAAAATGGCTGCTGAACCATTTTCCCAGTGGTTTCTGCAGTGCTGCTGCTGCTGGCGAGATATTCCAGATGGTAAGTATTGAAAAATGGGTGCAGTGTGGGCCCCCTGGACCCCGGGGGGCCCGTGTTCCCCACACACACTGCACCCATTCTAGATGCGACAGTGCCACCACTTGTCTGTTGTAGAAACTTTAGTAAATCTACCACTAAATCTCCTGGTGGGTGCCTCACACTGTAGTATGGGGGTCATTCCGAGTTGTTCGCTCGTTGCCAATTTTCGCTATGCTGCGATTTGTTGCAAAATGCGCATGCGCAAGGCACGCAGGGCGCATGCGCTTAGTTATTTAACAAAAAACTTAGTAGATTTGCTGTGGATTCTGCGGCGCTTTTCAGTCGCACTGCTGATCGGTGAGTGATTGACAGGAAAGGGGCGTTCCTGGGTGGTAACTGAGCGTTTTCCGGGAGTGTGCTAAAAAATGCAGGCGTGTCAGGGAAAAACGCGGGAGTGTCTGGAGAAACGGGGGAGTGGCTGGCAGAACGCAGGGCGTGTTTGTGACGTCAAACCAGGAACTAAATGGACTGAGCTGATCGCAATCTAGGAGTAGGTCTGGAGCTGCTCAGAAACTGCAAAGAATTATTTAGTAGCAGTTCTGCTAATCTTTCATTCGCTATTCTGCTAAGCTAAGATACACTCCCAGAGGGCGGCGGCCTAGCGTGTGCAATGCTGCTAAAAGCAGCTAGCGAGAGAACAACTCGGAATGTGGGCCAATGACACTACTGGAACCACCAGCAATTCAATATATTTGTTTTATTCAGTCAGAGCATTTAACCAGCGAGCCATGCATTTCAAGACCATGGAGGACAAAAAACATTTTTCAGATTTTATTCTCGGGGATAAGAAACATGGAAAGCTCATTTCTCTGACGTCCTAGTGGATGCTGGGAACTCCGTAAGGACCATGGGGAATAGCGGGCTCCGAAGGAGGCTGGGCACTCTAGAAAGATTTCAGACTACCTGGTGTGCACTGGCTCCTCCCACCATGACCCTCCTCCAAGCCCCAGTTAGAATTCGTGCCCGGCCGAGGTTGGATGCACACTAGGGGCTCTCCTGAGCCCTTAGAAAGAATAGACTTAGGTTTTTTATTTTCAGTGAGACCTGCTGGCAACAGGCTCACTGCAGCGAGGGACTAAGGGGAGAAGAAGCGAACTCGCCTGCTTGCAGCCGGATTGGGCTTCTTAGGCTACTGGACACCATTAGCTCCAGAGGGATCGACCGCAGGCCCAGTCCTTGGTGTTCGGTCCCGGAGCCGCACCGCCGTCCCCCTTACAGAGCCAGAAGCAAGAAGATGGTCCGGAAAATCGGCGGCATGAAGACTCTGTCTTCACCAAGGTAGCGCATAGCACTGCAGCTGTGCGCCATTGCTCCTCTCACACTTCACACTCCGGTCACTGAGGGTGCAGCGCGCTGGGGGGGGGGGGGGGGGCGCCCTGAGGCAGCAATAATAACACCTTGGCTGGCTAAAATACCTCAATATATAACCCCAGAGGCTATATATGAGGTAAATACCCCTGCCAGAATTCCATAAAAAGCGGGAGAATAGGCCGCGAAAAAGGGGCGGAGCCTATCTCCTCAGCACACTGGCGCCATTTTTCCCTCACAGCTCGGCTGGAAGGAAGCTCCCTGGCTCTTCCCTGCAATATACAGTAACAGTAAGAGGGAAAAGAGAGGGGGGGGCATTAAATTTGGCAGTATATATACATATATTATATGAAAAGCAGCTATTATGGACATAACTCAGTTAGTCCCTGTATATATATAGCGCTCTGGTGTGTGCTGGCATACTCTCACTCTGTCCCCCCAAAGGGCTTTTTGTGGGTCCTGTCCTCTGTTGAGCATTCCCTGTGTGTGTGTGTATGGTGTGTCGGTACGGCTGTGTCGACATGTTTGATGAGGATAATGAGGTGGAGGCGGAGCAGATGCATTTTGAAGGGACGTCACCCCCTGCGGGGCAGACACCCGAGTGGATGAACTTATGGAAAGAAATGAGTGCACGTATAGATTCTTTACATAAGAAATTTGACGACATGCCAAATGTGGGACAGCTGGGATCTCAGCTCGTGCCTGTCCAGGTGCCTCAGGGGTCGTCAGGGGCTCTAAAACGCCCGCTACCTCAGTTTGCAGACCCGGATGTCGACACGGATACTGATAACAGTGTCGACGACGATGAGTCAAACCTAATGCCTGTCAGGGCCATTCACTGCATGATTGAGGCAATGAAAGAGGTGTTAAACATTTCTGATTTACATCCAGGTACCACAAAAAAGGGTATTATGTTTGGAGAGAAAAAACTACCCGTAGTTTTTCCCCCATCAGATGAACTAAATGAAGTGTGTGAAGAAGCGTGGCTTTTCCCTGATAAAAAAATTGTAATTCCTAAGAAGGTACTAATGGCGTTCCCTTTCCCGCTAGAGGATAGGTCACGTTGGGAAACACCACCTAGGGTGGATAAAGCGCTCACACGTTTGTCAAAAAAGGTGGCACTACCCTCTCAGGATACGGCCGCCCTTAAGGAGCCTGCTGATAGAAAGCAGGAGGCAATCCTGAAGTCTGTATACACACACTCAGGCATTATACTTAGACCAGCTATTGCGTCAGCTTGGATGTGCAGTGCTGCCGCTGCATGGTCAGAAAAACTGTCAGAAAATATTGACACACTAGACAGAGACACTATTCTGCTAACGATTGACCATATAAAAGATTCAGTCTTATATATGAGAGATGCACAGAGGGAAATTTGCCGGCTGGCATCTAAAGTAAGTGCATTGTCTATCTCTGCTAGGAGATGCTTATGGACTCGTCAGTGGACGGGAGATGCAGATTCCAAGAGGCACATGGAAGTTTTGCCTTATAAAGGGGAGGAATTATTTGGGGATGGTCTCTCCGACCTAGTTTCCACAGCAACGTCTGGGAAGTCAGCATTTTTACCCCATGTTCCCTCACAGCCTAAGAAGGCGCCATTTTATCAGGTTCAGTCCTTTCGGACCCAGAAAAGCAAGCGTGGAAAAGGAGGGTCTTTTCTGTCTAGAGGCAGAGGTAGGGGAAAAAGGCTGCAACAGACAGCAGGTTCCCAGGAACAAAAGTCCTCCCCCGCATGACGGTGGGGCTCCACAGGTGGAGCCAGGTACGGTGGGGGCCCGCCTCAGAAATTTCAGCGATCAGTGGGCTCGCTCACAGGTGGATCCCTGGATCCTTCAAGTAGTATCTCAGGGATACATGCTGGAATTCGAGGCGGCTCCACCCCGCCGTTTCCTAAAATCTGCCTTGCCGATTGCTCCCTCAGACAGGGAGGCGGTGCTAGCGGCAATTCACAAGCTGTATTCCCAGCAGGTGATAATCAAGGTACCCCTACTTCAACAAGGCCGGGGTTACTATTAGAGATGAGCGGGTTCGGTTCCTCGGAATCCGAACCCGCCCGAACTTCAGCTTTTTTTACACGGATCCGAGCGACTCGGATCTTCCCGCCTTGCTCGGTTAACCCGAGCGCGCCCGAACGTCATCATGACGCTGTCGGATTCTCGCGAGGCTCGGATTCTATCGCGAGACTCGGATTCTATATAAGGAGCCGCGCGTCGCCGCCATTTTACACGTGCATTGAGATTGATAGTGAGAGGACGTGGCTGGCGTCCTCTCCGTTTAGAGAAGAAATAGATAGGAGAGTGAGAGTGAGACAGTGACACTTCATTTACTGGAGCTTAGGAGGAGTACTCAGACAGAGAGTGCAGAATTTTGCTGATGGTATTAGTTAGTTATACTAGTGACAGAGTGAGACAGTGACACTTCATTTACTGGAGCTTAGGAGGAGTACTCAGACAGAGAGTGCAGAATTTTGCTGATAGTATTAGTTAGTTATACTAGTGACTGACCAGTGACCACCAGTGCAGTTTTATATTATTTAATATAATCCGTTCTCTGCCTGAAAAAACGATACACAGTGACTCAGTCACATACCATATCTGTGCTCAGCCCAGTGTGCTGCTGCATCATCTATGTATAATATCTGACTGTGCTCACACAGCTTAATTGTGGGGGAGACTGGGGAGCAGTTAGGTTATAGCAGGAGCCAGGAGTACATATTAAAATTAAACAGTGCACACTTATTTTCTGCAGGAGTGCCACTGCCAGTGTGACTGACCAGTGACCTGACCACCAGTATATAGTATACTATATTGTATTGTGAATGTCTGCCTGTAAAAGTTAAACACACGTCGTGTGACTTGTGTGGTGTTTTTTTATTCTATAAAATAAAAAACTCATTCTGCTGACAGACAGTGTCCAGCAGGTCCGTCATTATATAATATATACCTGTCCGGCTGCAGTAGTGATATATATATATTTTTTATATCATTATTTATCATCCAGTCGCAGCAGACACAGTACGGTAGTTCACGGCTGTAGCTACCTCTGTGTCGGCACTCGGCAGTCCATCCATAATTGTATACCACCTACCCGTGGTTTTTTTTTTCTTTCTTCTTTATACATACTACATCTCATTATCATCCAGTCTATATTAGCAGCAGACACAGTACAGTACGGTAGTCCACGGCTGTAGCTACCTCTGTGTCGGCACTCGGCAGTCCGTCCATAATTGTATACCACCTACCCGTGGTTTTTTTTTTCTTTCTTCTTTATACATACTACATCTCATTATCAACCAGTCTATATTAGCAGCAGACACAGTACGGTAGTCCACGGCTGTAGCTACCTCTGTGTCGGCACTCGGCAGTCCATCCATAATTGTATACCACCTACCCGTGTTTTTTTTTTCTTTCTTCTTTATACATACTACATCTCATTATCATCCAGTCTATATTAGCAGCAGACACAGTACAGTACGGTAGTCCATGGCTGTAGCTACCTCTGTGTCGGCACTCGGCAGTCAATCCATAATTGTATACCACCTACCCGTGGTTTTTTTTTTCTTTCTTCTTTATACATACATACTACATCTCTTTATCAACCAGTCTATATTAGCAGCAGACACAGTACGGTAGTCCACGGCTGTAGCTACCTCTGTGTCGGCACTCGGCAGTCCATCCATAATTGTATACCACCTACCCGTGGTTTTTTTTTCTTTCTTCTTTATACATACATACTACATCTCTTTATCAACCAGTCTATATTAGCAGCAGACACAGTACGGTAGTCCACGGCTGTAGCTACCTCTGTGTCGGCACTCGGCAGTCCGTCCATAATTGTATACCACCTACCCGTGTTTTTTTTTTCTTTCTTCTTTATACATACATACTACATCTCTTTATCAACCAGTCTATATTAGCAGCAGACACAGTACGGTAGTCCACGGCTGTAGCTACCTCTGTGTCGGCACTCGGCAGTCCGTCCATAATTGTATACCACCTACCCGTGTTTTTTTTTTCTTTCTTCTTTATACATACATACTACATCTCATTATCATCCAGTCTATATTAGCAGCAGACACAGTACAGTACAATAGTCCACGGCTGTAGCTACCTCTGTGTCGGCACTCGGCAGTCCATCCATAATTGTATACTAGTATCCATCCATCTCCATTGTTTACCTGAGGTGCCTTTTAGTTGTGCCTATTAAAATATGGAGAACAAAAATGTTGAGGTTCCAAAATTAGGGAAAGATCAAGATCCACTTCCACCTCGTGCTGAAGCTGCTGCCACTAGTCATGGCCGAGACGATGAAATGCCAGCAACGTCGTCTGCCAAGGCCGATGCCCAATGGCATAGTACAGAGCATGTCAAATCCAAAACACCAAATATCAGTAAAAAAAGGACTCCAAAACCTAAAATAAAATTGTCGGAGGAGAAGCGTAAACTTGCCAATATGCCATTTACCACACGGAGTGGCAAGGAACGGCTGAGGCCCTGGCCTATGTTCATGGCTAGTGGTTCAGCTTCACATGAGGATGGAAGCACTCAGCCTCTCGCTAGAAAACTGAAAAGACTCAAGCTGGCAAAAGCACCGCAAAGAACTGTGCGTTCTTCGAAATCCCAAATCCACAAGGAGAGTCCAATTGTGTCGGTTGCGATGCCTGACCTTCCCAACACTGGACGTGAAGAGCATGCGCCTTCCACCATTTGCACGCCCCCTGCAAGTGCTGGAAGGAGCACCCGCAGTCCAGTTCCTGATAGTCAGATTGAAGATGTCAGTGTTGAAGTACACCAGGATGAGGAGGATATGGGTGTTGCTGGCGCTGGGGAGGAAATTGACCAGGAGGATTCTGATGGTGAGGTGGTTTGTTTAAGTCAGGCACCCGGGGAGACACCTGTTGTCCGTGGGAGGAATATGGCCGTTGACATGCCTGGTGAAAATACCAAAAAAATCAGCTCTTCGGTGTGGAAGTATTTCACCAGAAATGCGGACAACATTTGTCAAGCCGTGTGTTCCCTTTGTCAAGCTGTAATAAGTAGGGGTAAGGACGTTAACCACCTCGGAACATCCTCCCTTATACGTCACCTGCAGCGCATTCATAATAAGTCAGTGACAAGTTCAAAAACTTTGGCCGACAGCGGAAGCAGTCCACTGACCAGTAAATCCCTTCCTCTTGTAACCAAGCTCACGCAAACCACCCCACCAACTCCCTCAGAGTCAATTTCCTCCTTCCCCAGGAATGCCAATAGTCCTGCAGGCCATGTCACTGGCAATTCTGACGAGTCCTCTCCTACCTGGGATTCCTCCGATGCATCCTTGCGTGTAACCCCTACTGCTGCTGGCGCTGCTGTTGTTGCTGCTGGGAGTCGATGGTCATCCCAGAGGGGAAGTCGTAAGCCCACTTGTACTACTTCCAGTAAGCAATTGACTGTCCAACAGTCCTTTGCGAGGAAGATGAAATATCACAGCAGTCATCCTGCTGCAAAGCGGATAACTGAGGCCTTGACAACTATGTTGGTGTTAGACGTGCGTCCGGTATCCGCCGTTAGTTCACAGGGAACTAGACAATTTATTGAGGCAGTGTGCCCCCGTTACCAAATACCATCCAGGTTCCACTTCTCTAGGCAGGCGATACCGAGAATGTACACGGACGTCAGAAAAAGACTCACCAGTGTCCTAAAAAATGCAGTTGTACCCAATGTCCACTTAACCACGGACATGTGGACAAGTGGAGCAGGGCAGGGTCAGGACTATATGACTGTGACAGCCCACTGGGTAGATGTATGGACTCCCGCCGCAAGAACAGCAGCGGCGGCACCAGTAGCAGCATCTCGCAAACGCCAACTCTTTCCTAGGCAGGCTACGCTTTGTATCACCGCTTTCCAGAATACGCACACAGCTGAAAACCTCTTACGGCAACTGAGGAAGATCATCGCGGAATGGCTTACCCCAATTGGACTCTCCAGTGGATTTGTGGCATCGGACAACGCCAGCAATATTGTGTGTGCATTAAATATGGGCAAATTCCAGCACGTCCCATGTTTTGCACATACCTTGAATTTGGTGGTGCAGAATTTTTTAAAAAACGACAGGGGCGTGCAAGAGATGCTGTCGGTGGCCAGAAGAATTGCGGGACACTTTCGGCGTACAGGCACCATGTACAGAAGACTGGAGCACCACCAAAAACTACTGAACCTGCCCTGCCATCATCTGAAGCAAGAAGTGGTAACGAGGTGGAATTCAACCCTCTATATGCTTCAGAGGTTGGAGGAGCAGCAAAAGGCCATTCAAGCCTATACAATTGAGCACGATATAGGAGGTGGAATGCACCTGTCTCAAGTGCAGTGGAGAATGATTTCAACGTTGTGCAAGGTTCTGATGCCCTTTGAACTTGCCACACGTGAAGTCAGTTCAGACACTGCCAGCCTGAGTCAGGTCATTCCCCTCATCAGGCTTTTGCAGAAGAAGCTGGAGACATTGAAG
The DNA here is from genome assembly GCF_028390025.1 of Pseudophryne corroboree. NCBI lineage: Eukaryota > Metazoa > Chordata > Amphibia > Anura > Myobatrachidae > Pseudophryne > Pseudophryne corroboree. Next base: position 38,713,980 of record NC_086452.1, on the reverse strand, counting down.
GAGGAGCTAACACGGAGCGATTCCGCTAGGCATGTGGGACTTGTGGATGGAGCCCTTAATTCGCTTAACAAGGATTCACGGGTGGTCAATCTGTTGAAATCAGAGCACTACATTTTGGCCACCGTGCTCGATCCTAGATTTAAAACCTACCTTGGATCTCTCTTTCCGGCAGACACAAGTCTGCTGGGGTTGAAAGACCTGCTGGTGAGAAAAAAGTCAAGCGGAACGCGACCTGTCAACATCTCCTCCTTCACATTCTCCCGCAACTGGGGGTGCGAGGAAAAGGCTCAGAATTCCGAGCCCACCCGCTGGCGGTGATGCAGGGCAGTCTGGAGCGACTGCTGATGCTGACATCTGGTCCGGACTGAAGGACCTGACAACGATTACGGACATGTCGTCTACTGTCACTGCATATGATTCTCTCAACATTGAAAGAATGGTGGAGGATTATATGAGTGACCGCATCCAAGTAGGCACGTCACACAGTCCGTACTTATACTGGCAGGAAAAAGAGGCAATTTGGAGGCCCTTGCACAAACTGGCTTTATTCTACCTAAGTTGCCCTCCCACAAGTGTGTACTCCGAAAGAGTGTTTAGTGCCGCCGCTCACCTTGTCAGCAATCGGCGTACGAGGTTACATCCAGAAAATGTGGAGAAGATGATGTTCATTAAAATGAATTATAATCAATTCCTCAGCGGAGACATTGACCAGCAGCAATTGCCTCCACAAAGTACACAGGGAGCTGAGATGGTGGATTCCAGTGGGGACGAATTGATAATCTGTGAGGAGGGGGATGTACACGGTGATATATCGGAGGATGATGATGAGGTGGACATCTTGCCTCTGTAGAGCCAGTTTGTGCAAGGAGAGATTAATTGCTTCTTTTTTGGGGGGGGTCCAAACCAACCCGTCATATCAGTCACAGTCGTGTGGCAGACCCTGTCACTGAAATGATGGGTTGGTTAAAGTGTGCATGTCCTGTTTATACAACATAAGGGTGGGTGGGAGGGCCCAAGGACAATTCCATCTTGCACCTCTTTTTTCTTTTATTTTTCTTTGCGTCATGTGCTGTTTGGGGAGGGTTTTTTGGAAGGGCCATCCTGCGTGACACTGCAGTGCCACTCCTAGATGGGCCCGGTGTTTGTGTCGGCCACTAGGGTCGCTTATCTTACTCACACAGTCAGCTACCTCATTGCGCCTCTTTTTTTCTTTGCGTCATGTGCTGTTTGGGGAGGGTTTTTTGGAAGGGACATCCTGCGTGACACTGCGTGCCACTCCTAGATGGGCCCGGTGTTTGTGTCGGCCACTAGGGTCGCTTATCTTACTCACACAGTCAGCTACCTCATTGCGCCTCTTTTTTTCTTTGCGTCATGTGCTGTTTGGGGAGGGTTTTTTGGAAGGGACATCCTGCGTGACACTGCAGTGCCACTCCTAGATGGGCCCGGTGTTTGTGTCGGCCACTAGGGTCGCTTATCTTACTCACACAGTCAGCTACCTCATTGCGCCTCTTTTTTTCTTTGCGTCATGTGCTGTTTGGGGAGGGTTTTTTGGAAGGGACATCCTGCGTGACACTGCAGTGCCACTCCTAGATGGGCCCGGTGTTTGTGTCGGCCACTAGGGTCGCTTATCTTACTCACACAGTCAGCTACCTCATTGCGCCTCTTTTTTTCTTTGCGTCATGTGCTGTTTGGGGAGGGTTTTTTGGAAGGGACATCCTGCGTGACACTGCAGTGCCACTCCTAGATGGGCCCGGTGTTTGTGTCGGCCACTAGGGTCGCTTATCTTACTCACACAGTCAGCTACCTCATTGCGCCTCTTTTTTTCTTTGCGTCATGTGCTGTTTGGGGAGGGTTTTTTGGAAGGGACATCCTGCGTGACACTGCAGTGCCACTCCTAGATGGGCCCGGTGTTTGTGTCGGCCACTAGGGTCGCTTATCTTACTCACACAGTCAGCTACCTCATTGCGCCTCTTTTTTTCTTTGCGTCATGTGCTGTTTGGGGAGGGTTTTTTGGAAGGGACATCCTGCGTGACACTGCAGTGCCACTCCTAGATGGGCCCGGTGTTTGTGTCGGCCACTAGGGTCGCTTATCTTACTCACACAGCGACCTCGGTGCAAATTTTAGGACTAAAAATAATATTGTGAGGTGTGAGGTATTCAGAATAGACTGAAAATGAGTGTAAATTATGGTTTTTGAGGTTAATAATACTTTGGGATCAAAATGACCCCCAAATTCTATGATTTAAGCTGTTTTTTAGGGTTTTTTGAAAAAAACACCCGAATCCAAAACACACCCGAATCCGACAAAAAAAATTCGGTGAGGTTTTGCCAAAACGCGGTCGAACCCAAAACACGGCCGCGGAACCGAACACAAAACCAAAACACAAAACCCGAAAAATTTCCGGCGCTCATCTCTAGTTACTATTCCACACTATTTGTGGTACCGAAGCCGGACGGTTCGGTGAGACCAATTTTAAATTTGAAATCCTTGAACATGTACATAAAAAAATTCAAGTTCAAGATGGAATCGCTCAGGGCGGTTATTGCAAGCCTGGACGAGGGGGATTACATGGTTTCCCTGGACATCAAGGATGCTTACCTGCATGTCCCCATTTACCATCCTCACCAGGAGTACCTCAGATTTGTGGTACAGGATTGCCATTACCAATTCCAGACGCTGCCGTTTGGACTCTCCACGGCACCAAGGGTATTTACCAAGGTTATGGCGGAAATGATGATACTCCTTCGAAGAAAGGGATTTTTAATTATCCCGTACTTGGACGATCTCCTAATAAAGGCATGGTCCAAAGAACAGTTGTTGGTGGTAGTAGCACTATCTCAGGAAGTGCTGAACCAGCACGGCTGGATTCTGAATATCCCAAAGTCACAGCTGGTCCCGACGACACGTCTACTGTTCCTGGGGATGATTCTGGACACAGTCCAGAAAAAAGTGTTTCTCCCGGAGGAGAAAGCCAGGGAGTTGTCTTCTCTAGTCAGAGACCTCCTGAAACCAAAACAGGTATCGGTGCATCACTGCACGCGGGTCTTGGGAAAGATGGTAGCTTCTTACGAAGCAATTCCATTCGGCAGGTTCCATGCCAGAACATAAATATTCTGGAACTAAGGGCCATCTACAATGCCCTAAGTCAAGCAAAATCCCTGCTCCTACACCAGCCGGTGCTGATCCAGTCGGACAACATCACGGCAGTCGCCCATGTGAATCGACAGGGCGGCACAAGAAGCAGGATGGCAATGACAGAAGCCACAAGAATTCTCCGATGGGCGGAAAATCACGTACTAGCACTGTCAGCAGTGTTCATTCCGGGAGTGGACAACTGGGAAGCAGACTTCCTCAGCAGACACGACCTCCACCCGGGAGAGTGGGGACTTCATCCAGAAGTCTTCCAAATGATTGTACATCAGTGGGATCGTCCACAGGTGGACATGATGGCGTCCCGCCTAAACAAAAAACTAGAGAGGTATTGCGCCAGGTCAAGAGACCCTCAAGCGATAGCTGTGGACGCTCTGGTGACACCGTGGGTGTACCAGTCAGTTTATGTGTTCCCTCCGCTGCCTCTCATACCGAAGGTATTGAGAATAATAAGAAAGGGAGGAGTAAACACAATTCTCGTGGTTCCGGATTGGCCAAGAAGAACATGGTACCCGGAACTTCAAGAGATGATCTCAGAGGACCTGTGGCCTCTGCCGCTAAGACAAGACCTGCTACAGCAGGGGCCCTGTCTGTTCCAAGACTTACCGCGGCTGCGTTTGACGGCATGGCGGTTGAACGCCGGATCCTGAAAGAAAAGGGCATTCCGGAGGAAGTCATTCCTACGCTTATTAAAGCCAGGAAAGAGGTTACAGCAAATCATTATCACCGCATATGGCGGAAATATGTTGCATGGTGTGAGTTCGAAAAGGCCCCAACTGAGGAATTTCAACTAGGTCGATTTCTGCATTTCCTGCAAGCAGGAGTGAATATGGGCCTAAAACTGGGTTCCATTAGGGTACAGATCTCGGCTCTATCGATTTTCTTTCAGAAAGAACTAGCTTCAGTACCTGAAGTTCAGACATTTGTAAAGGGAGTGCTGCATATTCAGCCCCCATATGTGCCTCCTGTGGCACCTTGGGATCTCAACGTGGTGTTGAGTTTCTTAAATTCACATTGGTTTGAACCACTAAAAACCGTGGATCTGAAATGTCTCACGTGGAAGGTGGTCATGTTATTGGCCTTGGCTTCTGCCAGGCGAGTATCAGAATTGGCGGCTTTGTCTTATAAAAGCCCTTATCTGATTTTCCATATGGATAGGGCAGAATTGAGGACTCGTCCACAGTTTCTCCCTAAGGTGGTGTCAGCGTTTCATTTGAACCAGCCTATTGTGGTGCCTGCGGCCACTAGGGACTTGGAGGACTCCAAGTTGTTAGACGTGGTCAGGGCCCTGAAAATATATGTTTCCAGGACGGCTGGAGTCAGAAAATCTGACTCGCTGTTTATCCTATATGCACCCAACAAGCTGGGTGCTCCTGCTTCTAAGCAGACTATTGCTTGTTGGATTTGTAGTACAATTCAACTTGCACATTCTGTGGCAGGCCTGCCACAGCCAAAATCTGTCAATGCCCATTCCACAAGGAAGGTGGGCTCATCTTGGGCGGCTGCCCGAGGGGTTCTCGGCTTTACAACTTTGCCGAGCTGCTACTTGGTCAGGGGCAAACACGTTTGCAAAATTCTATAAATTTGATACCCTGGCTGAGGAGGACCTGGAGTTCTCTCATTCGGTGTTGCAGAGTCATCCGCACTCTCCCGCCCGTTTGGGAGCTTTGGTATAATCCCCATGGTCCTTACGGAGTTCCCAGCATCCACTAGGACGTCAGAGAAAATAAGAATTTACTCACCGGTAATTCTATTTCTCGTAGTCCGTAGTGGATGCTGGGCGCCCATCCCAAGTGCGGTTTATCTGCAATACTTGTACATAGTTATGGTTAACTAAATCGGGTTATTGTTGAGCCATCTGTTGAGAGGCTCAGTTGTTTCATACTGTTAACTGGGTTTCATATCACGAGTTGTACGGTGTGATTGGTGTGGCTGGTATGAGTCTTACCCGGGATTCAAAATCCTTCCTTATTGTGTACGCTCGTCCGGGCACAGTATCCTAACTGAGGCTTGGAGGAGGGTCATGGTGGGAGGAGCCAGTGCACACCAGGTAGTCTGAAATCTTTCTAGAGTGCCCAGCCTCCTTCGGAGCCCGCTATTCCCCATGGTCCTTACGGAGTTCCCAGCATCCACTACGGACTACGAGAAATAGAATTACCGGTGAGTAAATTCTTATTTTTAACTTTATTTTTATTCTTTAAGAATTAGAGATGTGCGGCGGGCACTTTTTGTGTTTTGGTTCTAATTCCCCGCCCGTGTTTTGGTTTTGGATTGGTTTTGCCAAAACCACCCTATCGTGTTTTGGTTTTGGATCTGGATGATTTTTGAAAAAAACAACATAAAAACGGCTAAAATCACAGAATTTGGGGGTAATTTTGATCCTACGGTATAATTAACCTCAATATTCATTTCCACTCATTTCCATTCTATTCTGAACACCTCACACCTCACAATATTGTTTTTAGGACAAAAGGTTGCACCGAGGTTGCTGTATGACTAAGCTAAGCGACACAAGTGTGCGGCACAAACACCTGGCCCATCTAGGAGTGGCACTGCAGTGTCAGACAGGATGGCAGATTTAAAAAATAGGCCCCAAACAGCACAGGATGCAAAGAAGAAAAAGAAGTGCACCGAGGTTGCTGTATGACTAAGCTAAACGACACAACCACCTGGCCCATCTAGTAGTGGCATGTAGTGGCCGAATGTCGAAAGTGGCTCGCAATTTTTCATTCCACTGACAGCATCTCCTGCACGCCCCTGTCATTTTTCAAAAATTCTGCAATTGGTGGACTTATCTGGCAGCACCCCGTGACTAATATAGCAGTACACCTGGACTTGATATGGCAGTGTCAGACAGGATTGCACTTTAAAAAACCATGCCCCAAACATCACATGATGCAAAGATGAAAAAGAGGTGCACCAAGGCTGCTGTATGACTAAGCTAAGCGACACAAGTGTGCGGCACAAACACCTGGCCCATCTAGGAGTGACACTGCAGTGTCAGACAGGAGGGCAGATATAAAAAAGGCCCCAAACAGCACATCATGTAAAGATGTAAAAGAGGTGCAATGAGGTAGCTGTATGACTAAGCTAAGCGACACAAACAATTGGCCCATCTAGGAGTGGCACTGCAGTGTCAGGATGGCACTTAAAAAAATAAATAGTACCCAAACAGCACATCATGCCAAGAAGTAAAAGAGGGCAATGAGGTAGCTGTGTGACTAAGCTAAGCGACACAAGTGTGCGGCACAAACACCTGGCCCATCTAGGGTTGGCACTGCAGTCCCACTGCATTAATGGCAAATACCGGAATAGTTGTTATAGCCTCAGTAATCCACTTTGCAACAGGGTATATATATATATATATATATATATATACGGTAGGATCACTGGAATTATATGGCAGTACCGCTGGACATATACAGCAGTATCACTGGAATTATACGGCAGGATCACTGGATTTATACGCCAGTACCACTGGACATGTACGGCAGTATCACTGGACTGTACTTATATGCCAGTACCACTGGAATTATACGGCAGGATCACTAGAATTATAAGGCAGGATCACTGGATTTATACGGCAGGATCACTGGAATTATACGGCAGTACCGTTCGACAAATACGGCAGTATCAATGGACATATACGGCAGTATCACTGGAATTATGCGGCAGGATCGCTGGACTTATACGGCAGGATCAATGGACGTATACGGCAGTATCACTGGACATATTCCTCAGTATCACTGGACTGGACTTATTCGCCAGTACCACTGGAATTATACAGCAGGATCACTGGAATTATACGGCAGTAACGCTGGGCATATATACGGCCATATCAATGGACATATACGGCAGTATCACTGGACATATACGGCAGTATCACTGGACTGGGCTTATATGCCAGTACCACTGGAATTATACGGCAGTACCGCTGGACATACACAGCAGTATCAATGGACATAAACGCAAGTATCACTTTAATTATACGGCAGTATCACTGGAAAATATACGGCAGGATCACTGGATTTATACGGCAGGATCACTGGATTTATACGGCAGGATCACTGGAATTATACAGCAGGATCACTGGAATTATACGGCAGGATCACTGGAATTATACGGCAGTACCACTGGACATATACGGCAGTATCAATGGACATATATGGCAGTATCAATGGACATATACGGCAGTATCACTGGACTGGACTTATACGGCAGTACCACTGTAATTATACGGCAGGATCACTGGATTTATAAGCCAGTACCACTGTAATTATACGGCAGGTTCACTGGAATTATACGGCAGGATCACTGGAATTATACGTCAGTACCGCTGGACATATACGGCAGTATCAATGGACATATACGACAGTATCACTGGACATATACATCACTGGACATATACAGCAGTATCACTGGACATATACAGCAGCACAGGGACATCACCACTGGACTGATGCAGGACAACACAGCACCACTGGACTGGACTTATACAGCAGCACTGGACATATGGCAGCAGGGGACACCACCGCTGTGACTGGACTGATGCAGCACAAGACACCACCACTGGACTGATGCAGCACAATACATCACTGGACTGATGCAGGACAACACAGCATCACTGGACACGACTTATACAGCAGCACTGGACATATGGCAGCAGAGGACACCACCTCTGTGACTGGACTGATGCAGCACAAGACTCTAACACTGGCCTGATGCAGGACACTGAGGACGGAGACGCGTCCTCTCTCTACACTCTCCAATGCCGGAGTGAAAATGGCGGTGACGCATGGCGATTTATATGTAATCCAAACCCCGTGAGAATCTGACAGCGGGATGATGAAATTTTGCCTCGTTCTGGTTTCCAAGTCAGGCGGGAAAACCCAAGCCTGACTCGGATACGAGCTCGGGTAGTTAAGTTCGGTAGGGTTCGGTTCTCTGAGAACCGAACCCGCTCATCTCTATTAAGAATGTGAAAATTTGGAGAGAAAAAAAACAAACCCATTTTTCCAGTGCACAACAAACCAAAGTGTTTTGCATATTGACATATAAAGGCAAGTTAATTAATCGAATGCTTGTTAATTAGAGACACCCCGAATATTGATCCATACAACACAATTTTCCTTGTTGTTTATGAGCTGTCAATTCTGCAACTTAATTGGCTAATGAGGCTAGTAATCAAGTTCCTTCAGCGAAAATATAGAAGCAAAAAAAAGGTCCACTTTTAATTATCTCATTCTCTATGTGACCTGTAGTTCTCCGTTCACCTATTTATACACAATTTGCCATTTTTGGACGTTTACAGACAGAATCATTGTAATTTACTGGAACAGTGGGGAACATTAATTTCTCTGATCTGAGGTTAGTTATGTTGTTCAGACATAAAATTACTCTAAACAATTTTAAAAACAAAAAACAATACAAATATTTTTATAATAATATTTTTACAAGAATTGCATAAAAAAGCACTACATTTTCAAACAACAACGTTTACAAAAATTGCATAATAATAAAATCAACGTATATAAAGGATATTTCGACCTTTTTTGGAATTTTTTGCATCTAGTGTGACTAGACCCAAAGGATTACGTTTGTTAATGAAAACCGCACCTGGGGCTACAATGTAACTCAATTTTACCTTATTTTTTTTCTATCTCCTTATTATTTACATTAATTTATTAACATTTACTTACATAGCACCAGCACATTCCATTATACTTCCTATATAAACTTAGCACCCAAACCGGCTTTCACCTCAATGACAACAGTCCAACCAGGATTGCCGACATTTGTAAACATTAATTTCTTTTACTTGCAATTTCAAACAAATTTTGAAAATCAGGGGCAGGTTTAAAGCCTGTTTGTTGGTACAACATTACTGCATAGTTGCCTACCCTCCCGCATTCTGCAGGAGACTCCCTGAAATAGCAGCAATCTCCCTGACTCCCTGAACAGTCCAGCACTCTCCCTGATTTTACCTTACCCCCATTATGTAGCTATTACGTTCTTGGTGGAAAAGAGAAGTCAGAGATACAGTACGTTCAAATGGGATCATCAGCGCCATTTTTCTGCATTGGTTATAAGGCACAATGATCCCTATGGCTACATGCATTTTAAATAAGGTTTCTCGTGGTCACTTACAGTATATGGAACCTCTCATAAAACACAATACACTAACAAATCCTGCAAAATACCAGTGTATTTTCTTCAACAAGAAGATCTTACTAACTTTGGGGCTCATTTAAATGTGGATGTAATATGCAGGCCAATGTATCCCCTATAATATGTGACCCAATGTATCCCCTATAATATGTGGGCCGATGTATCCCCTATAATATGTGGGCCAATGTATCCCCTATAATATGTGGCCCAACGTATCCCCTATAATATGTAGACCAATGTATCCCCTGTAATATGTGGGCCGATGTATCCCCTATAATATGTGGGCCAATGTATCCCCTATAATATGTGGGCCAATGTAATATGTGGGCCAATGTATCCCCTATAATATGTGGGCTGATGTATCCCCTATAATATGTAGACCAATGTATCCCCTGTAATATGTGGGCCGATGTATCCCCTATAATATGTGGGCCAATGTATCCCCAATAATATGTGGGCCAATGTATCCCCTATAATATGTGGGCCAATGTATCCCCTATAATATGTGGGCCGATGTATCCCCTATAATATGTGGGCCGATGTATCCTCTATAATATGTGGCCCAACGTATCCCCTATAATATGTGGACCAATGTATCCCCTGTAATATGTGGGCCGATGTATCCCCTATAATATGTGGCCCTATGTATCCCCTATAACATATGTATCCCTTATAATATGTGTGCCGATGTATCCCCTATAATATGTGGACCAATGTATCCTCTATAATATGTGGGATGATGTATCCCCTATAATTTGTGGACCAATGCATCACCAATAATATGTGGGCGAATGTATGCCTATAATATTTGGGCCAATGTATCACCTATAATATGTGGGTGGATGTATCCCCAATAATATGTGGGCCAATGTATCCCCTATAATATGTGGGCCGATGTATCCCCTATAATATGTGGGATGATGTACTGTATCCCCTATAATATGTGGTCCTATGTATCCCCTAAAATATGTGGGCCGATGTATCCCTTATAATATGTGGACCAATGTATCCCCTATACTGTGTGGCCTATTGTAGCCCATATAATATGTGGGCCGATGTAGCCCCTATAATATGTGGCCCGATGTATCCCCTATAATATGTGGGACGATGTACTGTATCCCCTATAATATGTGGGCCTATGTATCCCCTAAAATATGTGGGCCGATGTATCCCCTATAATATGTGGGCCAATGTATCCCCTATACTGTGTGGCCCATTGTAGCCCCTATAATATGTGGGCCTATGTATCCCCTAAAATATGTGGGCCGATGTATCCCCTATAATATGTAGGCCAATGTATCCCCTATACTGTGTGGCCCATTGTAGCCCCTATAATATGTGGGCCGATGTATCCCCTATACCAGGCTTTTTCAACCAGTGTGCCGCGACCAGTTGCAAGGTGTTCCGCGGAGCCAGAGCAGCTTCCTGCACCTTCAGAGTGAACTGTTGGCCCGGGATCTTCTTAGAGGATCAGTCATGCTCCGGCCGTGACCTATGCCTTGAAGACGCGGCGGTGTGATATCATAGGTCCCAGCCGCCACGTCTACCACCCAGCCAGCCCACCCGCCTGCATACACATCTTCCAGTTCCCGCCTGAATACACAGCTTTCCTTGCCCAACCACATTCACACCTGCCCGACCGCCCGCTGCTCAGTATTCACAGCACGCCACTATGAACAACCCCCACCACTGAGGGACAGGGAGGAGGACAGCTGACAGGTAGGGGCTAATATTTGTTATTTTATTTCTCCTGTGGGGAACAATAGGATTTATGTGGGGAGCAATGTGATTGATTTATATGGGGAGCAATAGGATTTATATGGAGAGCAACTGTGTAGGCCAATGTATGTGTGGATTTCTTTTTACTGTGAGGGCCAATGTGTGTTTTCTGTTTTTTTCTGTGGGGAACTGATGGTGTGCCTTGGGAATTTTAAAATATTGTTCGGTGTGCCGCGAGTAAAAAAAAAGGTTGAAAATCACTGCCCTATACTGTGTGGCCCAATGTAGCCCCTATAATATGTGGGCCTATGTATTCCCTATACTGTGTGGCCCAACGTAGCCCCTATTATATGTGGGCTGATGTATAATCTATAATATGTAAGCCAATGTATCACCTATAATATGTGGGCCGATGTTTCCCCTATACTGTGTGGCACAATGTAGCCCCTATAATAGGTGATCCGATCAGAGGCGTCACTCACCTCTGTGACACCCGGTGCGGCAGCGATGATAAAAGGGATGGGGCTTCGCGGGAATGGGCGGGGCTTAAATAGAGGGGCGGGGCTTCGCGGGCGGAACCCGTTTTTAAACAATTGCAGGCACGCAAAGGGGGTGGGGCTTTGCGGAGGGGCGGGGCTTCACGTCCCGACACCCGTTTTTTTTTTTCTACTGGGGGGTGTGTGAGGTGAGGGCTGACTCTCGGGAGGTGCTGTCCCTGCAGTGCTGGCTCCTACAAAGTGACAGGAGCCGAGTGCTGCACATAATATAACAGTGCAGCACTCGGCTTCTGTCACTCTGCAGGAGCCGGCATTTTGGTGTCACCCCTCGGCGGGTGACACCCGGGAGCGGGCCGCACCCCCCGCACCCCCCTTGTGATGCCACTGGATCCGATGTATCCCCTATAATATGTGGGCTCATGTTTCCCCTATAGTGTGTGGCCCAATGTAGCCCCTATATTATGTGGCCAATGTATCTTGTATAATATGTGTGTTGTATCCCCTATATATTGTGGCCCAATTAATCCCCTATAATATGTGGACCGATGTATCCAATATAATATGCGGGCCAATGTATCCGCTATAATATGTTGGTAATGAATGCCCTATAATATGTGGGCCGATGTATCCCCTATAATATGTGGGCCGATGTATCCGCTATTACATGTGGGTCGATGTATCCCCTATAAAATGTGGGTAATGAATCCCCTATAATATGTTAACCGATGTATCCGCTATAATATGTGGGTCAATGTATCGCATATAATATGTGGGTAATTAATCCCCTATAATATGTGGGTGGATGTATCCCCTATAATATGTGGGCGGATGTATCCCCTATAAAATATGTGGCACAGTGTATCCTCTATAATATGTGGGCCGATGTATACTCTATAATATGTGGGCTGATTTATCCCCTGTAATATGTGGGCCAATGTATCCCCTATAATATGTGGGCCGATGTTTCCCCTATACTGTGTGGCCCAATGTAGCCCCTATAATATGTAGGCTGATGTATCCCCTATAATATGTGGGCCGATGTATCCCCTATAATACGTGGGTTGAGGTATCCCCTATAATATGTGGGTAATGATTCCCATATAATATGTAGGCTGATGTATCCCCTATAATATGTGGGTCAATGTATCCCCTATAATATGTGGGCCGATGTTTCCCCTATTCTGTGTGGCCCAATGTAGCCCCTATAATATGTAGGTTGATGTATCCCCTATAATATGTGGGCCGATGTATCCCCTATAATATATAATATGTGGGTCGATGTATCCCCTATAATATGTGGGCTGATGTATTCCCTATAATATGTGGGCTGATGTATCCCCTATACTGTATGGCCCAATGAATCCCCTATAATATGTGGACCAATGTATCCAATATAATATGTGGGCCGATGTATCCGCTATAATATGTGGGTAATGAATCCCCTATAATATGTGGACCGATGTATCCCCTATACTGTGTGGCCCAATGTAGCCTCTATAATATGTAGGCCGATGTATCCCCTATAATATGTGGGCCAATGTATCCCCTATAATATGTGGGACGATGTATCCGCTATAATATATGGACAGATGTATCCTCTATAATATGTGGGTCGATGTATCCCTTATAATATGTGGGTAAAGAATCCCCTATAATATGTGGACAGATGTATCCCCTATAATATGTGGGCCGATGTATCCCCTATAATATGTGGGCCAATGTATCCCCTATAATATGTGGGCCGATGTATCCCCTATAATATGTGGGCCGATGTATCCCCTATAATATGTGGGCCGATGTATCCCCTATAATATGTGGGCTGATGTATCCCCTATAATATGTGGGTCGATGTATCTCTTATAATATGTGGGTAAAGAATCCCCTATAATATGTGGACAGATGTATCCCCTATAATATGTGGGCCGATGTATCCCTTATAATATGTGGGTAATGAATCCCCTATAATATGTGGACCGATGTATCCCCTATAATATGTGGGCCGATGTATCCCTTATAATATGTGGGTAATGAATCCCCTATAATATGTGGACCAATGTAGCCCCTATAATATGTGGGCCGATGTATCCCCTATAATATGTGGACCGATGTATCCCCTATAATATGTGGGCCGATGTATCCCCTATAATATGTGGGCCGATGAATCCCCTATAATATGTGGGCCGATGTATCCCCTATAATATGCGGGCCAATGTATCCCCTATAATATGTGGGCCGATGTATCCCCTATAATATACTGAAACTTGGATTACGCCCTCTGACACTACTTCTCCTGCTGCTCTCTCTGCTGGGGGCCTCACATTCTCACACACACCCCGACCTGGGGGTCGCCATGGGGGTGGTGTTGGGGTCCTTTTACCTTCTAGTTACTCCTACCAACTCATACCACCAGAACCATCCCTTACATTCTCAACATTTGAGGTCCATGCCATACGCCTCTTCCAACCAGTCCATCTTAGAGTAGCTGTCATTTACCGCCCCCCTGGCTCTGCTTCCAAATTAATCGACAACTTTGCTTCCTGGCTTCCTCACTTCCTCTCTTCTGACATTCCCTCCATTATCCTAGGCGATTTCAACATCCCTATTGACATCCCCACACAATCCCCTGCCTCTAAACTCCTTAACCTCACCTCTTCACTTGGTCTCTCCCAGTGGACCTCCTCACCCTCCCATGTGAATGGGAGCTCACTGGATCTGGTCTTCACTAACCGCTGTGATATTTCTGATTTTTCCAACTCCCCATTTCCCCTCTCTGACCACCACCTGCTCTCCTTTAACCTATCTCTCTCGACTTCCCCATCTCTACCTCCTAAGGCTACCATCACTAAGCGTAACAGTGAAGCTATTGACACCACATTCCTTTCCTCCCTGTTTGACTCACTTCTCTCTCCTATTCTCTCTCTTTCATGCCCTGAACAAGCCACTTCCACATACAATGCATCCCTTGCTTCTGCTCTTGACTCTGTTGCTCCACCAACCACTATTCACCCTCGCAAATTAACACCTCAACCCTGGCACACCAAATGCACCAGATATCTGCAAAAATGCTCACGTACTGCTGAGCGACACTGGAGGAAATCACGCTCTAAGGCAGACTTCCTCCATTTCAAACTTATGCTCTCATCCTTCAGTGCTGCCCTTTCTTTTGCTAAACAGTCATACTTCAAGAACCTCATCTCCTCCCAGTCTTCCAACCCCCGGCGCCTCTTTGCCACTCTCAACTCACTCCTCTGCCCACCTCCACCTCGTCTTCCTTCCTCACTCTCTGCTCTTGACTTTGCCACTTACTTCACATCCAAAATTGACTCCATACGTCAGGCCATCACATCACACCAGTCCATCAGTAACCAGCTTTCTCCCATCCCTTACCAACCCTCCCCATCCCTCGCACCTACTCTGACATCTTTCTCCCATGCATCTGGAGAGGAAGTCATGGCCCTCATTCGTTCCTGTCCCCTCACCACTTCCCCACTTGACCCTATCCCCTCCCGCCTCCTCCGCTACCTCTCTCCTTCTGCTTGTTCCCATCTTTCCCACCTTCTCAATCTATCCCTCTCATCAGGCACTGTCCCCTCAGCCTTCAAGCATGCACTCATCTCTCCTATTCTAAAAAAAACCTACACTTGATCCAAACACTCTCTCCAACTACCGACCCATCTCTCTCCTCCCTTTTGCCTCCAAACTCCTTGAGCGTATTGTCTACAACCGCCTTACTTCCTTTCTTTCCTCACACTCACTGCTTGACCCATTCCAGTCTGGCTTCCGTCCTCTCCACTCCACTGAAACTGCCCTTACAAAAGTATGCAATGACCTCCATGCTGCTAAATCTAAGGGACACTACTCTATACTTATTCTACTTGATCTCTCTGCTGCTTTTGACACTGTGGACCATCCTCTCCTACTGCAAATTCTTCACTCCATTGGTCTACGTGACACTGCCCTCTCTTAGCTGTCCTCCTACCTTTCTGACCGTTCTTTCTCTGTCTCCTCTCATGACTCCACCTCCCCCTCACTTCCACTAACTGTAGGGGTACCCCAAGGTTCTGTCCTTGGTCCTCTTCTCTTCTCTCTCTATACGTCCTCACTAGGTAAGCTCATTAGTTCTTTTGGTTTCCAATATCATCTCTACGCTGATGACACCCAAAGCTATCTTTCCTCTCCAGACCTCTCCCCTGCTCTCCTCACTCGTATCTCCAACTGTCTCTCTGCTACCTCTTCCTGGATGTCCCAGCGCTTTCTTAAACTTAACATGTCTAAGACCGAGCTGATCATCTTCCCTCCCTCCCGCATAACCACACCTCCTACAATATCATTATCTATTGATGGCACTACTATCTCCTCTAGCCCCCAAGTGCGCTGTCTTGGAGTAATCCTTGACTCCTCCCTCTCCTTCAAACCACACATTCAGCACCTCTCACAAACCTGCCATTTTCATATAAAAAATATTTCCAGGATCAGACCCTTTCTGACCCAGGATGCTACTAAGACTCTTATCCACTCACTGGTCATCTCCAGACTGGACTACTGTAATCTGCTCCTGACTGGCATTCCTGACAAATACCTCTCTCCACTCCAATCTATCCTCAATGCTGCTGCCCGGCTCATCTTCCTCACCAAACGCACTACGTCCACCTCTCCTCTCTTACTAGACCTTCACTGGCTCCCCTTCCCTTTCAGAATCCATTTCAAGCTTCTCACACTCGCTTACAAAGCCCTCACCCACTCCTCTCCCATCTACATCTCTGACCTTATCTCCCTTTACACTCCCACCCGTCCTCTTCGCTCTGCTAATGCACGCCGACTCTCCTGCCTACGGATTACTTCCTCCCACTCCTACCTCCAAGATTTTTCACGTGCTGCACCACTTTTTTCAATTCCCTACCTCTCCCCCTCAGACTCTCCACCTCTCTACAAAACTTCAAACAGGGCTCTCAATACCCACTTCTTCACCAAACCCAGCCAAATCTCATCCTAACCTTCTGTTCTACGCTCTCTATGTACCCCAACTGTGTCACCCCTGTCTGTCTACCTCTCCCCTTTAGAATGTAAGCTCTCACGAGCAGGGCCCTCTTCCCTCATGTGCTTATCCTTTCTTACTTTAATAATCTTCAACTGCACCAATTCCATCAGTCTTCTGCCACCTGATACTTATTCCAGTGTCATCTGCTGATGTAACTATGTTTATTTACCCTGTACTTGTCCTATACTGTCATCAACTGTAAGTTGCTGATTTCCTGTTTGATTATTTGTTTATGTACTCTGTAATTGGGCGCTGCGGAACCCTTGTGGCGCCATATAAATAAAGGATAATAATAATAATAATAATAAATAATAATATGTGTGTCGATATATCCGCTATAATATGTGGGTAATCAATCCCCTATAATATGTGGACAATGTGGGTAATGAATCCCCTATAATATGTGGACAGATGTATCCCCTATAATATGTGGGCCGATGTATCCCTTATAATATGTGGGTAATGAATCCCCTATAATATGTGGACTAATGTATCCCCTATAATATGTGGGCCGATGTATCCGATATAATATGTGGGCCGATGTATCCCCAATAATATGTGGGCTGATGTATCTCCTATAATATGTGGGCTGATGTATCCCCTATAATATGTGGGCCGATGTAACATAGAAACATAGAATTTGATGGCAGATAAGAACCACTTGGCCCATCTAGTCTGCCCCTTTTTTTTATCCTTTAGGTAATCTCAACCCTTTTTGAACCTTAATTCTTTGTATTATATATTCATATGCCTATCTCAAGCATGTTTAAATTTCTCTACAGTCTTAGCCTCTACCACCTCTGATGGGAGGCTATTCCACTTATCCACTACCCTTTCTGTGAAGTAATTTTTCCTTAAATTTCCCCTGAACCTGCCTCCCTCCAGTTTCAGTGTATGTCCTTGTGTTCTAAAACTTCTCTTCCTTTGAAGAATGTTTCCCTCCTGAACTTTGTTAAAACCTTTGGTATATTTGAAAGTTTCTATCATGTCTCCCCTTTCCCTTCTCTCCTCCATACTATACATGTTAAGATCTTTTAGCCTTTCTGGGTAAGTTTTGTGATGTAGGCCATGCACCATTTTAGTTGCCCTTCTTTGTACACTATCCTTCTGGAGATATGGTCTCCAGAACTGGACACAGTATTCAAGATGAGGCCACACCAATGACCTATACAGTGGCATTATTACTTCACTTTTCCTGCTACTGATTCCTCTCCCTATGCAACCAAGCATCTGACTTGCCTATCTCATTGCTTTGTTACATTGCTTTCCTGCCTTTAAGTCACTTGAAATAGTGACTCCTAAATCCCTTTCCTACTCAGTAGTTTCCATTATAGTACCCTTGATACTATATTTAGCCTTTGGGTTTTTGAGACCCAAGTGCATGATTTTGCATTTATTAGCATTAAACTGTAGTTGCCATGTTCTTGACCATTTTTCAAGCTTAGCTAGGTCATCAATCATTTGTTTTACCCCTCCTGGTGTGTCTACCCTGTTGCATATCTTTGTATCATCTGCAAAAAGGGATACTTTCCCTTCAATACCATTTGCAATGTCACCAACAAAGATATTAAAGAGAACTGGTCTGAGTACAGATCCCTGGAGTACTCCACTGGTAACATTTCCCTCCATAGATTGCACTCCATTTACTACAACTGTCTGTTTCCTATCCTGCAACCAGGTTCTTATCCATTTAACTATTTTATAATCCACCCCCACACTTTCAAGTTTATTTAGCAGTCTGCGATGTGGAACAGTGTCAAATGCCTTACTAAAGTCTAGATAAGCTACATCTACAGCTCCCCCTTGATCTATTATTTTCATCACAGAGTCAAAAAAGTCAATAAGATTTATTTGGCATGATCTCCCACCAGTAAATCCATGCTGTTTTGGATCCTGTAAGTTGTTTGATTTAAGATATTCCACAACTCTTTCTTTTAGTAGTTTTTCCATTACGTTCCCTACTACTGATGTAAGGCTTACTGGTCTGTAGTTACTTGCTTCTTCCTTGCTTCCACTTTTGTACAGTGGAACTACATTTCGTCTTTTCCAGTACTCTGGAATGGCACCTGTATTTAGTGACTGGTTAAATAATTCTGTTAATGGTGCTAACAGCACATCTTTTAGCTCTTTGAGTATCCTTGGGTGTATCCCATCTGGCCCCATTGATTTATCCACTTTTAGTTTTGAAAGTTCAGTTAGGACCTTCTCCTCTGTAAATGTACTTTCATCTACCATATTTTTATCAATGTCTTTGCAACTTAAATGTGGTCCCTTCCCTTCTCCTTCTGTAGTAAATAGTGAGCAAAAATAATTATTTAGGTGATCTGCTATTGCCTTGTCTCCCTCCACCAAATTCTCACTCTCTGTCTTAAGTCTTATTATTCCTCCATTTGATTGTCTCCTTTCATTTATATACTTAAAAAAAAGTTTTGCCCCTTTTATCTACTGACTGAACCATTTTCTCCTCAGCTTCTGCCTTTGCACGTATGATCACTTTCTTAGCAGCCTTCCGTCTGTCAAGATACACCTCTTTGTCATTATTATTTTGAGTCTCTTTGTATTTCCTAAAAGCCAGCTTTTTTGCTTTCACACTAGTTGATACTACTTTTGTGAACCACACTGGCTTCCTTTTCCTGGTGCTGTTCCTAACCCTTTTGATACAAAGGTCTGTTGCCCTTAGTATTGCACTTTTCAGTTTTTCCCACCTCTCCTGCACCCCTTCCAAGTTCCCCCAGTCCGCCAATGAATCACTTAAACATCTCCCCATTTTTGCAAAGTCAGCATTTCTAAAATCCAACACCTTTGTTTTTGTGTAACAGGAGTTGGATCCTGTCTTTATATTAAACCATACTGCTTGATGATCACTGGATTCCAGGTGCTCACCCACATATATGTCTGATATCCTGTCACCATTTGTAAGAATTAAATCTAATATTGAGTCTTTGCGAGTGGGCTCCCTCACCAATTGCTTGTATCCCCTATACTATGTGGGCTGATGTATTCCCTATAATATGTGGGCCGATGTTTCCCCTATACTGTGTGGTCCAATGTAGCCCCTATAATATGTGGGCCGATGTATACTCTAGAATATGTGGGCCGATGTATCCCCTATAATATGTGGGCCGATGTATCCACTATAACATGAGAGCTGATGTATCCCCTATAATATGTGGTCCGATGTATACCCTATAATATGTGGGCTAATGTACCCCTATAATATGTGGGCTGATGTATCCCATGTAATATGTGGGCCGATGTATCCCCTATAATATGTAGGCCGATGTTTCGCCTATACTGTGTGGCCCAATGAAGCCCCTATAGTATGTGAGACAATGTATCCCCTATAATATGTGGGCCGATGTATCCCCTATAATATGTGGGCTGATGTATCCCCTATAATATGTGGGCCGATGTATCCCCTATAATATGTGGGTTGATGTATCCCCTATAATATGTGGGTAATGAATCCCCTATAATATGTGGACCAATGTATCCCCTATAATATGTGGGCCGATGTATCCCCTATAATATGTGGGCCGATGTATCCCCTATAATATGTGGGATGATGTATCCCCTATAATATGTGGGTCGATGTATCTCTTATAATATGTGGGTAAAGAATCCCCTATAATATGTGGGCCGATGTATCCGCTATAATATGTGGACCGATGTATCCCTTATAATATGTAGGCCGATGTATCCCCTATAATATGTGAGCTGATGTATCCCCTATAATATGTGGGCTGATGTATCCCCTATAATATGTGGGTCGATGTATCTCTTATAATATGTGGGTAAAGAATCCCCTATAATATGTGGGCCGATGTATCTGCTATAATATGTGGGCCGATGTATCCCCTATAATATGTGGGCCGATGTATCCCCTATAATATGTGGACTAATGTATCCCCTATAATATGTGGGTCGATGTATCCCCTATAATATGTGGGTAAAGAATCCCCTATAATATGTGGGCCGATGTATCCGCTATAATATGTGGACCGATGTATCCCTTATAATATGTAGGCCGATGTATCCCCTATAATATGTGAGCTGATGTATCCCCTATAATATGTGGGCTGATGTATCCCCTATAATATGTGGATCGATGTATCTCTTATAATATGTGGGTAAAGAATCCGCTATAATATGTGGGCCGATGTATCCGCTATAATATGTGGGCCGATGTATCCCCTATAATATGTGGGCCGATGTATCCCCTATAATATGTGGGTTGATGTATCCCCTATAATATGTGGGTAATGAATCCCCTATAATATGTGGACCAATGTATCCCCTATAATATGTGGGCCGATGTATCCCCTATAATATGTGGGCCGATGTATCCCCTATAATATGTGGGTCGATGTATCTCTTATAATATGTGGGTAAAGAATCCCCTATAATATGTGGGCCGATGTATCCGCTATAATATGTGGGATGATGTATCCCCTATAATATGTGGGTCGATGTATCTCTTATAATATGTGGGTAAAGAATCCCCTATAATATGTGGGCCGATGTATCCCCTATAATATGTGGGATGATGTATCCCCTATAATATGTGGGCCGATGTATCCCCTATAATATGTGGGATGATGTATCCCCTATAATATGTGGGCCGATGTATCCCCTGTAATATGTGGGCCGATGTATCCCCTATAATATGCGGGCCGATGTATCCCCTATAATATGTGGGATGATGTATCCCCTATAATATGTGGGTCGATGTATCTCTTATAATATGTGGGTAAAGAATCCTCTATAATATGTGGGCCGATGTATCCGCTATAATATGTGGACCGATGTATCCCTTATAATATGTAGGCCGATGTATCCCCTATAATATGTGAGCTGATGTATCCCCTATAATATGTGGGCCGATGTATCTGCTATAATATGTGGGCCGATGTATCCCCTATAATATGTGGACTGATGTATCCCCTATAATATGTGGACTGATGTATCCCCTATAATATGTGGGCCGATGTATCCCCTATAATATGTGGGTCGATGTATCTCTTATAATATGTGGGTAAAGAATCCCCTATAATATGTGGACAGATGTATCCCCTATAATATGTGGGCCGATGTATCCCCTATAATATGTGGGCTGATGTATCTCCTATAATATGTGGGCTGATGTATCCCTTATAATATGTGGGTAAAGAATCCCCTATAATATGTGGGCTGATGTATCCCCTATAATATGTGGGCCGATGTATCCCCTATAATATGTGGGTCAATGTATCTCTTATAATATGTGGGTAAAGAATCCCCTATAATATGTGGACAGATGTATCCCCTATAATATGTGGGCCGATGTATCCCCTATAATATGTGGGCTGATGTATCTCCTATAATATGTGGGCTGATGTATCTCTTATAATATGTGGGTAAAGAATCCCCTATAATATGTGGGCCGATGTATCCCCTATAATATGTGGGCCGATGTATCCCCTATAATATGTGGGATGATGTATCTCTTATAATATGTGGGTAAAGAATCCCCTATAATATGTGGGCCGATGTATCCCCTATAATATGTGGGCCGATGTATCCCCTATAATATGTGGGTCGATGTATCTCTTATAATATGTGGGTAAAGAATCCCCTATAATATGTGGGCTGATGTATCCCCTATAATATGTGGGTCGATGTATCTCTTATAATATGTGGGCCGATGTATCCCCTATAATATGTGGGCCGATGTATCCCCTATAATATGTGGCCCGATGTATCCCCTATAATATGTGGGCTGATGTATCTCTTATAATATGTGGGTAAAGAATCCCCTATAATATGTGGGCCGATGTATCCCCTATAATATGTGGGCCGATGTATCCCCTATAATATGTGGGCCGATGTATCCCCTATAATATGTGGGCCGATGTATCCCCTATAATATGTGGGCTGATGTATCTCTTATAATATGTGGGTAAAGAATCCCCTATAATATGTGGGCCGATGTATCCCCTATAATATGTGGGCCGATGTATCCCCTATAATATGTGGGCCGATGTATCCCCTATAATATGTGGGCCGATGTATCCCCTATAATATGTGGGATGATGTATCTCTTATAATATGTGGGTAAAGAATCCCCTATAATATGTGGGCTGATGTATCCCCTATAATATGTGGGCCAATGTATCCCCTATAATATGTGGGTCGATGTATCTCTTATAATATGTGGGAAAAGAATCCCCTATAATATGTGGACAGATGTATCCCCTATAATATGTGGGACGATGTATCCCCTATAATATGTGGGTCGATGTATCTCTTATAATATGTGGGTAAAGAATCCCCTATAATATGTGGGCTGATGTATCCCCTATAATACGTGGGTTGATGTATCTCTTATAATATGTGGGCCGATGTATCCCCTATAATATGTGGGCCGATGTATCCCCTATAATATGTGGCCCGATGTATCCCCTATAATATGTGGGCTGATGTATCTCTTATAATATGTGGGTAAAGAATCCCCTATAATATGTGGGCCGATGTATCCCCTATAATATGTGGGTCGATGTATCTCTTATAATATGTGGGTAAAGAATCCCCTATAATATGTGGGCTGATGTATCCCCTATAATATATGGGCCGATGTATCCCCTATAATATGTGGGTCGATGTATCTCTTATAATATGTGGGTAAAGAATCCCCTATAATATGTGGGCTGATGTATCCCCTATAATATGTGGGTCGATGTATCTCTTATAATATGTGGGCCGATGTATCCCCTATAATATGTGGGCCGATGTATCCCCTATAATATGTGGGCTGATGTATCTCTTATAATATGTGGGTAAAGAATCCCCTATAATATGTGGGCCGATGTATCCCCTATAATATGTGGGCCGATGTATCCCCTATAATATGTGGGTCGATGTATCTCTTATAATATGTGGGTAAAGAATCCCCTATAATATGTGGGCTGATGTATCCCCTATAATATGTGGGTCGATGTATCTCTTATAATATGTAGGCCGATGTATCCCCTATAATATGTGGGCTGATGTATCCCCTATAATATGTGGGTCGATGTATCCCCTATAATATGTGGGCTGATGTATCCCCTATAATATGTGGGTCGATGTATCTCTTATAATATGTGGGTAAAGAATCCCCTATAATATGTGGGCTGATGTATCCCCTATAATATGTGGGTCGATGTATCTCTTATAATATGTGGGCCGATGTATCCCCTATAATATGTGGGCCGATGTATCCCCTATAATATGTGGCCCGATGTATCCCCTATAATATGTGGGCCGATGTATCCCCTATAATATGTGGGCTGATGTATCCCCTATAATATGTGGGTCGATGTATCCCCTATAATATGTGGGCTGATGTATCCCCTATAATATGTGGGTCGATGTATCTCTTATAATATGTGGGTAAAGAATCCCCTATAATATGTGGGTCGATGTATCTCTTATAATATGTGGGCCGATGTATCCCCTATAATATGTGGGCCGATGTATCCCCTATAATATGTGGCCCGATGTATCCCCTATAATATGTGGGCTGATGTATCTCTTATAATATGTGGGTAAAGAATCCCCCATAATATGTGGGCCGATGTATCCCCTATAATATGTGGGCCGATGTATCCCCTATAATATGTGGGTCGATGTATCTCTTATAATATGTGGGTAAAGAATCCCCTATAATATGTGGGCTGATGTATCCCCTATAATATGTGGGCCTATGTATCCCCTATAATATGTGGGTCGATGTATCTCTTATAATATGTGGGTAAAGAATCCCCTATAATATGTGGGCTGATGTATCCCCTATAATATGTGGGTCGATGTATCTCTTATAATATGTGGGCCGATGTATCCCCTATAATATGTGGGCCGATGTATCCCCTATAATATGTGGCCCGATGTATCCCCTATAATATGTGGGCTGATGTATCTCTTATAATATGTGGGTAAAGAATCCCCTATAATATGTGGGCCGATGTATCCCCTATAATATGTGGGCCGATGTATCCCCTATAATATGTGGGTCGATGTATCTCTTATAATATGTGGGTAAAGAATCCCCTATAATATGTGGGCTGATGTATCCCCTATAATATGTGGGTCGATGTATCTCTTATAATATGTGGGCCGATGTATCCCCTATAATATGTGGGCTGATGTATCCCCTATAATATGTGGGTCGATGTATCCCCTATAATATGTGGGCTGATGTATCCCCTATAATATGTGGGTCGATGTATCTCTTATAATATGTGGGTAAAGAATCCCCTATAATATGTGGGCTGATGTATCCCCTATAATATGTGGGTCGATGTATCTCTTATAATATGTGGGCCGATGTATCCCCTATAATATGTGGGCCGATGTATCCCCTATAATATGTGGCCCGATGTATCCCCTATAATATGTGGGCTGATGTATCTCTTATAATATGTGGGTAAAGAATCCCCTATAATATGTGGGCCGATGTATCCGCTATAATATGTGGGATGATGTATCCCCTATAATATGTGGGTCGATGTATCTCTTATAATATGTGGGTAAAGAATCCCCTATAATATGTGGGCCGATGTATCCCCTATAATATGTGGGATGATGTATCCCCTATAATATGTGGGCCGATGTATCCCCTATAATATGTGGGATGATGTATCCCCTATAATATGTGGGCCGATGTATCCCCTGTAATATGTGGGCCGATGTATCCCCTATAATATGCGGGCCGATGTATCCCCTATAATATGTGGGATGATGTATCCCCTATAATATGTGGGTCGATGTATCTCTTATAATATGTGGGTAAAGAATCCCCTATAATATGTGGGCCGATGTATCCGCTATAATATGTGGACCGATGTATCCCTTATAATATGTAGGCCGATGTATCCCCTATAATATGTGAGCTGATGTATCCCCTATAATATGTGGGCCGATGTATCTGCTATAATATGTGGGCCGATGTATCCCCTATAATATGTGGACTGATGTATCCCCTATAATATGTGGACTGATGTATCCCCTATAATATGTGGGCCGATGTATCCCCTATAATATGTGGGTCGATGTATCTCTTATAATATGTGGGTAAAGAATCCCCTATAATATGTGGACAGATGTATCCCCTATAATATGTGGGCCGATGTATCCCCTATAATATGTGGGCTGATGTATCTCCTATAATATGTGGGCTGATGTATCCCTTATAATATGTGGGTAAAGAATCCCCTATAATATGTGGGCTGATGTATCCCCTATAATATGTGGGCCGATGTATCCCCTATAATATGTGGGTCAATGTATCTCTTATAATATGTGGGTAAAGAATCCCCTATAATATGTGGACAGATGTATCCCCTATAATATGTGGGCCGATGTATCCCCTATAATATGTGGGCTGATGTATCTCCTATAATATGTGGGCTGATGTATCTCTTATAATATGTGGGTAAAGAATCCCCTATAATATGTGGGCCGATGTATCCCCTATAATATGTGGGCCGATGTATCCCCTATAATATGTGGGATGATGTATCTCTTATAATATGTGGGTAAAGAATCCCCTATAATATGTGGGCCGATGTATCCCCTATAATATGTGGGCCGATGTATCCCCTATAATATGTGGGTCGATGTATCTCTTATAATATGTGGGTAAAGAATCCCCTATAATATGTGGGCTGATGTATCCCCTATAATATGTGGGCCGATATATCCCCTATAATATGTGGGTCGATGTATCTCTTATAATATGTGGGAAAAGAATCCCCTATAATATGTGGACAGATGTATCCCCTATAATATGTGGGCCGATGTATCCCCTATAATATGTGGGTCGATGTATCTCTTATAATATGTGGGTAAAGAATCCCCTATAATATGTGGGCTGATGTATCCCCTATAATATGTGGGTCGATGTATCTCTTATAATATGTGGGCCGATGTATCCCCTATAATATGTGGGCCGATGTATCCCCTATAATATGTGGCCCGATGTATCCCCTATAATATGTGGACTGATGTATCTCTTATAATATGTGGGTAAAGAATCCCCTATAATATGTGGGCCGATGTATCCCCTATAATATGTGGGCCGATGTATCCCTATAATATGTGGGTCGATGTATCTCTTATAATATGTGGGTAAAGAATCCCCTATAATATGTGGGCTGATGTATCCCCTATAATATGTGGGCCGATGTATCCCCTATAATATGTGGGTCGATGTATCTCTTATAATATGTGGGTAAAGAATCCCCTATAATATGTGGGCTGATGTATCCCCTATAATATGTGGGTCGATGTATCTCTTATAATATGTGGGCCGATGTATCCCCTATAATATGTGGGCCGATGTATCCCCTATAATATGTGGCCCGATGTATCCCCTATAATATGTGGGCTGATGTATCTCTTATAATATGTGGGTAAAGAATCCCCTATAATATGTGGGCCGATGTATCCCCTATAATATGTGGGTCGATGTATCTCTTATAATATGTGGGTAAAGAATCCCCTATAATATGTGGACAGATGTATCCCCTATAATATGTGGGCCGATGTATCCCCTATAATATGTGGGCTGATGAATCTCCTATAATATGTGGGCTGATGTATCCCTTATAATATGTGGGTAAAGAATCCCCTATAATATGTGGGCTGATGTATCCCCTATAATATGTGGGCCGATGTATCCCCTATAATATGTGGGTCAATGTATCTCTTATAATATGTGGGTAAAGAATCCCCTATAATATGTGGACAGATGTATCCCCTATAATATGTGGGCCGATGTATCCCCTATAATATGTGGGCTGATGTATCTCCTATAATATGTGGGCTGATGTATCTCTTATAATATGTGGGTAAAGAATCCCCTATAATATGTGGGCCGATGTATCCCCTATAATATGTGGGCCGATGTATCCCCTATAATATGTGGGATGATGTATCTCTTATAATATGTGGGTAAAGAATCCCCTATAATATGTGGGCCGATGTATCCCCTATAATATGTGGGCCGATGTATCCCCTATAATATGTGGGTCGATGTATCTCTTATAATATGTGGGTAAAGAATCCCCTATAATATGTGGGCTGATGTATCCCCTATAATATGTGGGCCGATGTATCCCCTATAATATGTGGGTCGATGTATCTCTTATAATATGTGGGAAAAGAATCCCCTATAATATGTGGACAGATGTATCCCCTATAATATGTGGGCCGATGTATCCCCTATAATATGTGGGTCGATGTATCTCTTATAATATGTGGGTAAAGAATCCCCTATAATATGTGGGCTGATGTATCCCCTATAATATGTGGGTCGATGTATCTCTTATAATATGTGGGCCGATGTATCCCCTATAATATGTGGGCCGATGTATCCCCTATAATATGTGGCCCGATGTATCCCCTATAATATGTGGACTGATGTATCTCTTATAATATGTGGGTAAAGAATCCCCTATAATATGTGGGCCGATGTATCCCCTATAATATGTGGGCCGATGTATCCCTATAATATGTGGGTCGATGTATCTCTTATAATATGTGGGTAAAGAATCCCCTATAATATGTGGGCTGATGTATCCCCTATAATATGTGGGCCGATGTATCCCCTATAATATGTGGGTCGATGTATCTCTTATAATATGTGGGTAAAGAATCCCCTATAATATGTGGGCTGATGTATCCCCTATAATATGTGGGTCGATGTATCTCTTATAATATGTGGGCCGATGTATCCCCTATAATATGTGGGCCGATGTATCCCCTATAATATGTGGCCCGATGTATCCCCTATAATATGTGGGCTGATGTATCTCTTATAATATGTGGGTAAAGAATCCCCTATAATATGTGGGCCGATGTATCCCCTATAATATGTGGGCCGATGTATCCCCTATAATATGTGGGTCGATGTATCTCTTATAATATGTGGGTAAAGAATCCCCTATAATATGTGGGCTGATGTATCCCCTATAATATGTGGGCCGATGTATCCCCTATAATATGTGGGTCAATGTATCTCTTATAATATGTGGGTAAAGAATCCCCTATAATATGTGGACAGATGTATCCCCTATAATATGTGGGCCGATGTATCCCCTATAATATGTGGGCTGATGTATCTCCTATAATATGTGGGCTGATGTATCTCTTATAATATGTGGGTAAAGAATCCCCTATAATATGTGGGCCGATGTATCCCCTATAATATGTGGGCCGATGTATCCCCTATAATATGTGGGATGATGTATCTCTTATAATATGTGGGTAAAGAATCCCCTATAATATGTGGGCCGATGTATCCCCTATAATATGTGGGCCGATGTATCCCCTATAATATGTGGGTCGATGTATCTCTTATAATATGTGGGTAAAGAATCCCCTATAATATGTGGGCTGATGTATCCCCTATAATATGTGGGTCGATGTATCTCTTATAATATGTGGGCCGATGTATCCCCTATAATATGTGGGCCGATGTATCCCCTATAATATGTGGCCCGATGTATCCCCTATAATATGTGGGCTGATGTATCTCTTATAATATGTGGGTAAAGAATCCCCTATAATATGTGGGCCGATGTATCCCCTATAATATGTGGGCCGATGTATCCCCTATAATATGTGGGCCGATGTATCCCCTATAATATGTGGGCCGATGTATCCCCTATAATATGTGGGCTGATGTATCTCTTATAATATGTGGGTAAAGAATCCCCTATAATATGTGGGCCGATGTATCCCCTATAATATGTGGGCCGATGTATCCCCTATAATATGTGGGCCGATGTATCCCCTATAATATGTGGGCCGATGTATCCCCTATAATATGTGGGATGATGTATCTCTTATAATATGTGGGTAAAGAATCCCCTATAATATGTGGGCTGATGTATCCCCTATAATATGTGGGCCAATGTATCCCCTATAATATGTGGGTCGATGTATCTCTTATAATATGTGGGAAAAGAATCCCCTATAATATGTGGACAGATGTATCCCCTATAATATGTGGGCCGATGTATCCCCTATAATATGTGGGTCGATGTATCTCTTATAATATGTGGGTAAAGAATCCCCTATAATATGTGGGCTGATGTATCCCCTATAATACGTGGGTTGATGTATCTCTTATAATATGTGGGCCGATGTATCCCCTATAATATGTGGGCCGATGTATCCCCTATAATATGTGGCCCGATGTATCCCCTATAATATGTGGGCTGATGTATCTCTTATAATATGTGGGTAAAGAATCCCCTATAATATGTGGGCCGATGTATCCCCTATAATATGTGGGCCGATGTATCCCCTATAATATGTGGGTCGATGTATCTCTTATAATATGTGGGTAAAGAATCCCCTATAATATGTGGGCTGATGTATCCCCTATAATATGTGGGCCGATGTATCCCCTATAATATGTGGGTCGATGTATCTCTTATAATATGTGGGTAAAGAATCCCCTATAATATGTGGGCTGATGTATCCCCTATAATATGTGGGTCGATGTATCTCTTATAATATGTGGGCCGATGTATCCCCTATAATATGTGGGCCGATGTATCCCCTATAATATGTGGCCCGATGTATCCCCTATAATATGTGAGCTGATGTATCTCTTATAATATGTGGGTAAAGAATCCCCTATAATATGTGGGCCGATGTATCCCCTATAATATGTGGGCCGATGTATCCCCTATAATATGTGGGTCGATGTATCTCTTATAATATGTGGGTAAAGAATCCCCTATAATATGTGGGCTGATGTATCCCCTATAATATGTGGGTCGATGTATCTCTTATAATATGTAGGCCGATGTATCCCCTATAATATGTGGGCTGATGTATCCCCTATAATATGTGGGTCGATGTATCCCCTATAATATGTGGGCTGATGTATCCCCTATAATATGTGGGTCGATGTATCTCTTATAATATGTGGGTAAAGAATCCCCTATAATATGTGGGCTGATGTATCCCCTATAATATGTGGGTCGATGTATCTCTTATAATATGTGGGCCGATGTATCCCCTATAATATGTGGGCCGATGTATCCCCTATAATATGTGGCCCGATGTATCCCCTATAATATGTGGGCCGATGTATCCCCTATAATATGTGGGCTGATGTATCCCCTATAATATGTGGGTCGATGTATCCCCTATAATATGTGGGCTGATGTATCCCCTATAATATGTGGGTCGATGTATCTCTTATAATATGTGGGTAAAGAATCCCCTATAATATGTGGGTCGATGTATCTCTTATAATATGTGGGCCGATGTATCCCCTATAATATGTGGGCTGATGTATCCCCTATAATATGTGGCCCGATGTATCCCCTATAATATGTGGGCTGATGTATCTCTTATAATATGTGGGTAAAGAATCCCCCATAATATGTGGGCCGATGTATCCCCTATAATATGTGGGCCGATGTATCCCCTATAATATGTGGGTCGATGTATCTCTTATAATATGTGGGTAAAGAATCCCCTATAATATGTGGGCTGATGTATCCCCTATAATATGTGGGCCTATGTATCCCCTATAATATGTGGGTCGATGTATCTCTTATAATATGTGGGTAAAGAATCCCCTATAATATGTGGGCTGATGTATCCCCTATAATATGTGGGTCGATGTATCTCTTATAATATGTGGGCCGATGTATCCCCTATAATATGTGGGCCGATGTATCCCCTATAATATGTGGCCCGATGTATCCCCTATAATATGTGGGCTGATGTATCTCTTATAATATGTGGGTAAAGAATCCCCTATAATATGTGGGCCGATGTATCCCCTATAATATGTGGGCCGATGTATCCCCTATAATATGTGGGTCGATGTATCTCTTATAATATGTGGGTAAAGAATCCCCTATAATATGTGGGCTGATGTATCCCCTATAATATGTGGGTCGATGTATCTCTTATAATATGTGGGCCGATGTATCCCCTATAATATGTGGGCTGATGTATCCCCTATAATATGTGGGTCGATGTATCCCCTATAATATGTGGGCTGATGTATCCCCTATAATATGTGGGTCGATGTATCTCTTATAATATGTGGGTAAAGAATCCCCTATAATATGTGGGCTGATGTATCCCCTATAATATGTGGGTCGATGTATCTCTTATAATATGTGGGCCGATGTATCCCCTATAATATGTGGGCCGATGTATCCCCTATAATATGTGGCCCGATGTATCCCCTATAATATGTGGGCTGATGTATCTCTTATAATATGTGGGTAAAGAATCCCCTATAATATGTGGGCCGATGTATCTCTTATAATATGTGGGTAAAGAATCCCCTATAATATGTGGGCCGATGTATCCGCTATAATATGTGGGATGATGTATCCCCTATAATATGTGGGTCGATGTATCTCTTATAATATGTGGGTAAAGAATCCCCTATAATATGTGGGCCGATGTATCCCCTATAATATGTGGGATGATGTATCCCCTATAATATGTGGGCCGATGTATCCCCTATAATATGTGGGATGATGTATCCCCTATAATATGTGGGCCGATGTATCCCCTGTAATATGTGGGCCGATGTATCCCCTATAATATGCGGGCCGATGTATCCCCTATAATATGTGGGATGATGTATCCCCTATAATATGTGGGTCGATGTATCTCTTATAATATGTGGGTAAAGAATCCCCTATAATATGTGGGCCGATGTATCCGCTATAATATGTGGACCGATGTATCCCTTATAATATGTAGGCCGATGTATCCCCTATAATATGTGAGCTGATGTATCCCCTATAATATGTGGGCCGATGTATCTGCTATAATATGTGGGCCGATGTATCCCCTATAATATGTGGACTGATGTATCCCCTATAATATGTGGACTGATGTATCCCCTATAATATGTGGGCCGATGTATCCCCTATAATATGTGGGTCGATGTATCTCTTATAATATGTGGGTAAAGAATCCCCTATAATATGTGGACAGATGTATCCCCTATAATATGTGGGCCGATGTATCCCCTATAATATGTGGGCTGATGTATCTCCTATAATATGTGGGCTGATGTATCCCTTATAATATGTGGGTAAAGAATCCCCTATAATATGTGGGCTGATGTATCCCCTATAATATGTGGGCCGATGTATCCCCTATAATATGTGGGTCAATGTATCTCTTATAATATGTGGGTAAAGAATCCCCTATAATATGTGGACAGATGTATCCCCTATAATATGTGGGCCGATGTATCCCCTATAATATGTGGGCTGATGTATCTCCTATAATATGTGGGCTGATGTATCTCTTATAATATGTGGGTAAAGAATCCCCTATAATATGTGGGCCGATGTATCCCCTATAATATGTGGGCCGATGTATCCCCTATAATATGTGGGATGATGTATCTCTTATAATATGTGGGTAAAGAATCCCCTATAATATGTGGGCCGATGTTTCCCCCTAAATATGTGGGCCGATGTATCCCCTATAATATGTGGGTCGATGTATCTCTTATAATATGTGGGTAAAGAATCCCCTATAATATGTGGGCTGATGTATCCCCTATAATATGTGGGCCGATGTATCCCCTATAATATGTGGGTCGATGTATCTCTTATAATATGTGGGAAAAGAATCCCCTATAATATGTGGACAGATGTATCCCCTATAATATGTGGGCCGATGTATCCCCTATAATATGTGGGTCGATGTATCTCTTATAATATGTGGGTAAAGAATCCCCTATAATATGTGGGCTGATGTATCCCCTATAATATGTGGGTCGATGTATCTCTTATAATATGTGGGCCGATGTATCCCCTATAATATGTGGGCCGATGTATCCCCTATAATATGTGGCCCGATGTATCCCCTATAATATGTGGACTGATGTATCTCTTATAATATGTGGGTAAAGAATCCCCTATAATATGTGGGCCGATGTATCCCCTATAATATGTGGGCCGATGTATCCCTATAATATGTGGGTCGATGTATCTCTTATAATATGTGGGTAAAGAATCCCCTATAATATGTGGGCTGATGTATCCCCTATAATATGTGGGCCGATGTATCCCCTATAATATGTGGGTCGATGTATCTCTTATAATATGTGGGTAAAGAATCCCCTATAATATGTGGGCTGATGTATCCCCTATAATATGTGGGTCGATGTATCTCTTATAATATGTGGGCCGATGTATCCCCTATAATATGTGGGCCGATGTATCCCCTATAATATGTGGCCCGATGTATCCCCTATAATATGTGGGCTGATGTATCTCTTATAATATGTGGGTAAAGAATCCCCTATAATATGTGGGCCGATGTATCCCCTATAATATGTGGGTCGATGTATCTCTTATAATATGTGGGTAAAGAATCCCCTATAATATGTGGACAGATGTATCCCCTATAATATGTGGGCCGATGTATCCCCTATAATATGTGGGCTGATGTATCTCCTATAATATGTGGGCTGATGTATCCCTTATAATATGTGGGTAAAGAATCCCCTATAATATGTGGGCTGATGTATCCCCTATAATATGTGGGCCGATGTATCCCCTATAATATGTGGGTCAATGTATCTCTTATAATATGTGGGTAAAGAATCCCCTATAATATGTGGACAGATGTATCCCCTATAATATGTGGGCCGATGTATCCCCTATAATATGTGGGCTGATGTATCTCCTATAATATGTGGGCTGATGTATCTCTTATAATATGTGGGTAAAGAATCCCCTATAATATGTGGGCCGATGTATCCCCTATAATATGTGGGCCGATGTATCCCCTATAATATGTGGGATGATGTATCTCTTATAATATGTGGGTAAAGAATCCCCTATAATATGTGGGCCGATGTATCCCCTATAATATGTGGGCCGATGTATCCCCTATAATATGTGGGTCGATGTATCTCTTATAATATGTGGGTAAAGAATCCCCTATAATATGTGGGCTGATGTATCCCCTATAATATGTGGGCCGATGTATCCCCTATAATATGTGGGTCGATGTATCTCTTATAATATGTGGGAAAAGAATCCCCTATAATATGTGGACAGATGTATCCCCTATAATATGTGGGCCGATGTATCCCCTATA
Organism: Pseudophryne corroboree; assembly: GCF_028390025.1. NCBI lineage: Eukaryota > Metazoa > Chordata > Amphibia > Anura > Myobatrachidae > Pseudophryne > Pseudophryne corroboree. Next base: position 38,679,272 of record NC_086452.1, on the reverse strand, counting down.
ATATGTGGGTCGATGTATCTCTTATAATATGTGGGTAAAGAATCCCCTATAATATGTGGGCTGATGTATCTCCTATAATATGTGGGTCGATGTATCTCTTATAATATGTGGGCCGATGTATCCCCTATAATATGTGGGCCGATGTATCCCCTATAATATGTGGCCCGATGTATCCCCTATAATATGTGGACTGATGTATCTCTTATAATATGTGGGTAAAGAATCCCCTATAATATGTGGGCCGATGTATCCCCTATAATATGTGGGCCGATGTATCCCTATAATATGTGGGTCGATGTATCTCTTATAATATGTGGGTAAAGAATCCCCTATAATATGTGGGCTGATGTATCCCCTATAATATGTGGGCCGATGTATCCCCTATAATATGTGGGTCGATGTATCTCTTATAATATGTGGGTAAAGAATCCCCTATAATATGTGGGCTGATGTATCCCCTATAATATGTGGGTCGATGTATCTCTTATAATATGTGGGCCGATGTATCCCCTATAATATGTGGGCCGATGTATCCCCTATAATATGTGGCCCGATGTATCCCCTATAATATGTGGGCTGATGTATCTCTTATAATATGTGGGTAAAGAATCCCCTATAATATGTGGGCCGATGTATCCCCTATAATATGTGGGCCGATGTATCCCCTATAATATGTGGGTCGATGTATCTCTTATAATATGTGGGTAAAGAATCCCCTATAATATGTGGGCTGATGTATCCCCTATAATATGTGGGTCGATGTATCTCTTATAATATGTGGGCCGATGTATCCCCTTTAATATGTGGGCTGATGTATCCCCTATAATATGTGGGTCGATGTATCCCCTATAATATGTGGGCTGATGTATCCCCTATAATATGTGGGTCGATGTATCTCTTATAATATGTGGGTAAAGAATCCCCTATAATATGTGGGCTGATGTATCCCCTATAATATGTGGGTCGATGTATCTCTTATAATATGTGGGCCGATGTATCCCCTATAATATGTGGGCCGATGTATCCCCTATAATATGTGGCCCGATGTATCCCCAATAATATGTGGGCCGATGTATCCCCTATAATATGTGGGCTGATGTATCCCCTATAATATGTGGGTCGATGTATCCCCTATAATATGTGGGCTGATGTATCCCCTATAATATGTGGGTCGATGTATCTCTTATAATATGTGGGTAAAGAATCCCCTATAATATGTGGGTCGATGTATCTCTTATAATATGTGGGCCGATGTATCCCCTATAATATGTGGGCCGATGTATCCCCTATAATATGTGGCCCGATGTATCCCCTATAATATGTGGGCTGATGTATCTCTTATAATATGTGGGCCGATGTATCCCCTATAATATGTGGGTCGATGTATCTCTTATAATATGTGGGTCGATGTATCTCTTATAATATGTGGGTAAAGAATCCCCTATAATATGTGGACAGATGTATCCCCTATAATATGTGGGCCGATGTATCCCCTATAATATGTGGGCTGATGTATCTCCTATAATATGTGGGCTGATGTATCCCTTATAATATGTGGGTAAAGAATCCCCTATAATATGTGGGCTGATGTATCCCCTATAATATGTGGGCCGATGTATCCCCTATAATATGTGGGTCAATGTATCTGTTATAATATGTGGGTAAAGAATCCCCTATAATATGTGGACAGATGTATCCCCTATAATATGTGGGCCGATGTATCCCCTATAATATGTGGGCTGATGTATCTCCTATAATATGTGGGCTGATGTATCTCTTATAATATGTGGGTAAAGAATCCCCTATAATATGTGGGCCGATGTATCCCCTATAATATGTGGGCCGATGTATCCCCTATAATATGTGGGATGATGTATCTCTTATAATATGTGGGTAAAGAATCCCCTATAATATGTGGGCCGATGTATCCCCTATAATATGTGGGCCGATGTATCCCCTATAATATGTGGGTCGATGTATCTCTTATAATATGTGGGTAAAGAATCCCCTATAATATGTGGGCTGATGTATCCCCTATAATATGTGGGCCGATGTATCCCCTATAATATGTGGGTCGATGTATCTCTTATAATATGTGGGAAAAGAATCCCCTATAATATGTGGACAGATGTATCCCCTATAATATGTGGGCCGATGTATCCCCTATAATATGTGGGTCGATGTATCTCTTATAATATGTGGGTAAAGAATCCCCTATAATATGTGGGCTGATGTATCCCCTATAATATGTGGGTCGATGTATCTCTTATAATATGTGGGCCGATGTATCCCCTATAATATGTGTGCCGATGTATCCCCTATAATATGTGGCCCGATGTATCCCCTATAATATGTGGACTGATGTATCTCTTATAATATGTGGGTAAAGAATCCCCTATAATATGTGGGCCGATGTATCCCCTATAATATGTGGGCCGATGTATCCCTATAATATGTGGGTCGATGTATCTCTTATAATATGTGGGTAAAGAATCCCCTATAATATGTGGGCTGATGTATCCCCTATAATATGTGGGCCGATGTATCCCCTATAATATGTGGGTCGATGTATCTCTTATAATATGTGGGTAAAGAATCCCCTATAATATGTGGGCTGATGTATCCCCTATAATATGTGGGTCGATGTATCTCTTATAATATGTGGGCCGATGTATCCCCTATAATATGTGGGCCGATGTATCCCCTATAATATGTGGCCCGATGTATCCCCTATAATATGTGGGCTGATGTATCTCTTATAATATGTGGGCCGATGTATCCCCTATAATATGTGGGCCGATGTATCCCCTATAATATGTGGGTCGATGTATCTCTTATAATATGTGGGTAAAGAATCCCCTATAATATGTGGGCTGATGTATCCCCTATAATATGTGGGTCGATGTATCTCTTATAATATGTGGGCCGATGTATCCCCTTTAATATGTGGGCTGATGTATCCCCTATAATATGTGGGTCGATGTATCCCCTATAATATGTGGGCTGATGTATCCCCTATAATATGTGGGTCGATGTATCTCTTATAATATGTGGGTAAAGAATCCCCTATAATATGTGGGCTGATGTATCCCCTATAATATGTGGGTCGATGTATCTCTTATAATATGTGGGCCGATGTATCCCCTATAATATGTGGGCCGATGTATCCCCTATAATATGTGGCCCGATGTATCCCCAATAATATGTGGGCCGATGTATCCCCTATAATATGTGGGCTGATGTATCCCCTATAATATGTGGGTCGATGTATCCCCTATAATATGTGGGCTGATGTATCCCCTATAATATGTGGGTCGATGTATCTCTTATAATATGTGGGTAAAGAATCCCCTATAATATGTGGGTCGATGTATCTCTTATAATATGTGGGCCGATGTATCCCCTATAATATGTGGGCCGATGTATCCCCTATAATATGTGGCCCGATGTATCCCCTATAATATGTGGGCTGATGTATCTCTTATAATATGTGGGTAAAGAATCCCCTATAATATGTGGGCCGACGTATCCCCTATAATATGTGGGCCGATGTATCCCCTATAATATGTGGGTCGAAGTATCTCTTATAATATGTGGGTAAAGAATCCCCTATAATATGTGGGCTGATGTATCCCCTATAATATGTGGGCCGATGTATCCCCTATAATATGTGGGTCGATGTATCACTTATAATATGTGGGTAAAGAATCCCCTATAATATGTGGGCTGATGTATCCCCTATAATATGTGGGTCGATGTATCTCTTATAATATGTGGGCCGATGTATCCCCTATAATATGTGGGCCGATGTATCCCCTATAATATGTGGCCCGATGTATCCCCTATAATATGTGGGCTGATGTATCTCTTATAATATGTGGGTAAAGAATCCCCTATAATATGTGGGCCGATGTATCCCCTATAATATGTGGGCCGATGTATCCCCTATAATATGTGGGTCGATGTATCTCTTATAATATGTGGGTAAAGAATCCCCTATAATATGTGGGCTGATGTATCCCCTATAATATGTGGGCCGATGTATCCCCTATAATATGTGGGTCGATGTATCTCTTATAATATGTGGGTAAAGAATCCCCTATAATATGTGGGCCGATGTTTCCCCCTAAATATGTGGGCCGATGTATCCCCTATAATATGTGGGTCGATGTATCTCTTATAATATGTGGGTAAAGAATCCCCTATAATATGTGGGCTGATGTATCCCCTATAATATGTGGGCCGATGTATCCCCTATAATATGTGGGATGATGTATCTCTTATAATATGTGGGTAAAGAATCCCCTATAATATGTGGGCCGATGTTTCCCCCTAAATATGTGGGCCGATGTATCCCCTATAATATGTGGGTCGATGTATCTCTTATAATATGTGGGTAAAGAATCCCCTATAATATGTGGGCTGATGTATCCCCTATAATATGTGGGCCGATGTATCCCCTATAATATGTGGGTCGATGTATCTCTTATAATATGTGGGAAAAGAATCCCCTATAATATGTGGACAGATGTATCCCCTATAATATGTGGGCCGATGTATCCCCTATAATATGTGGGTCGATGTATCTCTTATAATATGTGGGTAAAGAATCCCCTATAATATGTGGGCTGATGTATCCCCTATAATATGTGGGTCGATGTATCTCTTATAATATGTGGGCCGATGTATCCCCTATAATATGTGGGCCGATGTATCCCCTATAATATGTGGCCCGATGTATCCCCTATAATATGTGGACTGATGTATCTCTTATAATATGTGGGTAAAGAATCCCCTATAATATGTGGGCCGATGTATCCCCTATAATATGTGGGCCGATGTATCCCTATAATATGTGGGTCGATGTATCTCTTATAATATGTGGGTAAAGAATCCCCTATAATATGTGGGCTGATGTATCCCCTATAATATGTGGGCCGATGTATCCCCTATAATATGTGGGTCGATGTATCTCTTATAATATGTGGGTAAAGAATCCCCTATAATATGTGGGCTGATGTATCCCCTATAATATGTGGGTCGATGTATCTCTTATAATATGTGGGCCGATGTATCCCCTATAATATGTGGGCCGATGTATCCCCTATAATATGTGGCCCGATGTATCCCCTATAATATGTGGGCTGATGTATCTCTTATAATATGTGGGTAAAGAATCCCCTATAATATGTGGGCCGATGTATCCCCTATAATATGTGGGTCGATGTATCTCTTATAATATGTGGGTAAAGAATCCCCTATAATATGTGGACAGATGTATCCCCTATAATATGTGGGCCGATGTATCCCCTATAATATGTGGGCTGATGTATCTCCTATAATATGTGGGCTGATGTATCCCTTATAATATGTGGGTAAAGAATCCCCTATAATATGTGGGCTGATGTATCCCCTATAATATGTGGGCCGATGTATCCCCTATAATATGTGGGTCAATGTATCTCTTATAATATGTGGGTAAAGAATCCCCTATAATATGTGGACAGATGTATCCCCTATAATATGTGGGCCGATGTATCCCCTATAATATGTGGGCTGATGTATCTCCTATAATATGTGGGCTGATGTATCTCTTATAATATGTGGGTAAAGAATCCCCTATAATATGTGGGCCGATGTATCCCCTATAATATGTGGGCCGATGTATCCCCTATAATATGTGGGATGATGTATCTCTTATAATATGTGGGTAAAGAATCCCCTATAATATGTGGGCCGATGTATCCCCTATAATATGTGGGCCGATGTATCCCCTATAATATGTGGGTCGATGTATCTCTTATAATATGTGGGTAAAGAATCCCCTATAATATGTGGGCTGATGTATCCCCTATAATATGTGGGCCGATGTATCCCCTATAATATGTGGGTCGATGTATCTCTTATAATATGTGGGAAAAGAATCCCCTATAATATGTGGACAGATGTATCCCCTATAATATGTGGGCCGATGTATCCCCTATAATATGTGGGTCGATGTATCTCTTATAATATGTGGGTAAAGAATCCCCTATAATATGTGGGCTGATGTATCCCCTATAATATGTGGGTCGATGTATCTCTTATAATATGTGGGCCGATGTATCCCCTATAATATGTGGGCCGATGTATCCCCTATAATATGTGGCCCGATGTATCCCCTATAATATGTGGACTGATGTATCTCTTATAATATGTGGGTAAAGAATCCCCTATAATATGTGGGCCGATGTATCCCCTATAATATGTGGGCCGATGTATCCCTATAATATGTGGGTCGATGTATCTCTTATAATATGTGGGTAAAGAATCCCCTATAATATGTGGGCTGATGTATCCCCTATAATATGTGGGCCGATGTATCCCCTATAATATGTGGGTCGATGTATCTCTTATAATATGTGGGTAAAGAATCCCCTATAATATGTGGGCTGATGTATCCCCTATAATATGTGGGTCGATGTATCTCTTATAATATGTGGGCCGATGTATCCCCTATAATATGTGGGCCGATGTATCCCCTATAATATGTGGCCCGATGTATCCCCTATAATATGTGGGCTGATGTATCTCTTATAATATGTGGGTAAAGAATCCCCTATAATATGTGGGCCGATGTATCCCCTATAATATGTGGGCCGATGTATCCCCTATAATATGTGGGTCGATGTATCTCTTATAATATGTGGGTAAAGAATCCCCTATAATATGTGGGCTGATGTATCCCCTATAATATGTGGGTCGATGTATCTCTTATAATATGTGGGCCGATGTATCCCCTTTAATATGTGGGCTGATGTATCCCCTATAATATGTGGGTCGATGTATCCCCTATAATATGTGGGCTGATGTATCCCCTATAATATGTGGGTCGATGTATCTCTTATAATATGTGGGTAAAGAATCCCCTATAATATGTGGGCTGATGTATCCCCTATAATATGTGGGTCGATGTATCTCTTATAATATGTGGGCCGATGTATCCCCTATAATATGTGGGCCGATGTATCCCCTATAATATGTGGCTCGATGTATCCCCAATAATATGTGGGCCGATGTATCCCCTATAATATGTGGGCTGATGTATCCCCTATAATATGTGGGTCGATGTATCCCCTATAATATGTGGGCTGATGTATCCCCTATAATATGTGGGTCGATGTATCTCTTATAATATGTGGGTAAAGAATCCCCTATAATATGTGGGTCGATGTATCTCTTATAATATGTGGGCCGATGTATCCCCTATAATATGTGGGCCGATGTATCCCCTATAATATGTGGCCCGATGTATCCCCTATAATATGTGGGCTGATGTATCTCTTATAATATGTGGGCCGATGTATCCCCTATAATATGTGGGTCGATGTATCTCTTATAATATGTGGGTCGATGTATCTCTTATAATATGTGGGTAAAGAATCCCCTATAATATGTGGACAGATGTATCCCCTATAATATGTGGGCCGATGTATCCCCTATAATATGTGGGCTGATGTATCTCCTATAATATGTGGGCTGATGTATCCCTTATAATATGTGGGTAAAGAATCCCCTATAATATGTGGGCTGATGTATCCCCTATAATATGTGGGCCGATGTATCCCCTATAATATGTGGGTCAATGTATCTGTTATAATATGTGGGTAAAGAATCCCCTATAATATGTGGACAGATGTATCCCCTATAATATGTGGGCCGATGTATCCCCTATAATATGTGGGCTGATGTATCTCCTATAATATGTGGGCTGATGTATCTCTTATAATATGTGGGTAAAGAATCCCCTATAATATGTGGGCCGATGTATCCCCTATAATATGTGGGCCGATGTATCCCCTATAATATGTGGGATGATGTATCTCTTATAATATGTGGGTAAAGAATCCCCTATAATATGTGGGCCGATGTATCCCCTATAATATGTGGGCCGATGTATCCCCTATAATATGTGGGTCGATGTATCTCTTATAATATGTGGGTAAAGAATCCCCTATAATATGTGGGCTGATGTATCCCCTATAATATGTGGGCCGATGTATCCCCTATAATATGTGGGTCGATGTATCTCTTATAATATGTGGGAAAAGAATCCCCTATAATATGTGGACAGATGTATCCCCTATAATATGTGGGCCGATGTATCCCCTATAATATGTGGGTCGATGTATCTCTTATAATATGTGGGTAAAGAATCCCCTATAATATGTGGGCTGATGTATCCCCTATAATATGTGGGTCGATGTATCTCTTATAATATGTGGGCCGATGTATCCCCTATAATATGTGTGCCGATGTATCCCCTATAATATGTGGCCCGATGTATCCCCTATAATATGTGGACTGATGTATCTCTTATAATATGTGGGTAAAGAATCCCCTATAATATGTGGGCCGATGTATCCCCTATAATATGTGGGCCGATGTATCCCTATAATATGTGGGTCGATGTATCTCTTATAATATGTGGGTAAAGAATCCCCTATAATATGTGGGCTGATGTATCCCCTATAATATGTGGGCCGATGTATCCCCTATAATATGTGGGTCGATGTATCTCTTATAATATGTGGGTAAAGAATCCCCTATAATATGTGGGCTGATGTATCCCCTATAATATGTGGGTCGATGTATCTCTTATAATATGTGGGCCGATGTATCCCCTATAATATGTGGGCCGATGTATCCCCTATAATATGTGGCCCGATGTATCCCCTATAATATGTGGGCTGATGTATCTCTTATAATATGTGGGCCGATGTATCCCCTATAATATGTGGGCCGATGTATCCCCTATAATATGTGGGTCGATGTATCTCTTATAATATGTGGGTAAAGAATCCCCTATAATATGTGGGCTGATGTATCCCCTATAATATGTGGGTCGATGTATCTCTTATAATATGTGGGCCGATGTATCCCCTTTAATATGTGGGCTGATGTATCCCCTATAATATGTGGGTCGATGTATCCCCTATAATATGTGGGCTGATGTATCCCCTATAATATGTGGGTCGATGTATCTCTTATAATATGTGGGTAAAGAATCCCCTATAATATGTGGGCTGATGTATCCCCTATAATATGTGGGTCGATGTATCTCTTATAATATGTGGGCCGATGTATCCCCTATAATATGTGGGCCGATGTATCCCCTATAATATGTGGCCCGATGTATCCCCAATAATATGTGGGCCGATGTATCCCCTATAATATGTGGGCTGATGTATCCCCTATAATATGTGGGTCGATGTATCCCCTATAATATGTGGGCTGATGTATCCCCTATAATATGTGGGTCGATGTATCTCTTATAATATGTGGGTAAAGAATCCCCTATAATATGTGGGTCGATGTATCTCTTATAATATGTGGGCCGATGTATCCCCTATAATATGTGGGCCGATGTATCCCCTATAATATGTGGCCCGATGTATCCCCTATAATATGTGGGCTGATGTATCTCTTATAATATGTGGGTAAAGAATCCCCTATAATATGTGGGCCGACGTATCCCCTATAATATGTGGGCCGATGTATCCCCTATAATATGTGGGTCGAAGTATCTCTTATAATATGTGGGTAAAGAATCCCCTATAATATGTGGGCTGATGTATCCCCTATAATATGTGGGCCGATGTATCCCCTATAATATGTGGGTCGATGTATCACTTATAATATGTGGGTAAAGAATCCCCTATAATATGTGGGCTGATGTATCCCCTATAATATGTGGGTCGATGTATCTCTTATAATATGTGGGCCGATGTATCCCCTATAATATGTGGGCCGATGTATCCCCTAAAATATGTGGCCCGATGTATCCCCTATAATATGTGGGCTGATGTATCTCTTATAATATGTGGGTAAAGAATCCCCTATAATATGTGGGCCGATGTATCCCCTATAATATGTGGGCCGATGTATCCCCTATAATATGTGGGTCGATGTATCTCTTATAATATGTGGGTAAAGAATCCCCTATAATATGTGGGCTGATGTATCCCCTATAATATGTGGGCCGATGTATCCCCTATAATATGTGGGTCGATGTATCACTTATAATATGTGGGTAAAGAATCCCCTATAATATGTGGGCTGATGTATCCCCTATAATATGTGGGTCGATGTATCTCTTATAATATGTGGGCCGATGTATCCCCTATAATATGTGGGCCGATGTATCCCCTATAATATGTGGCCCGATGTATCCCCTATAATATGTGGGCTGATGTATCTCTTATAATATGTGGGTAAAGAATCCCCTATAATATGTGGGCCGATGTATCCCCTATAATATGTGGGCCGATGTATTCCCTATAATATGTGGGTCGATGTATCTCTTATAATATGTGGGTAAAGAATCCCCTATAATATGTGGGCTGATGTATCCCCTATAATATGTGGGTCGATGTATCTCTTATAATATGTGGGCCGATGTATCCCCTATAATATGTGGGCCGATGTATCCCCTATAATATGTGGGCTGATGTATCTCTTATAATATGTGGGTAAAGAATCCCCTATAATATGTGGGCCGATGTATCCCCTATAATATGTGGGCCGATGTATCCCCTATAATATGTGGGTCGATGTATCTCTTATAATATGTGGGTAAAGAATCCCCTATAATATGTGGGCCGATGTATCCCCTATAATATGTGGGTCGATGTATCTCTTATAATATGTGGGCCGATGAATCCCCTATAATATGTGGGTCGATGTATCCCCTATAATATGTGGGATGATGTATCCCCTATAATATGTGGGTCGATGTATCTCTTATAATATGTGGGTAAAGAATCCCCTATAATATGTGGGCCGATGTATCCCCTATAATATGTGGGTGGATGTATCTCTTATAATATGTGGGCCGATGTATCCCCTATAATATGTGGGTCGATGTATCCCCTATAATATGTGGGATGATGTATCCCCTATAATATGTGGGTCGATGTATCTCTTATAATATGTGGGTAAAGAATCCCCTATAATATGTGAGCTGGTGTATCCCCTATAATATGTGGGCCGATGTATCCCCTATAATATGTGGCCCGATGTATCCCCTATAATATGTGGACTGATGTATCGCCTATAATATGTGGGCCGATGTATCCCTTATAATATGTGGCCCGATGTATCCCCTATAATATGTGGGCCGATGTATCGCCTATAATATGTGGGCAAATGTATCCCCTATAATATGTGGACCGATGTATCCCCTATAATATGTGGGCCGATGTATCCGCTATAATATGTGGACCGATGTATCCCTTATAATATGTAGGCCGATGTATCCACTATAATATGTGAGCTGATGTATCCCCTATAATATGTGGGCTGATGTATCCCCTATAATATGTGGGTCGATGTATCTCTTATAATATGTGGGTAAAGAATCCCCTATAATATGTGGGCCGATGTATCTGCTATAATATGTGGGCCGATGTATCCCCTATAATATGTGGGCCGATGTATCCCCTATAATATGTGGACTAATGTATCCCCTATAATATGTGGGTCGATGTATCCCCTATAATATGTGGGTAAAGAATCCCCTATAACATGTGGGCCGATGTATCCGCTATAATATGTGGACCGATGTATCCCTTATAATATGTAGGCCGATGTATCCCCTATAATATGTGAGCTGATGTATCCCCTATAATATGTGAGCTGATGTATCCCCTATAATATGTGGATCGATGTATCTCTTATAATATGTGGGTAAAGAATCCCCTATAATATGTGGGCCGATGTATCCGCTATAATATGTGGGCCGATGTATCCCCTATAATATGTGGGCCGATGTATCCCCTATAATATGTGGGTTGATGTATCCCCTATAATATGTGGGTAATGAATCCCCTATAATATGTGGACCAATGTATCCCCTATAATATGTGGGCCGATGTATCCCCTATAATATGTGGGCCGATGTATCCCCTATAATAAGTGGGATGATGTATCCCCTATAATATGTGGGTCGATGTATCTCTTATAATATGTGGGTAAAGAATCCCCTATATTATGTGGGCCGATGTATCCGCTATAATATGTGGGATGATGTATCCCCTATAATATGTGGGTCGATGTATCTCTTATAATATGTGGGTAAAGAATCCCCTATAATATGTGGGCCGATGTATCCCCTATAATATGTGGGATGATGTATCCCCTATAATATGTGGGCCGATGTATCCCCTATAATATGTGGGATGATGTATCCCCTATAATATGTGGGCCGATGTATCCCCTGTAATATGTGGGCCGATGTATCCCCTATAATATGCGGGCCGATGTATCCCCTATAATATGTGGGATGATGTATCCCCTATAATATGTGGGTCGATGTATCTCTTATAATATGTGGGTAAAGAATCCCCTATAATATGTGGGCCGATGTATCCGCTATAATATGTGGACCGATGTATCCCTAATAATATGTAGGCCGATGTATCCCCTATAATATGTGAGCTGATGTATCCCCTATAATATGTGGGCCGATGTATCTGCTATAATATGTGGGCCGATGTATCCCCTATAATATGTGGACTGATGTATCCCCTATAATATGTGGACTGATGTATCCCCTATAATATGTGGGCCGATGTATCCCCTATAATATGTGGGTCGATGTATCTCTTATAATATGTGGGTAAAGAATCCCCTATAATATGTGGACAGATGTATCCCCTATAATATGTGGGCCGATGTATCCCCTATAATATGTGGGCTGATGTATCTCCTATAATATGTGGGCTGATGTATCCCTTATAATAAGTGGGTAAAGAATCCCCTATAATATGTGGGCTGATGTATCCCCTATAATATGTGGGCTGATGTATCCCCTATAATATGTGGGCCGATGTATCCCCTATAATATGTGGGTCGATGTATCTCTTATAATATGTGGGTAAAGAATCCCCTATAATATGTGGACAGATGTATCCCCTATAATATGTGGGCCGATGTATCCCCTATAATATGTGGACTGATGTATCCCCTATAATATGTGGGCCGATGTATCCCCTATAATATGTGGGTCGATGTATCTCTTATAATATGTGGGTAAAGAATCCCCTATAATATGTGGACAGATGTATCCCCTATTATATGTGGGCCGATGTATCCCCTATAATATGTGGGCTAATGTATCTCCTATAATATGTGGGCTGATGTATCTCTTATAATATGTGGGTAAAGAATCCCCTATAATATGTGGGTCGATGTATCCCCTATAATATGTGGGCTGATGTATCCCCTATAATATGTGGGTCGATGTATCTCTTATAATATGTGGGTAAAGAATCCCCTATAATATGTGGGCTGATGTATCCCCTATAATATGTGGGTCGATGTATCTCTTATAATATGTGGGCCGATGTATCCCCTATAATATGTGGGCCGATGTATCCCCTATAATATGTGGCCCGATGTATCCCCAATAATATGTGGGCCGATGTATCCCCTATAATATGTGGGCTGATGTATCCCCTATAATATGTGGGTCGATGTATCCCCTATAATATGTGGGCTGATGTATCCCCTATAATATGTGGGTCGATGTATCTCTTATAATATGTGGGTAAAGAATCCCCTATAATATGTGGGTCGATGTATCCGCTATAATATGTGGGCCGATGTATCCCCTATAATATGTGGGCCGATGTATCCCCTATAATATGTGGGTTGATGTATCCCCTATAATATGTGGGTAATGAATCCCCTATAATATGTGGACCAATGTATCCCCTATAATATGTGGGCCGATGTATCCCCTATAATATGTGGGCCGATGTATCCCCTATAATAAGTGGGATGATGTATCCCCTATAATATGTGGGTCGATGTATCTCTTATAATATGTGGGTAAAGAATCCCCTATATTATGTGGGCCGATGTATCCGCTATAATATGTGGGATGATGTATCCCCTATAATATGTGGGTCGATGTATCTCTTATAATATGTGGGTAAAGAATCCCCTATAATATGTGGGCCGATGTATCCCCTATAATATGTGGGATGATGTATCCCCTATAATATGTGGGCCGATGTATCCCCTATAATATGTGGGATGATGTATCCCCTATAATATGTGGGCCGATGTATCCCCTGTAATATGTGGGCCGATGTATCCCCTATAATATGCGGGCCGATGTATCCCCTATAATATGTGGGATGATGTATCCCCTATAATATGTGGGTCGATGTATCTCTTATAATATGTGGGTAAAGAATCCCCTATAATATGTGGGCCGATGTATCCGCTATAATATGTGGACCGATGTATCCCTAATAATATGTAGGCCGATGTATCCCCTATAATATGTGAGCTGATGTATCCCCTATAATATGTGGGCCGATGTATCTGCTATAATATGTGGGCCGATGTATCCCCTATAATATGTGGAGTGATGTATCCCCTATAATATGTGGACTGATGTATCCCCTATAATATGTGGGCCGATGTATCCCCTATAATATGTGGGTCGATGTATCTCTTATAATATGTGGGTAAAGAATCCCCTATAATATGTGGACAGATGTATCCCCTATAATATGTGGGCCGATGTATCCCCTATAATATGTGGGCTGATGTATCTCCTATAATATGTGGGCTGATGTATCCCTTATAATATGTGGGTAAAGAATCCCCTATAATATGTGGGCTGATGTATCCCCTATATTATGTGGGCTGATGTATCCCCTATAATATGTGGGCCGATGTATCCCCTATAATATGTGGGTCGATGTATCTCTTATAATATGTGGGTAAAGAATCCCCTATAATATGTGGACAGATGTATCCCCTATAATATGTGGGCCGATGTATCCCCTATAATATGTGGACTGATGTATCCCCTATAATATGTGGGCCGATGTATCCCCTATAATATGTGGGTCGATGTATCTCTTATAATATGTGGGTAAAGAATCCCCTATAATATGTGGACAGATGTATCCCCTATAATATGTGGGCCGATGTATCCCCTATAATATGTGGGCTGATGTATCTCCTATAATATGTGGGTCGATGTATCTCTTATAATATGTGGGCCGATGTATCCCCTATAATATGTGGGCCGATGTATCCCCTATAATATGTGGCCCGATGTATCCCCTATAATATGTGGGTCGATGTATCTCTTATAATATGTGGGTAAAGAATCCCCTATAATATGTGGGCCGATGTATCCCCTATAATATGTGGGCCGATGTATCCCCTATAATATGTGGGTCGATGTATCTCTTATAATATGTGGGTAAAGAATCCCCTATAATATGTGGGCTGATGTATCCCCTATAATATGTGGGCCGATGTATCCCCTATAATATGTGGGTCGATGTATCTCTTATAATATGTGGGTAAAGAATCCCCTATAATATGTGGGCTGATGTATCCCCTATAATATGTGGGTCGATGTATCTCTTATAATATGTGGGCCGATGTATCCCCTATAATATGTGGGCCGATGTATCCCCTATAATATGTGGCCCGATGTATCCCCTATAATATGTGGGCTGATGTATCTCTTATAATATGTGGGTAAAGAATCCCCTATAATATGTGGGCCGATGTATCCCCTATAATATGTGGGCCGATGTATCCCCTATAATATGTGGGTCGATGTATCTCTTATAATATGTGGGTAAAGAATCCCCTATAATATGTGGGCTGATGTATCCCCTATAATATGTGGGTCGATGTATCTCTTATAATATGTGGGCCGATGTATCCCCTATAATATGTGGGCTGATGTATCCCCTATAATATGTGGGTCGATGTATCCCCTATAATATGTGGGCTGATGTATCCCCTATAATATGTGGGTCGATGTATCTCTTATAATATGTGGGTAAAGAATCCCCTATAATATGTGGGCTGATGTATCCCCTATAATATGTGGGTCGATGTATCTCTTATAATATGTGGGCCGATGTATCCCCTATAATATGTGGGCCGATGTATCCCCTATAATATGTGGCCCGATGTATCCCCTATAATATGTGGGCCGATGTATCCCCTATAATATGTGGGCTGATGTATCCCCTATAATATGTGGGTCGATGTATCCCCTATAATATGTGGGCTGATGTATCCCCTATAATATGTGGGTCGATGTATCTCTTATAATATGTGGGTAAAGAATCCCCTATAATATGTGGGTCGATGTATCTCTTATAATATGTGGGCCGATGTATCCCCTATAATATGTGGGCCGATGTATCCCCTATAATATGTGGCCCGATGTATCCCCTATAATATGTGGGCTGATGTATCTCTTATAATATGTGGGTAAAGAATCCCCTATAATATGTGGGCCGATGTATCCCCTATAATATGTGGGCCGATGTATCCCCTATAATATGTGGGTCGATGTATCTCTTATAATATGTGGGTAAAGAATCCCCTATAATATGTGGGCTGATGTATCCCCTATAATATGTGGGCCGATGTATCCCCTATAATATGTGGGTCGATGTATCTCTTATAATATGTGGGTAAAGAATCCCCTATAATATGTGGGCTGATGTATCCCCTATAATATGTGGGTCGATGTATCTCTTATAATATGTGGGCCGATGTATCCCCTATAATATGTGGGCCGATGTATCCCCTATAATATGTGGCCCGATGTATCCCCTATAATATGTGGGCTGATGTATCTCTTATAATATGTGGGTAAAGAATCCCCTATAATATGTGGGCCGATGTATCCCCTATAATATGTGGGTCGATGTATCTCTTATAATATGTGGGTAAAGAATCCCCTATAATATGTGGGCTGATGTATCCCCTATAATATGTGGGTCGATGTATCTCTTATAATATGTGGGCCGATGTATCCCCTATAATATGTGGGCTGATGTATCCCCTATAATATGTGGGTCGATGTATCCCCTATAATATGTGGGCTGATGTATCCCCTATAATATGTGGGTCGATGTATCTCTTATAATATGTGGGTAAAGAATCCCCTATAATATGTGGGCTGATGTATCCCCTATAATATGTGGGTCGATGTATCTCTTATAATATGTGGGCCGATGTATCCCCTATAATATGTGGGCCGATGTATCCCCTATAATATGTGGCCCGATGTATCCCCTATAATATGTGGGCTGATGTATCTCTTATAATATGTGGGTAAAGAATCCCCTATAATATGTGGGCCGATGTATCTCTTATAATATGTGGGTAAAGAATTCCCTATAATATGTGGGCCGATGTATCCGCTATAATATGTGGGATGATGTATCCCCTATAATATGTGGGTCGATGTATCTCTTATAATATGTGGGTAAAGAATCCCCTATAATATGTGGGCCGATGTATCCCCTATAATATGTGGGATGATGTATCCCCTATAATATGTGGGCCGATGTATCCCCTATAATATGTGGGATGATGTATCCCCTATGATATGTGGGCCGATGTATCCCCTGTAATATGTGGGCCGATGTATCCCCTATAATATGCGGGCCGATGTATCCCCTATAATATGTGGGATGATGTATCCCCTATAATATGTGGGTCGATGTATCTCTTATAATATGTGGGTAAAGAATCCCCTATAATATGTGGGCCGATGTATCCGCTATAATATGTGGACCGATGTGTCCCTTATAATATGTAGGCCGATGTATCCCCTATAATATGTGAGCTGATGTATCCCCTATAATATGTGGGCCGATGTATCTGCTATAATATGTGGGCCGATGTATCCCCTATAATATGTGGACTGATGTATCCCCTATAATATGTGGACTGATGTATCCCCTATAATATGTGGGCCGATGTATCCCCTATAATATGTTGGTCGATGTATCTCTTATAATATGTGGGTAAAGAATCCCCTATAATATGTGGACAGATGTATCCCCTATAATATGTGGGCCGATGTATCCCCTATAATATGTGGGCTGATGTATCTCCTATAATATGTGGGCTGATGTATCCCTTATAATATGTGGGTAAAGAATCCCCTATAATATGTGGGCTGATGTATCCCCTATAATATGTGGGCCGATGTATCCCCTATAATATGTGGGTCAATGTATCTCTTATAATATGTGGGTAAAGAATCCCCTATAATATGTGGACAGATGTATCCCCTATAATATGTGGGCCGATGTATCCCCTATAATATGTGGGCTGATGTATCTCCTATAATATGTGGGCTGATGTATCTCTTATAATATGTGGGTAAAGAATCCCCTATAATATGTGGGCCGATGTATCCCCTATAATATGTGGGCCGATGTATCCCCTATAATATGTGGGATGATGTATCTCTTATAATATGTGGGTAAAGAATCCCCTATAATATGTGGGCCGATGTATCCCCTATAATATGTGGGCCGATGTATCCCCTATAATATGTGGGTCGATGTATCTCTTATAATATGTGGGTAAAGAATCCCCTATAATATGTGGGCTGATGTATCCCCTATAATATGTGGGCCGATGTATCCCCTATAATATGTGGGTCGATGTATCTCTTATAATATGTGGGAAAAGAATCCCCTATAATATGTGGACAGATGTATCCCCTATAATATGTGGGCCGATGTATCCCCTATAATATGTGGGTCGATGTATCTCTTATAATATGTGGGTAAAGAATCCCCTATAATATGTGGGCTGATGTATCCCCTATAATATGTGGGTCGATGTATCTCTTATAATATGTGGGCCGATGTATCCCCTATAATATGTGGGCCGATGTATCCCCTATAATATGTGGCCCGATGTATCCCCTATAATATGTGGGCTGATGTATCTCTTATAATATGTGGGTAAAGAATCCCCTATAATATGTGGGCCGATGTATCCCCTATAATATGTGGGCCGATGTATCCCCTATAATATGTGGGTCGATGTATCTCTTATAATATGTGGGTAAAGAATCCCCTATAATATGTGGGCTGATGTATCCCCTATAATATGTGGGCCGATGTATCCCCTATAATATGTGGGTCGATGTATCTCTTATAATATGTGGGTAAAGAATCCCCTATAATATGTGGGCTGATGTATCCCCTATAATATGTGGGTCGATGTATCTCTTATAATATGTGGGCCGATGTATCCCCTATAATATGTGGGCCGATGTATCCCCTATAATATGTGGCCCGATGTATCCCCTATAATATGTGGGCTGATGTATCTCTTATAATATGTGGGTAAAGAATCCCCTATAATATGTGGGCCGATGTATCCCCTATAATATGTGGGCCGATGTATCCCCTATAATATGTGGGTCGATGTATCTCTTATAATATGTGGGTAAAGAATCCCCTATAATATGTGGGCTGATGTTTCCCCTATAATATGTGGGTCGATGTATCTCTTATAATATGTGGGCCGATGTATCCCCTATAATATGTGGGCTGATGTATCCCCTATAATATGTGGGTCGATGTATCCCCTATAATATGTGGGCTGATGTATCCCCTATAATATGTGGGTCGATGTATCTCTTATAATATGTGGGTAAAGAATCCCCTATAATATGTGGGCTGATGTATCCCCTATAATATGTGGGTCGATGTATCTCTTATAATATGTGGGCCGATGTATCCCCTATAATATGTGGGCCGATGTATCCCCTATAATATGTGGCCCGATGTATCCCCAATAATATGTGGGCCGATGTATCCCCTATAATATGTGGGCTGATGTATCCCCTATAATATGTGGGTCGATGTATCCCCTATAATATGTGGGCTGATGTATCCCCTATAATATGTGGGTCGATGTATCTCTTATAATATGTGGGTAAAGAATCCCCTATAATATGTGGGTCGATGTATCTCTTATAATATGTGGGCCGATGTATCCCCTATAATTTGTGGGCCGATGTATCCCCTATAATATGTGGCCCGATGTATCCCCTATAATATGTGGGCTGATGTATCTCTTATAATATGTGGGTAAAGAATCCCCTATAATATGTGGGCCGATGTATCCCCTATAATATGTGGGCCGATGTATCCCCTATAATATGTGGGTCGATGTATCTCTTATAATATGTGGGTAAAGAATCCCCTATAATATGTGGGCTGATGTATCCCCTATAATATGTGGGCCGATGTATCCCCTATAATATGTGGGTTGATGTATCACTTATAATATGTGGGTAAAGAATCCCCTATAATATGTGGGCTGATGTATCCCCTATAATATGTGGGTCGATGTATCTCTTATAATATGTGGGCCGATGTATCCCCTATAATATGTGGGCCGATGTATCCCCTATAATATGTGGCCCGATGTATCCCCTATAATATGTGGGCTGATGTATCTCTTATAATATGTGGGTAAAGAATCCCCTATAATATGTGGGCCGATGTATCCCCTATAATATGTGGGCCGATGTATCCCCTATAATATGTGGGTCGATGTATCTCTTATAATATGTGGGTAAAGAATCCCCTATAATATGTGGGCTGATGTATCCCCTATAATATGTGGGTCGATGTATCTCTTATAATATGTGGGCCGATGTATCCCCTATAATATGTGGGCTGATGTATCCCCTATAATATGTGGGTCGATGTATCCCCTATAATATGTGGGCTGATGTATCCCCTATAATATGTGGGTCGATGTATCTCTTATAATATGTGGGTAAAGAATCCCCTATAATATGTGGGCTGATGTATCCCCTATAATATGTGGGTCGATGTATCTCTTATAATATGTGGGCCGATGTATCCCCTATAATATGTGGGCCGATGTATCCCCTATAATATGTGGCCCGATGTATCCCCTATAATATGTGGGCTGATGTATCTCTTATAATATGTGGGTAAAGAATCCCCTATAATATGTGGGCCGATGTATCCCCTATAATATGTGGGCCGATGTATTCCCTATAATATGTGGGTCGATGTATCTCTTATAATATGTGGGTAAAGAATCCCCTATAATATGTGGGCTGATGTATCCCCTATAATATGTGGGTCGATGTATCTCTTATAATATGTGGGCCGATGTATCCCCTATAATATGTGGGCCGATGTATCCCCTATAATATGTGGGCCGATGTATCCCCTATAATATGTGGGCTGATGTATCTCTTATAATATGTGGGTAAAGAATCCCCTATAATATGTGGGCCGATGTATCCCCTATAATATGTGGGCCGATGTATCCCCTATAATATGTGGGTCGATGTATCTCTTATAATATGTGGGTAAAGAATCCCCTATAATATGTGGGCCGATGTATCCCCTATAATATGTGGGTCGATGTATCTCTTATAATATGTGGGCCGATGTATCCCCTATAATATGTGGGTCGATGTATCCCCTATAATATGTGGGATGATGTATCCCCTATAATATGTGGGTCGATGTATCTCTTATAATATGTGGGTAAAGAATCCCCTATAATATGTGAGCTGATGTATCCCCTATAATATGTGGGCCGATGTATCCCCTATAATATGTGGCCCGATGTATCCCCTATAATATGTGGACTGATGTATCGCCTATAATATGTGGGCCGATGTATCCCTTATAATATGTGGCCCGATGTATCCCCTATAATATGTGGGCCGATGTATCGCCTATAATATGTGGGCAAATGTATCCCCTATAATATGTGGACCGATGTATCCCCTATAATATGTGGGCCGATGTATCCGCTATAATATGTGGACCGATGTATCCCTTATAATATGTAGGCCGATGTATCCACTATAATATGTGAGCTGATGTATCCCCTATAATATGTGGGCTGATGTATCCCCTATAATATGTGGGTCGATGTATCTCTTATAATATGTGGGTAAAGAATCCCCTATAATATGTGGGCCGATGTATCTGCTATAATATGTGGGCCGATGTATCCCCTATAATATGTGGGCCGATGTATCCCCTATAATATGTGGACTAATGTATCCCCTATAATATGTGGGTCGATGTATCCCCTATAATATGTGGGTAAAGAATCCCCTATAATATGTGGGCCGATGTATCCGCTATAATATGTGGACCGATGTATCCCTTATAATATGTAGGCCGATGTATCCCCTATAATATGTGAGCTGATGTATCCCCTATAATATGTGAGCTGATGTATCCCCTATAATATGTGGATCGATGTATCTCTTATAATATGTGGGTAAAGAATCCCCTATAATATGTGGGCCGATGTATCCGCTATAATATGTGGGCCGATGTATCCCCTATAATATGTGGGCCGATGTATCCCCTATAATATGTGGGTTGATGTATCCCCTATAATATGTGGGTAATGAATCCCCTATAATATGTGGACCAATGTATCCCCTATAATATGTGGGCCGATGTATCCCCTATAATATGTGGGCCGATGTATCCCCTATAATAAGTGGGATGATGTATCCCCTATAATATGTGGGTCGATGTATCTCTTATAATATGTGGGTAAAGAATTCCCTATATTATGTGGGCCGATGTATCCCCTATAATATGTGGGCCGATGTATCCCCTATAATATGTGGGTCGATGTATCTCTTATAATATGTGGGTAAAGAATCCCCTATAATATGTGGGCTGATGTATCCCCTATAATATGTGGGTCGATGTATCTCTTATAATATGTGGGCCGATGTATCCCCTATAATATGTGGGCCGATGTATCCCCTATAATATGTGGCCCGATGTATCCCCTATAATATGTGGGCTGATGTATCTCTTATAATATGTGGGTAAAGAATCCCCTATAATATGTGGGCCGATGTATCCCCTATAATATGTGGGCCGATGTATCCCCTATAATATGTGGGTCGATGTATCTCTTATAATATGTGGGTAAAGAATCCCCTATAATATGTGGGCTGATGTTTCCCCTATAATATGTGGGTCGATGTATCTCTTATAATATGTGGGCCGATGTATCCCCTATAATATGTGGGCTGATGTATCCCCTATAATATGTGGGTCGATGTATCCCCTATAATATGTGGGCTGATGTATCCCCTATAATATGTGGGTCGATGTATCTCTTATAATATGTGGGTAAAGAATCCCCTATAATATGTGGGCTGATGTATCCCCTATAATATGTGGGTCGATGTATCTCTTATAATATGTGGGCCGATGTATCCCCTATAATATGTGGGCCGATGTATCCCCTATAATATGTGGCCCGATGTATCCCCAATAATATGTGGGCCGATGTATCCCCTATAATATGTGGGCTGATGTATCCCCTATAATATGTGGGTCGATGTATCCCCTATAATATGTGGGCTGATGTATCCCCTATAATATGTGGGTCGATGTATCTCTTATAATATGTGGGTAAAGAATCCCCTATAATATGTGGGTCGATGTATCTCTTATAATATGTGGGCCGATGTATCCCCTATAATTTGTGGGCCGATGTATCCCCTATAATATGTGGCCCGATGTATCCCCTATAATATGTGGGCTGATGTATCTCTTATAATATGTGGGTAAAGAATCCCCTATAATATGTGGGCCGATGTATCCCCTATAATATGTGGGCCGATGTATCCCCTATAATATGTGGGTCGATGTATCTCTTATAATATGTGGGTAAAGAATCCCCTATAATATGTGGGCTGATGTATCCCCTATAATATGTGGGCCGATGTATCCCCTATAATATGTGGGTTGATGTATCACTTATAATATGTGGGTAAAGAATCCCCTATAATATGTGGGCTGATGTATCCCCTATAATATGTGGGTCGATGTATCTCTTATAATATGTGGGCCGATGTATCCCCTATAATATGTGGGCCGATGTATCCCCTATAATATGTGGCCCGATGTATCCCCTATAATATGTGGGCTGATGTATCTCTTATAATATGTGGGTAAAGAATCCCCTATAATATGTGGGCCGATGTATCCCCTATAATATGTGGGTTGATGTATCACTTATAATATGTGGGTAAAGAATCCCCTATAATATGTGGGCTGATGTATCCCCTATAATATGTGGGTCGATGTATCTCTTATAATATGTGGGCCGATGTATCCCCTATAATATGTGGGCCGATGTATCCCCTATAATATGTGGCCCGATGTATCCCCTATAATATGTGGGCTGATGTATCTCTTATAATATGTGGGTAAAGAATCCCCTATAATATGTGGGCCGATGTATCCCCTATAATATGTGGGCCGATGTATCCCCTATAATATGTGGGTCGATGTATCTCTTATAATATGTGGGTAAAGAATCCCCTATAATATGTGGGCTGATGTATCCCCTATAATATGTGGGTCGATGTATCTCTTATAATATGTGGGCCGATGTATCCCCTATAATATGTGGGCTGATGTATCCCCTATAATATGTGGGTCGATGTATCCCCTATAATATGTGGGCTGATGTATCCCCTATAATATGTGGGTCGATGTATCTCTTATAATATGTGGGTAAAGAATCCCCTATAATATGTGGGCTGATGTATCCCCTATAATATGTGGGTCGATGTATCTCTTATAATATGTGGGCCGATGTATCCCCTATAATATGTGGGCCGATGTATCCCCTATAATATGTGGCCCGATGTATCCCCTATAATATGTGGGCTGATGTATCTCTTATAATATGTGGGTAAAGAATCCCCTATAATATGTGGGCCGATGTATCCCCTATAATATGTGGGCCGATGTATTCCCTATAATATGTGGGTCGATGTATCTCTTATAATATGTGGGTAAAGAATCCCCTATAATATGTGGGCTGATGTATCCCCTATAATATGTGGGTCGATGTATCTCTTATAATATGTGGGCCGATGTATCCCCTATAATATGTGGGCCGATGTATCCCCTATAATATGTGGGCCGATGTATCCCCTATAATATGTGGGCTGATGTATCTCTTATAATATGTGGGTAAAGAATCCCCTATAATATGTGGGCCGATGTATCCCCTATAATATGTGGGCCGATGTATCCCCTATAATATGTGGGTCGATGTATCTCTTATAATATGTGGGTAAAGAATCCCCTATAATATGTGGGCCGATGTATCCCCTATAATATGTGGGTCGATGTATCTCTTATAATATGTGGGCCGATGTATCCCCTATAATATGTGGGTCGATGTATCCCCTATAATATGTGGGATGATGTATCCCCTATAATATGTGGGTCGATGTATCTCTTATAATATGTGGGTAAAGAATCCCCTATAATATGTGAGCTGATGTATCCCCTATAATATGTGGGCCGATGTATCCCCTATAATATGTGGCCCGATGTATCCCCTATAATATGTGGACTGATGTATCGCCTATAATATGTGGGCCGATGTATCCCTTATAATATGTGGCCCGATGTATCCCCTATAATATGTGGGCCGATGTATCGCCTATAATATGTGGGCAAATGTATCCCCTATAATATGTGGACCGATGTATCCCCTATAATATGTGGGCCGATGTATCCGCTATAATATGTGGACCGATGTATCCCTTATAATATGTAGGCCGATGTATCCACTATAATATGTGAGCTGATGTATCCCCTATAATATGTGGGCTGATGTATCCCCTATAATATGTGGGTCGATGTATCTCTTATAATATGTGGGTAAAGAATCCCCTATAATATGTGGGCCGATGTATCTGCTATAATATGTGGGCCGATGTATCCCCTATAATATGTGGGCCGATGTATCCCCTATAATATGTGGACTAATGTATCCCCTATAATATGTGGGTCGATGTATCCCCTATAATATGTGGGTAAAGAATCCCCTATAATATGTGGGCCGATGTATCCGCTATAATATGTGGACCGATGTATCCCTTATAATATGTAGGCCGATGTATCCCCTATAATATGTGAGCTGATGTATCCCCTATAATATGTGAGCTGATGTATCCCCTATAATATGTGGATCGATGTATCTCTTATAATATGTGGGTAAAGAATCCCCTATAATATGTGGGCCGATGTATCCGCTATAATATGTGGGCCGATGTATCCCCTATAATATGTGGGCCGATGTATCCCCTATAATATGTGGGTTGATGTATCCCCTATAATATGTGGGTAATGAATCCCCTATAATATGTGGACCAATGTATCCCCTATAATATGTGGGCCGATGTATCCCCTATAATATGTGGGCCGATGTATCCCCTATAATAAGTGGGATGATGTATCCCCTATAATATGTGGGTCGATGTATCTCTTATAATATGTGGGTAAAGAATTCCCTATATTATGTGGGCCGATGTATCCCCTATAATATGTGGGCCGATGTATCCCCTATAATATGTGGGTCGATGTATCTCTTATAATATGTGGGTAAAGAATCCCCTATAATATGTGGGCTGATGTATCCCCTATAATATGTGGGTCGATGTATCTCTTATAATATGTGGGCCGATGTATCCCCTATAATATGTGGGCCGATGTATCCCCTATAATATGTGGCCCGATGTATCCCCTATAATATGTGGGCTGATGTATCTCTTATAATATGTGGGTAAAGAATCCCCTATAATATGTGGGCCGATGTATCCCCTATAATATGTGGGCCGATGTATCCCCTATAATATGTGGGTCGATGTATCTCTTATAATATGTGGGTAAAGAATCCCCTATAATATGTGGGCTGATGTTTCCCCTATAATATGTGGGTCGATGTATCTCTTATAATATGTGGGCCGATGTATCCCCTATAATATGTGGGCTGATGTATCCCCTATAATATGTGGGTCGATGTATCCCCTATAATATGTGGGCTGATGTATCCCCTATAATATGTGGGTCGATGTATCTCTTATAATATGTGGGTAAAGAATCCCCTATAATATGTGGGCTGATGTATCCCCTATAATATGTGGGTCGATGTATCTCTTATAATATGTGGGCCGATGTATCCCCTATAATATGTGGGCCGATGTATCCCCTATAATATGTGGCCCGATGTATCCCCAATAATATGTGGGCCGATGTATCCCCTATAATATGTGGGCTGATGTATCCCCTATAATATGTGGGTCGATGTATCCCCTATAATATGTGGGCTGATGTATCCCCTATAATATGTGGGTCGATGTATCTCTTATAATATGTGGGTAAAGAATCCCCTATAATATGTGGGTCGATGTATCTCTTATAATATGTGGGCCGATGTATCCCCTATAATTTGTGGGCCGATGTATCCCCTATAATATGTGGCCCGATGTATCCCCTATAATATGTGGGCTGATGTATCTCTTATAATATGTGGGTAAAGAATCCCCTATAATATGTGGGCCGATGTATCCCCTATAATATGTGGGCCGATGTATCCCCTATAATATGTGGGTCGATGTATCTCTTATAATATGTGGGTAAAGAATCCCCTATAATATGTGGGCTGATGTATCCCCTATAATATGTGGGCCGATGTATCCCCTATAATATGTGGGTTGATGTATCACTTATAATATGTGGGTAAAGAATCCCCTATAATATGTGGGCTGATGTATCCCCTATAATATGTGGGTCGATGTATCTCTTATAATATGTGGGCCGATGTATCCCCTATAATATGTGGGCCGATGTATCCCCTATAATATGTGGCCCGATGTATCCCCTATAATATGTGGGCTGATGTATCTCTTATAATATGTGGGTAAAGAATCCCCTATAATATGTGGGCCGATGTATCCCCTATAATATGTGGGCCGATGTATCCCCTATAATATGTGGGTCGATGTATCTCTTATAATATGTGGGTAAAGAATCCCCTATAATATGTGGGCTGATGTATCCCCTATAATATGTGGGTCGATGTATCTCTTATAATATGTGGGCCGATGTATCCCCTATAATATGTGGGCTGATGTATCCCCTATAATATGTGGGTCGATGTATCCCCTATAATATGTGGGCTGATGTATCCCCTATAATATGTGGGTCGATGTATCTCTTATAATATGTGGGTAAAGAATCCCCTATAATATGTGGGCTGATGTATCCCCTATAATATGTGGGTCGATGTATCTCTTATAATATGTGGGCCGATGTATCCCCTATAATATGTGGGCCGATGTATCCCCTATAATATGTGGCCCGATGTATCCCCTATAATATGTGGGCTGATGTATCTCTTATAATATGTGGGTAAAGAATCCCCTATAATATGTGGGCCGATGTATCCCCTATAATATGTGGGCCGATGTATTCCCTATAATATGTGGGTCGATGTATCTCTTATAATATGTGGGTAAAGAATCCCCTATAATATGTGGGCTGATGTATCCCCTATAATATGTGGGTCGATGTATCTCTTATAATATGTGGGCCGATGTATCCCCTATAATATGTGGGCCGATGTATCCCCTATAATATGTGGGCCGATGTATCCCCTATAATATGTGGGCTGATGTATCTCTTATAATATGTGGGTAAAGAATCCCCTATAATATGTGGGCCGATGTATCCCCTATAATATGTGGGCCGATGTATCCCCTATAATATGTGGGTCGATGTATCTCTTATAATATGTGGGTAAAGAATCCCCTATAATATGTGGGCCGATGTATCCCCTATAATATGTGGGTCGATGTATCTCTTATAATATGTGGGCCGATGTATCCCCTATAATATGTGGGTCGATGTATCCCCTATAATATGTGGGATGATGTATCCCCTATAATATGTGGGTCGATGTATCTCTTATAATATGTGGGTAAAGAATCCCCTATAATATGTGAGCTGATGTATCCCCTATAATATGTGGGCCGATGTATCCCCTATAATATGTGGCCCGATGTATCCCCTATAATATGTGGACTGATGTATCGCCTATAATATGTGGGCCGATGTATCCCTTATAATATGTGGCCCGATGTATCCCCTATAATATGTGGGCCGATGTATCGCCTATAATATGTGGGCAAATGTATCCCCTATAATATGTGGACCGATGTATCCCCTATAATATGTGGGCCGATGTATCCGCTATAATATGTGGACCGATGTATCCCTTATAATATGTAGGCCGATGTATCCACTATAATATGTGAGCTGATGTATCCCCTATAATATGTGGGCTGATGTATCCCCTATAATATGTGGGTCGATGTATCTCTTATAATATGTGGGTAAAGAATCCCCTATAATATGTGGGCCGATGTATCTGCTATAATATGTGGGCCGATGTATCCCCTATAATATGTGGGCCGATGTATCCCCTATAATATGTGGACTAATGTATCCCCTATAATATGTGGGTCGATGTATCCCCTATAATATGTGGGTAAAGAATCCCCTATAATATGTGGGCCGATGTATCCGCTATAATATGTGGACCGATGTATCCCTTATAATATGTAGGCCGATGTATCCCCTATAATATGTGAGCTGATGTATCCCCTATAATATGTGAGCTGATGTATCCCCTATAATATGTGGGTCGATGTATCTCTTATAATATGTGGGTAAAGAATCCCCTATAATATGTGGGCCGATGTATCCCCTATAATATGTGGGATGATGTATCCCCTATAATATGTGGGCCGATGTATCCCCTATAATATGTGGGATGATGTATCCCCTATAATATGTGGGCCGATGTATCCCCTGTAATATGTGGGCCGATGTATCCCCTATAATATGCGGGCCGATGTATCCCCTATAATATGTGGGATGATGTATCCCCTATAATATGTGGGTCGATGTATCTCTTATAATATGTGGGTAAAGAATCCCCTATAATATGTGGGCCGATGTATCCGCTATAATATGTGGACCGATGTATCCCTAATAATATGTAGGCCGATGTATCCCCTATAATATGTGAGCTGATGTATCCCCTATAATATGTGGGTCGATGTATCTCTTATAATATGTGGGTAAAGAATCCCCTATAATATGTGGACAGATGTATCCCCTATAATATGTGGGCCGATGTATCCCCTATAATATGTGGGCTGATGTATCTCCTATAATATGTGGGCTGATGTATCCCTTATAATATGTGGGTAAAGAATCCCCTATAATATGTGGGCTGATGTATCCCCTATAATATGTGGGCTGATGTATCCCCTATAATATGTGGGCCGATGTATCCCCTATAATATGTGGGTCGATGTATCTCTTATAATATGTGGGTAAAGAATCCCCTATAATATGTGGACAGATGTATCCCCTATAATATGTGGGCCGATGTATCCCCTATAATATGTGGACTGATGTATCCCCTATAATATGTGGGCCGATGTATCCCCTATAATATGTGGGTCGATGTATCTCTTATAATATGTGGGTAAAGAATCCCCTATAATATGTGGACAGATGTATCCCCTATAATATGTGGGCCGATGTATCCCCTATAATATGTGGGCTGATGTATCTCCTATAATATGTGGGCTGATGTATCTCTTATAATATGTGGGTAAAGAATCCCCTATAATATGTGGGCCGATGTATCCCCTATAATATGTGGGCCGATGTATCCCCTATAATATGTGGGATGATGTATCTCTTATAATATGTGGGTAAAGAATCCCCTATAATATGTGGGCCGATGTATCCCCTATAATATGTGGGCCGATGTATCCCCTATAATATGTGGGTCGATGTATCTCTTATAATATGTGGGTAAAGAATCCCCTATAATATGTGGGCTGATGTATCCCCTATAATATGTGGGCCGATGTATCCCCTATAATATGTGGGTCGATGTATCTCTTATAATATGTGGGAAAAGAATCCCCTATAATATGTGGACAGATGTATCCCCTATAATATGTGGGCCGATGTATCCCCTATAATATGTGGGTCGATGTATCTCTTATAATATGTGGGTAAAGAATCCCCTATAATATGTGGGCTGATGTATCCCCTATAATATGTGGGTCGATGTATCTCTTATAATATGTGGGCCGATGTATCCCCTATAATATGTGGGCCGATGTATCCCCTATAATATGTGGCCCGATGTATCCCCTATAATATGTGGGCTGATGTATCTCTTATAATATGTGGGTAAAGAATCCCCTATAATATGTGGGCCGATGTATCCCCTATAATATGTGGGCCGATGTATCCCCTATAATATGTGGGTCGATGTATCTCTTATAATATGTGGGTAAAGAATCCCCTATAATATGTGGGCTGATGTATCCCCTATAATATGTGGGCCGATGTATCCCCTATAATATGTGGGTCGATGTATCTCTTATAATATGTGGGTAAAGAATCCCCTATAATATGTGGGCTGATGTATCCCCTATAATATGTGGGCTGATGTATCCCCTATAATATGTGGGCCGATGTATCACCTATAATATGTGGGTCGATGTATCTCTTATAATATGTGGGTAAAGAATCCCCTATAATATGTGGACAGATGTATCCCCTATAATATGTGGGCCGATGTATCCCCTATAATATGTGGACTGATGTATCCCCTATAATATGTGGGCCGATGTATCCCCTATAATATGTGGGTCGATGTATCTCTTATAATATGTGGGTAAAGAATCCCCTATAATGTGTGGACAGATGTATCCCCTATAATATGTGGGCCGATGTATCCCCTATAATATGTGGGCTGATGTATCTCCTATAATATGTGGGCTGATGTATCTCTTATAATATGTGGGTAAAGAATCCCCTATAATATGTGGGCCGATGTATCCCCTATAATATGTGGGCCGATGTATCCCCTATAATATGTGGGATGATGTATCTCTTATAATATGTGGGTAAAGAATACCCTATAATATGTGGGCCGATGTATCCCCTATAATATGTGGGCCGATGTATCCCCTATAATATGTGGGTCGATGTATCTCTTATAATATGTGGGTAAAGAATCCCCTATAGTATGTGGGCTGATGTATCCCCTATAATATGTGGGCCGATGTATCCCCTATAATATGTGGGTCGATGTATCTCTTATAATATGTGGGAAAAGAATCCCCTATAATATGTGGACAGATGTATCCCCTATAATATGTGGGCCGATGTATCCCCTATAATATGTGGGTCGATGTATCTCTTATAATATGTGGGTAAAGAATCCCCTATAATATGTGGGCTGATGTATCCCCTATAATATGTGGGTCGATGTATCTCTTATAATATGTGGGCCGATGTATCCCCTATAATATGTGGGCCGATGTATCCCCTATAATATGTGGGCCGATGTATCCCCTATAATATGTGGGCTGATGTATCTCTTATAATATGTGGGTAAAGAATCCCCTATAATATGTGGGCCGATGTATCCCCTATAATATGTGGGCCGATGTATCCCCTATAATATGTGGGTCGATGTATCTCTTATAATATGTGGGTAAAGAATCCCCTATAATATGTGGGCTGATGTATCCCCTATAATATGTGGGCCGATGTATCCCCTATAATATGTGGGTCGATGTATCTCTTATAATATGTGGGTAAAGAATCCCCTATAATATGTGGGCTGATGTATCCCCTATAATATGTGGGTCGATGTATCTCTTATAATATGTGGGCCGATGTATCCCCTATAATATGTGGGCCGATGTATCCCCTATAATATGTTGCCCGATGTATCCCCTATAATATGTGGGCTGATGTATCTCTTATAATATGTGGGTAAAGAATCCCCTATAATATGTGGGCCGATGTATCCCCTATAATATGTGGGCCGATGTATCCCCTATAATATGTGGGTCGATGTATCTCTTATAATATGTGGGTAAAGAATCCCCTATAATATGTGGGCTGATGTATCCCCTATAATATGTGGGCCGATGTATCCCCTATAATATGTGGCCCGATGTATCCCCTATAATATGTGGGCCGATGTATCCCCTATAATATGTGGGCTGATGTATCCCCTATAATATGTGGGTCGATGTATCCCCTATAATATGTGGGCTGATGTATCCCCTATAATATGTGGGTCGATGTATCTCTTATAATATGTGGGTAAAGAATCCCCTATAATATGTGGGCTGATGTATCCCCTATAATATATGGGTCGATGTATCTCTTATAATATGTGGGCCGATGTATCCCCTATAATATGTGGGCCGATGTATCCCCTATAATATGTGGCCCGATGTATCCCCTATAATATGTGGGCTGATGTATCTCTTATAATATGTGGGTAAAGAATCCCCTATAATATGTGGGCCGATGTATCCCCTATAATATGTGGGCCGATGTATCCCCTATAATATGTGGGTCGATGTATCTCTTATAATATGTGGGTAAAGAATCCCCTATAATATGTGGGCTGATGTATCCCCTATAATATGTGGGCCGATGTATCCCCTATAATATGTGGGTCGATGTATCTCTTATAATATGTGGGTAAAGAATCCCCTATAATATGTGGGCTGATGTATCCCCTATAATATGTGGGTCTATGTATCTCTTATAATATGTGGGCCGATTTATCCCCTATAATATGTGGGCCGATGTATCCCCTATAATATGTGGCCCGATGTATCCCCTATAATATGTGGGCTGATGTATCTCTTATAATATGTGGGTAAAGAATCCCCTATAATATGTGGGCCGATGTATCCCCTATAATATGTGGGCCGATGTATCCCCTATAATATGTGGATCGATGTATCTCTTATAATATGTGGGTAAAGAATCCCCTATAATATGTGGGCTGATGTATCCCCTATAATATGTGGGTCGATGTATCTCTTATAATATGTGGGCCGATGTATCCCCTATAATATGTGGGCCGATGTATCCCCTATAATATGTGGGCTGATGTATCTCTTATAATATGTGGGTAAAGAATCCCCTATAATATGTGGGCCGATGTATCCCCTATAATATGTGGGCCGATGTATCCCCTATAATATGTGGGTCGATGTATCTCTTATAATATGTGGGTAAAGAATCCCCTATAATATGTGGGCCGATGTATCCCCTATAATATGTGGGTCGATGTATCTCTTATAATATGTGGACCGATGTATCCCCTATAATATGTGGGTCGATGTATCCCCTATAATATGTGGGATGATGTATCCCCTATAATATGTGGGTCGATGTATCTCTTATAATATGTGGGTAAAGAATCCCCTATAATATGTGAGCTGATGTATCCCCTATAATATGTGGGCCGATGTATCCCCTGTAATATGTGGCCCGATGTATCCCCTATAATATGTGGACTGATGTATCGCCTATAATATGTGGGCCGATGTATCCCTTATAATATGTGGCCCGATGTATCCCCTATAATATGTGGGCCGATGTATCGCCTATAATATGTGGGCAAATGTATCCCCTATAATATGTGGACCGATGTATCCCCTATAATATGTGGGCCGATGTATCCCCTATAATATGTGGGCCGATGTATCCCCTATAATATGTGGGCCGATGTATCCCCTATAATATGTGGGCAAATGTATCCCCTATAATATGTGGACCGATGTATCCCCTATAATATGTGGGCTGATGTATCCCCTATAATATGTGGGCCGATGTATCCCCTATAATATGTGGGCTGATGTATCCCCTATAATATGTGGGCCGATGTATCCCCTATAATATGTGGGCCGATGTATCCCCTATAATATGTGGGCTGATGTATCGCCTATAATATGTGGGCTGATGTATCCCCTATAATATGTGGACTGATGTATCGCCTATAATATGTGGGCCGATGTATCCCTTATAATATGTGGGCCGATGTATCCCCTATAATATGTGGGCCGATGTATCCCCTATAATATGTGGACTGATGTATCGCCTATAATATGTGGGCCGATGTATCCCTTATAATATGTGGGCCGATGTATCCCTTATAATATGTGGACTGATGTATCGCCTATAATATGTGGGCCGATGTATCCCTTATAATATGTGGGCCGATGTATCCCCTATAATATGTGGGCTGATGTATCCCCTATAATATGTGGGCTGATGTATCGCCTATAATATGTGGGCTGATGTATCCCCTATAATATGTGGGCTGATGTATCGCCTATAATATGTAGGCCGATGTATCCCTTATAATATGTGGGCCGATGTATCCCCTATAATATGCGGGCTGATGTATGCCCTATGATATGTGGGCTGATGTATCGCCTATAATATGTGGGCTGATGTATCCCCTATAATATGTGGCCCGATGTATCCCCTATAATATGCGGGCTGATGTATGCCCTATAATATGTGGGCTGATGTATCGCCTATAATATGTGGGCTGATGTATCCCCTATAATATGTAGGCCGATGTATCCCCTATAATATGTGGGCTGATGTATCCCCTATAATATGTGGACAGATGTATCCCCTATAATATGTGGGCCGATGTATCCCCTATAATATGTGGACAGATGTATCGCCTATAATATGTGGGCTGATGTATCCCCTATAATATGTGGGCCGATGTATCCCCTATAATATGTGGACAGATGTATCCCCTATAATATGTGGGCTGATGTATCCCCTATAATATGTGGGCTGATGTATCGCCTATAATATATGGGTAATGAATCCCCTATAATATGTGGGCCGATATATCCCCTATAATATGTGGGCCGATGTATCCCCTATAATATGTGGGCTGATGTATCTCCAATAATATGTGGGCTGATGTATCCCCTATAATATGTGGACAGATGTATCCCCTATAATATGTGGGCCGATGTTTCCCCTATATTATGTAGGCCTATGTATCCCTTATAATATGTGGGCGAATGTGTCCCCTATAATATGTGGGCCGATGTATCCCCTATAATATGTGGACCAATGTATCCCCTATAATATGTGGGCCGATGTATCCTCTATAATATGTTGGCGAATGTATCCCCTATAATATGTGGCACAGTGTATACTCTATAATATGTGGGCTGATTTATCCCTTATAACATGTGGGCCGATGTATCCTCTATAATATGTGGGCGAATGTATCCCCTATAATATGTGGACCGATGTATCCTCAATAATATGTGGGCTGATGTATCCCCTATAATATGTGGGCCGATGTATCCCCTATAATATGTGGGCCGATGTATCCCCTATAATATGTGGGCTGATGTATCTCCTATAATATGTGGGCCGATGTATCCTCTATAATATGTGGGTCGATGTATCCCCTATAATATGTGGGCTGATGTATCTCCTATAATATGTGGGCCGATGTATCCCCTATAATATGTGGGCCGATGTTTCTCCTATATTATGTAGGCCGATGTATCCCCTATAATATGTTGGCGAATGTATCCCTTATAATATGTGGCACAGTGTATACTCTATAATATGTGGGCCGATGTATCCCCTATAATATGTGGGTTGATGTATCCCCTATACTTTGTGGCCCAATGAATTCCCTATAATATGTGGGCCGATGTATCTTCTATAATATGTGGGCCGATGTATCCCCTATAATATGTGGGCCGATGTATCCCCTATAATTAATATGTGGGCCGATGTATCCCCTATAATATGTGGGCCGATGTATCCCCTATAATATGTGGGTCGATGTATCCCCTATACTGTGTGGCCCAATGTAGCCCCTATAATATGTGGGCCGATGTATCCCCTATAATATGTGGGCAAATGTATCCCCTATAATATGTGGGCCGATGTATCCCCTATACTGTGTGGCCCAATGTAGCCCCTATAATATGTGGGCCGATGTATCCCCTATAATATGTGGGCCGATGTATCCCCTATACTGTGTGGCCCAATGAATCACCTATAATATGTGGACCAATGTATCCAATATAATATGTGGACCGTTGTATCCCCTATAATATGTGGGCCGATGTATCCCCTATAATATGTGGGTCGATGTATCCCTTATAATATGTGGGCTGATGTATCCCCTATAATATGTGGGCCGATGTATCTCCTATAATATGTGGACTGATGTATCCCCTATAATATGTAGGCCGATGTATCCCCTATAATATGTGGGCAAATGTATCCCCTATAATATGTAGGCCGATGTATCCCCTATAATATGTGGGCAAATGTATCCCCTATAATATGTGGGCTGATGTATCCCCTATACTGTGTGGCCCAATGTAGCCCCTATAATATGTAGGCCGATGTATCCCCTATAATATGTGGACAGATGTATCCTCTATATAATATGTGGGACAATGTATCCCGTATAGTATGTGGGTAATGAATCCCTTATAATATGTGGACCAATGTATCCCCTATAATATGTGGACCAATGTATCCCCTATAATATGTGGGCCGATGTATCCCTTATAATATGTGGATAATGAGTCCCCTATAATATATGGACCAATGTATCCCCTATAATATGTGGGCCGATGTATCCCCTATAATATGTGGGCCGATATATCCCCAATAATATGTGGGCTGATGTATCCCCTATAATATGTGGCCCGATGTATCCCCTATAATATATGGATCAATGTATCCCCTATAATATGTGGGCCGATGTATCCCCTATAATATGTGGGCCGATATATCCCCAATAATATGTGGGCTGATGTATCCCCTATAATATGTGGCCCGATGTATCCCCTATAATATGTGGCCCATGTATTCCCTATAATATATGGGTCGATGTATCCTCTATAATATGTGGGCTGATGTATCCCCTATAATATGTGGGCGAATGTATCCCCTATAATATGTGGGCTGATGTATCCCCTATAATATGTGGGCTGATGTATACCCTATAATTAATATGTGGGCCGATGTATCCCCTGTAATATGTGGGCCGATGTATCTCCTATAATATGTGGGTAATGAATCCCCTATAATGTGTGGGCTGATGTATCCCCTATAATATGTGGGTCGATGTATCCCCTATAATATGTGGGTCGATGTATCCCCTATAATTTGTGGGTAATGAATCCCCTATAATATGTGGATGTTGTATCCCCTATAATATGTGGGCCGATGTATTCCCTATAATATGTGAGCCGTTGTATCCCCTATAATATGTCGGCCGATGTATCCCCTATAATATGTGGGCCGATGTATCCTCTATAATATGTGGGCCGATGTATCCCCTATAATATGTGGGCCTATGTATCCTCTATAATATGTGGGCCGATGTATCCCCTATACTATGTGGGCCGATGTATCCCCTATAATATGTGGGTTGATGTATCCCCTATACTTTGTGGCCCAATGAATTCCCTATAATATGTGGGCCGATGTATCCCCTATAATATTTGGGCCGATGTATCCCCTATAATTAATATGTGGGTGATCTATCCCCTATGATGTGTGGACCGATGTATCCCCTATAATATGTGGGCTGATGTATCCCCTATAATTAATATGTGGGCCGATGTATCCCCTATAATATGTGGGCCGATGTATCCCCTATAATATGTGTGTCGATGTATCCCTTATAATATGTGGGCTGATGTATCCCCTATAATATGTGGGCCGATGTTTCCCCTATAATATGTGGACCGATGTATCCCCTATAATATGTAGGTCGATTTATCCCCTATAATATGTGGGCAAATGTATACCCTATAATATGTGGGCCGATGTATCCCCTATACTGTGTGGCCCAATGAATCACCTATAATATGTGGATCGATGTATCTCCTATACTGTGTGGCCCAATGTAGCCCATATAATATGTAGGCCGATGTATACCCTATTTCTCTAACGTCCTAGTGGATGCTGGGGACTCCGAAAGGACCATGGGGACTCCGAAAGGACCATGGGGAATAGCGGCTCCGCAGGAGACTGGGCACAAAAGTAAAAAGCTTTAGGACTACCTGGTGTGCACTGGCTCCTCCCCCTATGACCCTCCTCCAAGCCTCAGTTAGATTTTTGTGCCCGAACGAGACGGGTGCAGGCTAAGGGGCTCTCCTGAGCTGCTTAGTGTAAAAGTTTAAAGTAGGTTTTTTATTTTCAGTGAGACCTGCTGGCAACAGGCTCACTGCACCGAGGGACTAAGGGGAGAAGAAGCGAACTCACCTGCGTGCAGAGTGGATTGGGCTTCTTAGCAGAGCCGGCCTTAGGCATAGGCAAACTAGGCAACTGCCTAGGGCATTTGGTATGCTTAGGGGCACCAGCAGCTTCTGCTGATTAAAATGATATGCGGCATGCCTATATTCTATGTGTATTCCTGGAAATCACTGTAATGTAGCATTTAGTATGCAGATACAGCCGCAGTCGCACACAGAATATAGGCATGCTGTATATCATTTTAATCAGCAGAAGCTGCTTGTGCATCCTAGCCACATAGCAATGCAAATAAGATGCATTTTCATAAACAAAAGGCACCCAACGTTAGCAGAGCTGTCAGCTGACTCATGCCAGGCATCTCTTGCAGAACTAGCGGCGGTGCTAGGGGGCACCAGCCAAAATCTTGCCTAGGGCATCATATTGGTTAGGGCCGGCTCTGCTTCTTAGGCTACTGGACATTAGCTCCAGAGGGACGATCACAGGCCCAGCCATGGATGGGTCCCGGAGCCGCGCCGCCGGCCCCCTTACAGAGCCAGAAGAGTGAAGAGGTCCGGAAAATCGGCGGCAGAAGACGTCCTGTCTTCAATAAGGTAGCGCACAGCACCGCAGCTGTGCGCCATTGCTCTCAGCACACTTCACACTCCGGTCACTGAGGGTGCAGGGCGCTGGGGGGGGCGCCCTGAGACGCAATAAAAAACCTTTGATTGGCAAAAAATACATCACATATAGCTCCTGGGCTATATGGATGCATTTAACCCCTGCCAATTTTTCCATTAAAAAGCGGGAGAAAGGCCGCCGATAAGGGGGCGGAGCCTATCTCCTCAGCACACTGGCGCCATTTTTTCCTCACAGCTCCGTTGGAGGAAGGCTCCCTGACTCTCCCCTGCAGTCCTGCACTACAGAAACAGGGTAAAACAAGAGAGGGGGGGCACTAAATTGGCATATTAATATATACAGCAGCTATATTAGGGAAAAACACTTATCTAAGGTTATCCCTGTATATATATAGCGCTCTGGTGTGTGCTGGCAAACTCTCCCTCTGTCTCCCCAAAGGGCTAGTGGGGTCCTGTCCTCTATCAGAGCATTCCCTGTGTGTGTGCTGTGTGTCGGTACGCTGTGTCGACATGTATGAGGAGGAAAATGATGTGGAGGCGGAGCAATTGCCTGTGTTAGTGATGTCACCCCCTAGGGAGTCGACACCTGACTGGATGGTCTTATGGAAAGAATTACGTGATAGTGTCGGCACTTTACAAAAGACTGTTGACGACATGAGACAGCCGGCAAATCAGTTAATACCTGTACAGGCGTCTCAAACACCGTCAGGGGCTATAAAACGCCCGTTACCTCAGGTCGATACAGACACTGACACGGACACTGACTCCAGTGTCGACGGTGAGGAAACAAACGTATTTTCCAGTAGGGCCACACGTTACATGATCACGGCAATGAAGGAGGTTTTGAACATTTCTGATACTACAAGTACCTCAAAAAAGGGTATTATGTGGGGTGTGAAAAAACTACCCGTAGTTTTTCCTGAATCAGATGAATTAAATGAGGTGTGTGATGAAGCGTGGGTTTCCCCCGATAAAAAAACTGCTAATTTCTAAAAAATTATTGGCACTATACCCTTTCCCGCCAGAGGTTAGGGCGCGTTGGGAAACACCCCCTAGAGTGGATAAGGCGCTCACACGCTTATCAAAACAAGTGGCGTTACCGTCTCCGGATACGGCCGCCCTCAAGGAACCAGCTGACAGAAAGCTGGAAAATATCCTAAAAAGTATATACACACATACTGGTATTATACTTAGAGATGAGCGGGTTCGGTTTCTTTGAATCCGAACCCGCACGAACTTCACTTTTTTTTTCACGGGTCTGAGCGACTCGGATCTTCCCGCCTTGCTCGGTTAACCCGAGCGCGCCCGAACGTCATCATGACGCTGTCGGATTCTCGCGAGATTCTATATAAGGAGCCGCGCGTCGCCGCCATTTTCACACGTGCATTGAGATTGATAGGGAGAGGACGTGGCTGGCGTCCTCTCCATTTAGATTAGATTTAGAAGAGAGAGAGAGAGAGATTGCTGTGATACTGTAGATTAGAAGAGAGTGCAGACAGAGTTTAGTGACTGACGACCACAGTGACCAGTGACCACCAGAGACAGTGCAGTTGTTTGTTTTATTTAATATATCCGTTCTCTGCCTGAAAAAAAACGATACACAGTCACACAGTGACTCAGTCTGTGTGCACTGCTCAGCCCAGTGTGCTGCACATCAATGTATTGTATATAAAGCTTATAATTGTGGGGGAGACTGGGGAGCACTGCAGGTTGTTATAGCAGGAGCCAGGAGTACATGATAAATAATATTATATTAAAATTAAACAGTGCACACTTTTGCTGCAGGAGTGCCACTGCCAGTGTGACTAGTGGTGACCAGTGCCTGACCACCAGTATATTAGTAGTATTGTATACTATCTCTTTATCAACCAGTCTATATTAGCAGCAGACACAGTACAGTGCGGTAGTTCACGGCTGTGGCTACCTCTGTGTCGGCACTCGGCAGGCAGTCCGTCCATCCATAATTGTATTATAATATATACCACCTAACCGTGGTTTTTTTTTCATTCTTTATACCGTCGTCATACTAGTTGTTACGAGTATACTACTATCTCTTTATCAACCAGTGTACAGTGCGGTAGTTCACGGCTGTGGCTACCTCTGTGTCGGCACTCGGCAGGCAGTCCGTCCAACCATAATTGTATTATATACCACCTAACCGTGGTTTTTTTTTCATTCTTTATACCGTCGTCATACTAGTTGTTACGAGTATACTACTATCTCTTTATCAACCAGTGTACAGTGCGGTAGTTCACGGCTGTGGCTACCTCTGTGTCGGCACTCGGCAGGCAGTCCGTCCAACCATAATTGTATTATATACCACCTAACCGTGGTTTTTTTTTCATTCTTTATACCGTCGTCATACTAGTTGTTACGAGTATACTACTATCTCTTTATCAACCAGTGTACAGTGCGGTAGTTCACGGCTGTGGCTACCTCTGTGTCGGCACTCGGCAGGCAGTCCGTCCATCCATAATTGTATTATAATATATACCACCTAACCGTGGTTTTTTTTTCATTCTTTATACCGTCGTCATACTAGTTGTTACGAGTATACTACTATCTCTTTATCAACCAGTGTACAGTGCGGTAGTTCACGGCTGTGGCTACCTCTGTGTCGGCACTCGGCAGGCAGTCCGTCCAACCATAATTGTATTATATACCACCTAACCGTGGTTTTTTTTTCATTCTTTATACCGTCGTCATACTAGTTGTTACGAGTATACTACTATCTCTTTATCAACCAGTTTGTGCAAGGAGAGATTAATTGCTTCTTTTTTGGGGGGGGTCCAAACCAACCCGTCATATCAGTCACAGTCGTGTGGCAGACCCTGTCACTGAAATGATGGGTTGGTTAAAGTGTGCATGTCCTGTTTTGTTTATACAACATAAGGGTGGGTGGGAGGGCCCAAGGACAATTCCATCTTGCACCTCTTTTTTCTTTTCTTTTTCTTTGCATCATGTGCTGATTGGGGAGGGTTTTTTGGAAGGGACATCCTGCGTGACACTGCAGTGCCACTCCTAGATGGGCCCGGTGTTTGTGTCGGCCACAGGGTCGCTAATCTTACTCACACAGTCAGCTACCTCATTGCGCCTCTTTTTTTCTTTGCGTCATGTGCTGTTTGGGGAGGGTTTTTTGGAAGGGACATCCTGCGTGACACTGCAGTGCCACTCCTAGATGGGCCCGGTGTTTGTGTCGGCCACTAGGGTCGCTAATCTTACTCACACAGCTACCTCATTGCGCCTCTTTTTTTCTTTGCGTCATGTGCTGTTTGGGGAGGGTTTTTTGGAAGGGACATCCTGCGTGACACTGCAGTGCCACTCCTAGATGGGCCCGGTGTTTGTGTCGGCCACTAGGGTCGCTTATCTTACTCACACAGCGACCTCGGTGCAAATTTTAGGACTAAAAATAATATTGTGAGGTGTGAGGTATTCAGAATAGACTGAAAATGAGTGTAAATTATGGTTTTTGAGGTTAATAATACTTTGGGATCAAAATGACCCCCAAATTCTATGATTTAAGCTGTTTTTTAGTGTTTTTGGAAAAAAACACCCGAATCCAAAACACACCCGAATCCGACAAAAATAATTCGGTGAGGTTTTGCCAAAACGCGTTCGAACCCAAAACACGGCCGCGGAACCGAACCCAAAACCAAAACACAAAACCCGAAAAATTTCAGGCGCTCATCTCTAATTATACTGCGACCAGCAATCGCCTCAGCCTGGATGTGCAGTGCTGGGGTGGCTTGGTCAGATTCCCTGACTGAAAATATTGATACCCTGGACAGGGACAATATATTATTGACTATAGAGCATTTAAAGGATGCATTTCTTTATATGCGTGATGCACAGAGGGATATTTGCACTCTGGCATCAAGAGTAAGTGCGATGTCCATTTCTGCCAGAAGAGGGTTATGGACGCGACAGTGGTCAGGTGATGCGGATTCCAAACGGCATATGGAAGTATTGCCGTATAAAGGGGAGGAGTTATTTGGGGTCGGTCTATCGGACCTGGTGGCCACGGCAACGGCTGGGAAATCTACCTTTTTACCCCAAGTCACCTCGCAGCAGAAAAAGATACCGTCTTTTCAGGCTCAGTCCTTTCGTCCCCATAAGGGCAAGCGGGCAAAAGGCCACTCATATCTGCCCCGGGGCAGAGGAAGGGGAAAAAGACTGCAGCAGACAGCCTCTTCCCACGAACAGAAGCCCTCCCCCGCTTCTGCCAAGTCCTCAGCATGACGCTGGGGCCTTACAAGCGGACTCAGGCACGGTGGTGGCCCGTCTCAAGAATTTCAGCGCGCAGTGGGCTCACTCGCAAGTGGACCCCTGGATCCTGCAGGTAGTATCTCAGGGGTACAAATTGGAATTCGAGACGTCTCCCCCTCGCCGGTTCCTGAAGTCTGCTTTACGAACATCTCTCCCCGACAGGGAGGCGGTATTGGAAGCCATTCACAAGCTGTATTCCCAGCAAGTGATAATCAAGGTACCCCTCCTTCACCAGGGAAAGGGGTATTATTCCACGCTGTTTGTGGTACCGAAGCCGGACGGCTCGGTGAGACCCATTTTAAATCTGAAATCCTTGAACACTTACATAAAAAGGTTCAAGTTCAAAATGGAGTCACTCAGAGCAGTGATAGCGAACCTGGAAGAAGGGGACTATATGGTGTCTCTGGACATCAAGGATGCTTACCTCCATGTCCCAATTTGCCCTTCTCACCAAGGGTACCTCAG
Organism: Pseudophryne corroboree; assembly: GCF_028390025.1. Classification (NCBI taxonomy): domain Eukaryota; kingdom Metazoa; phylum Chordata; class Amphibia; order Anura; family Myobatrachidae; genus Pseudophryne; species Pseudophryne corroboree. The sequence goes on along the minus strand of NC_086452.1, from coordinate 38,635,042 downwards.
GTTTGTGGTACAGAACTGTCACTATCAGTTTCAGACGCTGCCGTTTGGATTGTCCACGGCACCCCGGGTCTTTACCAAGGTAATGGCCGAAATGATGATTCTTCTTCGAAGAAAAGGCGTCTTAATTATCCCTTACTTGGACGATCTCCTGATAAGGGCAAGGTCCAGGGAACAGTTAGAGGTCGGAGTAGCACTATCTCAAGTAGTACTACGACAGCACGGATGGATTCTAAATATTCCAAAATCGCAGCTGATTCCGACGACACGTCTGCTGTTCCTAGGAATGATTCTGGACACAGTACAGAAAAAGGTGTTTCTCCCGGAAGAGAAAGCCAGGGAGTTATCCGACCTAGTCAGGAACCTCCTAAGACCAGGCCAAGTGTCAGTACATCAATGCACAAGGGTCCTGGGAAAGATGGTGGCTTCTTACGAAGCGATTCCATTCGGCAGATTCCACGCAAGAACTTTTCAGTGGGATCTGCTGGACAAATGGTCCGGATCGCATTTTCAAATGCATCAGCGGATAACCCTGTCTCCAAGGACAAGGGTGTCTCTCCTGTGGTGGTTACAGAGTGCTCATCTCCTAGAGGGCCGCAGATTCGGCATTCAGGATTGGGTCCTGGTGACCACGGATGCCAGCCTGAGAGGCTGGGGAGCAGTCAATAAATATCCTGGAACTAAGGGCCATTTACAATGCCCTAAGTCAGGCAAGACCTCTGCTTCAGGGTCAGCAGGTGTTGATCCAGTCGGACAACATCACGGCAGTCGCCCACGTAAACAGACAGGGCGGCACCAGAAGCAGGAGGGCAATGACGGAAGTGGCAAGGATTCTTCGCTGGGCGAAAATCATGTGATAGCACTGTCAGCAGTGTTCATTCCGGGAGTGGACAACTGGGAAGCAGACTTCCTCAGCAGACACGATCTTCACCCGGGGGAGTGGGGACTTCACCCAGAAGTCTTCCACATGATTGTGAACCGTTGGGAAAAACCAAAGGTGGACATGATGGCGTCCCGCCTCAACAAAAAACTGGACAGGTATTGCGCCAGGTCAAGGGACCCTCAGGCAATAGCTGTGGACGCTCTGGTAACACCGTGGGTGTACCAGTCAGTGTATGTGTTCCCTCCTCTTCTTCTCATACCAAAAGTACTGAGAATCATAAGAAGGAGAGGAGTAAAGACTATACTCGTGGCTCCGGATTGGCCAAGAAGGACTTGGTACCCGGAAATTCAAGAGATGCTCACGGAAGACCCGTGGCCTCTACCTCTAAGAAAGGACCTGCTCCAGCAGGGACCATGTCTGTTCCAAGACTTACCGCGGCTGCATTTGACGGCATGGCGGTTGAACGCCGGATCCTGAAGGAAAAAGGCATTCCGGATGAAGTCATCCCTACCCTGATCAAAGCCAGGAAGGATGTGACCGTACAACATTATCACCGTATTTGGCGTAAATATGTTGCGTGGTGCGAGGCCAGGAAGGCCCCTACAGAGGAATTTCAACTGGGTCGATTCCTGCATTTCCTGCAAACAGGACTGTCTATGGGCCTCAAATTAGGGTCCATTAAGGTTCAAATTTCGGCCCTGTCAATATTCTTCCAAAAAGAACTAGCTTCTGTTCCTGAAGTTCAGACGTTTGTCAAGGGAGTACTGCATATACAGCCTCCTTTTGTGCCTCCAGTGGCACCTTGGGATCTCAATGTAGTTTTGGGATTCCTAAAATCACATTGGTTTGAACCACTCACCACTGTGGACTTAAAATATCTCACATGGAAAGTGGTAATGCTGTTAGCCCTGGCTTCAGCCAGGCGTGTTTCAGAATTGGCGGCTTTATCCTATAAAAGCCCTTACCTAATTTTTCATACGGACAGGGCAGAATTGAGGACTCGTCCTCAATTTCTCCCTAAGGTGGTTTCAGCTTTTCACTTAAACCAGCCTATTGTGGTGCCTGCGGCTACTAGGGACTTGGAGGATTCCAAGTTGCTGGACGTAGCCAGGGCCCTGAAAATATATGTTTCCAGGACGGCTGGAGTCAGGAAATCTGACTCGCTGTTTATCCTGTATGCACCCAACAAGCTGGGTGCTCCTGCTTCTAAGCAGACGATTGCTCGTTGGAATTGTAGTACAATTCAGCTTGCACATTCTGTGGCAGGCCTGCCACAGCCAAAATCTGTAAAAGCCCATTCCACACGGAAAGTGGGCTCATCTTGGGCGGCTGCCCGAGGGGTCTCGGCTTTACAACTTTGCCGAGCAGCTACTTGGTCAGGGGCAAACACGTTTGCTAAATTCTACAAATTTGATACCCTGGCTGAGGAGGACCTGGAGTTCTCTCATTCGGTGCTGCAGAGTCATCCGCACTCTCCCGCCCATTTGGGAGCTTTGGTATAATCCCCATGGTCCTTTCAGAGTCCCCAGCATCCACTAGGACGTTAGAGAAAATAAGAATTTACTTACCGATAATTCTATTTCTCATAGTCCGTAGTGGATGCTGGGCGCCCATCCCAAGTGCGGATTGTCTGCATTACTTGTACATAGTTATTGTTACAAAAATCGGGTTATTGTTGTTGTGAGCCATCTTTTCAGAGGCTCCTTCTGTTATCATGCTGTTAACTGGGTTCAGATCACAAGTTGTACGGTGTGATTGGTGTGGCTGGTATGAGTCTTACCCGGGATTCAAAATCCTTCCTTATTGTGTACGCTCGTCCGGGCACAGTATCCTAACTGAGGCTTGGAGGAGGGTCATAGGGGGAGGAGCCAGTGCACACCAGGTAGTCCTAAAGCTTTTTACTTTTGTGCCCAGTCTCCTGCGGAGCCGCTATTCCCCATGGTCCTTTCGGAGTCCCCATGGTCCTTTCGGAGTCCCCAGCATCCACTACGGACTATGAGAAATAGAATTATCGGTAAGTAAATTCTTATTAATATGTGGGCTGATGTATCCCCTATAATATGTGGGCCGATGTATCCCCTATAATATGTGGACAGATGTATCCTCTATATAATATGTTGGACAATGTATCCCCTATAGTATGTGGGTAATGAATCCCCTATAATATGTGGACCAATGTATCCCCTATAATATGTGGGCCGATGTATCCCCTACAATATGTGGGCCGATATATCCCCTATAATATGTGGGCCGATATATCCCCTATAATATGTGGGCCGATGTATCCCCTATAATATGTGGGCCGATGTATCCCCTATAATATGTGGACAGATGTAGCCTCTATATAATATGTTGGACAATGTATCCCCTATAGTATGTGGGTAATGAATCCCCTATAATATGTGGACCAATGTATCCCCTATAATATGTGGGCCGATGTATCCCCTATTGTATGTGGGCCAATGTATCCCCTATAATATGTGGGCCGATGTATCCCCTATAATATGTGGGCCGATATATCCCCAATAATATGTGGGCTGATGTATCCCCTATAATATGCGGGCCAATGTATCACCTATAATATGTGGGCCGATGTATCCCCTATAATATATGGGTCGATGTATCCTCTATAATAGGTGGGCGAATGTATCCCCTATAATATGTGGGCTGATGTATCCCCTATAATATGTGGGCTGATGTGTACCCTATAATTAATATGTGGGCCGATGTATCCCCTATAATATGTGGGCTGATGTATCCCCTATAATATGTGGGTCGATGTATCCCCTATAATATGTGGGCTGATGTATCCCCTATAATATCTGGGTCGATGTATCCCCTATAATATGTGGGCTGATGTATCCCCTATAATATGTGGGTCGATGTATCCCCTATAATATGTGGCCCTATGTATCCCCTATAATATGTGGATGTTGTATCCCCTATAATATGTGGGCCGATGTATCCCCTATAATATGTGAGCCGTTGTATCCCCTATAATATGTCGGCCGTTGTATCCCCTATAATATGTCGGCTGATGTATCCCCTATAATATGTGGGCCGATGTATCCCCTATAATATGTGGGCCGATGTATCCCCTATAATATGTGGGCCGATGTATCCCCTATAATATGTGGGCCGATGTATCCTCTATAATATGTGGGCCGATGTATCCCCTATAATATGTCGGCCGATGTATCCCCTATAATATGTGGGCCGATGTATCCTCTATAATATGTGGGCCGATGTATCCTCTATAATATGTGGGCCGATGTATCCCCTATAATATGTGGGCCGATGTATCCCCTATAATATGTGGGCCGGTGTATCCTCTATAATATGTGAGCCGTTGTATCCCCTATAATATGTCGGCCGATGTATCCCCTATAATATGTGGGCCGATGTATCCTCTATAATATGTGGGCCGATGTATCCTCTATAATATGTGGACCGATGTATCCCCTATAATATGTGGGCCGAGGTATCCTCTATAATATGTGGACCGATGTATCCCCTATAATATGTGGGCCGATGTATCCCCTGTAATATGTGGGCCGATGTATCCCCTATAATATGTGGGCTGATGTATCCCCTATAATTAATATGTGGGCCGATGTATCCCCTATAATATGTGGGCCGATGTATCCCCTATAATATGTGTGTCGATGTATCCCTTATAATATGTGGGCTGATGTATCCCCTATAATATGTGGGCCGATGTTTCCCCTATAATATGTGGACCGATGTATCCCCTATAATATGTAGGTCGATGTATCCCCTATAATATGTGGGCAAATGTATCCCCTATAATATGTGGACCAATGTATCTGTACTGTGTGGCCCAATGAATCACCTATCATATGTGGACCAATGTATCCAATATAATATGTGGACCGATGTATCCCCTATACTGTGTGGCCCAATGTAGCCCCTATAATATGTAGGCCGATGTATACCCAATAATATGTGGGCTGATGTATCCCCTATAATATGTGGGCTGATGTATCCCCTATAATATGTGGGCAAATGTATCCCCTATAATATGTGGACAGATGTATCCTCTATATAATATGTTGGACAATGTATCCCCTATAGTATGTGGGTAATGAATCTCCTATAATATGTGGACCACTGTATCCCCTATAATATGTGGACCAATGTATCCCCTATAATATGTGGGCCGATGTATCCCCTATAATATGTGGGCCGATGTATCCCCAATAATATGTTGGGCTGATGTATCCCCTATAATATGTGGCCCGATGTATCTCCTATAATATGTGGGCCGATGTATCCCCTATAATATATGGGTCGATGTATCCTCTATATTATGTGGGCTGATGTATCCCCTATAATATGTGGGCGAATGTATCCCCTATAATATGTGGGCTGATGTATCCCCTATAATATGTGGGCTGATGTATACCCTATAATTAATATGTGGGCCGATGTATCCCCTATAATATGTGGGCTGATGTATCCCCTATAATATGTGGGTCGATGTATCCCCTATAATATGTGGGCTGATGTATCCCCTATAATATGTGGGTTGATGTATCCCCTATAATATGTGGGCTGATGTATCCCCTATAATATGTGGGTCGATGTATCCCCTATAATATGTGGCCCTATGTATCCCCTATAATATGTGGGTAATGAATCCCCTATATGTGGGCTGATGTATCCCCTATAATATGTGGGTTGATGTATCCCCTATAATATGTGGGCTGATGTATCCCCTATAATATGTGGGTCGATGTATCCCCTATAATATGTGGCCCTATGTATCCCCTATAATATGTGGGTAATGAATCCCCTATAATATGTGGATGTTGTATCCCCTATAATATGTGGGCCGATGTATCCCCTATAATATGTGAGCCGTTGTATCCCCTATATAATATGTCGGCCGATGTATCCCCTATAATATGTGGGCCGATGTATCCTCTATAATATGTGGGCCGATGTATCCTCTATAATATGTGAGCCGTTGTATCCCCTATAATATGTCGGCCGATGTATCCCCTATAATATGTGGGCCGATGTATCCTCTATAATATGTGGGCCGATGTATCCTCTATAATATGTGGACCGATGTATCCCCTATAATATGTGGGCCGAGGTATCCTCTATAATATGTGGACCGATGTATCCCCTATAATATGTGGGCCGATGTATCCCCTATAATATGTGGGCCGATGTATCCCCTATAATATGTGGGCCGATGTATCCCCTATAATATGTGGGCCGATGTATCCCCTATAATATGTCGGCCGATGTATCCCCTATAATATGTGGGCCGATGTATCCTCTATAATATGTGGACCGATGTATCCCCTATAATATGTGGACCGATGTATCCCCTATAATATGTGGGCCGATGTATCCCCTATAATATGTCGGCCGATGTATCCCCTATAATATGTGGGCCGATGTATCCTCTATAATATGTGGGCCGATGTATCCTCTATAATATGTGGACCGATGTATCCCCTATAATATGTGGGCCGAGGTATCCTCTATAATATGTGGACCGATGTATCCCCTATAATATGTGGGCCGATGTATCCCCTATAATATGTGGGCCGATGTATCCCCTATAATATGTGGGCCGATGTATCCCCTATAATATGTGGGCCGATGTATCCCCTATAATATGTGGGCCGATGTATCCCCTATAATATGTCGGCCGATGTATCCCCTATAATATGTGGGCCGATGTATCCTCTATAATATGTGGACCGATGTATCCCCTATAATATGTGGGCTGATGTATCCTCTATAATATGTGGGCCCATGTATCCCCTATAATATGTGGGCCGATGTATCCCCTATAATATGTCGGCCGATGTATCCCCTATAATATGTGGGCCGATGTATCCTCTATAATATGTGGGCCGATGTATCCTCTATAATATGTGGACCGATGTATCCCCTATAATATGTGGGCCGAGGTATCCTCTATAATATGTGGACCGATGTATCCCCTATAATATGTGGGCCGATGTATCCCCTATAATATGTGGGCCGATGTATCCCCTATAATATGTGGGCCGATGTATCCCCTATAATATGTCGGCCGATGTATCCCCTATAATATGTCGGCCGATGTATCCCCTATAATATGTGGGCCGATGTATCCCCTATGATATGTGGGCCGATGTATCCCCTATAATATGTGGGCCGATGTATCCCCTATAATATGTGGGCCAAGGTATCCTCTATAATATGTGGGCCCATGTATCCCCTATAATATGTGGGCCGATGTATCCCCTATGATATGTGGGCCGATGTATCCCCTATAATATGTGGGCCAAGGTATCCTCTATAATATGTGGGCCCATGTATCCCCTATAATATGTGGGCCGATGTATCCCCTATGATATGTGGGCCGATGTATCCCCTATAATATGTGGGCCGATGTATCCCCTATAATATGTGGGCCGATGTATCCCCTATAATATGTGGATTACCATATCACCCATACTGTAAATTATAAGAATATGGGAAGTCCCTAATCTGTTCCAAGACCATACATAGGCACGAGGACGGATATACAGACATCTGATGTGACTTCCAATATGTAACCAGTAAAATGGGCCCAGCATTTGCTGGATCACCTGAGCATGCCCCATCCCCACCTACGCCCGCCCCACTTACCCCGGCTACGGCTGTCTTCTCTCTTGCACCATGGTGCTGATAGCAGGAACGGGTTACAGAGCGCCCCCCATTCAGAATGCTCCAGTCATTCTCGTGTCTTATCTGTTATATAGATAAATCCCATTATTCCTAATACCATCCTAATGGACACTAGACTGGTGACATCAGAACTCAGATAGTCTAGGATGGAGTCCATGCAGTGGCGTCAAGAGGTGGGTGCGGGGGGTGCGGCCCGCACCCGGGTGTCACCCTTCAATGGGGTGACACCAAAATGAGCCGCACTCCCGCACCCCCAATGGCGGAACTTGCGCTGGTGTAATCAGACTCATTACGCTGATACACCGCTCTGTCAGCCACCCGTGAGAGGAGAGGACCCAGGGTCAGGAGGACGGAGTCACGGAGGTCAGGAGGAGAGGGAATGGGGACCTCCCCTGTTATCACGCCCCGGCTCCTCCCCTGTGCCTCCTGAATGCCGGCAGATTGATGGCATCTGCAATCATAGGGAGCCTGGTTCAGCGTGCAGGGCTTATGCTGCTTCCTGGGATGGTGTGCATGGTGAGTCTCTGTATAGCATAGAGATTACGTTACTGCCTCACTCTGCAGATTACTGCGCTGTTTGCTCACACTCAGAGTGGAAGGTGATGCTCTGCAGAATCAGTAGTATTATGTAATGTTCTGCTATGAGTTCCCGGGCTGACTTTATTTCAGTGTATAGGCTTCCTGCTGCTGCCTGTGAAATTTAGCAACACTATCATCCAGTTGCCAACATATTCTTTATTGTTCATTGATTTTTTTCCCCCTTCTATATCTGTATGTTGTATTAAAAAAAAAAAGAGAGAGAGAGACAAGTAGGGTATGGGAGTAAAAATAAGGGAAAAGCACTGGAAATAGAAGAAAAAATGTGACATCATATTTAATGCATATTAAAGTAGCTAAATACAGTATAAGGCTAAAGCAATAGAATATAGTTAACATTAACAGTCCAGCAGTGGTTCCAAACCTTTTTGAAATACAGTTACCCACACACAGCATGTAGCGTAAGAGTGGTGACGATAGATAGATAGATAGATAGATAGATAGATAGATAGATAGATAGATAGATAGATAGATAGATAGATAGATAGGTGAATGTTGGCACTTTCCTTGGGCCCACACACATACACACACGCATACCGCATATTTTGTATTTAGTTTTTTCTGTTCTGTATTACATTGGAATTCCCTGAGTTCCATACGCACTGGTATACTTATCTACAGAAATGTACCCAGTTAAACCATAACTAAAGCAACCTGGCAGTTATGTGGTGGGAACTAATTTTTGCAACGAAAAATACAGAGAGAGCATATAAAGGCATTAGCACTGATTATACGTTCCACGGCGGTCAGGAGACTGACATTGGGAGTTAAACAGACGGGATCCCAGCGGCGAACACAGCGTGTCCCCTTGCGGAAACGGTATACTGACCGCCGGGATCCCGTCCGACGGTCAATTGACTGCCTCCCGAATTATGACATTAATAAGGATTCCATGTGATGTGAAACGGGAGGAGGTCCATGGGGGGGGAGGGGGGGGGTGACACCATGAGTTACCACACCGGGTGACACCAACCCTAGTGACGCCTCTGAGTCCATGACTAGAATCTCTGGTGCATCGTAAGAACGCATTCTCCCTTTCACACAATAAACAAGTGACTATGAGCGGGATGTATTAACATACATCGCCGCACCTCGCCGGTTACCGCAGCGATGTTGATCGCGTATGTACTAACATATGCGATCAACATCGCGATGCGGTGACGGAGGCCCCCCGCGATACCTGTTAGGTGGTCTGCGGGGGGTCTCCGTCACCTCCATGGGGTCCCCACACAGGATAGATGCAGGGAAGCAGCAGCAGGCTGCCCCCGGCGCCTCCTCCTCCCCCCTGCAGCCGGAAGGACGTCCGGCTGCGTTGCTAGGGGGAGGAGGAGATTACATTTCCGGGTCCGGGGCATCATGGAAGAAGGTAAGCTGGGGGGGAGGGGGGTCGGCGTCTGCGGCGGTGTCGACGGTGTCGGCGGGTTGCGGCGGTCGGCGAATAGAAGCCCATAGACTTCTATAGGGTATCGCCATACAGAGATGGCGATACCCTGAACGCCGAAAACGCGGCGGTAGGGTGTTAGTAAATATGAAAATGCGGTAAAACCCCCGTTTTCGGGGGTTTTACCGCATTTTTGCTTTAGTACATCCCGCCCTTAGAAAGCACATATACACTGTATTTACCAACACAGTCTATTTCTACTTTACATTGCTGCAAATCTTCCATCGAATGCGTTTCCGGGCAATCACAAGGTCTCACTTACTGTGCAAGGAATGTCTATCTTGCATCCTTCTTAAAAAGGTTAAAATGCAATTATCTGAGACTGGGTCATTAGACATAGGAATATTAACCTTTGAGCCTCATATACTTGTAGTCATTTTTATCTCCTTTCTTTTTTGTTTGGCGGCCTGTTCCTCTCAGTGATGGGAGTCCGGTTGCTAGGTAACCAGGCCCATGGTACGCAGACCTACTTGTCTATTACTCCCATGACACAGTGTCAGGACATCCTCCCTCCCCAGTGTTTGCTGCTGGCAAAGCAGCATCGTACAAAAAAAAGCATTTATCACCGTGCGGCTCAGTAATGGACACTCAGTGGATGGGAAATTGAGATGACCCAAAGGCCAAAGCTGTTAGGGAGACTGGTGGCAAGGGGTAAAGGGTCACGGTGCCCTTTTCCCACCCACTTAGTGGCCGGTGAGAGATAGGACAGACGTGTCACTGTTTTTACTCTCGTATACTGGGGGCATTGCACCTGAAATAAATGTTTGCTTGACATTAATAATAACACAAAAATATTTTACTGTATAAATCAGGTGGCGTCCTTAACAACGTGACACAGAGGTTGTGCCGGGACCCCCTCCGTTGTAAGTGATTGATATCATTACGGCTGCTCTGCAGAAATCACTATCCTTTGTTCCGTTGTGAGAAAAACAATTGTAGGTTTATACTGTGGGCGCGGAATCTCAGCTGTACCTATTACATAGTGTGAGCGTCGCTGACCAAGGGTCCGCAGTGTTTGGGGGGCATCAGGGAACTGGTTTTAGTCTTATTTTTTATTACTATCTTGTTTTTGCTATTCCCGTATGCCCGTTTAGCCATTGAACCAGTGTTCATGGGATTATTTTGTGCTCCTATGTTATAGAGATTTCCAGTTTCATCTATTTATCATCACAGGGTATGTTCTGTGCCGCAGCCACTGCATATGGCGGCGATATAGACAGCAGCTTCTCTGTAATTTTATAAATGACGATTTTCTCGCTATCGCTGGCAGCCTGATTCTGTCGGCAGAGGGTTCTGTTGCTCCTTTGATATTCATATTCGTGGCCAGTGGCCGCAAATGCACATAGAGGTTTCATCCTGTGAGGATCCACCACAGCCTTTACAGTTTTGCTGGCTCCCAATTGCTGGGTATATATATACATAATGCCATCTCAAGATTTGTGGTTAAAGGATTTTAGTGTACTTTCGTTCTAACCACTGCTGTGTCCACTGTGAAGCATGGAGGAGGAGGTGTGATGGTGTGGGGGTGCTTTGCTGGTGACACTGTTGGTGATTTATTCAAAATTCAAGGCACACTTAACCAGCATGGCTACCACAGCATTCTGCAACGCCATGCCCATCCCATCTGGTTTGCGCTTACTGGGACCATCATTTGTTTTTCAACAAGATAATGACCCCAAACACACCTCCAGGCAATGTAAGGGCTACTTGACCAAGAAGGAAAGTAATGGAGTCCTGCGTCAGATGGCCTGGCCTCCACAATCACCCGACCTGAACCCAATTGAGATGGTTTGGGATGAGTTGGACCTCAGAGTGAAGGAAAAGCAGCCAAGCCTTTGGGAACTCCTTCAAGTCTGTTGGAAAACCGTTCCAGGAGACTACCTCATGAAGCTGATTGAGAGAATGCCAAGAGTGTGCAAAGCTGGCATCAAAGCAAAAGGGGGCTACTTTGAGGAGTCTAACATATTAATCAGTTTTTGATTTGTTTAACACTTTTTTGTTTGCAACATAATTCCATGTGTTCTTTCATAGTTTTGATGTCCTCGGTATTAATATAAAATATAGAAAATAATTAAAATAAATAAAAACCATTGAATGAGAAGATGTGTCCAAACTTTTGACTGGTACTATATATATATATATATATATATATATATATATATAGTTCTGTGTTGTATGTTTATTGTATGTATAGCACTTTACTAGTATATGTAGGCTTATTAAATAGTAGGTTATTAATGGATTAGAGGAGATGGGACCCAAACCGGTTGCTTCCCTAGGGCCCCATGGGATCTTAATCTGGCTGTGACTGAACAAACCAATAAGAAATTGGGCGTCTCAGCAGAAATCTAGGCGCCCTTTGTCATTTGCACATCTTTGTGCATCTGCTGAATACGGGCGCTGCCAACGCATTAGAGTACAACTGTATAACATGGCCAATATCGTAATATGTAAACATTAGTTACTGCAAGTGAATATTTTGCCCAGAACGTCACCTTGGGTCATAATAACGCCTCAATATTTTATCTGGGTCCCAGCCTAAAAACAGACTAAAATCTTCTCCTTTATATCAAAAAACATTTTGTATAAGTATGCCTGGGACTGAATATTTGTCTTTTCTCAGCTGCTATAAGCTGCCGCTTCCCAGCGGGTTGGAGCTGAAAATTTAAAGCAGCACTCACACGCTTGCTTAACACTGGATGTGAGCGCCGCTTTAAATGTTCAGCTCCAACACGCCGTAATCCGCTGCTTCGTAAATATAGCCCTAAATGTTTCATCACGTTCTACTTCATTTTCTTAACAGCCTGTAGTCTGCTAGCAGTATACACAAAGCCGCTTTAATTGATTGTGCGTATAATCAATGTGATCAAACTGCCCAATCATTGTACCTACCTCGTGTGTAGGGTCATCATTCTACCCAGGACACAGCGCCAAGCATTGCAAGCGGGTAAAGCCAAATTGCACAGCATTTCCGTCATGGCGATCAGTTGGATCATAATATATATATTGACACTCTGACCCCACTTCCTTATAGGATTGTTATCCTTCCATGTTAAGCCTTACAATAGTCATCCCTGACATTGTGAGCGCCTGGCTCTGTAAATCACACGGAATTCTGATGTGCTGCCGCCGCGTCTTATCCGAGCGCGGGTCTCCCAGCTCTCTGTGTTCTTAGCCTTTTCAAAAATACATTGTTTAATCAATGAAATAAAGGAAACTCACTCTCTAGCAGTCATGCTTATTCCCAGGGAACCCATCAAATAACTGTGTGAACTTTCAAATTGATCAGGATTAATTTTACTGACAATGTATCATAACATATTTCCCTTCAGAGAGCCATTTGTTGGGCTACAGATGCACAGAAAGTGAGAAGTGGTATAAATCAGACAAGATAGAAGTAATTAGAGGTTTACCATTTATAGAATACTAACAATGGCTGATTTATCAAAGCATTAAACAAGAACAGACAAAACACGACGCCTAACATTTTCTTATAAAATATCTGCCAACATTCAATTAAGATGAGAATTTAATACAACACGATCAGCCGTAACTGTATTTGTGCACAATCTTAGTTGATATAAAATCAAATTATTTATTTTGGAACAGTCGGCATCTTCTGACTTTACAGCTTATCTTGGATCACCTGTTTCGGGTAGCTGGAGGGTCCCTTTTTAACTCTGGAGGGACTAATTACCTTTTCCATTCAACCAATTGTCTGTCGTTTGTATGTTGTTAAAAAACAAAAAAAACAGGCCCCACCCGCCATTGTCACATGACTTCTTTTGGAAAAACGTAAAAAAAATTCTTGGAACAATTATTGAAAGCAGGGCCGGATTAAGGAGATTAAGGAGGAAGGGGTGTGGCCAGTGCTGTGTGGGTGTTGCCAGTTCCGTGTGGGTGTGACCAATGATGTGTGGGTGTAACCAGTGCTATGTGGGTGTGGCCAGCACTGTGTGGGTGTGGCCAGAGCCATATGAGTGTTTACAGTCCCTACACTATCAGCCCAGAAGGATGCAATTGCATAGTGATTTACAGCAGCAGCCATTGGGGGGGGGGGGGGGGGGGGGGGTAGGGGCGTCAAAATGTGGCATCCGCTCCAAGAAAAAAATGGTGCCGGACCGTCTGCCAGCGCATCCAGGCTGCGCAGGCAGGGGTCATCCTCAAATCGATGCATGCACAATTATACGCGAACGCATCGTGGGGCGCAGAGCCGTCCTAACCAATATGATGCCCTAGGCAAGATTTTGGCTGGTGCCCCCTAGCACCACCGCTGGTTCTGCCTCTGACCTTGCACCTCTTTCCCAGCACCATCACCCCTCACCCATAGCAGTGTTTGTACCCCCTATATTTTAAATAGGAACAGTTCGCACATTTGGTTCTCAGCCCAAAAAGGGGTGTGTTTTTGCTGGCAAGGGGCATGGCCACACAATAGTAACCCCAATTCCAATTACGCCACACAGTACTGGAACTTTATTCACATTTGATCATGCGATAGTGTCCATAATTCATATTACATCCCACAGTAGTATCACTTTACCTTATAAACGTTACTCCTCACAGTAGAGCCCCTTATTCACATTACATCACACTGAATTGCTCCTTACTCACATTACACCACACCCTATTGCTCTTTATTCACATTAGAAGACACAGTAGTGCCCTTTCTATACGCAACACCACATAGTAGAGCACCTTATACACATAATGCCACAGAGTAATGCCCCTTACACATATGAGACACATTATTAATGTCCTTATAAACATAATGAACCTTACACATTATGACAACCTTTATTAATGCCCTTTTACACATAATGGCCCTCATTCCGAGTTGTTCGCTCGCAAGGCGAATGTAGCAGAGTTACACACGCTAAGCCGCCGCCTACTGGGAGTGAATCTTAGCTTCTTAAAATTGCGACCGACGTACGCGCAATATTGCGATTACAAACGAGTTAGCAGTTTCTGAGTAGCTTCAGACTTACTCTGCCTGTGCGATCAGTTCAGTGCTTTTCGTTCCTGGCTGACGTCATAAACACACCCAGCGTTCGCCCAGGCACTCCCACCGTTTCTCCGGCCACTCCTGCGTTTTTTCCGGAAACGGTAGCGTTTCCAGCCACACGCCCCTAAAACGCCGTGCATCCGCCCAGTAACACCCATTTCCTGTCAATCACAATGCGAACGTCGGAGCGATGAAAATGCCGTGAGTAAACTTACTTTCATCATAGTAAAGTTACTTGGCGCAGTCGCAGTGCGAACATTGCGCATGCGCACTAAGAGAATTCTCACTGCGATGCGATGAAAATCTCCGAGCGAACAACTCGGAATGAGGGCCAATGTCCCTTACACATATGCCGCACATTATTAATGCCCTTATACACATAATGACACACATAGTGCCCCTTACACATATGTTGCACATTTTTAATGCATTTTTACATGACACACATAATGCTCCTTACACATATGCCGAACACTACTGCACAACCAACCCACTCACATGCACACAGCACTCACACTGCCACTAACACTGTGACCTCTGCCTCTGCTTGGATACAGATGTGTCCTCATCAATCTTGCCTCAATGCTAACGTCGGGCACCTTTTTTTATGAAAATGCAGCTTATTTGCATTGCTATGTGGCTAGGATGCACAAGCAGCTTCTGCTGATTAAAATGATATGTAGCATGCCTATATACTGTGTGAGATTGTGGCTGTATCTGCATATGAAATGCTACACACAGAATAGAGGGGGTAATTCCGAGTTGATCGCAGCATCAAGTTTGTTAGCAGTTGGGCAAAACCATTTGCACTGCAGGTGTGGCAGATATAACATGTGCAGAAAGAGTTAGATTTGGGTGGGGTGTGTTCAAACTGAAATCTAAATTGCAGTGTAAAAATAAAGCAGCCAGTATTTACCCTGCACAGAAACAAAATAACCCACCCAAATCTGACTCTCTCTGCAAATGTTATATCTGCCCCCCCTTCAGTGCACATGGTTTTGACCAACTGCTAAAAAAATTTCCTGCTGCGATCAACTTGGAATTACCCCCATAGGCATGCTGCATATCATTTTAATCAGCAGAAGCTGCTGATGCCCCTATGCATATCAAACGCCCTAGGCAATTGCCTAGTTTGCCTATGCCTATGGCCGGCTCTGGTGGGGCGGCACAATACATATGGTGGGTGGCCTTGCCCTGTGCTGGGCGGCCCCCAGCGTGTGAATAGATGGACACAGATTTTGCTGCAGAAGCAGGATCTGCATCCATCTCTGAATAACACCCTATATTAGCAATAGATACTCACAACTAAAAATGTAGGGCTTATTCATTCGGGCGCATACAATAACTTCACCACTTCTTTACCATGCCAAAAGTATAGTAAGAACAGAAAGATCCTGTTTGTATATTTAGAGAGAGGAATTAGCAAATAATCTGCAATTAATATCAGAAAGTAGAAAGTTAATGAAATGCTTTGGGTTTCATCTCACCAGTGTGGGTGGCTCTCCTGGCTACATCAATGGTGGCACCGAGAGGGGTGGGGCGGTAGTTACTAATCACCCGGGCCTGGGCTTTTTGGAGGGGCCTGGGCCCGCGCCCCCACCTCCTTCTTACCTGTTCTTTCCACGCACTGCTGTGTGCTGGGCTGCGGTGGATCCAAAGAGACTGCTACCACTGAGTGTAGAAGTGTCTGTCAGACACACATGGCTGATCACAGAGGCCAAATCTGACTACAGCCTTCACTTCCAGCAGGATAATGCTACATCAAGATAGCGTTATTATCACAGGGCTCCCTTTGGTATTTTTTCTAAAAATTTTCGTCCAGATAGCATTTCTTAGTACAAGTATGGGAAATGCGATCTGCTTTATAAAAAAAAATGCAAATATAAGGGCTTGAAGAAGAATTATGCAAATTCTTTAATTGCCCATTAGTGCAGTATTGGAATGTAATTCAGTATGGATCTGCAATGCCATTTGCACCTGTCTCTGAATCAATCGCCATATACCAGTACCACAATATACATTACCCTTATCACCACTTTTGCCTCTAGCTCAGCGCATAGTTTAAAATAACTTAAAAAATAATTTTTTTGAATATATAATTGTCTTAAAATTTACATGTAAAATTGAAAAATGAAACACAGAAAGTTACTCGGACGTGTAAACTGAGCCAATAAATTCTTATATGATTTTTATTCTCAAATTACTTTTTAAATAAATTTTTACCTCAAGACTTATAAAGAATTTTCTTTACTTAAAAATTACTTTTTAATAGAAATTTTAGTGAAGATAATCAGGGCAGTAGAGAGCCGGTTTGGGACCCCAACCCCCCATCGTGCCGCCACTGAAGACAATTAGACAACACCTTTATAGAATAAGACCTAATTTATAGTTCATAAAAAAGACAAAACAAAATGTTTAACCTGCGAATCCTTTTTAACGAAACTCATTTTACACTAATTTTATGTTTGACAATATTTTTCTCCACCTTCTGCCAAATCCATTTGTAATGGATGTTAGAAGGTACTGTATCACATTTCTGCGCATTAACTGTTCATCTTAATATTTTATAAGCATTAATTAGAAGATGTTTTGATGGTCTTTTATGGAGGTAATGAATAAGTACCTAAAATATATTGTACGAAAACGGTTCTCGCCCCTAAATCAAACAAACATTGGGGGTCATTCCGAGTTGATCACTAGCTGCCGTTGTTCGCAGGGCAGCGAACAGGCTAAAAAACGGCTTTTCTGCGCATGCGTATGGGACGTAGTGCACACGCGCGACGTACTTTCACAAAAGCCAATGTAGTTTCACACAAGGTCTAGCGACGCTTTTCAGGCGCACTGCTGGCCGCAGAGTGATTGACAGGAAGTGGGTGTTTCTGGGTGGTAACTGACCGTTTTCGGGGAGTGTGTGTAAAAACGCAGGCGTGTCGGATAAAAACGCAGGAGTGGCTGGCCGAACGCAGCGCGTGTTTGTGACGTCAAAACAGGAACTAAACAGTCTGAAGTGATCGCTAGCTAGGAGTAAGTCTCGAGCTACTCTGAAACTGCACAATCTTTTTTTGTAGACGCTCTGCGATCCTTTCGTTCGCACTTCTGCTAAGCTAAGATACACTCCCAGAGGGCGGCGGCCTAGCGTTTGCACTGCTGCTAAAAGCAGCTAGCGAGCCAACAACTCGGAATGAGGGCCATTTGCTTTTATTGGGCCAGCTGTAGTAGAAAAATAACTGTTGGAGCAGAATTGATTACAGTGGCCTGTATTGTTGCAGTATTGGATTTGCGTCATATATGGCGCTAATCATTCAGGCCAAAACAGTTCCACTTTAGGGCCAATTGGGACCTGATCGTTGTGCGAATTTGCAAGGCGGTCGATTATTGATCGACTGCGCATGCGTACGGATCATAATGCACATGCATGAGGCCAAACTGAGAAAAAATCCAGCAACTTTTTTGATCACTAGGTGGACGCAAGTTGATTGACAGGAAGCGGACATTTGGAGGTGGTAACTGGCCATTTTCTGTGCATGTCAGGGAGAACGCAGGCGTGTCCAAGTGTTTTCAGGGCGGGTGTGTGACGTCAGCTCCGGCCCCCATCAGCCTGTTCTCATCGCACTGTAGGAGTAAGTCCTGGGCTACGCACGGACTGCACAGACTGGAAGAATAATTTGATGGTGAGTGAGTTGCGAACGGATTTGCAGCTGACCGGCGTTCGCACAGTTTTTTGCACGGCGTACGCAGACTTGCACGGGGCGGGTTTTCACTCTGTCTGGGCGGCGAATTCGCAGAAGAGCGATCAGGTCTGAATTAGGCCCTTAGTCTCGTCAGCAATCTCTACCGTTGCTGCTGAATATTGTAGGGGAGTTTAATGAAAAAGTGGAGAGAGATAAAGTACCGATTAGCTACTAACTATGGCATTACAGGCTGTGTTTGACAGTTAGGAGCTGATTTGTTGGTATTTTATCTCCATTCACTTTATCTCTCTCCAAGACTTAGAACATCTACCGTTTGAAAAATGAAAGTAATGAGTTGATTGATTGGAACTTTATCTCTCTCTCTCCTTTCCCCAGATTTATGCCTCTCTATGGGGGTCATTCCGAGTTGATCGCTAGCTGAAAATGTTCGCTGCACAGCGATGATGCAAAAAAACGGCACTTTTGCGCATGCGTATGCGGCGCAATGCGCACACGCGACATACTTTCACAACGGCCGATGTAGTTTCACACAAGGTGTAGCGAAGCTTTTCAGTCGCACTGCTGGCCGCAGAGTGATTGACATGAAGTGGGCGTTTCTGGGTGTCAACTGACCGTTTTCATGGAGTGTTCGGAAAAACGCAGGCGTGCCAGGAAAAATGCAGGCGTGGCTGGGCGAACGCAGGGCGTGTTCGTGACGACAATACAGGAACTGAATAGTCTGAAGTCATCGCAAGCGCTGAGTAGGTCTGAAGCTTCTCTGAAACTTCACAAAATTATTTTGTAGCCGCTCTGCGATCCTTTCGTTCGCACTTCTGCTAAGCTAAAATACACTCCCAGTGGGTGGCGGCATAGCGTTTGCACGGCTGCTAAAAACTGCTAGCGAGCGATCATCTCGGACTGACCCCCTATAATCATACACTATCTCTGACTTTTTTTGATAAAAAAGTGCAAAACTTTTTCATGCTTTGGAAAGTCGCTAGCGTCCTGTAAAACCTCAGCGAGAGAGAGAGAGATAGAGAGAGGGGTATTACACTATATTGCTCTTATTAAAAAACAGATCCACTACATTCTCCTACAGGTAGAGTCACTGAACAAATCTATGTGTATGAACCATAATGCCTCCAGTGCTTACACTCCAAGACCCTCGCAAAGAGTTGTTCTGTAGAGCAAACCCCACCAGCAGTGAGTATGGTGAGTGAATGACTTTTGAGGTAGTTTTTGCCCAACTGAGCAAACCATTATTGCTCCTCAACCCTACAGCGGTCAGACGGCTTGCTGTGTCTATAATTACACCCATTTAAGGTACAAGGTAGCCTGCAGGCTTTGGTGCTTACCGTTTGCTGACACAGTGATCACAAGCAGGTAGAAGGACGCAGGGGACCAGGTCTGTTAGAAGTAGAACTTTGTAGGGATTTTAATGCTACCTGAGGCGATGTCCCGGGGTTACGAACAATGCACCGCCTGCAACCTCTTCCAAACACTGGCATACCTTTCCCCATGCAAGACCTGGCACTCAGCTTAGAGGAGCTCAAACTGGGAAAAGGTATTCTGCTGGCTTAAGCGATTTGTCCTGCTCTGCTCGTCTTAGTATTATTATATACAATATAGTATATACATATATACAGTGTCTCTATAAAGGGGAGAAGTAGCTTATTATAATTTGCAGTCAATTTCTGGACCAACGAAATGAATGTAATTGTAGGTAGGGTTATATAGAGAATTATTTATCCATTAATATTTGCAGGCTATTCTCCAAAACACCAGTTTTTAGGGGTACCCACAAATATTCAGTATCCCTCTAATGTACCTACGGGAGACCGCAGCAGTTATCAGATATCTGCTGCAATCCCCCCGCTATCAATCGCATAGAACTCAGGGGGCTGCTAATTTGCCAAATGTACCAAGCTTGCATTGCATCTCTATATGGCGGCTGCTATTGTATCTTATTGGGAACTTTCTGCAAAAAGTGCATGCGTGGTCAGCAGGCTGCGCAGTCACAGAGCAGCGTCCGGTTCTTCTGGAGCCCCTATCCCTGTGGGTATATTATAATAATTATAATACATCCCAGCGAACTGTCATTTCTATTTTTGGCGTGAATAGTGGCGATAAGAAATTAGAATGATCGGATCTAGAACCCGATGGCTGATAAATAATTTTTGATTTTGCCACTTCCGTTTATATTCAAGCATTGTAAATTTACTAATCTACTAATCGAGGTGCAAATAAACCCTGGATATGGAAGGGCAGGAGGTAAAAAAAATACAGGTGGCGTTTCCAAAATTCAGCATGCTTGGGGACCAGAAGAATTTTGGATATCGGATTTTTCCGTAGTTTGGAATATTTACATACCGTAATGAGATATTTGGGGGATGGGACCTAAGTCTAAATACTGAATGCATTTATGTTTTATATACACCTTATACACATAGGGGCTGACTCAGGTTGGATCGCAATAAGCGTTCCAACCGCAAAAATTACAAAAAGGATGCGGGTGCATGCGCAGTGCCCTTCCTGCACATGCGCCCACACAAAAATGCGAACACCTCTGTCTGTCAATCAGGCAGAGGCGTTCGTGGGGCGGAGGGGGCAGCATCGCTTTGTTTCCTAGGTGGAGACGGAGTGTTGCGGGGGCAGACCCGGCCAAACACGGGGCGTGGTGTGTGCGCGATCATGGTGTGATCACAGCGGTTGTGTGACATCACACGCAGATGCCACGATCAGAAAGCAGGCGCCGGCAGGAGGAAACTCTACTTTCTGCTATCAAGCAGAAATTGCAGTGCGATCGCAATTTCTGCTTGATCAAGGGGGAGGAGCGGCAGTCAGCATGCGATTACAAGGATTGCAAATTGTGCTACTTTGCAGGAGACAACCCTAATTTATGCTATCAGGCAGAAATTGCAGATCAATCGGTGTATATATATATATATATATATATATATCCATGTGTATCGGCACTCAAAATAATGTAAGCACAAATACCTTGGTGATCCTGTCCTATCATGGGGTGGCCATGATGAAATAATTTCCAAGAAGAGGGACGTCCCTCTTCTTGGAAATTATATATATATATATATATATATATATATATATATATATATATATATATAATTTTATATACACAGTCTCCAAGCTCCGGCACTCACTGAAAAACGGCAATATACTGTAACCTGTGCCTCCTCAGCATCGGCCCACCGGCTGTGTGTAATATATCCTCCAATAGCGGCGCTCGGTGTAGAACAAAGAACGACTCTGACTACAGCTGTAGTCAGAGTCGTTCTTTATTCTACACCGAGTGCCGCCATTGGAGGATATATATATATATATATATTTTTTTTTTTTTTTCTTTCTTTCCCCTTTATTATATAACACACATATAACAAGTCACACAGAATACTGAACAATAAAATGAAAAAACCCTTCCTCAGAATACTCCTGTAGGAACTACTGGGATTTCTCGCAGCTCCGTAGCCTCTATTCCGGCCTTTCCCCGTCTCCACAACGCGCTCAGCATCTTATATCACACTCTGTAACTCTGCGTCACGTTTGCAGGATATTCAAATGATGTTGTTCTGAAGTAGGAAAAGTCGTTTTTGGTTTACGCCTAACCTAGGAAGACAGCCTGTGTCCTGCCGCTGGCCACCAATGACAATGCACCTATACAAGCCATTTCATCTCCCCAATATAATGTATCATCACTGTTTATTTCGCTTTCCTACGCAGGGCAGTAAAATGCACAGTAATATATGAACCAAAGTGCCTCCGGTGTTTACAGAATGGCCTTGTTTTAACACCATCACAATCCAAGACCCTTGCTCAGAATTGTTGTGTATTGCAAAAGCGCCCCCCCAGCTGTGGGTATGGTGAATGTCTGACTCTGCAAATGATTTCTTTCAGCAGAAAAGGACCAGAGGGTATGGGGGCTGGGGACGAGATACTTACAAATGTAAAGGGTGATAGGCGCATAAATAGCACAGGACAATACTACCTTGTACTGAGGAGTAATATATCAGTGAGAACATGAGGGGAGCACGGAGCGCCTGCAGGCAACACTCTCCTTCCTAAGGTTCATTAGATTTACAGATTTAACTTAGCAAGAATGGTTATTTAATTCTAACATTTTAACTCAATCCCTTAAGTAGCGTGGACAGCACAGTCCTTTGGAGGGACAGACTGTAAGGTACGAGATGACGCGTCTGCCTTTTGTCTATCCGCAAACGATAAGCAGTATTCAGCTACAGAACCCGTGCGCCCTGATTTTTCCTTTTCCAAACATCTTTCGCCCACAATAATATTTTCCCATAATATCAACTCCTGGTGACCTCAAATTCCTACTAAGGGCAATATGCAATTAGTGTCGAAATTTTCCACAGGGCGGAAAGACGGCACTTTCCACCGATAATCGGCACTTTTCGACACTTCACTATTCAATTGAATTGCCGGTTTTCCCACCCTGTCGAAAATGCCGAAATGTCGAAGAAAACCACATGGATGAGCGGAAGCTCAGCTCATCCATGTGTTTTTGACCCCGCTGCGGTCGAAAACGAGTCCGATTTCGACCATTCATTTTCGCCCGTAAGAGAGGATGAAAATGTATGGTCGGAATCAGCGGGGAAACAGGCGGAAACGGCCTGCAATAGAATAGTGTAGTGTAGGATCCGACACTAATTGAATACCCCCTAAGTTGTAAATTTACTAAAGCTTCTATAAGTGAAAAGAGGTGAAGTAAATTTACTAAAGCTTCTAAACTGAAAAGAGGTGATGTTGCCTATAGCAACCAATTAGATTCACTCTATCAATTATTTTTTGCATCCTAAGAAATGATAGAGAGCTTCTGATTGGTTGCTAAGGGCGACATCACCTTTTTTCAGTTTTAGAAGCTTTAATAAATGTACCCCTTAGATGGATTAAGTGCCTGGGTTTCCTGTATTTGATCCAATGATGAATCCGAAATGGATATTTTAAAATTAAGTAGAGTGGCCTAAGTGATAAAACTGTTCCCTCCCCAAAAACATAACTCTCTAAGGTCTGTCCTGTCTTCAGCATGCATGCGCAGTGGGAGCCTGGGAATGTGCTGCCCGTCCACTGGCTCCCACTGTTAGGCAGACGGGCAGAACTAGCTAATCAAAAGGAGAAACCGCCAGACTGCTAGGAATGGGGTAAATATGGGAGTGGATGGAATGGGGAAGGGGGTAGCATGGAGTATGGGTGGTGGGATAGGACAGAGCAGCAGAGACAGGGGGCAGGGCAGGACAGAGCGGGGGGCTGTGAGGCGGGCGGCTGGTCCTAGTAACGGGGTGCGGCAGGCGGCGGGACGGCGATGGGGCGCGGCCATGGAGGTGCTTGGATCCGAAAGGATTCGGGTTCCTCCAGTCAGCGCCCATGGATTTAAACCTGGCGCCAATCGCGAGCCAATCCCGGCTCGCGAATTGGCGTCCAATAGGAAGAAGCCGCGGCGGGCCAATCAGCGCTCATCGCGGCGGACCAATGGGAGTCTGCCACATCATTGCTCTGCCACCTCCCA
The DNA here is from genome assembly GCF_028390025.1 of Pseudophryne corroboree. Taxonomy (NCBI): domain Eukaryota; kingdom Metazoa; phylum Chordata; class Amphibia; order Anura; family Myobatrachidae; genus Pseudophryne; species Pseudophryne corroboree. Next base: position 38,611,210 of record NC_086452.1, on the reverse strand, counting down.
GTGTTTTATATTAGGCGCTGAGCGGCGGCGGAGCTCAGTCGAGCGCCGGAGCTGGAGCAGTCAAGAGCTCCAGAGGAAGAGGAAGATCCAGCGGCGACGGACGACGCGGTGGAGGCGGTGAGAGAAGACCCAGCAGCAGAAGAAAGAAGAGGCGGCGGCCGAGAGGACGGAGGAGGTGGAACCCGGGATCCGGCGGCGGAAGACCGGCGGAGAGTGTTGCAGTGTGTGGGTAGCAAAAGAGCTGACGAAGCTCCCCGCTGCAGCCTCTCCCACCGATCCTGGTAGGCGACCCTGGGCCCTCACTACGGTAGTTTAAGCATTAGGCCTGTGGGCACAGACAGGAAATAGGCCTGAGCGTTAGTTAGGAGAAGGGGGCCACCATTTTGTAAGTAGTAATCTTGGCACTAGGCCAAGATTACATTTGTCAGGCAGGCGCTAGGCCTGTGACGCAGTATAGGCTCTAGGCCTGAGGGGTAGTTAGGAGTAGTGGGCTACCATTATTTATACAGTAATCTTGGCGTTAGGCCAAGATTACTTTTCTTCCATTAGGCATGCACTAGGCCTGCGGGTCAGCTAGAAGGAATACGTTTTTGGTAGTGATCTTGGCATTAGACCACTGTGGTGCAGGTAGGCGGACACTAGGTCCGTGGGTGATCACAGGTATTAGCTCTGAACCCCAATAGAGGGCACTAGGCCCTTTAGTGTATAGCAGGGCTCTACCCTCACCAGTGGGAAGCCCATACAGTACAAACCCCGCTCTGGCTGGGTCCTGCAAGTGGGCTGTGAGGCAGCTTGCTCGAGGCCTGTTGCTGGTTTGGTGTGAAGGGCTGGCTGGCCCTCACCTCTGTACTCAGTCTGGGATTGGGGAGGCTGTGGAGAGTCGGTCCTGCCCCACACGTCCGCCCATCCCGTGAACCTGAATTGGACGGCTGTCCACGACAGAGCTAGTTTGTTTAGGCATTTATTAGTCTGAACAAAGCGGCTAGACCACCCACCAAACCAGACCCAAAGGTATCTCACATTGTTATACATCATTACTGTTGTCACCTTGGGTATGTGTATGTTCTGTTAGTTGGAGACAGGTGTAGCAGTTCACCCAAGTTATATTTGTTGTTTAGAGTCTGTAGTAAAATAGGCCAGGTTAGTTGTTAGCCTATTTACTAGTTTGTAGGGAGACTGCTGTCATTTTCTCTCCAGGAGCAGAGACCAGCAACAGGCAAGGTGACAAGAGTGGCTATGTGAGTATCTCCCCCTCCCCCCCGTGTGTCTTGGTCCGTGTTGGGCGTCGGTTCGCGAGACCTCGCTAGGCCGAGTGAGGCTCACCTTCACCTGGTGTGCAAGTACCAATGGGTGACGATTGGGTGGCTGAGGCCCTAGGGCCGGTGATAACATTCACCTAAGCCACCCCCATTGTGTCCTTTCCGCGCCACGAAAATAATTGATACACGGTGACTAGTACTTCTCTCCCCCTAGCTCGTCTGGACACCCAGGCCGAAGCGCAGTGTTGAGGGTCCAGGAGAGATTCCTGATCCAAGGAGGACCCGTAGCTGGAAGGTGAGAACCATGTTGCGGTAAGAAGTGAATCGTGCCTGCACGGCAGCAGGCACTACACCGCCCATCACACCCTTTACAGAGCATACAAAAGAAAAAGAAGTTGGTACTTAGTACCTCCTGGCGCCAATTTTAAATGCTCAGTAATTTAAAAACAGTCTGTCTGCAGCTCTCTTAAATTAGAGGGACCACCACACCCTCCACAGGTATAGAAATACAAAGAAAAACAACTAAGAAAGCGCTGACACACTACACAATATTAAAATACACTCACTTTTTATTAAAATATGTAAAATACATATGGACTGTTCCTAGACTACCTTTAAACACTATATTACTATAGTAATCCTGATCAATCCCTAACAGTAAATAGACAAATGAGTTCCCTATAATCACAACACTATAGATTTTGGCCAAAAATATATGTAATAAATGTATACAGCAGAATTAGTGCACTTAATACAGCCAGATGTTTGGATGGCAGCAAAATATAATAAGTAACTTTATAATAGTAACTGTTGCGGTATTTGTTTCATATAACACAAATGGTTACAAGTCCATGCAGTTATTTCCAAGTATTGTAACAAGAGTTCCAGTTGTTAAGTGTTGGTTTGCCAAGCAAATTTGGAACTTTTATGCATGCAGAGTTGAAATGTATTACAGAGTTATAATTGTTAAACTCTATTAGACATGGCCATGCTTTAAATATCTGATTGTTTTTACCGCGACTGTCCTCTGGTAAACGGGTTCCTGTCCACTCCCGGCTCTGGTGCTCCACGACCTTTTATCAAGCCCAATCCGGAGTAAAGACGGTCCCAGAAGCAATAGAGGATAACGATCCAGCGGTACAAGAGGGAACCTCGGTGCGAGTCTCAGGTCACAGTCCGTATGAGAGGCGTTTCCCCACCTTAAAGCAATTCAGCATCGGTGGCTTCATCAGTCACTGACTGACTGATGAAGCCACCGATGCTGAATTGCTTTAGGGTGGGGAAACGCGTCTCATACGGACTGTGACCTGAGACTCGCACCGAGGTTCCCTCTTGTACCGCTGGATCGTTATCCTCTATTGCTTCTGGGACCGTCTTTACTCCGGATTGGGCTTGATAAAAGGTCGTGGAGCACCAGAGCCGGGAGTGGACAGGAACCCGTTTACCAGAGGACAGTCGCGGTAAAAACAATCAGATATTTAAAGCATGGCCATGTCTAATAGAGTTTAACAATTATAACTCTGTAATACATTTCAACTCTGCATGCATAAAAGTTCCAAATTTGCTTGGCAAACCAACACTTAACAACTGGAACTCTTGTTACAATACTTGGAAATAACTGCATGGACTTGTAACCATTTGTGTTATATGAAACAAATACCGCAACAGTTACTATTATAAAGTTACTTATTATATTTTGCTGCCATCCAAACATCTGGCTGTAAGTGCACTATTAAGTGCATCTATTAAGTGCACTAATTCTGCTGTATAAATGTATTACATATATTTTTGGCCAAAATCTATAGTGTTGTGATTATAGGGAACTCATTTGTCTATTTACTGTTAGGGATTGATCAGGATTACTATAGTAATATAGTGTTTAAAGGTAGTCTAGGAACAGTCCATATGTATTTTACATATTTTAATAAAAAGTGAGTGTATTTTAATATTGTGTAGTGTGTCAGCGCTATCTTAGTTGTTTTTCTTTGTACCTTTACAGAGCAATAGATGGGGTTTTTTTTTGGAGGATCTGGCTGTGATTTTTGGGTGAATCAGGGGGTCAGGGGCATTGCTTATTCCCACCACCCAACCGATTCTTCTTATCTCCAGTGGGGAACTGCAGTGCAAATATAGTTTTGCATCAGAACAGGTCGTTTTGCAGACAGTGTACAATCTGCAAGCTCCGTTTCTGCATCAGAATTTCACAGGGGGCAATCCAGAACCGTAACTAGGCTCAAATTCGCCCAGTGTCACTACGCCCACTGACCAGGGACAGTGCCAGAGGTGGGGCTGCAGCTCATTTCAAAATTCAAATAGGGGAGGCACAGCAACTGCCAGTGAGTCAGTGTGAAATGGCAGTTGGTGGCAGTTGGCGTGTCTCCCCTATTTGAAATTTGAACTGACCTGCAGCCCCACCTCTGGAGCCGCCATTGCCAATGAGCATGCAACATTATGGTGTAGCACCAGTGGCGCACGTGGGGGTGGTGCCAGCAGCTGCGGTAGGGGGAGCGTTGAATGGGGCGTCCTGAGGACGCACCATTTGGCTGCACAGGGTACTCATGTTCCTGCTCTGCCAGGTAACCATACCTCCCAACTGTCCTGATTTTTGCGGGACAGTCCCGTTTTTTGGGGACTGTCCTGCTGTCCCACCCGCGGGCCGCAGTGTCCCACGGTGGGGGGGTCAGTTGGGAGGCTCTGTCAATCGCTGCTCTGCAGCGGTGAATAGACGCTGTGCGCATGCGCACAGCGTCTATTCAGTGGAGGGAGAGGGAGCATGCCAGCGGCTCACAGAGCGCTGGGCATGCCCCCTCAGTGACGAAAACAGGGCGTGGCTCGCGATCGCGGGTCCTCCCATGAAGCCACGCCCCCTTTGCAAAGGCCACGCCTCTTTTCGGGAGCGCGCGCGACTTCGCCGCGCAAATGTCCCACTCCACAGAACAGTAAAGTTGGGAGGTATGAGGTAACTGACCCTCTAATAGAGTAACAATGTATAATGCATGTGCACAGTCATGAACCTGATATTAGAGGATGGGTGGGTCTACCAGGGATTTCCTCAGTACCCCTGTGGGTCAATCCTATTTTGTTGTGGTCTCTTTATTAGTCAAAATCTTATAGATGACACTGAGAATCACAAGCACAGATACACACAAACATAGCGATAGCCAGAAGTAAGGGCCGCGGGGCAACACTGGTGCTGCCCACACAGCCCTTGCAGTCTGTGCGGCGTCACATGCTGCACACCCCTAGTTACGGCCCTGGTGATATCCATACCGCATTGTATTTGTAAATTTGCCCTTGCAGACTTTAAGGGCCATGAAAAGAACCGGCGCGACGACAGTAAAACCATTCCGCTGTGTGGTGTGATTTGGGAAGGACTGGGAACACTTAAGGATTAATTATGTCGGTGAAAGGTGCAAACTTTTATGGCTAAGGGGTATGTTTGCTGAGTCTTGGAAAGTGGTAAAGTGGAGAGAGAAAAAGTACCAATCAATCAGCTCCTGTCATTTTTTAAACCCAGCCTGTAACATGACAGTTAGGAGCTGATTGGCTGGTACTTTATTTCTGTCCACTTTATCTCTCTAGTCTCTACAAGGCTTAGTAAATAGACCCCTAAATGTTTTCTTTTCTGAACAGTTTAGAAAATGTCACTAAATGCCTATACGTTGAGACTCCCATATCCTATATGCTTGGGACCAGAGGTATTTTGGATTTATAATATCTCCGTATATTGGTATATTTGCATACCATAATGAGATATCTTGGGGATGGTTCTAGTGGCGGTTGTTCCCTGGGGCTGCAGCGCAGACCACAAATACTAGGGGGGAAGCCAGTTAATACGTAACCCTAATATCCCTTTCAGACTGCCGCAATATCTCTGGTTATTGACGGGTTTACTCACAGCTCAGTCTGACAGGGGCCAAGAAAAATAACCCGGGTCCAACCGGCAATCCAACCGGGATAGCGACCAGGGTTGGACACGGGACTGACCCGGATCATGGTGCAGTGTGAACGGTCTGACCTGGCTCACATATCTGATTCAGGCTGATTGGTTGCTATGGGTAACTTCACCTCTTGTCCACTTCTCCAATCTTTTAAATGTTTGATACATTTCCCCCTAACTAGTGACAGGTCATTTTATGTCATTGAGATTTCAGAGTAAACTTGTTCCATGTTCACTATTATTCTCACAGAGGTGCAGGGTGTGAGGCACACAGGTGTCAGGGTACCTCTCGCCTATCCCCGCCTTTAATCTGTTGAAACCTCTGGAAATGAACACTACGGGCACATTTCTGATGTGATCACCAGAAATATGGTGCCGATGCCATGTTTTCGTGAACGACTGCTCCAAACGCTTTAATTCTAATTCTTACCTACACAGGGATTAATGGGGGTCATACCGACCCGTTCGCTCACTGCATTTTAACGCAGTAGAGCGAACAGGTCCCTGCTGCGCATGCGCCCACGCCGTAGTGCGCCTGCGCATGCGGGACATCCGAAGGCCGTAGCAGGATAGCATTGACAGGCAGACGCGATCGATGGACGGGAGGGGGCGAAACAGTGGCGTTTGGCCGCCGTTTTGTAGGCGCGGTCTGGCCAACGCAGGTGTGGCCGGACCGAATGGGGGGCGGGCCGCAGCGGCTGCGTGACGTCATACGCAGCCGCTGCGGGCCAGGGTGCGAGGAGTAGCTCCCGGCCAGCACGCTAAAGCTGCGCTGGCCGGAAGTTACTCCTGAAGTGCAAAGGCATCGCCGCTGTGCGATGCCTTTGCACTTCTGTGAGGGGGGCCGGCCTTACATGCGGGGCGGACTAGCCCCGTGCTGGGCGTCCCCCCGCATGTCAGGAAAGATGATCGTAGCTGTTCAAAATTTTGCACAGCTACGATCAACTCGGAATGACCCCCAATGATTGGTGCTCCGGTGAGGGCTGCCAGTCATCGGGTCCTCTTGCACTGCTACATGACCCCTGATGCAGTAAAGTGATGCTGCGAAGCAGCAGCTCACTTTACAGCACTGGAGGTCACAGCAGCAGAGAGCCCCGATGACTGGCACCAATCACTGATCCCTGGTCTGGTGGGTATGATCAGAATTCAGGGGGGTCGTGGCACGAGGGGGGGAGTAGTATGTTGCACCGGGAGAGGGGGGTGCCCTGCAGCAGTGCTAGCGGTGATGTTGGCAGCAGCGCATGCACAGCACATACTCTGGGTAATTTTTCCAAAAATATACCCCAGTTTGGCTGCGGAGTGGCATCGCAAGGACAGAGCTTTCTCGCCAGTGATGCAATGAATTATCGCATTGCGGATTGAGTCAATTTTATCACATCACATGTGAGTCCTCAGATGTGGAAGGTGAGATATCGTCCCCTTAGTAACGGCGGGCATGGTGCGGCGTAGAAGGGCTGCGCCAGAGGACGTGGCGGCATGATCGCGTCATTGTGGCTCCGTCCCCTTTATACAACACAGAGATTTCCAACATTGAAAAGCAGCGCCAATTTGACTGTTTGACTCCACATGTGGATTTCTACACCTGGTTCTGAGGTGGGCACAAGTCCAAAGGCGGATGGATCCCGCAGTTATCTGCACACTGCGCATGCGCTATAGAAACCAATCGCAGACAGCACGTGTGCTGGACGCACGCAGACGGAGACTCGCTTCCCTCGCCACACTCTGGTCTCATAAACTGTCATGATCACCATCCAACTAACCACATTTAATTGGGTGACATTAACTGGAGTCAGCCATCTTGTGTGTCCATACATTTGTTCTTTACCGCTGAGATAGTTTAGCTGCCATGCAAACGGGGGATAATCCTGAGAATAATGGCGTATTATCATTTTAAAGTAAACATTATTATTCTGTACTGTAGCTATACTATTTTGCAATATGGAAACGCTCAGCTGATCGATGAGCAGATTTCCTGCTAATTGCCCTTTTTGTTGTTAGCTGGCTGTAATAAAGGAATCACCCAGACGGGGCACGTGCGCATCCTCCCCGCAAAGCGTTAAATTACTGGCAAAAAGGGAGAACTTTTCGTCTGGGAGGAATGATTGATTAACGCGCCCATTTTTCCTCGGAAGAAGTATACTTCAGACTCATTTTGCTTTGTAATTAACAGGAAAGTCAGAAACATCATTTATACATTAAGAATTTAATAGATATATTTTTCCAGTTTTATACATTAGCTCAGGACAGCCCATTAATGAAATAAGTCTTCCTTCAGGGTCAATTTAGATGGGCTGTAATCTTCTGCAAATATATTGGAAATGAAGATCATTTAATGATCCTAAAACTAACTGCCAGGAGACGGCTGCTCATAACTCTCAGACAACAAGAAGGATTCCGCGCCGCCTGTGCCAAGTTGCCCCGAGGTGCGCGCAATTCTGTGCGCTGTTTCCACTGCACGCTCATCTTGTACAACCATTTGTGAAAAGTTACAGAGAATAAAACCGAAATAGTGGCTTAGGGAGCTTGTTAAACATAATTATTAGCAATACATGGCGCAAAACCAGATGCATCTTGCAATTTTCCGCAAACTGCGCATGTGGCAAAAACATGCAAACGTGATTTGCATTTGTGTCACACAAAGCGCCCGCAGGGGCAAGGAGCTGCGTAGGAGTCGAATCTTAAGCAAACTCTGCCTTCCATGAGATGTGCGTTTCTGGGCGGGAAATGTGGGGTACCCGCGTGGACGCACTGAACGCATGTCTCGTGTGAGTGTCAGAGGGGCGTGGCCTGACGACCATGCTGAGGATTCTGTTTCTGATGGATCTGATGGGCCACAGGCATGAAGGAGCACGGAGACGGACAGATAATCGCATTAGCATATAGTAGTAAATCCGGCTGCTGCACTTTGTGAGCTTCGTGCGTCAGAATCAGGCTTGTTATCTCTGTGTTAGTGAACCATTATATGGGAGGATGATACTATATATCATACTTGTCCCGGAGGCTCCCCAATCTCGGGTGGTGCTCTTAGCCACCCGGTAGAGTTTTCCAGTCTTCCGGGGCCTGCCCGTGTCCACCCTGCGGTGCCTAATTTCCCGAGTAAAGTGGACAGTCCGGCCTGCCAATGACGCAATTCACACACAATCATGCCACCATAGCCACACCCGCATTTACAATGGCAGGGGCGGGGCCATGATGACGCGATCGTTCTATCATGCCGCCCCAGGTACCGCCCATCTATGCCATGACACCTTTAAATTAGAGATGAGCGGGTTCGTTTTTACTCGGATTTACTCGGTTCTCAAAACGGCATCTTATTGGCTCACGGATGTCACGTGCTTTGGATAGCCAATAAGAAAAAAACGGATAAAACCGAACTGGCGTTAATTCTGGCGTTACATCCGAACCCGCTCATCTCTACTTTAAATAAATACCTGACCATTTATCTGCCAATTTATGTCTCTGTGGAGGGTATGTATCAAAGCGTGGAGAGAGATAAAGTGAATGGAGATAAAGGGGGTCATTCCGAGTTGATCGCTAGCTGCCGTTGTTCGCAGCACAGCGATCAGGAAAAAAATCGGCACTTCTGCGCATGCGTATGGCGCGCAGTGCGCACGCACGACGTACTTTCACAAAAGCCGATGCAGTTTCACACAAGGTCTAGCGACGCTTTTCAGTCGCACTGCTGATCGGTGAGTGATTGACAGGAAGTGGGTGTTTCTGGGAGGTAACTGACCGTTTTTGGGGAGTGAGTGAAAAAACGCAGGCGGATCGGATAAAAACGCAGGCGTGCCTAGGGTAACGGGGGAGTGGCTGGCCGAACGCAGGGCGTGTTTGATACGTCAAAACAAGAACTAAACAGACTGAAGTGATCGCTAGCTAGGACTAAGTCTCGAGCTGCTCAGAAACTGCACAATCTTTTTTTGTAGCAATTCATTTTTATTATTTATTAACAGTTTCTTATATAGCGCAGCATATTCTGTTGCGCTTTACAATTAGAATTAGCAATGCTGCGATCCTTTCGGTCGCTATTCTGCTAAGCTAAGATACACTCCCAGGGGGCGGCGGCCTAGCGTTTGCACTGCTGCTAAAAGCAGCTAGCGAGCCAACAACTCGGAATGAGGGCCAAAGTACCAACCAACCAGCTCCTAACTGTCATTTTTAAAACACAGCCTGTAATGTGGCAGTTAGGAGCTGATTATCTGGTACTTTATCTCTCTCCACTTTTAGCTCTCTGTTAGGCACTGACCTAGAACTATTAGGCCAGGGGTAGGCATAGGCAGCTTGTACCACTCCAGATGCTCAGAAACTGCACATCCCATAATGTCCTACAACAGTTTTAGCATGTCCTAAGACTCCTAATAGTACAATTGTGGCGTGGCAGGGCATGCTGGGAAGTGTAGTTCCACAGCAGCGGGAGTGCCACAGGTTGCCTTTCCCTGCTTTAGGCAATGTGGCTCCATGTATTATACCCGGGGAATATTATGGCTTCTAGTTACAAGTATGCTAAGCACAGAGGTGAGCGTTGGGCTGCAGTGAGGAGTACTGGGCAGGCGGTTCGTCCTAACTCATACCTGATCGCTCCTCTGTGAATTTGCCACCCAGACTAAGGGGGTAATTCCAAGTTGATCGCAGCAGGATTTTTGATAGCAACTGGGCAAAACCATGTGCACTGCAGGGGAGGCAGATATAACATGTGCAGAGAGAGTTAGATTTGGGTGTGGTGAGTTCAAACTGAAATCTAAATTGCAGTGTAAAAATAAAGCAGCCAGTATTTACCCTGCACAGAAATAAAATAACCCACCCAAATCTAACTCTCTCTGCACATGTTACATCTGCCCCCCCTGCAGTGCACATGGTTTTGCCCAACTGCTAAAAAATTTCCTGCTGCGATCACCTTGGAATTACCCCCTAAGTGAATACCCACCCCATGCAGATCTGCGTACGCTGTGAGAAAAGCTTTGCAAATACCGGTCAGCTGCAAATCCATTCGCAAATCACTCACCATCGAATGATTTTTCCAGTCTGTGCAGTGTGTGCGTAGCCCAGGATTTACTCCTACAGAGTGCGATAGAATCAGTCTGATCAGGTCCGGAGCTGACGTCACACACCTGCCCTGAAAACGCTTGGGCACGCCAGCATTTTTACTGACACTCCCAGAAATTGGACAGTTACCACCCGCAAACGTCCTCTTCCTGTCAATCAACATGCATACTCCTAGCGACCAAAAAGGACGCAGGATTTCTTCACAGGTTGGCCTCGTGCATGCGCACTACAATCTGTATGCATGTGCAGTCGATCGATAATCGACCTCCTTGCGAATTTTCACAACAGTGATCAGGTCTGAATTACCCCCATTGGTTCCTCTAAAACATTGGTTTAAAACTTTTGAAGCGCCTGCCCCCTGGTGTTTAAAGACTGCACCTCGCACAACTTTTTAACGTAAGTAAAAAGAACGCGATCACATCGAAAAATTAACACCCGTTATACTCTAGGTATCCATACCCATTGGCGATGTGTTTCTCTTGCGTCTGCGCATGCAATCACGTTGCGGTGCATTGTTTGTTCGCAGCTCCAATTGTCTCACTCATTACCCAGGTCCAAGCTGCCCAGGTGAGTTAGAAAAAGCCCACGGTGGTCATTCCAAGTTGATCGCTCGCTAGCAGTTTTTAGCAGCCGTGCAAACGCATTGTCACCGCCCACCGGGGAGTGTATTTTCGCTTTGCAGGAGTGCGAACGCCTGTGCAGCAGAGCGCCTGCAAACACATTTTGTGCAAAACAAGACCAGCCCTGTAGTTACTTATCCTGTGCGACGATTGCTGCGACGAGTGACACGGTAATGACGTCAGATACCCGCCCAGCAAACGCCCGGCCACGCCTGCATTTTTCCAAACACTCCCAGAAAACGGTCAGTTGACACTCATATACCCCCTCTTTCTGTCAATCTCCTTGCGTTCGTCTGTGCGATTGGATTCGTCGCTAGAACCAGTGCAAAACCACAATGGACTTCGTACCCGTACAACGCGCGTGCACATTGCGGTGCATACGCATGCGCAGATTAGCCGTTTTTTTCACTGATCTCTACACAGCGAACAACGGCAGCTAGCGATCAACTCGGAATGACCCCCCACATGCTGTAAAAGTGATTGAGATTAAGGGGTTAAGTATCAGCATGAGAAAGCATCTACGCGGAAAGATGACGCATGCACAGTAGAGAACAAAGACTCTGGCGCACTGGCAGATTGTTTGCTGACTCTTGAACCAGCGACATCTTTCCGAATACATTATGGAAATATAGCATCAGCGGGGATCACTTACAAGGGGGTATTGAGGTACAGATTATCTCACGGATGCACACCCTGCGCCCGTTATAGATACACCACTAGTGGGGAAAAGGAGCTCTAGAAAGTAAAATACGCACCTTCTGTGCGCAAATGCGCACAATAAGCCCCAGAAACGGACTTCAACTCTTCACCAGCCTCTCAGTGCATGCCACCAACCTATTAACCTTTCAGATTTACTGCTTCTAGCTAATTAAAAAAACATTGCGAGCCAGAGGGTCAAACAGAGGATTACAGCCCCCTTCAGACAATAAAGGGGTTAAACCAACAAAAAAAAAAGCAAAAAATGAAATGTCCCTGTGCAATGCACCTGGGTACTGCCCTTTGTCTGCGGCCGGAGCAGATCCGCGGCGAGATGAGAACATTCAACTTTGCAGCTCATCATTTAAATATATATGAATCAGTCCTACGGGACCTGTATACCGGGACATAAAATACAATCTGCCTCTGGACAAAGTCCCAATTTCACTTTCTCCTTTACGATAGGCAAAATAACACGGGCTTATTGGCTAGTAACACATTGCCCGGAGGGACATCGTCACGTCCTTCAAAGGTTTCCCTCTCGCTGAAAATTGGCTACAAAGTTAATAGGACCTTGATGGGTCGTCGTTAAAATGCAAACTAAGAAAATTGAGCAAACTTCAAAACATAAAATATATGTATATAAAAAGAGGAATTTTCACTGATCCTACTGTCCTGCGATTCGGCTGATACAATAGTTGCATTTGTGTCCGTTTGGGAAGTTTATACAGCCAGCCGTGTGAAATGCATGAAAACTCCTGTAAGCATTGACGTGCCATCCACAGATAAAATTGCAAAGTAATGTTTAGGATGCATCATAGTGACCCCAAACCCAAGGTGTTCAGAGGTCACAGACACATGTTTGTTTTGCACGGTGAAAGTGCAAAGAGGGGTGTCTATATAGTAATCGTGCATGGTTTATCACGAGTCAGGCATGTGCAGTGGGATCCGATGCTCGCTGGCCACGGGGGGTCCAAAACGCTAGTAAACGTACAGGGTACAAACAAGTAGCTTTGATCAATCCAATTGCAAGTTGTACATGTTTGATCGGTTGCATTGGGTTATACGTAGCCGCAGATATCCTGTAATAGAGGGACTTATAACAATGGTGCACTGACCATGGGCGCTAGGCAATCTGACATTTTCACTTTTGAAGTAACAGTCTATCACTAGCCATGTGGAAATTCAAATGCCAGAAGGCCTGATGGGCCGGACCGACCGTCTAGAGGCCTGGGCCAGTAGCTCCGCCTCCCAGTGCTCTGCTCAGCTGACATGCTTAGATGCACTGGCGTATTTATAATTACAGATGAGCGGGTTCGGTTTTACTCGGATTTACCCGAATCTCCTTATTGGCTATCGGACGTCACGTGTTTTGGTTAGCCAATAAGAAAAATCCAGAAAATAAGAAATGGCGATAATTATGGCGTAAAGAACAGAGTAAATCCGAACTTGTTCATCTCTATTTATAATGGGTGCAGTGTGTGTTCGGTGCACACGGACCACTAAGTCCAGGGGGGCCGATGCCACACTACAGGGGGTCCCACGTCAGCCCCTAGTGCCCAGACTCTACAGCGCTGCCGGCTAGAGAGAAGGGGACCTGGATGGAGGAGGCTGCACACGGACCTCCTCTTTACTTAAAATGCCCCTGCTTAGTTGGTGCGTGACATGTGACCACGCCCCCATGTTGTGTGGCCACTCCCCCTGATCGCTGGCTCTCACGCGCCTGTGGTACGTGCACATAAATAATACCAGAGGGGGTCATTCCGAGTTGTTCGCTCGGTATTTTTCTTCGCATCGCAGCGATTTTCCGCTAACTGCGCATGCGCAATGTTCGCACTGCGACTGCGCCAAGTAAATTTGCTATGCAGTTAGGTATTTTACTCACGGCATTACGAGGTTTTTTCTTCGTTCTGGTGATCGGAGTGTGATTGACAGGAAGTGGGTGTTTCTGGGCGGAAACAGGCCATTTTATGGGAGTGTGTGAAAAAACGCTACCGTTTCTTGGAAAAACGCGGGAGTGGCTGGAGAAACGGAGGAGTGTCTGGGCGAACGCTGGGTGTGTTTATGACGTCAAACCAGGAACGACAAGCACTGAACTGATCGCAGATGCCGAGTAAGTTTGAAGCTACTCAGAAACTGCTAAGAAGTGTCTATTCGCAATTTTGCTAATCTTTCGTTCGCAATTTTGATAAGCTAAAATTCACTCCCAGTAGGCGGCGGCTTAGGGTGTGCAAAGCTGCTAAAAGCAGCTTGCGAGCGAACAACTCGGAATGACCACCTGAGTCTTCACGGCTTACTTTCACTTTTCTACCAAGCCCAAATTTTAACCCTATTTTTTAATTGAGAAAAGCCCTAAATCAGCAAATTACCTCTTGCCCTGGAGATAGGGCTTGTGCTTGTCATAGGGATTGCAGTGGTACAGGCACCACTGTAATCCCTTTTTCCATCTCAGGGTGGCAATGGCTGAAGTCAGTAATGTAAACAATGGTTTATCTTTTTATTTTTTAAATATATATATTTTTAAAATATATTTCTTATTAATTCATTTTCCATGAAAGTGGAGCTTGGATGCCAAATCCAGTTATCCTAGTCATACGCAAGCCATGAGATTAAAGGGACTTTATGCTTATCCTTATTTCATATGCTATATTTGTATCTTATAATGTTCTTATAACATTGGTATTTAAAACCCTAAAAATGGGGATTTTGGGAGAAATTAGTCATGGTTTGTAAATAAAAGCCCATCTACAGCGACACTCGAAACCGGGAAGACCCACCTAATTGCGTAACGTCAACACCTTGGCTTGCCACAAAGCTAGTCCTGCCATGATATTAAACATCCCGCCCCACATTGCACAAACTTATTGTAGGTGCAGTGCAATTTATGCATCAATCTCCCCAGTTCTTCCCATGGGAACAAGAAACATTTGGCAATTCCACAGTATTTGCAGAGTTTTTCCTGGGAGTGAGAGTAATTTTTTTTTTAATTATTATTATTTTTCTTTTAATTGAAGTTGATTGATTAGCCCATTTTTTTTAAAGATAGCCCATAATGGACTGTTGACAAGCTATCTTTAATCAAAGAGGATGGTAATTGTTTAGCCATTTTAATAAGCATAGGATTGAGAATAAATAACAATAGTTTAATTAGCATATGGCCTAGGTAAATTGGGAAAACTTTCACGCTAATTGGCCATGCTGATGTACATAGCAATATGTGGAACTAACGATCCCTGCCTTATACAGGTATAATGAAACTTAAATGCCTCTGGGTTTAATAACACAAAAAAAGTCGCAAGACAATAGTAAATAATGATAAGTGAAAAAAAAAACATCAAACAAACTGAGGGTTTATTTTATTTCATAAATACTTGGGAAGGGTTTTTAATTCTGTTTAATAATATCCACAAACACATTTTCTCCTCTTAGCATAACATTGCTTGCAGACACTGTGTCCTTTAATAGGGATTTAATAAACAGCATTTTCCACCATCTCACACATTGATGGCATTGTCTCGTACTGAAATGAAGCTGTTGAAAATGGGACCTTCGAGCCTCACTTCAGGCACTTTAGCTTCTCTGTCTTCTGACACAACCTTAGACAGTAAAGCAAGAAAAGGTCAAGACATCATGTAGGTTTTAGCATTAAACAAGGGAACACTAATTAGTTTAGTGACAAAGCACCACTGTCACCGTATTCTAATATTTTGATGATGACTATTGTTTGAAAATATGTTCAAAAGGACACAACACATCTCCGTTTCCCAGCTGTCAGTTCAAAGCCGGCTATGGCGGTGCTGACGGAGTGAATCACTTTTAGGACACTTTTACAACCGATGGGAAGTCTAACTCTTTACCAATACAAACTAACATTTATGGGACAATGACTGTTTCAGATTGAATTCCGTCATGGAACTTTGTGCAAATTGATAGTGTCACAGAAAAATGTAGAACATTGCACTTAATTTATGTTGATGCTGTAAATTGGATAATAATGCACTAGGGTCATTCCGAGTTGATCGCTAGCTGCTTTTTTGTTCGCTCTGCAGCGATGAGGCAAAAAAACGGCACTTCTGCGCATGCGTATGCGGCGCAATGCGCACGCGCGTCGTACTATTGCAACGAACGATGTAGTTTCACACAAGGTCTAGCAAAGCTTTTCAGTCGCACTGCTGGCCGCAGAGTGACTGACAGGAAGGGGGCGTTTCTGGGCATCAACTGACCGTTTTCAGGGAGTGTTCGGAAAAACGCAGGCATGCCAGGAATAACGCAGGTGTGGCTGGGCGAACGCAGGGCGTGTTCGTGACGTCAAAACAGGAACTGAACAGTCTGAAGTGATCGCAAGCGCTGAGTAGGTATTGAGCTACTCTAAAACTGCACAAAAATAGTTTGCCGCCGCTCTGTGATCCTTTCGTTCGCACTTCTGCTAAGCTAAAATACACTCCCAGTGGACGGCGGCATAACGTTTGCCCGGCTGCTAAAAACTGCTAGCGAGCGAACAACTCGAAATGACCACCATATGTTACTTCATGTTCACTTTGTTGCAAACCTTGAGAGGACTTTTTTCTCCTAAACAGAGGTTCAGCCAAGGGGTATCTGGGGTTCCGCAAGATAAAAATGCACAATGGCAAATTTATAATAGTATAAATTAACATTCCGCCACTGCTAGTGTACGGAGACTCCACTGCTGTACCGATGCAGTTTGGGATTTCTCACCCCTTGCTGCACCAGGACTAAGGGGGACATGTACTAAGCAGTGATAAAAGTGGAGAAGTGAGCCAGTGCAGAAGTTGCCCATGGCACCCAATCAGCTGCTCTGTATATGTTTATAGCATGCAAATGATAAATGTTACGTCAATGCTGATTGGTTGCCATGGGCAACTTCTCCACTGGCTCACTTCTCCACTTTTATCACTGCTTAGTAACTGTCCCCTTAAGAGTCAGTTATCTTAGCCCACTATAGACAGAGTGGGGTCAATGCAATTCCCGCACATCGCAGTCTAGAACAGCACATAGCGTAACCCTTACATTGACGATTTTACCTCACACCTGCAGAGGTGCAATGGAAATATTGTGGTCGCTACAGAATATAGAAGATGTCCATAGCTCAGCATCACGGCAAAGTTTGGTGGCACATTACGGCTATCTGAATTGTCCCCAGTGAGTTTTTACGTCCTTGTTTTTGTGAATGTTTTGTTATGGATAAGTAGATAATTGCAGATAATAAAATATCGGGCCTAGTTCAGACCTAAAACAACACGGTACCAAAGTACCTCCTAGCGCCACTTCCACAAAACAAGCTCAATATTTAATTAGTCTGCCAGCAGCTCTCTATTATCAAAGGGACTACTCCACCCTTTAGACCAGTGGTTGCCAAACTTTTTTGAATCACGGTGCCCTAGAGTATCCAAATTTTTTCACGGCACCGCTAGGCCAAAAGTTTCTTATTGAGAATTTTAGATAACAATAACTAAATTATGTTTATGTGTCATCCTTAAGGCCCATACACACTTGCCGATAAAATGAGCGACGTCGCTCATTTTCCCCCTTCCTGAGCGACGTCGCTCATTTTATCGGCAAGTGTGTATGCCACCAGCGACAACCGATGCGTGGCCCCGCGGGTCGGCAACGATCGTCGCTGTCGCCAGTGCATGCATGCAGGATCTGGACTGTCATCCACGACCTGCATGCAGGGCTGGCGGAGACGTGACGTCGCTGAGCGATATGAGCGGTCATATAGCTCAGTGTGTACGGTCGGCCACCGACCGGCCGGCCCGAGAGGGGAAACATTAAACGACGTCGCTCACAGAGTGACATCGTCTAATGTGTACGGACCTTAAGTTAGGTGCGGGACAATATTTGCTTCTGATTGTCCTCATATTTTATACTTGGCAGCCACCAGCACTGGTTTTGTTTATTACTTTGACCAAAAATAATTTGAATTGGTCCCGGACCACCAATCCAAGGCACCCCTGCAAGTGTCCTGAGGCACCCCAGGGTGCCTAGGCACACAGTTTGGGACCCACTGCTTTAGACACAAAAACACAAAACAGAGCACAGAAAGCAATGACAGACTATAATTAAAAATAATTTTATTATTATCCTTAAGATAAAATTGGTATCTCCTTATAAACCTATTAATTCAGGCCTGAACGCTCTTGTGCGAAATTGCACAGCATCCGATTATCGTACGACTGCGCATGCGCATGAATCGTAATGCGAAGGTGCAAGGCCAAACTGCAAAAATAATCCTGGGTCTTTTTTTGATCGCTAGGCGAACAAAGGTTGATTGACAGGAAGAGGACGTTTGTGGGTGGTAACTGGACTTTTTCTGGGAGTGTCAGGAAAAACGCAGGCGTGTCCAAGCGTATTCATGGTGGGTGTGTGACGTCAGCTCCGGCCCCGATCAGCCTGTTTGTATAGCACTGGAGGAGTAAGTCCTGGGCTACGCACAGGCTGCACAGACTGGAAAAATCATTCAATGGGGAGTGAGTTGCGAACGGATTTGCAGCTGGCCGGCGTATGCAAAGCGCTTTGCACTTCGTATGTAGACTTACACGGTGCGGTTTTTCACTCTGTCTGGGCGACGACTATCTGATCGCAAACTCTGCAAATTCGCAGAGGAGCGATCAGGTCTGAATTAGACCCATAGGGGGTCATTCCGAGTTGTTCGCTCGCAAGCTGCTTTTAGCAGCTTTGCACACGCTAAGCCGCCGCCTACTGGGAGTGAATCTTAGCTTCTTAAAATTGCGAACGAAAGATTTGCAATTTTGCGATAAGACTTCTCTGTGCAGTTTCTGAGTAGCTCCACACTTACTCGGCATCTGCGATCAGTTCAGTGCTTGTCATTCCTGGTTTGACGTCACAAACACACCCAGCGTTCGCCCAGACACTCCTCCGTTTCTCCAGCCACTCCCGCGTTTTTCCCAGAAACGGTAGCGTTTTTTCACACACACCCATAAAACGGCCAGTTTCCGCCCAGAAACACCCACTTCCTGTCAATCACATTACGATCACCAGAACGAAGAAAAAACCGTGAGTAAAATTCCTAACTGCATAGCAAATTTACTTGGCGCAGTCGCAGTGCGGACATTGCGCATGCGCACTAAGCGGAAAATCGCTGCGATGCGAAGAAATTTACAGAGCGAACAACTCGGAATGACCCCCTCAGTTTGAAGATTAAACAAGAAGACAATACGCCCAAACTTGGTGAAGAAACTGAGAAGGTTCCAGACAGGAGAAACAAACATGTAGCCCAGCTGTGGAAAGGGATGCAACACGCACAGGTAGAGGCTCCTCTAAGTTCTGTAAGTCTTAGGGTTCCATGTGCCAAATTGCATTGTGAACCACTGGTGCAGGCGAAGAGTGGACATTACATTGGGAACCACCATAAAATAAGAGCAGGAAAAAATCTGTTGCAGGCAGTAGCTATGTTTTATTTAATGCTTTTCTATAATAGCAAAACAAATGCATAAAAAATTAATCTTAATATACAGTCCCTTCTGGGTTATTTAGAAAAAGAAAATGTAATGGAAAATAGAGAGAATTCCCCACTTGTACCCCAACTGCACCGCACAGTGAATGAATGGATTGGTCCTGGATCTAGGGCCACTCCTAGGCCAATACTGAACTGGAAGGTTGTATCACTGGAGCTCTGCAAGGCGCTCTGTTCTGCTGCAAAACTACAATGCCATAAAACGTTCTCTCCTCTGTAGCTTATCAATATCTTCTGCCTTCGAGCATTGTTCCATATTGTTACCTGCTTATATTAAACTCTACGTTGCAGGGGGTAAGTTTACTAAAAATTCTAAGAATATTTTTCAAGATTTTTCATCTGCATTCGTTATGCAGCTGTAATCGCCATCGGAAACCTGTAAGCCAAATGCAGGTGCCATGAGCTGCCCCCTGTGCACCCTAGGCAGTGGCACTGATCCAACACCCCTTGTTGCGGCAATGTTAATTTCTAAGACAGATAAATAGTACATTCATAATCTTTGAAGTTTGTCCATATGCACCCTTTGGGGGAGATTCAAATGTTTGAAAAGTCAGTTAGGAGTCTGTTTTTTTTCTATCTAATAGACAGGATAAAACACACACCCAACCGACCTTTTAAACATTTGAAATCCCCCCATTAAGTTTAATTTTGCTGGTTTAGTAATATTTACTTGTTGGGGCCTCAATGATGTCTTAAATTAGTCATGAGAGGAAGAGGACAAAGGGCTGTCTGTATCTCATAGATTGTAAGCTGGCGAGCAGGGCCTTCCTACCTCTGACTGTTTGTTATTACCCAGTTTTGTCTTATCGTTGTGTCCGGTATTAGGTACACAATTACCTCCTCATCGCCTCCACTGGAACCTCCGAGCTCAAACCCCCCAAATGCAGTCTGCATCCGACGTCTGGCCAGCTCATACCCTCGAGCCGCCATCTTGATGCGCCATGCCCGTAAAAACAAGTGCAACAGTTCAAAAAACAGGGACAGGACAGGAGGAATTAGCATCTGTGCTGACCCTCCACAATACCCATCTTCCTAAATGATCTTTCCTTCACCATTTTAATCTGGGGTTACGTCACTGTGTGCGGCAGGCAAATTGTTATTTTGTTGGGGTAAATAACAGTCTAATTACATAACACAGAAAAGACAAAAGGTGACAATTACAAGACTGCCTAAGAATTGCCCTTATCTCCAAAACACATTAGATGGCCAATTGTAGGGGGGAGGGGGGGGGGGGGGGGGACAGCAAACAGTTGTTTACTATGGAAAGTGCTAGAAACGTATACCCGGAGGCAGAAGGAGAAGAGGAGAATTCTAGTGACGGAGTCCCGTGGTCAGAATATGCATGGACTGTACACACAACAAACAGGAGAGGTATAACGTAGTGTGACAACACCTGTAATTAGATGATTGCTCCTGTGCGGAGTTACCAGAGACTGCTACCTCCCTGGTTCCGGGTGCTGAGGATTTGTACTGTACCTGAGAATATGTATCCTTTACAGCAGTGATGGGCAATACTGATTCACTTCAGGGGTCATGTGAGGGGCCACATGGGCCACACATAAACCTCAGCAATATATTTAATTAAATAAAGTGTCATCTATCTGCAAATACATAACAGCAGGCACTTTATATAAGCGTTACAAATAAGCAAATCTGACAATAAAGCAGGAGGAGCTTGTGACAACCGGTGCTGCTTCCCATCGTTGCCTTAAAGTGCATACCAGTAACGTTGCAGTGGGGTAGGTATGGTGGGTTCACGGTGTGAGGTGCACGAGTCCATGGGTCAAGGGGAACCCTGCAGTGCACACCCTGCATCCATAAGAGATTCACTAGTGTGCCCGAGCAACGGGGAGAGATGTAAAGCGGAGAAGTTACCCATAGCAACCAATAAACTTCTAACTGTCATTTTATAGACTGTGCTCTATTCTTCTTAGCATGTGTGGCAGCCAGCATACATGCAATGGAACTCCGTCTGAGCGTCAGTACCGCTGGGATGGACAGTGCTACACTGCACAAGTACCAGCTCCTGTGCCTGCTCAGATAGTGTGGGCCTACGTCAGGGCCGT
Source organism: Pseudophryne corroboree (assembly GCF_028390025.1). NCBI lineage: Eukaryota > Metazoa > Chordata > Amphibia > Anura > Myobatrachidae > Pseudophryne > Pseudophryne corroboree. The sequence goes on along the minus strand of NC_086452.1, from coordinate 38,590,091 downwards.
CTTAATAACATTGTAGGCCCAGGGCCATGGCCGCAACTAGGGGGGGCATGCGCCCCGGGTGCAGAATATGAGAGGTTGCAGAGATGGATACTCTGCCTCCCCTCCTTCCTCTCAGCCCTAAGGGGCTACATTCTGCTGGGTCCAAGAACCCTCACTGCAGGTACCCGCTCCCCAGCACCACCAATGAAACTCCCCCCTCCCCGGCAACTAGAACGCTAATTAATGGGGCAGGGGCGGTAACCAAGGACTCTCCAGCTGCCCCCTTTCATTTCCCAAGCACTGATCCATGGCCGCTCACACACTCCTGTGCCTGTATAAGAGATGTCTGCCCCCAGGCCTGTTCCCCAGCGCCTCCCCCTTCCCGCAGATCCTCCAGAGGAGGACAGGGCCCTAATGGGCTACCTACTGCCGGGTCCCAGTAGTCCTACAGCAGTTGGCCAGTTGGAGCTCCCCCCCCCTCCCCCTCCCCCCAGTGTGTGTGATACAGTGATTGCATGGCTTACATCAGGTATATAACATCAGCCAGTCCTAGGGACTCCGCTCTGCAGCCAGGATAACCCACATTGTGTGTCCCCCCGCCCCAAAATGTTGGTACTCCTCCTCTTTAATTGGTCCTAGGTCCTGACTGGCATACTGGGCTTTGTAGTCCTACAGCAGTTGGCCAGTAAGAGTCCCCCACAATACTGTATCTGAGGTGCACGTTAGTTTTCTTGTGTTCCTATCAGGGGTGTTTTGGAGGAGACCCGCGTGCAGCCTCCTCCGCCGACCCCCTCCCCTACGGCAGCAGTAGACTCTGGCATAATGTCAGAGTCTACTGTGCATGCGCAGGTCTCCGGGAACATGGCACCCACGCCGTGTTCCCGGTGAGACAACTCCAGTGCGCAAATCACTCAGAAATGGCAGCCATTTTCCAAGTGATTTGTGCCCGCTATACTGGGTCCCCTACCTACCTGTTTATGGGAATAAATAAAAAAATAATCATAATTTACCCCTCCTGCGGTCCCGCACTGCCTCTTCACAAGCTTCTATACAGCAAATGGCTCTCAGCACTTTGATTGGTGGATAGTTCCAGCCATCCACCAATCAGCATGCTGACAACCAATCATTGTCTGGCTGCTGGCTGAGATGCAGGTAGACAATGCTGCCTGGTTGCTCTGATTGTGTGTAATTTACAATCAGAGCAGCTGGCAACATTCTCTACCTGCCTCCCAAGAAGCTCCGTAGGCCCCATCTCAGATTGCCTATACCCTCTGGCCAAGCCCACCCGTGCTTGAAGGCCCTAGAATCGTGGGGCCCCGGACAGCTGCCCAGAGTGCCTATATGTTAGGATTCAAAGCAGTGAGCAGATAGTCATCACTGGGACTTGACATCTTGCAAATAAAATTGCTATGGCTGCCACCCGCCCATAGGTCAGTGCAATGTGGCTTTCAGTAGAACAATATGATATGAAGTTACAGCACCACCAGGATGTCAGAAAGACAATTTATTTACACACCTGCACGGACAACATTTTGTTTCTTTACAGCTCAATGAAATCCCATAATATAGGACCAAAACTTTGTCAGGCAGATGGCTAAACAAAGTTCATTTTCAGAAGTCCTCATGGTGTCCCTGCTTCTTCAGTGCTGGTAAGATTGTGGCCATTCTTGCTGAACCACCTTATTTGGATTCTGTTGGTTTTCTAATAGATCTGTACAATCCAATGGGGCCTTTACAATGTGGGTTGCACTACAATCTCTATATGCCATTTGCCTCTCAATATGCAAAGTAGCTGTCAATGGGTGTGCAATGTGGATGTGTTATATAAGGGTACACTTATAACACTTATGCCATGTAACCGTATCAGGGCACTGTTGGGGGGCACTGAGATTAGAGATTGAAGGTGTGGGCTACATATTCAAGCCTACCTACTGTAGGACCTATCTGACAGGTGATTCTGGAAAAAGACTTAGGTGTTCACATAGATAGTAAACTAAGCAACAGTACCCAAAGTAGAATTGCAGCAAAGATGGCTAACAAGGTATTAGCATGTATAAAGCGAGGAATTGACGCAAGGGATGAGAGTGTTATATTCCCATTATATAAATCACTAGTGAGGCCACATCTTGAATACTGTGCACAATTTTGGGCACCATACTACAAAAAGGATATCCTGGAACTAGAAAAGGTTCAGAGGCGGGTGACCAAACTAATTAAGGGGATGGAGACGCTGGTATACGAGGAAAGGCTTGCAAGGCTAGGCATGTTTACACTGGAAAAGAGGAGACTAAGAGGGGACATGATCAACATTTACAAATATATAAGGGGACAATACACCTAGCTTGCAGAGGATCTGTTTTTGGAAAGATCAACACAGAGGACGCGTGTACACCCGCTTAGTTTAGAGGAGAGGAGATTTCGCACACAGAGACGTAAAGGTTTCTTCACAGTAAGGAAAATACGTGTTTGGAATTCCCTGCCTGAGAGAGTAGTAATGGCGGAATCGGTCAACACTTTTTAGAATGGACTAGATAAGTACCTAATGGATAAGGATATACAGGGTTATGGTGCGTAGTCACGCACTATAGTTATAGCAACAGACAAAATTGTCCTAAAAATAATACAGCATAGGAGACCACAAATAGCTTGAACTCGATGGACAAATTGTCTTTTTTCAACCTCAAAATGTATCTTACTATGGGGGTCATTCCGAGTTGATCGCTCGCTAGCAGTTTTTAGCAGCCGTGCAAGCGCATTGTCACCGCCACCGGAGAGTGTATTTTCGCTTTGCAGAAGTGCGAACGCCTGTGCAGCAGAGCGCCTGCAAAATAATTTTGTGCAAAACAAGACCAGCCCTGTAGTTACTTACCCTGTGCGTTGATTCTAATGACGGAGGGACGGCTTTTGACGTCACACACCCGCCCAGCGAACGCCCAGCCACGCCTGCGTTTTCCCCGACACGCCTGCCTTTTTCTAAGCACTCCCTGAAAACGGTCAGTTGACACCCAGAAACGCCCTCTTTCTGTCAATCACCCTGCGGCCGTCTGTGCGATTGGAATCGTCGCTAGAACCAGTGCAAAACCACAATGGACATTGTACCCGTACGGCGCGCGTGCGCATTGCGGTGCCTACACATGCGCAGATTAGCCGTTTTTTACACTGATCGCTGCACAGCGAACAACGGCAGCTAGCGATCAACTCGGAATGAGCCCCTATGTTACTATGATCTTAATTCGTCTCTTCCTTGGACCTTCTTGGAAGAGAACAAGACTAACATTTTGTACAATTTTAGTGCAAATGTTCATCAGTCGAGCATATATGAGTTGGCCATAAATTTGCCAGATATAACCAACATATTTTAGTCTTTGGTGCAAGCACCTTAAACCAGCTGTTTGCTAATACAGCGCCGGGGCTGAGTTCATCCAAATGTTTATATATGAATCAACATTATCTTTCATGGTGAAGTTATTTCATTGTTATAGAAACAACAGACCTCGTGCTTTCCCTGAGCCAAGGCCAACAATCTGCAGAAGCCTTTACTTGTGGTTGTCAAACATTGTGACTCTTAGCGTACAATACACCCAACGTACGAACAATTCCAGCGCATTGTTCTGCAGAGGGCGTCTTGTCATTCCGAGCGAGTAGGCACAGCGTTTGGAATACCTTTGTTTATCTGTGCAAACATTCACTGGCCTACTGCGGCTCAATATGTCTGAGCAGACGCACATGGGTATTTGCAAGATTAGAACCAGGGGGAACTGACAAAAGGTTTTCTTTCTCCCCCATGCCCACAAAATCTTCAACTCTCCCCCATTCAGCACTCAGCATTCAGCACAGCTGCCGACGGCCGGAATACAGGGCTGCTCTTGTCTGTCCTTTCATACTAAGTGGGAGTGAATAACATTAACCCCAGTAACAAGATTAGTCTGTTCTGTAGATTTCACCACACAATGTAATATGGATCATATCCGGCTGGAATAGACATAAAATAATACATATCATTCAGAGCCTAATTATCTGTGTACTTGTAATAGCAGAATGCAACAGAGAGAAAAAAGCGCAAAAATGTTGTCTTTTGGTCTCGGACAAAGAGCTTTTCAGATGTCTTAGAGAGTCTGACTAATGTCTGAGGATCTCGCCATCCCGCAGAGAATCCCAAAGACTTGAAGTTCTGTTTTTTAATGTCCTTATATGACAATGACACGCTCTTATCTCGGCTGCGGCGCGTATTCCTAGACATATTGCGGCCTTTGTTTAATGCTGCATAAAAATCTTTATGGGTTCAAGTTAGAACGGTCATTTTGGAGGGAGTGTTGAGGCAAACACCCAGGTTATTTTGAGGCGATGACAGGCTGCGCTAAGGCATACAGGGAAAAATTCAAGGTTGATTGCAAAACAACATTTTCCTCTAATGGGCAAAACCAAGAGAGAGTTAGATTTGGGTAGGTTATATTGTTTCTGTGCAGGGTAAATACTGGTTGCTTTATTTTTACACTGCAATTTAGATTTCAGTTTGAACACACCCCACCCAAATCTAAAGGCCCATACACACGGTGAGATTCGGGCTATGCCCGATCCTCATTATGCGTCAGGGGCTAGGTCGGCATCGCAAGCACATAATGAGTGTGCTTGCAATACTGACTATGTGCGATTTTGGCTAAGTGTCAATTTTGACTCTCTCTTCTATAGAGATAGTCAAAATTGACTTGCCTGCACAGTTTATCTAGGTGTGCGATGCCGACTGCAAGGGACCGCGCATCGGCATCGAATCGGGATTGCAAGGTGACTTTCACCCTGCGATCTGCACTAACTTTTGTTACAATTTTGTCTATATAGTCAAAATTGTAAGAAAATATCTCACCGTGTGTACACATCAATAACTCTCTCTGCACATGGTTTTGCCCATTAGAGGAAAATGTTGTTTTGCAATCAACCTTGAATTAGTCCCATAGTTTGCTTTTCAAAAGTAAATGTATAAGGTGAGGAAGAGAGAAGTACTACCACCGAAACACAGGAAGTTTTTCATCATATCCTCCAGTTTTATACTAATGAAGACACCTGTGCTGTGGACTGAAATACATCAGAGCGGCTTCCAACTTTGAACGGCACAGATACTTGCATTAGCATAAGGTAGTAAAATTGTCTTTCCGCTGCTTCCTGCATTAACAGACACTTTGCGTCCGACTCATGCCCTTTGTGTGTGCCGTATAAATAACTGTTAATAAATAAAATAATGTTCTGTTCAAATGTTATTTATTTGCAAAACCTAATCTGGCCACTAGGGGCAGTGTTCCATATCTTTTCTGGCTACTGGAGGGTAGTTCTCCATATCTTATCTGGCCACTGGGGGCAGTGTTCCATATTTTATCTGGCTACTGGGGGTAGTTCTCCATATCATATCTGGCCACTGGGGGCAGTGTTCCATATTTTATCTGGCCACTGAGAGCAGTGGGGGTCATTCCGACCCGATCACTCGCTGCAGTTTATCGCATTCCGGACGGCCCTAGCGTCGTTCCCTAGCGATCGCCTCTGCCTGATTGACAGAGGCGGGAGGGGGCGGCACGGCGGCCGCCGTTATGGCGGCGCGGTCCGGCTAACGCAGGTGTGGCCGGACCATGCGGGGGATTGGGCCGCAGCGGCTACGTGACGTTACATGCAGTCGTTGCGACCAGAGGCAGCGACGATCAACTCCCGGCCAGCCGCAGAAGCTGCGCTGGCCGGGAGTTACTCCTCAAGTACAAAAGCATCGCAGACGTGCAATGCTTTTGTACTTGTGCGGGGGAAGGGGGGGGGGGGGGCGGCCAGACATGCGGGGCGGACTAGCCCTGTGCAGGGCGTCCCCCCACATGTCTGGGAACATGATCGTAGCTGTGCTAAATTTAGCATAGCTACAATCAACTCGGAATGACCCCCAGTGTTCCTTAGGAGTCTATATGATGAAACATATTTGAATTACATTTTTAGAGGGTAACAAGCTCCAACTGTGCAAACGCCCAGAAACAATATTGTCCGTCCAGGTAGAGAGAGCTATGTTCTTGTATTTATTTTGCTACAAACTTATGGTAAATTAGACCAAATATAAATTTATCTGAAAACCAAAATTCCATGAGTGATCTGGTTTTGGAACAGTTAAAAGTGGGGTTTGCTGAGAAACATTCTCTACTCCTCAGAGTTATGTAAGGTTAACACTTCCTTTAAAAAAAGGGGGGAGATGTACTAAGCAGTGATAAAAGGGGAGAAGTGAGTCAGTGGAGAAGTTGCCCGTGGCAACCAATCAGCATTGACGCAACATTTATAATTTGCATACTATAAAAGTATACAGAGCAGCTGATTGGTTGCCATGGGCAGCTTCTCCACTGGCTTACTTCTCCACTTTTATCACTGCTTAGTACATGTGACCCACAGCCTGTAACATGGCATTTAGGAGCTGATTGGTTGGTACTTTGGGGTCTATTTATCAACAAGTGATAAAACGTATTGCGAATGATAAAACTGCATATACGTATGATAAATGGTGCTCCAGTCAATCAGCTCCAAGCTGTTATTTTTTCAAATATATGACAGGTAGGAGCTGAACACATGAGAGTTGGAAGCTGATTGGCTGGAGCACCATTCATCATACGCAACGAGTTTTATCATTCACAAAGAGTTTTATCACTCGTTGATAAATGAGCCCCTTTATATATCTCAACTGTGTCTCTCTCCAAAACTTAGTACAACTTCCCCTAAGCCCTTTATTGCTATTTATGTATCGGAGGCAACACTAGAGGCACAATGTGCCGAGGTCACATCACAGAAGTGCATTGTCATATATCCGCCGCCCCCAGATTTTACGGTTGCCTCCTTTGCACGAGACACGGGTTCTCTGTGTATGGGAGTGTAGCCCTTTATGTGCTGGGTGTTATTATCTCACCCCAGGCAAGGGCGTAGCTACCATAGGTGCAGGCAGTGCAGCTGCTATGGGGCCCAGAGCTGAGAAGGGCCCACGTTCCCTGTCACAGTTATATGTGTTATATACAGGGGTATAGCTACCATAGGTGCTGGCAGTGCAGCTGCTATGGGGCCAGAGCTGAGAGGGGCCCCCTTCCCTGTCACAGTTACATGTGTTATATACAGGGTGTAGCTACCATAGGTGCAGGGAGTGCAGCTGCTATGGGGTCCAGAGCTGAGAGGGGCCACCTTCCCTGTCACAGTTACATGTGTTATATACAAGGGTGTAGCTACCATAGGTGCAGGCAGTGCAGCTGCTATGGGGCCCAGATCTGAGAGGGGCCACCTTCCCTGTCACAGTTACATGTGTTATATACAGGGCATAGCTACCATAGGTGCAGGCAGTGCAGCTGCTATGGGGCCAAGAGCTGAGAAGGGCCACCTTCCCTGTCACAGATACATGTGTTATATACAGGGTGTAGCTACCATAGGTGCAGGCAGTGCAGCTGCTATGGGGCCCAGAGCTGAGAGGGGCCACCTTCCCTGTCACAGTTACACGTATATACAGGGTGTAGCTACCATAGGTGCAGGGAGTGCAACTGTTATGGGGCCAGAGCTGAGAGGGGCCACCTTCCCTGTCACAGTTACATGTGGTATGTACAGGGTGTAGCCATACTTACCTACATTTTATTTCTCCTCTCCGGGAGAAGCCCGGAGAGGAGACGCTGCAGTGTCTTCGGAGGGCGGAGCCGGACGGTGACATCACTAAGCCCCTCCCCCTCCCGGGAAAGGCCGCAATTTGCGGATCCGCGGGAAGGGGGCGGGGCTATAATGACGCGATTTGCATCATTTTAACCCCTTCTCCACCCGACGGACCCGCGGGAGGTTATCTCTCCATCCTGCTCGCATCACTAGGGTACGAGCAGGATGCGGGAAACCTGCCCACTCTTCCAGGGATGCGGGGGGCTACCCCAAAAAATCAGGAGCCTCCCGCAGCTTCCGGGAGAGTAGGTAAGTATGGGTGTAGCTACCATAGGTGCAGGCAGTGCAGCTGCTATGGGGCCCAGAGCTGAGAAGGGCCCACGTTCCCTGTCACAGTTACATGTGTTATATACAGGGTGTAGCTACTATAGGTGCAGGGAGTGCAGCTGCTATGGGGCCAGAGCTGAGAGGGGCCACCTTCCCTGTCACAGTTACATGTGTTATATACAGGGCGTAGCTACCATAGGTGCAGGCAGTGCAGCTGCTATGGGGCCAAGAGCTGAGAGGGGCCACCTTCACTGTCACAGTTACATGTGTTATATACAGGGGTGTAGCTACCATAGGTGCAGGCAGTGCAGCTGCTATGGGGCCCAGAGATAAGAGGGGCCACCTTCCCTGTCACAGTTACATGTATTATATACAGGGTGTAGCTACCATAGGTGCAGGGAGTGCAGCTGCTATGGGGCCAGAGCTGAAGAGGGGCCACCTTCCCTGTCACAGTTACATGTGTTATATACAGGGCGTAGCTACCATAGGTGCAGGCAGTGCAGCTGCTATGGGGCCTAGAGCTGAGAGGGGCCCACCTTCCCTGTCACAGTTACATGTGTTATATACAAGGGTGTAGCTACCATAGGTGCAGGGACTGCAGCTTCTATGGGGCGCAGAGGCGAGAGGGGCCACCTTCCCTGTCACAGTTACATGTGTTATATACAGGGTGTAGCTACTATAGGTGCAGGCAGTACAGCTGCTATGGTGCCCAGAGCTGAGAGGGGCCACCTTCCCTGCCACAGTTACATGTGTTACAGGGGTGTAGCTACCATAGGTGTAGGGAGTGCAGCTGCTATGGGGACCAGACCTGAGAGGGGCCACCTTCCCTGTCACAGTTACATGTGTTATATACAGGGTGTAGCTACCATAGGTGCAGGGAGTGCAGCTGCTATGGGGCCCAGAGCTGAGAGGGGCCACCTTCCCTGTCACATTTACATGTGTTATATACAGGGTGTAGCTACCATAGGTGCAGAGAGTGCAGCTGCTATGGGGACCAGAGCTGAGAGGGGCCACCTTCCCTGTCACAGTTACATGTGTTATATACAGGGTGTAGCTACCATAGGTGCAGGGAGTGCAGCTGCTATGGGGCCCAGAGCTGAGAGGAGCCACCTTCCCTGTCACAGTTACATGTGTTATATACAGGGTATAGCTACCATAGGTGCAGGGAGTGCAGCTGCTATGGGGACCAGAGCTGAGAGGGGCCACCTTCCCTGTCACAGTTACATGTGTTATATACAGGGTGTAGCTACCATAGGTGTAGGGAGTGCAGCTGCTATGGGACCAGACCTGAGAGGGGCCACCTTCCCTGTCACAGTTACATGTGTTATATACAGGGTGTAGCTACCATAGGTGCAGGGAGTGCAGCTGCTGTGGGGCCCAGACCTGAGAGGGGTCACCTTCCCTGTCACAGTTACATGTGTTATATACAGGGTGTAGCTACCATAGGTGCAGGGAGTGCAGCTGCTGTGGGGCCCAGACCTGAGAGGGGCCACCTTTCCTGTCACAGTTACATGTGTTATATACAGGGTGTAGCTACCATAGGTGCAGGGAGTGCAGCTGCTGTGGGGCCCAGACCTGAGAGGGGTCACCTTCCCTGTCACAGTGATAAAGCTAAATATTTATCTTATATAAAACCCTTTATGAGGTCTAAGAACACTGTACGCTATTTACGTATGGAGTACCGTAAGGATACGCTCGTTGCGTAACGATCGCTTAGCCGTGGTCGAGACGCTCAAGCGTCACGTTCGCTCACGGCCGAGAGATCACAGGCAGGCACGCTATTGGCTGCCAACTAACGTAATGATTCGCTATAGCGTAGCGGACGCTCGGGACCACGAGGAGATCACCAGCGGCGCTGACGCTCACAATGTTAAACCTTTAAATCTGAACCATAAACAATGTTGTATGCTGTAAAACCTTAGTGTGGAGATAGGGTGTAGATGCAACACAGTGTAACCTTATTAACTTAAAAGCTGTTTGAGCGTCACCGACGCTCTGAGAATACTTAACACTATAAGAAATACACAGATACCGTGCTTAGGGTCCAACGCCTAATATATATATTATGAATGTTATACTTGCAAAAGAATTAATACAATACAAGTCATACACTACAATATAACATAGACTACCTAACCAGATAACTACACAGGAAATACAATACAATACTATTACGTTTAGGAGAGTACGAGAGAAAGAAGAGAAGAGAGAGAGAGAGAGATATGGCCCATAACATCAAGAAAGACAATATGATTGCGGAGAAAACTTACGCACAAAGGAAACGATCGCATGCGCCTCTGGACATCCAGCTCCCGATTTTCAGCAATGATAACCGTTGAAGAGTGAGCGCTGGATGTGATCGGCTTGTCTATTTATGCCCCACACACAATACAATTCAATGGTCCCTATAATCTCATTGTTCATTGGACACAGGAATTCCTCCTCGCATTATAACAAAAGGTCATAGGTTGATTCATACAGGTGGGCCGTGACTATTTCCAACAGCTCAGGTGGGAGGGAAACTGGGTTTCCCGCCGCATGGATAAGTAAGTGCAAATACAGTAAATGTTCATAAACTTCTTATGTCCATAACTATTCGCACGAGCGATTAATCTGCTTCAAACCAACACCGGAATATTGCTAATTAAATACTCTTCCGATGGGTACTAAACACCACTGTATTACTCCTGTCTGACCCTTCGTATCAAACAAAGGGGGATTTCTCTGTTCATGAACATTCTATATTAACCAAACTTTCAGAATCTATCAAAGGGACCATGATCTACAAAATACATTATATAGTGGAAATATGTAACGATTGAGTCGCACGCTACGAACACATGAACTCTACCGTAAATGCACATACTGCGCGCCCGCGGGTGCCCGCAACAGCGAGTATGCGCACGCACGGGAGAGCGCACGCATGCGCAGACCTGTGTGAGGTGCAAATATGGCAGTGTGCATAGAGGTATTTTTCTGACTTTGACAGTCCACCCTTTGGCAGTCAACAATAACTGCCACTTCCTAAAACATTTCAAAACGAGAAAAATATATGTCAGGGGTTAATACATTTACATGGTTGGGTAGGGGAGGAGAGGAGAAGGTGGGAAAAGGGTATGACCTAGTGTGATAGCAGAAGCATGTGTGTATGAATCCGTGCTTGGGGGTCATGTATCATCGTGCCGTACGTGTTTTAAATCAAGCTTCGAGGTATTGCGAAGTATACATTTGAATTCCTTCTTATCCCGTGGTACGGGTCCGTGGATGGGCTGTCAAACTTTACCGAGCTCTTTTCGGATTTTGAACAAAATGGGGAGCACATTTTAGTTGATGATACATGAATGGGGGAATATGTGATTGCTGATATCTGTGCCTGTATTCCCTATACTATGTGTGTAATTACCTGAAGGTTGTAGAGATGAAGAAAAGACATAATTACGGTAAATGCAGTGGTATTCTATGTCAGGTAAATGAACATTTGTCGGTTGAAGTCTTGTTCGGTGTCTGTTGAATGCAGTCTTCTTTGTGCTTTTGCCCATAAGGTGCGAGCAAAAGCTTTGTCAATGTCCATAGATTTACAAAAGTGTTGGGCTAGCGTAATTTTAAAATTTCTAGGGAAACTGGGGATCTATGGCAAAGTTCATCAAAAATCTGCGTATCAGGTTGTCAAAACTTCTTCTTTAATCCATCTGTTGTCTGTATATCGGCTCATCAAATTCCTCGTCCAAGTGGGTCTTTTTACCTTGGAGAAAAACGGAAAAACAGGTGAAAGAAACGGACCGTAGAAATCGCATTTTCATCACATCATTGTTTCTACATTTGGGTCATAAATCAAATCCATTGGAATTACAATTTCCTCACTCCTTAAACTCATCACCCTGGTACTTCGTTTGCACTTCATTAAAGCCTGACCGCATCTAAATATCAAGCCAATCGTTATGATAACACCTAAGATACATAGGAGAAACTTCCCTACATCCATTATGACTCCTTGAGCCCATTCTCCTAAACCAGAGAACCAATTTCGTGGGTTCAACCATGACACCCAACCAGTCAGCTCATTACTCACAGCAGCAAGGGTGAGATTGTGTCTCCTGCGAAATTCCCACTTCAGTTGGAGAATATCGTCCATCTTTTGGTCTATGACCTTGACCGGGTCCTCGGTACTATTTGTAATATATGTGCAACATTTCACGCCGTACTGCGTTGCCAGTGTGACACAATATCCACCTGTTACTGCCGTGAGATAATTGAGAATCATTCTATGCTGAACTAGTTCTGTTTTATAAGCTTGAAGTTCTCTTCCAGTATACCTAAACGTGTCATCATACATTTCTGTGATATTGTCTAACAAATTTGCGAGCGCAGATATGTATTTATAATTCAACACTCCTCTGGCGGTGCGAGTGAAATCTAACGCGATTAGAACCTGAATCCCGGTGGATTCATGGATCATGTCAGAGGCCGGATGCTCTGTTCTTTCTATCAGGTGCCGTTTAACTACGTGCTCGTAATGGGTGTGAGTATAAGGAGCTTGGGCAACACGGTGTATATCTTTCATTTTGGCATGTGATACAGTCATTACTTCAGGCAGTACTTTTCCAATATAACACAATCCTTCAGAGTTTGGGGCAAGCCACTTGTACGCCTTCCTCCCGCATATGAAATATGCATCATCGGGGAGAACATATGGGACGGAGTAGGACATAACCATATTACACATCTTCCATGTGAAATCTCCTAACCCTAATTCTCCCATCTGTCTAGTACACGTATCAGCTTGTACGATATGTGCACAGTATCCTGGTGATACCTCTCCAACTCTCGTAATCCTATTTCCTAGGGTATACCTATATCGGAAAGATTTTCCTCTACTGGCTATGTGGCGTACAAGCTCTGTATCTGTCGGCATTCTATCTGCTCTATATGAAAAGGTCATGGTTTGGTTACTCCATGACACTTCCCAATTTCCCGGCTTTCGGGGATTGGAAATGTTAAAACATATGAGGGATCTATCCACATGATATTGGTGGAGCTTCAAACAAGGAGGACTGGAGATATTAAACCTCCTGTCCACCGGCCTCCCACCACTTAGCTCAAGTACCTCCCCTATCGTTAAAGGAAATGGTACTAGTCCTGATTTGCTATGACCTTGAGGTACTTGAGAGCATACCCAACAATCTGTTTGATTTAACACACTACCCACTAAGGAGTGATAGTCACTCAATGGATGCCGGTCCATGTGGATATTAAAACTGGATTGGCATTTCTTGATGCACCCATCCTCAACTACGTTGTCACAGAGCCTACAGATACAGTTTTCTTCAGCTAACAATCCTTCACAATTCCTTCTATGGTCAATGCTATCGGATCGTTTTCTGATACTCGCCTTTGCTTGTTGGTTATGTTGTTCTTGGGAAACTACGCCTCCATCTCTGTCATCAGAACCCATTCCAGAACCTCTCTCGACCTCCATGGTATTCTCGCCGGAACAGACTGCTCTGGTCAACATCATGGTCAACAGGAAAATCCGGATCACAGTCTCTTGGGGCAAGTCCATCTTATAGGAGGAAACGTAGAAGAATGAGAATGGGGAAAAATAATTTGAGGGAGGGGGGATGGGAAGTGGAGAAAAACAATAAAAGGGAACAGGGAATCGACAACTGCTTTTGATCTTGTGATTCTCAATGCTCAGGTGCCGCCTCAGTCCTCCTGGAACAGACACTCCAGTGATACAACTTCCTCTACCGTCTGTTCCTTATCACGGGACCTCTCTGGATCAGCAACCTTCTTACAATGGGACGAATGAACCCAAGTCTCTCTCTCGGCAACTTTCAATGCTGTAGTGCTAGTCAATAAGACTTGGTATGGTCCTTCCCATCTGTCAAAAAGGCAACCTGAGCGTAGAAAATTCCGGAACATTACATAATCCCCAGGTTCAATGTCATGACAATTACTATCTGGTAAATCAGGAATCACTAACTTCAAATTATCATTTTGATTCCTTAGCTGTTTACTCATATTAACCAGGTACTTTACAGTCACTTCATTGTTACACTTCAAATCATCCTGAGGGTTAATCATAACATGCGGTTGTCGACCAAACAAGATTTCAAAAGGGGACAGATTAAGAGGGGACCTGGGAGTGGTTCTGATGCTGTACAGTGCAATGGGTAGAGCTTCTGGCCATGTCAATCCTGTCTCTGCCATAACTTTGCTCAGTTTATTTTTAATAGTGCTGTTCACTCTTTCTACCTTCGCACTCGCCTGTGGACGGTATGGAGTGTGCAGCTTGCTATCAATTCCCATCAACTTACACATTCCTTGAAAGACATCACCTGTGAAATGGGTACCCCTATCACTTTCAATTATTCTAGGGATACCATATCTACATACAAATTCCTGCACAATTTTCTTAGCAGTAAACATAGCGGTATTTGTGGCCGCAGGAAATGCTTCGACCCAATTTGAGAAAACATCTATACAAACAAGTACATATTTCAAATTTCGACAAGGGGGTAATTGAATGAAGTCAATCTGTATTACCTGGAAAGGGCCGCCTGCAGGTGGGATATGAGATGGTTCTGTTGGTATTGCTTTTCCGATGTTCTTTCTCAAACAGGTAAGGCATGACATTGCTCTCTTACCTGCATGAGATGAAAATCCTGGGGCGCACCAATATGCTCTTACCAACTTGCACATTCCCTCCTTGCCCAGATGAGTCAGCCCGTGAGCTGCCTCAGCTAAACATGGGAGATATGCTCTGGGGGCCACCGGTTTACCTTGTCCATCCGTCCAGAGTCCTGAGGACTCCTGGCCATATCCTTTTGCCTTCCAGACTGCCTTTTCCTGTGTGGAACACAAATTTTGCATTTCACACAACTTCTGTGTGTTGATGGTATTAAATACCATCAGTTGCGTGGTGTCTGTCTGTCTGGGGGTACCAGCTGCTAACTTAGCTGCTTCATCTGCTCGGCTGTTACCAAGTGATACTGGGTCCTGGCTATATGTGTGTGCTTTACACTTGATAACAGCCACTCTGTCGGGTTCCTGTATCGCTGTTAGAAGCCTTTTGATGTGAGCTGCATGCGCTACCGGTGTACCAGCTGCCGTCATGAAATTTCTGAGGCGCCATAGGGCTCCGAAATCATGGACTACCCCGAATGCGTATCTAGAGTCGGTGTAGATATTGGCTGATTTGCCCTTAGCCAATTCACATGCTCTGGTTAGGGCGACCAGTTCAGCAACCTGGGCTGAGTGAGGTGGGCCTAGCGGTTCCGCTTCTATGGTGCCTTGGTCATCTACGACTGCGTATCCAGTACACAAGTCTCCCGAGTCTGACTGTCTGTGACAACTACCATCCGTGTAGAAAGTTAGATCTACATCTTCCAGTGGATTGTCACTGATGTCAGGCCTTGCGGTAAAATTTTGGGTCAAATATTCCATACAATCATGTGTGTCACTGCATGTGGTGTATGAATTGTGAGGTTGTGACCTAGCACTACATCTTCGCTTTTCGTTACTAGCAATGCTATCGCAGCAACGCTTCGCAAGCATGTGGGGAGGGATCGCGCTACCGTGTCTAGCTGAGCGCTGTAGTATGCTACCGGCCTGCTGGCATCACCGTGCTTTTGGGTTAAGACGCCTGCCGCGCAACCAGCACTTTCTGTTCCGTACAGCTCAAAGGGTTTCCCATAGTCTGGCATACCTAATGCTGGTGCCTGCGTTAGGCACTGTTTAAGTCTCTCAAATGCCATCTCGGACTCGTCTGTATGCGAAATCCGCTCAGGTTTGTTTGAGGAGACCATCTCCTGCAAAGGTAACGCCAGAATGGAAAACCCTGGGATCCAGTTACGGCAATACCCACACATTCCTAAAAATGTTCTGATCTGTTGCTGGGTTTGTGGCAGAGTCATGTCTCTAATTGCTTGAATTCTATCAGCGGTCAGGTGTCTCAGTCCTTGTGTTAGACAGTGTCCCAAATATTTTACCTTAGTTTGGCATAATTGCAACTTGTCTTTGGAAACCTTGTGTCCTGTGTCTGAAAGATGAAACAGGAGCTGTTTCGTATCCTTCAGGGATGCTTCCAATGAATCAGAACACAGTAGTAAATCATCCACGTACTGTATTAATACTGATCCACTCTCTGGTTGGAAAGACTGTAAACAATCATGCAAAGCCTGGGAAAAGATACTTGGACTGTCTATGAAACCTTGTGGTAATCGTGTCCATGTGTATTGGACTCCTCTGTATGTGAATGCAAACAAGTATTGGCTGTCAGGGTGCAGAGGTACCGAAAAGAAAGCGGAGCAGAGGTCAATAACAGTGAAAAATTTCGCAGTGGGAGGGATTTGCATAAGGATGACAGCTGGATTTGGCACTACGGGGAACTGACTCTCAACTATTTTGTTAATCCCCCTTAGATCCTGCACTAGCCGGTAACCCCTCCCCCCACTCTTTTTCACAGGGAAGATGGGACTATTGGCAGTGCTGGACGTTCTTACCAGAATGCCCTGTTGTAACAAGCGCTCTATTACGGGATAAACTCCTAACTCCACCTCTGGCTTCAGAGGGTACTGTGGGATTTTTGGAGCTATCCTACCATCTTTTACTTGTACAACTACCGGAGCTACGTTTGCCATTAATCCAGTGTCCTGTCCATCTTTAGTCCAAAGTGACTCTGGTATCTGGGATGTCATTTCTTCTACTTGGGATGGAGTCCTATTTGTCATAATGGTATGTGACATTAATTTTGACGGGGAGTCTAACATGTCTCGCACTTCCTGAGCGTGATTCTCAGGTATGTCCAAGAATACACCTTCAGGAGTACAATAAATGACGCACCCCATTTTGCACAATAAGTCTCTTCCCAGGAGATTAGTCGGTGCCGATGCAGCTAGCAAAAAGGAATGCTTGGTATGTAACGGCCCTACTGTAATCTCGGCTGGTTTGCTAACAGGGTAGTGCTGGACTACTCCCGTTACCCCTATGGCTGGAATTGTCTTACCAGTGGTTCTCATGCCCACTGTCGAATTTATCACTGATTTGGCCGCCCCTGTGTCTACAAGAAAGTTTAACGATTTACCAGCTACATTGATTGCAATTTCTGGTTCACTCCCAAGACTTGCAATCAATTTTACTGGCTGCAGATTACAGGTATGGCCACACCCCTATTGGGTATGGTGACCTCCCTGAATCCCGCTGGCAGCAACTGCTTGTGAAGGGGTTAAATGGGAACTACCAGTGGCTTGCCAGTCTCTGTTCGGGGGGTATCTTTTTGTTTCCCCTGTATGTGGCTCATAACTCCGTCTCTGCGGACCCTGCTCCCAATGTCGTGTGTCGTGTCGTTGTCTAGGGGGTTGATATGAGTTTTGTGAATTTTTCACTCTACAGTCTCGTGCCATGTGTCCCTGTCTATGACATGAAAAACAAGTTACCACATTTGACTTACCCACAGGGTTTGGTGATTTATACAAAGGCTGCCTTGTGGTCAGGGCCTGTATACTTACGGCCATTAACTTATCAAGAAAACAAGAAAGAGAGAGCGCAGACAGACTAATTGTGTAATAACACCAATTTAATATTAAAATGTAATATATATTAAACTTTACAATCAGTATAAAAAAGATTGTTTAGGGCTGATAATAATTTACTCCAATAAAGAATCCACACTCCGCATATCTGATAGTCCCGTAATACTAGTGCACTAGTAGATGACACAATAGCCGGCAGTACATTAGAATCTGAAAATGGTGATCCTCAGGTCTAATGATATATATGGAATTGATCGTATATCATTTAGAAAAACAGTTCAAAACTGGATACTAAAGTCCCGATCTAAATACCACTGATCTACTTAAATGTTATTAGTACCGTTTCAATGGAGATATTAGTGGGTTGCAGTATATCTTCTCCGTCCGTCACTCTCTCACTGTGACCGCTGACCGGAGCGAATTTGCTTACCGCTTCCACAGGTGTCTCAGCGGCACTGATATGAACCGGACGCTGTGTACTCCTTTCCACGGCCCGTCCTCCTGTGTTCCTGCCAGATTTAGCAAGGTAGGATATTGCAGCCACAGGTGTCTAGCAATGTAGATCAGTATTGCTCTCCAAAGTTTGGGATGTATTCGCCACGGTTCCCGTATGGCAAGCGGGACCAATGTAGGTGGCTCCGGGAGCTGATCATTCAATTCCAGCAAGATTTCAAAATGAACAGTGGTACGTGGGATTAGCGGATGCCTGGATCTCTGATGTCCTGACGCGTTTCTCGACCGACAACACTGGTCGTTTCCTCAGAGGGTTGGAAATAATTGAGCTCTATCTGGGCTCCCATTTTAAAGGGAAACTGCTTACATCTTTATTCTGAACACCTGTGAAGTGCCCATCACATTCATTCACAGGAGTATATGTGTGTAAAATCACCAGAAATAAAATAAAATTTAAACATATAAAAATCATAAAAATCATAAAAAAAATATATACATATACAAATAAACATATATATTTATCTACACATATTCCTTATATATTATTATTATACATTATGATTTATTTAGCTGTCTTTTTTGCTTTATGTTTCATTATTATGTTTACATATTTTTTATTTAGATTTTGATATATTTTTTAGTTTCATCATTTTCTTTAGTTTATCTTTAATATAAAGATAATTAATTTTATCTAAGTGTTGCTTAATGAATTATACATATTTAAATTATTATGCAATTAGAGATAATCGTTTAGGTGGATTGGCAGAGAACAACAATAATATATAAGGAATATGTGTAGATAAATATATATGTTTATTTGTATATGTATATATTTTTTTTATGATTTTTATGATTTTTATATGTTTAAATTTTATTTTATTTTATAATTAACGGTCTTTTAATGTTAATTCTGGTGATTTTACACACATATACTCCTGTGAATGAATGTGATGGGCACTTCACAGGTGTTCAGAATAAAGATGTAAGCAGTTTCCCTTTAAAATGGGAGCCCAGATAGAGCTCAATTATTTCCAACCCTCTGAGGAAACGACCAGTGTTGTCGGTCGAGAAACGCGTCAGGACATCAGAGATCCAGGCATCCGCTAATCCCACGTACCACTGTTCATTTTTAAATCTTGCTGGAATTGAATGATCAGCTCCCGGAGCCACCTACATTGGTCCCGCTTGCCATACGGGAACCGTGGCGAATACATCCCAAACTTTGGAGAGCAATACTGATCTACATTGCTAGACACCTGTGGCTGCAATATCCTACCTTGCTAAATCTGGCAGGAACACAGGAGGACGGGCCGTGGAAAGGAGTACACAGCGTCCGGTTCATATCAGTGCCGCTGAGACACCTGTGGAAGCGGTAAGCAAATTCGCTCCGGTCAGCAGTCACAGTGAGAGAGTGACGGACGGAGCAGATATACTGCAACCCACTAATATCTCCATTGAAACGGTACTAATAACATTTAAGTAGATCAGTGGTATTTAGATCGGGACTTTAGTATCCAGTTTTGAACTGTTTTTCTAAATGATATACGATCAATTCCATATATATCATTAGACCTGAGGATCACCATTTTCAGATTCTAATGTACTGCCGGCTATTGTGTCATCTACTAGTGCACTAGTATTACGGGACTATCAGATATGCGGAGTGTGGATTCTTTATTGGAGTAAATTATTATCAGCTCTAAACAATCTTTTTTATACTGATTGTAAAGTTTAATATATATTACATTTTAATATTAAATTGGTGTTATTACACAATTAGTCTGTCTGCGCTCTCTCTTTCTTGTTTTCTTGTTTTCATTTGTTTAGGGTTTGCTAATACCCTTTTCCTTGGAGAGCAGCAGACAGCATTTCAACTTGGGAACATCAGGGCGCCTTTATCTTTGTTTTTTAGGTTCATTTTGCTTATTAGCACTAAGGCAGCCCATTTGAGCCCTTGTTGAAGAGTATCTGTGTGTATGAATTTTAATTGGATTTCAATTCAGTTTGTTCTCTGCCAATCGTTTATTTATTGTGTTTAATACATTTTAATTGGATTCCTGCAGTGATTAATTAAATCATGCCTGTTTTGAGATGTATGGCAGAACGCCTTGAAAGGAGACAGCAATATATATCTGAGGAGACTGGCCACAAGGAACATTTCTCCACAGACAACTGTGTAGATATGTTTGGTCTATTCAATGAATTAGAGGATTTATTCATTGCAGAGACCAGACATTGGTGGGATCAAGTTACACTACAGAAATATCTAGATAAAAATATGATCCCGAGAGGCCTTAGATTATTCAAATCCTGTTCATTTCAGGACGATCCTGAATTTCTATTAGAATGGAATAATACTCTGGACAGTTGTTCGAGGAATTTGATGAAACTTCTTATTAAACATAGGGAACACAAAATGCAAATTATTCAAACGAATATAGAAAAAATACAAGAAGCTTTACTGATCCACTCAAATCATCCAGATTTTGAGGGAAAGGACCAAAGAGTTAATAGGAAGGTCCAGGATTTTGAGAAAACTCTCACCTCTTTGAAGCATAAAAAATTGAATCGAGATAGAGAGGATTATAATAGGGATCAAGTGCGAACTTATAACAAGAGAGATCGTACTCCATCAGACAAGAGACAGCTAAGTATACCTTCCCCTAGATTTCAGGGGAGATTCAATGATAGGAACAGAAAAAATTATTATTCCTTTAGAGACTCTAGAGAGATACAGAGACAATCCTATTCGGATAGTAGGAATTATTCCAGTAAGCCTCAGAGACAGCGATTTCAAAGACAGAGACTTGATAGCAGGGACACATGGAGGGATGAGAAACATAGAAATAGATATGAGGTTCTAAGAACCAAGGATCTGACTCCGCCCATTAATACAGATGTAAGAGAAGAACGCCCCCTTAAGTCATCCAAGGTGAATTTTTTGGAGAGACGTCATCACTCACCAGGGGACCCACAGAACAGCCAGTGGGAAAACCAAAGAGTGATGCTCACTCCAAAAAGAAGAAGAGAAGAAGAACTAGAGGGTGTAGGGGAGGAGTCAAGAATACCTACAAAAAGCGTAAGAAGGTTCTAAATACTAATAATATATTCAATCTTTCCAAAAAAATATTGACATCAGCAGAAATATCGTTATTAAATAAGGGCTTGAAATTTGCCCCAGTTGAAAAGCCGAACCTTTTTACGCTATTTGTTGATTTAAATAGATTTGTACGTACATTGAGTAGAAAGAAATATTTTATCAAAAAATCATTAAATAAACAGAATATAAATGGGTTACCAATTTGTTTAGACCAACAAGATGATGCCTGTCTTGGGATTTTAGAATCACTTCTAGGCGAAAATGAGGAGATAGACAACATCAAAGAGACCAATAGATCAAGAAAAATCTATGATACAAATGGAATAGATCTAAAGAAATTTAAAGTACCATCTGAATTTTACCCTCTTCAGTATAGAGGTCCTTATATTGAGGGCTTCTACACTACAACTATGAGGGAATTCAGAGAATTATGTACCAGACAGGATAGTTTGGCCCTGAGAGATAATCTATCAAGATCTGAAAGAACTGCCCTCAAAAGACTTATCAATGATAAAGATATCATCATCAAACAAGCCGATAAAGGCGGAGGTCTTGTTATTCAGAATCTTGAGGATTACCTCTCAGAGGCCCATAGACAACTTGATGACAATACATTTTATAAGAAAATCTCTAGAGATCCTACAAGTGTCTATCAAGATGAACTCAGGCCTTTATTAGAGATGGCATTAAGTGAGGGTAACATCAATAAAGAAACTTTTCTTTTCCTGATGATTAAATATCCTATCGTTTCCATCTATTACCATATGCCCAAGGTACATAAATCAATTACTTCTCCTCCGGGGCGTCCAATTATATCAGGGGTGGGATCTCTGACATCAAACTTATCTGCTTTTATTGATACACATTTACAGAAATATGTTCAGGCTCTTCCTTCTTATATTAGAGACACTACACATTTCCTTCAAAAATTAGATGGTATAGTTTGGACAGATTCATATATATTACTAACATATGATGTGGAATCTCTCTATACCAATATAACACATGATCTTGGTCTCTTGGCGATTAATCACTATCTATATCATGACACAGAGGTGGATATTTCTTTTCGCACTTTTATTTTGTCAGCTATTAGGTTCATTTTAGAGCACAATTATTTTTCTTTTGATTCACAGTTCTATTTACAGGTCAAAGGTACTGCCATGGGGACCAGGTTCGCGCCGAGTTTTGCCAACCTCTTTTTGGGTTGGTTTGAGGAGTCCAGCATTTGGGGTGGTGATCTCGGTGCGGGCCTGGTCCTTTATGGCAGATATATAGATGATTTATTTTTCATTTGGGATGAGGATGTTTTACCTTTTTCATATCTCACCAGTCGTTTAAATTCTAACACAATAGGTCTGACATTTACTAATACTTCAAATAAAGTATCTATAAACTATCTTGATATTTTAGTCACCATTCACGATAATATTATTACCACTTCCACATACACTAAAGTTGTGGATTGTCATAATTATTTACATTTTGCAAGTAGTCATTATAAGCTATGGAAATTAAACATACCTAAAGGACAATTTCAACGGTTGCGCAGAAATTGCTCTACGGAAGAGTCCTTTAATAAACAAGTAGAAGTTATGTATACTGCATTTATTAAGCAGGGATATCCCACACATATTTTGGACAAAGCCTTGACAGAGACCAAACTTAAACCAAGAGTCACTTTGATTCATCCGGTAGTCAATAAGTATAAACAAGAAGGGAGTGATAAGTCCTTGTCCTTTATTACACAGTATAATACAGCTGCAAAGGATATAAAAAGGATAATTACAAGGAATTCTGCCATTCTTAAATCTGATAAATTATTAGAAACAACTTTGACTGGAAGGAATTTGGTTGTATTTAGAAAAGCCAATTCCTTAAAGCAGAAATTAGCGCCCAGCCTATTTAAAAGAAAACCAAATGAAGCTAAAGGGAATAGTTTGAGACTTCCCCCGAAACCAAATGGATTTTTTAAGTGTGGCAAGGATAGATGTGTAACCTGTCTATATGTAGAAAATAAATGTAATAAGATTAAGTCTTTTAGTAGATCAGAGGAATTTGAGATCAGAGGTTTTATGAACTGTAGGACTAATTATGTGATTTATGTTATCCAATGCAAATGCGGCATACAATATGTAGGCCGCACAATTCGTCCTTTGCATGAAAGGTTCATGGAACATAAGAGGAATATCACAAAGAACATTAAGACTCATAGTTTATCAAGTCATGTTTCCAGATGTCAGAAAGGTAATTTAAATGGCTTGACCATTAGAGCGGTTGAATTTATTGGAGCCACTGTGAGAGGAGGAGATAGGTACAGAAGACTATGTATGCGGGAGGCCTTCTGGATATTTCAGTTACACACTTTGAGCCCACATGGCCTAAACGACACTGTGGAACTTAATGCTGTCTAAATGTTAATACTGGGGAATTGTTATTAACCAGATCTTGTCAAATATAGTTTATATTTGTTTATTGATGTCGGTCGATCAGGGTGGGCTGCTGGGCGTCTACCTCTCATGGCAGATCGAGTTTAAATATATCTCTCTGCCATTGTGGGGTACATGCTCATCAGCTCACCAAATCATTGATCATCTTTGACCTTTCAAACACATTTTGTTGGAAGTCAATGGATACTATATATTTTTCATATATTTGGAAGAATATCCGTAATAGATCCCTATATATGTCCCTGCTATGGAATATCATTATTTATAAGAACTTCTTTGAGTGAAGACATATACATATATATACTGTCTTTTGTTTTGTTTTGATATTTAATTTTGATTTGAATTCTGTAGGAATATGTATGGTGCGCCAATAGAATACGTTTTATGTATTTGGATCTATACAATTATACATTATGATTTATTTAGCTGTCTTTTTTGCTTTATGTTTCATTATTATGTTTACATATTTTTTATTTAGATTTTGATATATTTTTTAGTTTCATCATTTTCTTTAGTTTATCTTTAATATAAAGATAATTAATTTTATCTAAGTGTTGCTTAATGAATTATACATATTTAAATTATTATGCAATTAGAGATAATCGTTTAGGTGGATTGGCAGAGAACAACAATAATATATAAGGAATATGTGTAGATAAATATATATGTTTATTTGTATATGTATATATTTTTTTTTATGATTTTTATGATTTTTATATCTTTAAATTTTATTTTATTTTATAATTAACGGTCTTTTAATGTTAATTCTGGTGATTTTACACACATATACTCCTGTGAATGAATGTGATGGGCACTTCACAGGTGTTCAGAATAAAGATGTAAGCAGTTTCCCTTTAAAATGGGAGCCCAGATAGAGCTCAATTATTTCCAACCCTCTGAGGAAACGACTAGTGTTGTCGGTCGAGAAACGCGTCAGGACATCAGAGATCCAGGCATCCGCTAATCCCACGTACCACTGTTCATTTTGAAATTTTGCTGGAATTGAATGATCAGCTCCCGGAGCCACCTACATTGGTCCCGCTTGCCATACGGGAACCGTGGCGAATACATCCCAAACTTTGGAGAGCAATACTGATCTACATTGCTAGACACCTGTGGCTGCAATATCCTACCTTGCTAAATCTGGCAGGAACACAGGAGGACGGGCCGTGGAAAGGAGTACACAGCGTCCGGTTCATATCAGTGCCGCTGAGACACCTGTGGAAGCGGTAAGCAAATTCGCTCCGGTCAGCGGTCACAGTGAGAGAGTGACGGACGGAGCAGATATACTGCAACCCACTAATATCTCCATTGAAACGGTACTAATAACATTTAAGTAGATCAGTGGTATTTAGATCGGGACTTTAGTATCCAGTTTTGAACTGTTTTTCTAAATGATATACGATCAATTCCATATATATCATTAGACCTGAGGATCACCATTTTCAGATTCTAATGTACTGCCGGCTATTGTGTCATCTACTAGTGCACTAGTATTACGGGACTATCAGATATGCGGAGTGTGGATTCTTTATTGGAGTAAATTATTATCAGCTCTAAACAATCTTTTTTATACTGATTGTAAAGTTTAATATATATTACATTTTAATATTAAATTGGTGTTATTACACAATTAGTCTGTCTGCGCTCTCTCTTTCTTGTTTTCTTGTTTTCATTTGTTTAGGGTTTGCTAATACCCTTTTCCTTGGAGAGCAGCAGACAGCATTTCAACTTGGGAACATTAGGGCGCCTTTATCTTTGTTTTTTAGGTTCATTAACTTATCACCTTGGGACTCCCTGTGTCGGGTGATATTCCGGTCGTGATCAATAGCAGCCTCTCTCAAAGTAGCCACCGACAGACCTCGCCAACATGGTTGCGTGGTCTGTACTCTTGTCTTTAATGTCTCTTTTAACCCATCCATTAGTACAGATACTGCTACTTCTCGATGGTTTATGTTTGTTTTAATGTCCTCTATACCTGTGTACTTTGCCATTTCTAGTAATGCCCTGTGAAAATATTCTGCAGCAGTTTCTGACTCTTTCTGTCTAATGGAGAAAATCTTGTTCCACTTAACTACTGCTGGGAAATACTCCTTTAACTGTAAACTTATTCTTTTTACGTTATCTTTGTTGTACACATCTGTAAGAGGTACATCCTGATCTAATCCACAGTCAGCCAAAAATTGAGTTGCGTCGACATTGGAGGGTAAACATGCCCTCAGCAATACCTGCCAGTCTTTGTTATTGGGCTCTAAAGTGTTCCCTAGGTCTCTGATGTATTTCTGGCTGGCAACTAAGTCTTTCCTAGGGTCAGGGAACTCAGACACTATGGTTCTTAGTTCCATTCGGGAAAATGGGCTGTACATGGCAATGTTCCTAACAGGTGTGATTCCTGTCGTGTCAGTTTTCCCATTTGGCACTGCTATTACCCTAACTGGATTAAGTTTACTAACATCACTCTGTGTAGGTTCTACAGCCTGTGGTGAAATGGTTTCAGCATAGTGTATGGTGCCGTACTTACCTGTAGATACGACCTCACCTATCCCTCCGCTAGGGGCTTTTGTTACTAATCTCGTGGGTGGAGCCGTGCCTACTGTTGTCTCTGCTATGGTGGCTGCTAGAGAGAGCGCCGATATTGTTGCCGATTCGTCCTCTTGATCACACTCCTGGGGAAAGTTCAAAACAGGGTACAACTTGCACGGGTTAATACTTGCATTGGTTAACTTATTAACATTTACACAGTTGCTAAGTGTTTGTTTGTTACACCCTAATGCGTCATTCTCCGCAACCAATTTCTCTCCCGATATGTATGGTGGCGGCGGGGCTGTCGCTATCAATTTCTTGATAGGATTAGATCCTGTCGCCAGAGCCAATCCTCTCTGTATTTCACCCTCCTGTTGCCATAACTGCAAATAATCATAATGTTGGATTCGTCTCTTTGTTGATTTAATGAGACATATCCTCCTCCTTAAATTTTGCAACACTTCTGATCTAAAGCTACCTACTCTTGGGAATTTCTCCCCGTCATGCACTGTCATTCTCTCCCATTCATCACATAAAACCTCTGTATGTGAGCCATATTTTTCACACATTACGTACCTTGCCGACCCGACTGGTCGGTTTACTGAATCAACCCGAACCGAGGTTGATCGCCCCCTTCCTGAACAATTGGCCCCCATAACTTGCAGGCGTTGCTTTCACCACCTCTGACCTTATTTCAGGGTCTTCAGCGAACCCTTACAAAAACCAAAATGTTCACGATAGGCTGACGGTGGCGGTTTACCGAGTACCCCACTCACTCGCCCACGCCGACCAATACGACCCACACACTGCCTTAGTGCTGGCGTACTCGACCCAGGGCCCCTATGAACCTCTATTTACTGGAACATGCGAGGGATATCCGCAGAACACTTACTCTTTCCAGTAACTATTGGTTGTTGGACAATTCCTGAGTGACCAGCGAACTTCCCTTCAGAAAATAAAAAATTACACAAATCACATCAGAGTGTACAAATAGTTTTACGACCGGGTTTGTACACAAATGGTACTGGTCAGATTAACTAATGTACACAATTACGTGCGGTACAATCGTTCAGCACATAAGCAACTAATCTTATGTGCTGAGCGACCAGTGGAATCGAAAATTTCGGCTGCGAATTCCTTCAGCCAGAGCTTTATTGGCCTATATGGGTTTTTGCACCAACCCCCTGGGTTGTGCCCTTTTCTCTTTTATGGCAGACTTCTTAGTCTGCTGTACCTGGACCTCCCGGTCTGTAGTATGACCTCCTGGTCTACTATTCTCTACTGCTCAAATTTTATGTTTAACCAGAGATGCCTCCCTAGCCACCATGCACGTCACTTACATGTATGTACCTCTGCGAGAACTCGACTTCTTGTGGTTCAACCTGTAAAATTGTATAAACTTATATATACAAAAACACTCACTCACCACACGTACACTTTTGCTTCTATTTCTATTTCTGCGCAGAAATTTTCTTTAGACCAGATGTGTTGTGAATTTGGAGAAGGATCTGTTAATCTAAATTTCGGATTTAAAATAGATTTGCGCTATTTATCGCCTGATGCGCTACTTATCGCCTGTTGCGCTATTTATCGCCTGTTGCGCTACTTAAAAATCAACTGTCGTGTGACTTGAGTTACGTGGGCGTACCCAGATGCTCCGTTGCGTAATTTACGCTGCGTGCGTCGGCCTTGGCGTACGCGAGTCTCAGCCCTTTGTTAGAGACACGTGTACACAAAACCAATGTCCACCGCAACACAACTAACACTTTTATCAATGTAGATGATCCTCGATCGTCTACCGCGCAACACACCAATCTCTCCTTTTACCTTTAGGTAGAGCTGCGTGTGTGCTTTTACACTTTAACTATGAAATAGCGACAAATCTCTCTTAGCACGTTTTATCAATTATAAAATGGCAAACAGGAGAGTGATATATGAAAATACACGAATGAAAAGAAATGCAGATATGTGCGTGTGTACGCAAGACAGAAATAAACAGTTTTAAAAGACACTAGCGTGTTGTTCTTACCTCCGGTTCCGGATTCCTTCAGCACCCTTTACTAAGCGAAGCAGACGCTTATCCAAACAGCACTACGAGGAATATGACCTCCCGCCCTTTGCTGCTGGATAATGTCTGCTGAATTTATCTAGCAGAGATATGTGAAGGACAGGACGAGCCGCCAATTGATAAAGCTAAATATTTATCTTATATAAAACCCTTTATGAGGTCTAAGAACACTGTACGCTATTTACGTATGGAGTACCGTAAGGGTACGCTCGTTGCGTAACGATCGCTTAGCCGTGGTCGAGACGCTCAAGCGTCACGTTCGCTCACGGCCGAGAGATCACAGGCAGGCACGCTATTGGCTGCCAACTAACGTAATGATTCGCTATAGCGTAGCGGACGCTCGGGACCACGAGGAGATCACCAGCGGCGCTGACGCTCACAATGTTAAACCTTTAAATCTAAACCATAAACAATGTTGTATGCTGTAAAACCTTAGTGTGGAGATAGGGTGTAGATGCAACACAGTGTAACCTTATTAACTTAAAAGCTGTTTGAGCGTCACCGACGCTCTGAGAATACTTAACACTATAAGAAATACACAGATACCGTGCTTAGGGTCCAACGCCTAATATATATATTATGAATGTTATACTTGCAAAAGAATTAATACAATACAAGTCATACACTACAATATAACATAGACTACCTAACCAGATAACTACACAGGAAATACAATACAATACTATTACGTTTAGGAGAGTACGAGAGAAAGAAGAGAAGAGAGAGAGAGAGAGATATGGCCCATAACATCAAGAAAGACAATATGATTGCGGAGAAAACTTACGCACAAAGGAAACGATCGCATGCGCCTCTGGACATCCAGCTCCCGATTTTCAGCAATGATAACCGTTGAAGAGTGAGCGCTGGATGTGATCGGCTTGTCTATTTATGCCCCACACACAATACAATTCAATGGTCCCTACAATCTCATTGTTCATTGGACACAGGAATTCCTCCTCGCATTATAACAAAAGGTCATAGGTTGATTCATACAGGTGGGCCGTGACTATTTCCAACAGCTCAGGTGGGAGGGAAACTGGGTTTCCCGCCGCATGGATAAGTAAGTGCAAATACAGTAAATGTTCATAAACTTCTTATGTCCATAACTATTCGCACGAGCGATTAATCTGCTTCAAACCAACACCGGAATATTGCTAATTAAATACTCTTCCGATGGGTACTAAACACCACTGTATTACTCCTGTCTGACCCTTCGTATCAAACAAAGGGGGATTTCTCTGTTCATGAACATTCTATATTAACCAAACCTTCAGAATCTATCAAAGGGACCATGATCTACAAAATACATTATATAGTGGAAATATGTAACGATTGAGTCGCACGCTACGAACACATGAACTCTACCGTAAATGCACATACCGCGCGCCCGCGGGTGCCCGCAACAGCGAGTATGCGCACGCACGGGAGAGCGCACGCATGCGCAGCGCAGACCTGTGTGAGGTGCAAATATGGCAGTGTGCATAGAGGTATTTTTCTGACTTTGACAACAGTTACATGTGTTATATACAGGGTGTAGCTACCATAGGTGTAGGGAGTGCAGCTGCTATGGGGCCCAGAGCTGAGAGGGGCCACCTTCCCTGTCACAGTTACATGTGTTATATACAAGGTGTAGCTACCATAGGTGCAGGGAGTGCAGTTGCTATGGGTCCCAGAACTGAGAGGGGCCACCTTCCCTGTCACAGTTACATGTGTTATATACAGGGTGCAGCTACCATAGGTGCAGGGAGTGCAGCTGCTACGGGGCCCAGAGCTGAGAGGGGCCACCTTCCCTGTCACAGTTACATGTGTTATATACAGGGTGTAGCTACCATAGGTGCAGGGAGTGCAGCTGCTACGGGGCCCAGAGCTGAGAGGGGCCACCTTCCCTGTCACAGTTACATGTGTTATATACAGGGTATAGCTACCATAGGTGCTGGCAGTGCAGCTGCTATGGGGCCAGAGCTGAGAGAGGCCCCCTTCCCTGTCACAGTTACATGTGTTATATACAGGGTGTAGCTACCATAGGTGCAGGGAGTGCAGCTGCTATGGGGTCCAGAGCTGAGAGGGGCAACCTTCCCTGTCACAGTTACATGTGTTATATACAAGGGTGTAGCTACCATAGGTGCAGGCAGTGCAGCTGCTATGGGGCCCAGATCTGAGAGGGGCCACCTTCCCTGTCACAGTTACATGTGTTATATACAAGGTGTAGCTACCATAGGTGCAGGGAGTGCAGTTGCTATGGGTCCCAGAACTGAGAGGGGCCACCTTCCCTGTCACAGTTACATGTGTTATATACAGGGTGCAGCTACCATAGGTGCAGGGAGTGCAGCTGCTACGGGGCCCAGAGCTGAGAGGGGCCACCTTCCCTGTCACAGTTACATGTGTTATATACAGGGTGTAGCTACCATAGGTGCAGGGAGTGCAGCTGCTACGGGGCCCAGAGCTGAGAGGGGCCACCTTCCCTGTCACAGTTACATGTGTTATATACAGGGTATAGCTACCATAGGTGCTGGCAGTGCAGCTGCTATGGGGCCAGAGCTGAGAGAGGCCCCCTTCCCTGTCACAGTTACATGTGTTATATACAGGGTGTAGCTACCATAGGTGCAGGGAGTGCAGCTGCTATGGGGTCCAGAGCTGAGAGGGGCCACCTTCCCTGTCACAGTTACATGTGTTATATACAAGGGTGTAGCTACCATAGGTGCAGGCAGTGCAGCTGCTATGGGGCCCAGATCTGAGAGGGGCCACCTTCCCTGTCACAGTTACATGTGTTATATACAGGGCATAGCTACCATAGGTGCAGGCAGTGCAGCTGCTATGGGGCCAAGAGCTGAGAGGGGCCACCTTCCCTGTCACAGTTACATGTGTTATATACAGGGTGTAGTTACCATAGGTGCAGGGAGTGCAGCTGCTATGGGACCCAGAGCTGAGAGGGGCCACCTTCCCTGTCACAGTTACATGTGTTATATACAGGGTGTAGCTACCATAGGTGCAGGGAGTGCAGCTGTTATGGGGCCAGAGCTGAGAGGGGCCACCTTCCCTGTCACAGTTACATGTGGTATGTACAGGGTGTAGCCATACTTACCTACATTTTATTTCTCCTCTCCGGGAGAAGCCCGGAGAGGAGACGCTGCAGTGTCTTCGGGGGGCGGAGCCGGACGGTGACATCACTAAGCCGCTCCCCCTCCCGGGAAAGGCCGCAATTCGCGGATCCGCGGGAAGGGGGCGGGGCTATAATGACGCGATTTGCATCATCTTAACCCCTTCTCCACCCGACGGACCCGCGAATGCGGGAGGTTATCTCTCCATCCTGCTCGCATCACTAGGGTACGAGCAGGATGCGGGAAACCTGCCCACTCTTCCAGGGGTGCGGGGGGCTACCCCAAAAAATCAGGAGCCTCCCGCAGCTTCCGGGAGAGTAGGTAAGTATGGGTGTAGCTACCATAGGTGCAGGCAGTGCAGCTGCTATGGGGCCCAGAGCTGAGAAGGGCCCACGTTCCCTGTCACAGTTACATGTGTTATATACAGGGTGTAGCTACCATAGGTGCAGGGAGTGCAGCTGCTATGGGGCCAGAGCTGAGAGGGGCCACCTTCCCTGTCACAGTTACATGTGTTATATACAGGGCGTAGCTACCATAGGTGCAGGCAGTGCAGCTGCTATGGGGCCAAGAGCTGAGAGGGGCCACCTTCACTGTCACAGTTACATGTGTTATATACAGGGGTGTAGCTACCATAGGTGCAGGCAGTGCAGCTGCTATGGGGCCCAGAGATAAGAGGGGCCACCTTCCCTGTCACAGTTACATGTGTTATATACAGGGCGTAGCTACCATAGGTGCAGGCAGTGCAGCTGCTATGGGGCCAAGAGCTGAGAGGGGCCCACCTTCCCTGTCACAGTTACATGTGTTATATACAAGGGTGTAGCTACCATAGGTGCAGGGACTGCAGCTTCTATGGGGCCCAGAGGCGAGAGGGGCAACCTTCCCTGTCACAGTTACATGTGTTATATACATGGTGTAGCTACCATAGGTGCAGGCAGTGCAGCTGCTATGGGTCCCAGAGCTGAGAGGGGCCACCTTCCCTGTCACAGTTACATGTGTTATATACAAGGGTGTAGCTACCATAGGTGCAGGGACTGCAGCTTCTATGGGGCCCAGAGGCGAGAGGGGCCACCTTCCCTGTCACAGTTACATGTGTTATATACAGGGTGTAGCTACCATAGGTGCAGGCAGTACAGCTGCTATGGTGCCCAGAGCTGAGAGGGGCCACCTTCCCTGTCACAGTTACATGTGTTACAGGGGTGTAGCTACCATAGGTGTAGGGAGTGCAGCTGCTATGGGGACCAGAGCTGAGAGGGGCCACCTTCCCTGTCACAGTTACATGTGTTATATACAGGGTGTAGCTACCATAGGTGCAGGGAGTGCAGCTGCTATGGGGCCCAGAGCTGAGAGGGGCCACCTTCCCTGTCACATTTACATGTGTTATATACAGGGTGTAGCTACCATAGGTGCAGGGAGTGCAGCTGCTATGGTGCCTAGAGCTGAGAGGGGCCACCTTCCCTGTCACAGTTACATGTGTTATATACAGGGTGTAGCTACCATAGGTGTAGGGAGTGCAGCTGCTATGGGACCAGACCTGAGAGGGGACTACCTTCCCTGTCACAGTTACATGTGTTATATACAGGGTGTAGCTACCATAGGTGCAGGGAGTGCAGCTGCTGTGGGGCCCAGACCTGAGAGGGTTCACCTTCCCTGTCACAGTTACATGTGTTATATACAGGGTGTAGCTACCATAGGTGCAGGGAGTGCAGCTGCTGTGGGGCCCAGACCTGAGAGGGGCCACCTTCCCTGTCACAGTTACATGTGTTATATACAGGGTGTAGCTACCATAGGTGTAGGGAGTGCAGCTGCTGTGGGGCCCAGACCTGAGGGGGTCACCTTCCCTGTCACAGTTACATGTGTTATATACAGGGTGTAGCTACCATAGGTGTAGGGAGTGCAGCTGCTATGGGTCCCAGAGCTGAGAGGGGCCCACCTTCCCTGTCACAGTTACATGTGTTATATATATACAAGGTGTAGCTACCATAGGTGCAGGGAGTGCAGTTGCTATGGGTCCCAGAGCTGAGAGGGGCCCACCTTCCCTGTCACAGTTACATGTGTTATATACAAGGTGTAGCTACCATAGGTGCAGGGAGTGCAGTTGCTATGGGTCCCAGAGCTGAGAGGGGCCACCTTCCCTGTCACAGTTACATGTGTTATATACAGGGTGCAGCTACCATAGGTGCAGGGAGTGCAGCTGCTACGGGGCCCAGAGCTGAGAGGGGCCACCTTCCCTGTCACAGTTACATGTGTTATATACAGGGTGTAGCTACCATAGGTGCAGGGAGTGCAGCTGCTATGGGGCCCAGAGCTGAGAGGAGCCACCTTCCCTGTCACAGTTACATGTGTTATATACAGGGTGTAGCTACCATAAGTGCAGGGAGTGCAGTTGCTATGGGTCCCAGAGCTGAGAGGGGCCACCTTCCTTGTCACAGTTACATGTGTTATATACAGGGTGTAGCTACCATAGGTGCAGGGAGTGCAGTTGCTATGGGTCCCAGAGCTGAGAGGGGCCACCTTCCCTGTCACAGTTACATGTGTTATATACAGGGTGTAGCTACCATAGGTGCAGGGAGTGCAGCTGCTACGGGGCCTGAGCTGAGAGGGGCCACCTTCCCTGTCACAGTTACATGTGTTATATACATTTTTCACCATTTCAAACGTTTTCCTTGGGGTCTGCAATATATCTAGGTATGCCCCTGGACCTGCTCATTGTAGTGTGGTATAAAATGAACTGGAGGGCATTTTAATGTTATATAATATGATTCGGGGTACTGTAATGAGGCACAATATGTACGGGGAGCACTATATATCATAATGTGAATTTGGGGTACTGTGCGGCATAATGTGAATTGGGGGTACTGTGCGGCATAATGTGAATTGGGGGTACTGTGCGGCATAATGTGAATTGGGGGTACTGTGCGGCATAATGTGAATTGGGGGTACTGTGCGGCATAATGTGAATTGGGGATACTGTGCGGCATAATGTGTACTGGCAGCTCTGAAATGTGACACAGGGTGAACTAGCACTAATACGTTTCATGAAAGAAACTAGGGCACTACTATGGGGCATAACATTAATTAAGGCTCTACTATGGGTCAGAAAATGAACTAGGGCACTATTATAGGGCATAACATTACCAACTGCTGCAGAGAAGAGTCTCTCTAGAAGAATTAGGACGGGGGCCCCTCCAAAATGTTGCTATGGGGCCCACAAAGTCCTGGCTACGCCCCTGACCCCAGGTCTACAAACATGTTTAAATCTCTGTGTAGAATATTTACTTACCAGTTCTAGGCCCTCAATCCAGCCACTCCAGCTGTCGATAAGGACTCTAATTAACCATTCAATACTGAATCCATACCGCAATGAATAAAGATCAGCCTGAGCCGTGATTGGCATTTTTAATTAAACTTTTAAGTACTAGGAATCAAGGCATCAGACCAGGCTCTGCACGTCCAGCAGCGGGTAAGATAATTGCTGCGGACGATGAGCTACGTACTAATTATGAGACGACGCGTGACAAAAAACAGCTAGAATATAATAATAATGCTGCAGTGAACAAAATAACGTCGAAGAATGATAATAATGTTATATTAATGCTAAATGATGCAATGTAATTATATAATAAGTTAAAGCGTTTTTATATAACAAAAAGCAACATAATATCATTGCACAAAGGATATGAACTAATCCTGTAGATCAGTGTTTCATATCTCCAGAGCACACGTTCCCCCAGCAGATTATGTTTTCAGGATAACCTCCATCGCGATGCTTACAGGCACTGGCCAGCCTGCGTAAGTTGGAGCTCACTCCGGCTGGCCGTAGGATCCGGACACCGTGGTCCCGGAAGTCTGCCTCCGACGATGCAAACCCTGAACCCGTCAACCCCCCCGTTTTGAAGAACAGTGCTGAGTGCTACCCCTGTTCCGCCCCCTAAATTGCAAAAGCCATTCTGCACGTGTACAGAGCCCCAAACATTGTATTTGTACAGAAAAACATCAGGTTTACGTACAAATATGAATCAGGCCCAAAGTCTCAGGAATGTGTTGAAAATACAGTGGGCGTTCCTGGGTGGTGACAGGGAGGTGGATTAGCGCATGACATGACGGTGGGCCATCTTATGAGTGTTATGGGAGCCTACGGGCACTGACAGTGGGCGTCTCAGGGGTCTATTCATGAAGGAGTGAAAAGTGTGGAGAATTGAGCCAGTGGAGAAGTTGCCCATGGCAACCAATCAGCATTGAAGTAACATTTATAATTTGCATACTATACAATTGTACGGAGCAGCTGATTGGTTGCCATGGGCAACTTTTCCACAGGCTCACTTCTCCACAGAAGACTACACAGACAGCCGACCATCGATAGACGCATGCACGGTACCGGCTGCGACCGTCTCTGAATCCGCCCCCCCGTGTGGTGCAGATTTTTTAATTCTTGAACTGTGTTCTGTAGGGAATGCTACGAAAGAACTTAAAGCAAATCTTAAAACCCAGTCTCCTTTCCAATACTAACGGCTTTTAATTAGAGATGAGCGGGTTCGGTTTCTCTGAATCCGAACCCGCCAGAACTTCATGTTTTTTTTCACGGGTCCGAGCGACTCGGATCTTCCCGCCTTGCTCGGTTAACCCGAGCGCGCCCGAACGTCATCATGACGCTGTCGGATTCTCGCGAGGCTCGGATTCTATCGCGAGACTCGGATTCTATATAAGGAGCCGCGCGTCGCCGCCATTTTCACACGTGCATTGAGATTGATAGGGAGAGGACGTGGCTGGCGTCCTCTCCGTTTAGAATAGATTAGAGAGACACTTGATTTACTAATTTTGGGGAGCATTAGGAGTACTCAGTACAGTGCAGAGTTTTGCTGATAGTGACCAGTGACCACCAGTTTTATTTATAATCCGTTCTCTGCCTGAAAAAAGCGATACACAGCACACAGTGACTCAGTCACATACCATATCTGTGTGCACTGCTCAGGCTCAGGCCAGTGTGCTGCATCATCTATTATCTATATATAATATTATATATATCTGTCTGACTGCTCAGCTCACACAGCTTATAATTGTGGGGGAGACTGGGGAGCACTACTGCAGTGCCAGTTATAGGTTATAGCAGGAGCCAGGAGTACATAATATATTATATAGTGAGTGACCACCAGACACACAGTGCAGTTTATTTAATATATCCGTTCTCTGCCTGAAAAAAGCGATACACACAGTGACTCAGTCAGTCACATACCATATCTGTGTGCACTGCTCAGGCTCAGGCCAGTGTGCTGCATCATCTATATATATATTATATATCTGTCTGACTGCTCAGCTCACACAGCTTATAATTGTGGGGGAGACTGGGGAGCACTACTGCAGTGCCAGTTATAGGTTATAGCAGGAGCCAGGAGTACATAATATTATATTAAAATTAAACAGTGCACACTTTTGCTGCAGGAGTGCCACTGCCAGTGTGACTAGTGACCAGTGACCTGACCACCAGTATATATAATATTAGTAGTATACTATCTCTTTATCAACCAGTCTATATTAGCAGCAGACACAGTACAGTGCGGTAGTTCACGGCTGTGGCTACCTCTGTGTCGGCACTCGGCAGCCCGTCCATAATTGTATATACCACCTAACCGTGGTTTTTTTTTCTTTCTTTATACATACATACTAGTTACGAGTATACTATCTCTTTATCAACCAGTCTATATATTAGCAGCAGACACAGTACAGTGCGGTAGTTCACGGCTGTGGCTACCTCTGTGTCGGCACTCGGCAGCCCGTCCATAATTGTATATACCACCTAACCGTGGTTTTTTTTTCTTTCTTTATACATACATACTAGTTACGAGTATACTATCTCTTTATCAACCAGTCTATATATTAGCAGCAGACACAGTACAGTGCGGTAGTTCACGGCTGTGGCTACCTCTGTGTCGGCACTCGGCAGCCCGTCCATAATTGTATATACCACCTAACCGTGGTTTTTTTTTCTTTCTTTATACATACATACTAGTTACGAGTATACTATCTCTTTATCAACCAGTCTATATATTAGCAGCAGACACAGTACAGTGCGGTAGTTCACGGCTGTGGCTACCTCTGTGTCGGCACTCGGCAGCCCGTCCATAATTGTATATACCACCTAACCGTGGTTTTTTTTTCTTTCTTTATACATACATACTAGTTACGAGTATACTATCTCTTTATCAACCAGTCTATATATTAGCAGCAGACACAGTACAGTGCGGTAGTTCA
This sequence comes from Pseudophryne corroboree, assembly GCF_028390025.1. Classification (NCBI taxonomy): domain Eukaryota; kingdom Metazoa; phylum Chordata; class Amphibia; order Anura; family Myobatrachidae; genus Pseudophryne; species Pseudophryne corroboree. The sequence continues at coordinate 38,552,682 of NC_086452.1, read as the reverse complement.
CGGCTGTGGCTACCTCTGTGTCGGCACTCGGCAGCCCGTCCATAATTGTATATACCACCTAACCGTGGTTTTTTTTTCTTTCTTTATACATACATACTAGTTACGAGTATACTATCTCTTTATCAACCAGTCTATATTAGCAGCAGACACAGTACAGTGCGGTAGTTCACGGCTGTGGCTACCTCTGTGTCGGCACTCGGCAGCCCGTCCATAATTGTATATACCACCTAACCGTGGTTTTTTTTTCTTTCTTTATACATACATACTAGTTACGAGTATACTATCTCTTTATCAACCAGTCTATATATTAGCAGCAGACACAGTACAGTGCGGTAGTTCACGGCTGTGGCTACCTCTGTGTCGGCACTCGGCAGCCCGTCCATAATTGTATATACCACCTAACCGTGTTTTTTTTTTCTTTCTTTATACATACATACTAGTTACGAGTATACTATCTCTTTATCAACCAGTCTATATATTAGCAGCAGACACAGTACAGTGCGGTAGTTCACGGCTGTGGCTACCTCTGTGTCGGCACTCGGCAGCCCGTCCATAATTGTATATACCACCTAACCGTGGTTTTTTTTTCTTTCTTTATACATACATACTAGTTACGAGTATACTATCTCTTTATCAACCAGTCTATATATTAGCAGCAGACACAGTACAGTGCGGTAGTTCACGGCTGTGGCTACCTCTGTGTCGGCACTCGGCAGCCCGTCCATAATTGTATATACCACCTAACCGTGGTTTTTTTTTCTTTCTTTATACATACATACTAGTTACGAGTATACTATCTCTTTATCAACCAGTCTATATATTAGCAGCAGACACAGTACAGTGCGGTAGTTCACGGCTGTGGCTACCTCTGTGTCGGCACTCGGCAGCCCGTCCATAATTGTATATACCACCTAACCGTGGTTTTTTTTTCTTTCTTTATACATACATACTAGTTACGAGTATACTATCTCTTTATCAACCAGTCTATATATTAGCAGCAGACACAGTACAGTGCGGTAGTTCACGGCTGTGGCTACCTCTGTGTCGGCACTCGGCAGCCCGTCCATAATTGTATATACCACCTAACCGTGGTTTTTTTTTCTTTCTTTATACATACATACTAGTTACGAGTATACTATCTCTTTATCAACCAGTCTATATATTAGCAGCAGACACAGTACAGTGCGGTAGTTCACGGCTGTGGCTACCTCTGTGTCGGCACTCGGCAGCCCGTCCATAATTGTATATACCACCTAACCGTGGTTTTTTTTTCTTTCTTTATACATACATACTAGTTACGAGTATACTATCTCTTTATCAACCAGTCTATATATTAGCAGCAGACACAGTACAGTGCGGTAGTTCACGGCTGTGGCTACCTCTGTGTCGGCACTCAGCAGCCCGTCCATAATTGTATATACCACCTAACCGTGGTTTTTTTTTCTTTCTTTATACATACATACTAGTTACGAGTATACTATCTCTTTATCAACCAGTCTATATATTAGCAGCAGACACAGTACAGTGCGGTAGTTCACGGCTGTGGCTACCTCTGTGTCGGCACTCGGCAGCCCGTCCATAATTGTATATACCACCTAACCGTGTTTTTTTTTTCTTTCTTTATACATACATACTAGTTACGAGTATACTATCTCTTTATCAACCAGTCTATATATTAGCAGCAGACACAGTACAGTGCGGTAGTTCACGGCTGTGGCTACCTCTGTGTCGGCACTCAGCAGCCCGTCCATAATTGTATATACCACCTAACCGTGGTTTTTTTTTCTTTCTTTATACATACATACTAGTTACGAGTATACTATCTCTTTATCAACCAGTCTATATATTAGCAGCAGACACAGTACAGTGCGGTAGTTCACGGCTGTGGCTACCTCTGTGTCGGCACTCGGCAGCCCGTCCATAATTGTATATACCACCTAACCGTGGTTTTTTTTTCTTTCTTTATACATACATACTAGTTACGAGTATACTATCTCTTTATCAACCAGTCTATATATTAGCAGCAGACACAGTACAGTGCGGTAGTTCACGGCTGTGGCTACCTCTGTGTCGGCACTCGGCAGCCCGTCCATAATTGTATATACCACCTAACCGTGGTTTTTTTTTCTTTCTTTATACATACATACTAGTTACGAGTATACTATCTCTTTATCAACCAGTCTATATATTAGCAGCAGACACAGTACAGTGCGGTAGTTCACGGCTGTGGCTACCTCTGTGTCGGCACTCGGCAGCCCGTCCATAATTGTATACTAGTATCCAATCCATCCATCTCCATTGTTTACCTGAGGTGCCTTTTAGTTGTGCCTATTAAAATATGGAGAACAAAAATGTTGAGGTTCCAAAATTAGGGAAAGATCAAGATCCACTTCCACCTCGTGCTGAAGCTGCTGCCACTAGTCATGGCCGAGACGATGAAATGCCAGCAACGTCGTCTGCCAAGGCCGATGCCCAATGTCATAGTACAGAGCATGTCAAATCCAAAACACCAAATATCAGTAAAAAAAGGACTCCAAAACCTAAAATAAAATTGTCGGAGGAGAAGCGTAAACTTGCCAATATGCCATTTACCACACGGAGTGGCAAGGAACGGCTGAGGCCCTGGCCTATGTTCATGGCTAGTGGTTCAGCTTCACATGAGGATGGAAGCACTCAGCCTCTCGCTAGAAAAATGAAAAGACTCAAGCTGGCAAAAGCAGCACAGCAAAGAACTGTGCATTCTTCGAAATCCCAAATCCACAAGGAGAGTCCAATTGTGTCGGTTGCGATGCCTGACCTTCCCAACACTGGACGTGAAGAGCATGCGCCTTCCACCATTTGCACGCCCCCTGCAAGTGCTGGAAGGAGCACCCGCAGTCCAGTTCCTGATAGTCAGATTGAAGATGTCAGTGTTGAAGTACACCAGGATGAGGAGGATATGGGTGTTGCTGGCGCTGGGGAGGAAATTGACCAGGAGGATTCTGATGGTGAGGTGGTTTGTTTAAGTCAGGCACCCGGGGAGACACCTGTTGTCCGTGGGAGGAATATGGCCGTTGACATGCCAGGTGAAAATACCAAAAAAATCAGCTCTTCGGTGTGGAGGTATTTCACCAGAAATGCGGACAACAGGTGTCAAGCCGTGTGTTCCCTTTGTCAAGCTGTAATAAGTAGGGGTAAGGACGTTAACCACCTCGGAACATCCTCCCTTATACGTCACCTGCAGCGCATTCATAATAAGTCAGTGACAAGTTCAAAAACTTTGGGTGACAGCGGAAGCAGTCCACTGACCAGTAAATCCCTTCCTCTTGTAACCAAGCTCACGCAAACCACCCCACCAACTCCCTCAGTGTCAATTTCCTCCTTCCCCAGGAATGCCAATAGTCCTGCAGGCCATGTCACTGGCAATTCTGACGAGTCCTCTCCTGCCTGGGATTCCTCCGATGCATCCTTGCGTGTAACGCCTACTGCTGCTGGCGCTGCTGTTGTTGCCGCTGGGAGTCGATGGTCATCCCAGAGGGGAAGTCGTAAGCCCACTTGTACTACTTCCAGTAAGCAATTGACTGTTCAACAGTCCTTTGCGAGGAAGATGAAATATCACAGCAGTCATCCTACTGCAAAGCGGATAACTGAGTCCTTGACAACTATGTTGGTGTTAGACGTGCGTCCGGTATCCGCCGTTAGTTCACAGGGAACTAGACAATTTATTGAGGCAGTGTGCCCCCGTTACCAAATACCATCTAGGTTCCACTTCTCTAGGCAGGCGATACCGAGAATGTACACGGACGTCAGAAAAAGACTCACCAGTGTCCTAAAAAATGCAGTTGTACCCAATGTCCACTTAACCACGGACATGTGGACAAGTGGAGCAGGGCAGGGTCAGGACTATATGACTGTGACAGCCCACTGGGTAGATGTATGGACTCCCGCCGCAAGAACAGCAGCGGCGGCACCAGTAGCAGCATCTCGCAAACGCCAACTCTTTCCTAGGCAGGCTACGCTTTGTATCACCGCTTTCCAGAATACGCACACAGCTGAAAACCTCTTACGGCAACTGAGGAAGATCATCGCGGAATGGCTTACCCCAATTGGACTCTCCTGTGGATTTGTGGCATCGGACAACGCCAGCAATATTGTGTGTGCATTAAATATGGGCAAATTCCAGCACGTCCCATGTTTTGCACATACCTTGAATTTGGTGGTGCAGAATTTTTTAAAAAACGACAGGGGCGTGCAAGAGATGCTGTCGGTGGCCAGAAAAATTGCGGGACACTTTCGGCGTACAGGCACCACGTACAGAAGAGAAAACGAAACAGCAACAAAACAAAAAAGAACGCGAAGAAACGTCTACAGAAGGCATCTTCAACCTGAGTGACTACAATCTGAACCCTACGGAAATAAAAGTATTACAGAAAGGACTCAAGTTTGCACCAACTAATAAATTGAATAAATTCACAACTTTCATAGACTTACATAGACTTACATAAATTTATCAGGAAATTAACACTCAAGAAATTCCATAAGAAAAAACAGCCAAATGCAGGTGAACAGGATGAAAACGAGGAAGAATTCATACACTCAGGTCTAAAAGAACCATCTACATTCTATCCACATTACCTGAAAGGACCATCCATAAAAACTTTTCAGAAATTAATAGAAGGAGATATAGAGAATATGACAGAGGACATCCCCAAGAGAAAATGGAATATGTCCAAGGAGGAAAGAAAAGCACTGGTGACATTAAGTAAAAATAACACCATAACGATCAAACCAGCTGATAAAGGAGGAGGAGTTGTGATCATGAACAGATCAGCATATGAAGCAGAAGCGCTATCACAATTAGAAGACAGCACCACTTACCAGAAACTGAAAACAAATCCTGCTACAAGATATATGGAGAAACTGACGATACTTATGAAAAAAGGGATGGACCAAGGAATTTTAAATAAAAAAGAATTTGAATATCTCAATCAAAAAAATCCAATTACCCCAAATTTTTACCACCTGCCAAAGATCCATAAGGATCAGAAGAAACCACCAGGAAGACCTATAATTGCAGGCATTGGATCCCTGACTGCCAATCTATCAGGATATGTGGATAAATTCCTCCAACCGGTAGTGGTAAAGCAACGGAGTTACATCAAAGATACCACACATGTGATAAACCTGATCAACAACATAGAATACGAGGAGGCCCTCTTATTAGCAACCTGTGATATTAAATCACTGTACACCTGCATACACCACGAGATAGGATGTGAATATGTGGAGAAAAGACTATCTGAAGATGCAAGCCTCAAGAAAGAACAAATACAGTTCCTAGTGGAATCCATGATGTTCATTCTACAACATAATTATTTTCAATTCAAAGAAGAGTTTTTTGTCCAGACGAAAGGGACCGCCATGGGCAGTAAATTTGCGCCAGCTTACGCTAATCTCTTCCTGGCAGAATGGGAAAATAAGAAAATATGGAATAACCAACCCCAGCTGCACAATTTGAAACTTTGGGCAAGATTTATAGACGACATCATTATTATATGGAAAGGTAAGAGAGAAGACCTAGAGATGTTCCTTAAACAACTGAATAACAATACAGAAAACTTAGAATTCACTTTTACCATCAGTGAGGAATCCATCAATTTCCTGGATCTAACCATCTTCAAAAATAATAACAGATTGGAAACAAGGACATTTGTCAAACCAACAGACTGTAATAGTTATCTCAATGCAACCAGCAACCATCATCAAAAATGGATTAGGAACATTCCCGGAGGACAATTCAGGAGAATTAGAAGAAACTGTTCCAGAAAATCAGATTTTGAACTACAAGCAAATAATATGATGGACAATTTTATAGAGAAGAAATATAATCCAGAGTATTTGAAGGATGAAAGAAAAAGAATCGGAGAAGTAGACAGGAAAGATCTGCTGAAATATAAGAGTAAGAAAACAGAAGATCAGAAAGAAATTCTTTTCATATCAGACTATTCCGCCCAGAGTAAATTACTCGAAAAAAGTATAAAACAGCATTGGCACGTACTTAAAACAGATGAAGACCTTAAGGAAATACTGCCAAAATACCCACGGATAATTTACAGAAGGGCCCCCACCATCAAGACAGCCTTGGTCAGAAGTCATCAGAGCTTGATCGTAGGTGGACAGAAAAAGAATATGAATGGCTTTTCACGATGCGGAGTCTGCACAGCCTGCAGAAAGACAAGATGCAACTCTACAAAAATAATCAAAGAGGTAGAGTCCTTCACAAATAAAAAAACGATCACAATAAAAGGGAGAATAAGCTGTCACACTACAGGAGTAATCTACATGCTGTGGTGCCCGTGTGGCCTGCAGTATGTAGGTAGAACAAAAAGAAAACTCCATGTACGGGTACAGGAACATCTATGCAATATAAAGAATGGAAAAGATAACCATAGCGTACCCGTGCATTTTAAAGAAAAACATAATTCAAACCCAAGTCTTCTACAATTCGTTGGATTGAAGCAAATCATAAAACCATGGAGAGGAGGAAATACTGAAGACCTCCTGTCCAGAGAAGAAACAAAAATGATCTATGAACTAGGTACCCTGGTTCCAAGGGGCCTCAATATAGATATAGAATTAGCATCATTTTTGAAATAAAATGTACCTCTTTATATGTAAGCACTATACTAGTACTTCTTCACTCACTTAATATAAGGAAAAATAGAGGATAGAACATCATTCCCATATCTTTATATATATTTTTATATTTTTATATTTTTATATTTTTATATCCTAAACATAAAAATAAATAATAATATAATTTATATAAATTTGTAAAAATCCCTTCAATAATATAAAATACTCTTCAACAGACTTTTAAATCTCCTAATATAAACCTCTAAAGAATTTTTTGTGTTCTGTGTTTGTTGCATGTTGTTTTCCCTCCCTATGTCCATCAATGTCTCTATAAGGGATTTTCACATTTATGTAATATAATTCAAACGGCTGTAACCAATAGCAACCAATGTGGAGACTACAAAAAAGTACAAAAAAGTATTAAAAATCATCTTGGATTTACTCTGCTTTACTGAACTGCCATAGATTATGAGCATTTTAAGCCAAAGAAACAGTATATATGGCTATTTCTAATGTATGGGCAAAATACACACTCTAACCAAGGCAAGAATACAGTGTGGCCATCTAAAGTAAGGGCGGAAGAGAACGGAGCACAGCAGCGGCTATAAAGACGGAGGGGATCCGTGAAATCGATTATCCAGCCATCCTGACGAAGCCTGTACCAAGGCGAAACGCGTCGATTGCGGAACAATCGATCCCTGCACGGAGTCCGGAATTTGAGGGACACGGAGCAGCGGGTGTCTGCCGGCAGACCACGAGAACCTCACCACTCCACCAACGGATTAAGGTACCAACAAAGACTAATTCCAAGCAAGGAATTTAGTACCTTGTTCCTGGAACATCTCCACTTTTAAAGATCTAAGTGATTTCCATCAACGCTATTACTACAGACTGCCCATAGGTTACTGTACCTTATAGAGACTTTACCTGCACCGAATGGGGTAAAACGCTAATTAGTGTACCCACAGGTGAAAGTACTGCAGCATCCACTTGTGTCCACATTTGTGTTGCATGTCTGTTTCTGTTTTTGTATACCGGTATTAGGTGTGTAATATATTTATTCAGGTCACTTTAACAAAGTCATTATTTTAATTGGTTCAATTTTTAGTTATATCTGACATCAACTGGATATTAGTATAGGTTTATATATATTTTTACCATAAAAGTCCTCTTCATCTATTTTTTACATCTTAATTAATTAATTGATCAATTATTTGAGAGGAATCTATATTCATTGTTTTTACATATACTTCAAATAAAAATATATATTTTTTATACACCATTCTCGATTGTGAAAATTATTTAATACATTGTATATATAATATCTCAGGAAGGGGAAAGGGAGAGCGCTGAACACTTTTTTCTCTGCACCTATATACCTCTAGGGGGTGTGTATAGTACACTCTCCATCTGTTCTATAGCTGCTACCCAGACCCTATAGCCGCATCTAGGAGTGGCGCAGTTCCTCACACAACCCTTCTTTACCACGTACAGAAGACTGGAGCACCACCAAAAACTACTGAACCTGCCCTGCCATCATCTGAAGCAAGAAGTGGTAACGAGGTGGAATTCAACCCTCTATATGCTTCAGAGGTTGGAGGAGCAGCAAAAGGCCATTCAAGCCTATACAATTGAGCACGATATAGTAGGTGGAATGCACCTGTCTCAAGTGCAGTGGAGAATGATTTCAACGTTGTGCAAGGTTCTGATGCCCTTTGAACTTGCCACACGTGAAGTCAGTTCAGACACTGCCAGCCTGAGTCAGGCCATTCCCCTCATCAGGCTTTTGCAGAAGAAGCTGGAGGCATTGAAGAAGGAGCTAAAAGGGAGCGATTCCGCTAGGCATGTGGGACTTGTGGATGCAGCCCTTAATTCGCTTAACAAGGATTCACGGGTGGTCAATCTGTTGAAATCAGAGCACTACATTTTGGCCACCGTGCTCGATCCTAGATTTAAAGCCTACCTTGGATCTCTCTTTCCGGCAGACACAGGTCTGCTGGGGTTGAAAGACCTGCTGGTGACAAAATTGTCAAGTCAAGCGGAACGCGACCTGTCAACATCTCCTCCTTCACATTCTCCCGCAACTGGGGGTGCGAGGAAAAGGCTCAGAATTCCGAGCCCACCCGCTGGCGGTGATGCAGGGCAGTCTGGAGCGACTGCTGATGCTGACATCTGGTCCGGACTGAAGGACCTGACAACGATTACGGACATGTCGTCTACTGTCACTGCATATGATTCTCTCAACATTGATAGAATGGTGGAGGATTATATGAGTGACCGCATCCAAGTAGGCACGTCACACAGTCCGTACTTATACTGGCAGGAAAAAGAGGCAATTTGGAGGCCCTTGCACAAACTGGCTTTATTCTACCTAAGTTGCCCTCCCACAAGTGTGTACTCCGAAAGAGTGTTTAGTGCCGCCGCTCACCTTGTCAGCAATCGGCGTACGAGGTTGCATCCAGAAAATGTGGAGAAGATGATGTTCATTAAAATGAATTATAATCAATTCCTCCGCGGAGACATTGACCAGCAGCAATTGCCTCCACAAAGTACACAGGGAGCTGAGATGGTGGATTCCAGTGGGGACGAATTGATAATCTGTGAGGAGGGGGATGTACACGGTGATATATCGGAGGGTGAAGATGAGGTGGACATCTTGCCTCTGTAGAGCCAGTTTGTGCAAGGAGAGATTAATTGCTTCTTTTTTGGGGGGGGTCCAAACCAACCCGTCATATCAGTCACAGTCGTGTGGCAGACCCTGTCACTGAAATGATGGGTTGGTTAAAGTGTGCATGTCCTGTTTTGTTTATACAACATAAGGGTGGGTGGGAGGGCCCAAGGACAATTCCATCTTGCACCTCTTTTTTCTTTTCTTTTTCTTTGCATCATGTGCTGATTGGGGAGGGTTTTTTGGAAGGGACATCCTGCGTGACACTGCAGTGCCACTCCTAGATGGGCCCGGTGTTTGTGTCGGCCACTAGGGTCGCTAATCTTACTCACACAGTCAGCTACCTCATTGCGCCTCTTTTTTTCTTTGCGTCATGTGCTGTTTGGGGAGGGTTTTTTGGAAGGGACATCCTGCGTGACACTGCAGTGCCACTCCTAGATGGGCCCGGTGTTTGTGTCGGCCACTAGGGTCGCTAATCTTACTCACACAGCTACCTCATTGCGCCTCTTTTTTTCTTTGCGTCATGTGCTGTTTGGGGAGGGTTTTTTGGAAGGGACATCCTGCGTGACACTGCAGTGCCACTCCTAGATGGGCCCGGTGTTTGTGTCGGCCACTAGGGTCGCTAATCTTACTCACACAGCTACCTCATTGCGCCTCTTTTTTTCTTTGCGTCATGTGCTGTTTGGGGAGGGTTTTTTGGAAGGGACATCCTGCGTGACACTGCAGTGCCACTCCTAGATGGGCCCGGTGTTTGTGTCGGCCACTAGGGTCGCTAATCTTACTCACACAGCTACCTCATTGCGCCTCTTTTTTTCTTTGCGTCATGTGCTGTTTGGGGAGGGTTTTTTGGAAGGGACATCCTGCGTGACACTGCAGTGCCACTCCTAGATGGGCCCGGTGTTTGTGTCGGCCACTAGGGTCGCTTATCTTACTCACACAGCGACCTCGGTGCAAATTTTAGGACTAAAAATAATATTGTGAGGTGTGAGGTATTCAGAATAGACTGAAAATGAGTGTAAATTATGGTTTTTGAGGTTAATAATACTTTGGGATCAAAATGACCCCCAAATTCTATGATTTAAGCTGTTTTTTAGTGTTTTTTGAAAAAAACACCCGAATCCAAAACACACCCGAATCCGACAAAAAAAATTCGGTGAGGTTTTGCCAAAACGCGTTCGAACCCAAAACACGGCCGCGGAACCGAACCCAAAACCAAAACACAAAACCCGAAAAATTTCAGGCGCTCATCTCTACTTTTAATTCACTTAAACAAAAGTATAATCAAAGGTGAAAAAAAAGAGAATAACTAACATTTTAGCGATCTAAGGGGGTAATTCAGATCTGATCGCAGCAGCAAATTTGTTAGCTAATGGGCAAAACCATGGGGGTCATTCCGGCCCGATCGCACGCTGTGCTTCTTCGCAGCCGTGCAATCGGGTCGGTTCTGCGGATGCGCGGAGGCCGCAATGCACAGGCGCGTCATTGCCCAGCAACGGCCGTCACTGGGCAACGTCAAGTAGAACGAAGAAAGCGATCGCTACCGCGATTGCAAGAAGATTGACAGCAGGAAGGTGCTCCGGGGCGACAACTCATCGTTTTCTGGGAGTGGTGAGTCCAACGCAGGAGTGTCCAGGCGTTTGTAGGGCGGGTGTCTGACGTCAATTCCAGGACTGGACAGGCTGAAGACATCGCAGAGGGTGAGTAAGTTGAAAGCTACTCAGAAGCTGCACAAAATGTTTTTGCATAGCACCCCTGTACAAGCGTTCGCAGCCCTGCTATGCCAAAAAGCCCTCCCCCATAGACGGCATCTAGTTGATCGCACAGGCAGCAAAAAGTTGCTACGTGCGATCAACTCGGAATGACTCGCCTTGTGCACTGCAGGGGGGGGGGGGGGGGGGCATGTGTAACGTGCAGAGAGAGAGAGATTTGGGTGGGGTGTGTTCGATCTGAAATCTAAATTGCAGTGTAAAAATAAAGCAGCCAGTATTTACCCTGCATAGAAACAAAATAACCCACCCAAATCTAACTCTTTCTGCAAATGTTATATCTGCCCCCCCTGCACTGCACATGGGGGGTCATTCCGAGTTTATCGCTAGCTGCTGTTGTTCGCAGTGCAGCGATCAGGCTAAAAGTCGGCATTTCTGCGCATGCGTATGCCCCGCAATGCGCACGCGTGTCGTACAGGTACAAAGCCCGTTGTGGTTGTGCACAGGTTGTAGCGAAGTTATCAGTCGCACTGACGGCCGCAAGAGGATTGACAGGAAGGGGGCGTTTCTGGGTGTCAACTGACCGTTTTCAGGGAGTGTGCAAAAACGCAGGCGTGTCTGAAAAAACGCAGGCGTGGCTGGGCGTTCGCTGGGCGGGTGTATGACGTCAAATCCGGACATGAATAGGCTGAAGCGATCGCAAGCGCTGAGTAGGTTCAGAGCTACTCAGAAACTGCACAAACTGTTTTTGTAGAGCTCGGCTGCACAGGAGTTCACACTTCTGCTAAGCTAAAATACACTCCCCAGTGGGCGGCGGCATAGCGTTTGCACGGCTGCTAAAACTAGCCAGCGAACGATCAACTCGGAATGACCCCCATGGTTTTGCCCATTAGCTAACAAATTTGCTGCTGCGATCAGGCCTGAATTAGGCACTAAGACATTTTCATATTCCAAGAATAATACATTAGCACAGGGGATGTATAATCTATTTCGCCATATTACAAATAATTCTTGAGCGCAGAGTTTTCAGGAGAGTTAGGGGCAGATGTACTAAACCTCTAAGAAAGATAAAGTGGAGAGAGATAAAGTACCAGCTAATCATCTTCCAACTGCCATGTTACAGGTTGTTGGGTCTATGGGGTCATTCCGAGTTGATCGCTCGCTAGCAGTTTTTAGCAGCCGTGCAAACGCTATGCCGCCTCCCACTGGGAGTGTATTTTAGCTTAGCAGAAGTGCGAACGAAAGGATCGCAGAGCGGCTAAAGTTTTTTTGTGCAGTTTTAGAGTAGCTCAAAACCTACTCAGCGCTTGCGATCACTTCAGACTGTTCAGTTCCACACCTGCGTTTTTTCTGGCATGCCTGCGTTTTTCCAAATACTCCCTGAAAACGGTCAGTTGACACCCAGAAACGCTCACTTCATGTCAATCACTCTGCGGCCAGCAGTGCGACTGAAAAACATCGCTAGACCCTGCGTGAAACTACATCGTTCGTTATAATAGTACGTCGCGCGTGCGCATTGCGCCACATACGCATGCGCAGAAGTGTCTTTTTTGCCTCATCGCTGCACAGCGAACGAATGCAGCTAGCGATCAACTCGGAATGACCCCCTATGTACTAAGCATTGGAGAGAGATTAAGAACCAGCCAACCAGCTCCTGCATTTAAAAAACACAGCCTGTAACATGGCAGCTAGGAGCTGACTGGCTGGTCCTTTATTTACGTCCACGGCTTAGTACATAGACCCCTGTGTTTAAAAATGGCAGGAGCTGATTGGTTGGTATCTATTTACTAAGCCTTGAAGAGGGATAAAGTGGACGGAGCTAAAATACCAGCCAACCAGCTCCTAACTGCCATGTTACAGACTTTGTTTGAATAATGACAGTTGGGAGCTGGTTCTTTGGGGTCTATTTACTAAGCACTGGAGAGAGATAAAGTACCAACCAAGCTCCTAGCTGTAATTTTTCAAACACATCCTGTAACATGGCAGTTAGGAACTGATTGGCTGGGACTTTATCCCTCTCCACTTCATTTCCCCCCAAGGCTTAGTAAATAGACCCCTTTAACTTTGTCCACTTCTCTCTCCACGACTTAGGGGGAGCTGTACGAAGCCTTGGAGAATGATAAAGTAGAGGGAGATTAGGTACCAACCAATCAGCTCCTAACTGCCATGTTACAGTTTGTGTTTGAAAAATGACAGTTAGAAGCTGATTGGTTGTCAGTTTATCTCTCTCCACTGTATCACTCCTGCAGGGCACATGCCCCCCCTGCATGTGCCCTGCAGGGGGGGCAGGTTTAGTACAACTGCCCCTTAGTACATAGACCCCTTCATTTGATTAGCAAATACACTTTTTTAAATATTGTTGTTTTTAATAGGATTTTGCATCTTTAAATGTAAACACAACGCCTGAGGTCTGCGCTGTAGAAGAGTCAGAGGTGGAATGTGTTGCGGCAGTGACGGAGAAGCTGTCCCTAGTAACGCAGAGACGTCCAGCACACTCTGTAATACATGTAAGAAATAATCAGTAGTGGGCAGGGGGTCACCAGGCACCACAGATGCAATAGAAGGGTCTCTGTCCAACACCGCAGGTGACAAAGCGGCTACAATAGTGCCAGACAGGGAACCTAACAGGATGATGAAGGAGATTCCTGGCCACAGCCATCTAGGAGAACGTGGAGCATTTTAGGAAAGATTACGCTCAAAGATTAGCACTACAATATCAACACATTAATCAAGCTTTCCAAAATCTATATTACTCATTTCAGTACATTCCTCATACACACACAGAACATTTGTCTCCCCTAAAGTAGATGAATTAATCAGTAATCAGTTCAATGATTGTGTCAGTGATAGTTCCCTGGGCGAAGGAGACGGGCGCGGGTTTCCACTTACACCGAAGGTAAAGATACTTTGCGTACGAAGAGTGATGACGTTAATATAAAACATATTGATTTTTATTGAAATTTATTTATACAGTAAATGTGATTTAGTCTTTGTAAATGTAGGGGCGGATCCAGAAATGGTGACAAGGGGTACTATAATCGGGGGGGGGGGGGGGGGGGTATAGCCAGAAAAGGTATGTGTGTGGGGGGTTGGGGGTAAGGCAAGTGAAGAAGGGGGATATTACCATGACCCCATTGTGAATATAGGGGGTAATTCAGAGTTGATCGCAGCAGCAAATTTGTTAGCAGTTGGGCAAAACCATGTGCACTGCAGGGGGGGCAGATGTAACATGTGCAGAGAGAGTTAGATTTGGGTGGGTTATTTTGTTTCTGTGCAGGGTAAATACTGGCTGCTTTATTATTACACTGCAATTTAGATTTCAGTTTGAACACACCCCACCCAAATCTAACTCTCTCTGCACATGTTATATCTGCCCCACCTGCAGGGCACATGGGCCCTCATTCCGAGTTGTTCGCTCGCTAGCTTCTTTTAGCAGCCGTGCAAACGCTAAGCCGCCGCCCTCTGGGAGTGTACCTTAGCTTAGCAGAAGTGCAAACGAAAGGATCGCAGCGCTGCTTCAAAAAAAGATTGTGCAGTTTCTGAGCAGCTCCAGACCTACTCCTACCTAGCGATCACTTCAGACTGTTTAGTTCCTGTTTTGACGTCACGAACACGCCCTGCGCTCGGCCAGCCATGCCTGTGACTCCCCAGGCACGCCTGCGTTTGTATCTGACACGCCTGCGTTTTTACACACGCTCCCCGAAAACGGTCAGTTACCTCCCAGAAACACCCACTTCCTGTCAATCACTCTGCGGCCAGCAGTGCGACTGAAAAGCGTCGCTAGACCTTGTGTGAAACTGCATCGGCTTTTGTGAAAGTACGTTGCGCGTGCGCACTGCGCCGCATACGCAGAAGTGCCGTTTTTTTACCTAATCGCTGCGCTGCGAACGAAAACAGCTAGCGATCAACTCAGAATGACCCCCATGGTTTTGCCCAACTGCTAACAAATTTGCTGCTGTGATCAACTCTGAATTACCCCCATAGTGTCTGCCAGCGGTTGCTGTGTCTTTGGCAGTCTGTCGTATAGATGGGTGAACGTTTGATAATCAGATACATCTAGGGACTGAGTGGAGCTAACAACTGGGCCCCTGGTATTCACAGAAAAGGGGGGGGGGGTGGCCCTGAGTCACTAGGGCATGCTGAAAATCACAAGTGCCTGGCCTCGACTCCCTCAGTATGAGGTTGTGTGATGTCATGATGTCACAATGCCCCGCGAATTAGAATAAGCGTGCCAGCCATGCGCAGTGCCAAAAGGCAGAACTGCTGAGCCAGGCATCCAATGGCAGGAGCTGCCCACCAGCCCTTCTGGCATTTGCCAGAATTTCCAGATGACAAGTCACCATAACAGCCATACATACAAAAGGCAAAAGTACATACAATACACAAGGCCAAGATAAGTTATGTCCTACCTGAACTGCCGCCTAGAAATCTTTCTGAAACCACCAGCTGGTGTTCTCAGTTCTGTGGAGACTTATATAAAGTACGGGAAGTTTCAGGAATACACAGGTCTCTCTAATTATCCCTGCCTTCCATATTTACCTCAGTGCATACTCCATACCTACTTCCCTATAGATTGCAAGCTTGCGAGCCGGGCCTTCCTACCTTGGATACGGTCCTTAGGTCGACAGTCATTAGGTCGACCAATATTGGTCAACATGCATTAGGTCGACATGGGCATTAGGTCGACGTGGCCAAGGTCGACACATGTAAAAATGTTGACATGAGTTTTTCACAATTTTTTCATTTTTTTTTTTACTTTTTCATACTTTACAATCCACGTGGACTACGATTGGGAATAGTAACCTTGCCCAAAGTGAAGCGAGACATGTGAGGGGACACAGTGCACTACTTGGAGTTCCCGGTCACTTTACGAAGAAAACTACACCAAAAAACAAAACAAAAAGACTCATGTCGACCTTTTTCCATGTCAACCTGATGACCATGTCGACATTTCCCAGGTGTCAACTTAGTGCCTGTCGACCAATAGTGGTCGACCTAATGAGTGTCGACCTAAATAGGGTGGACTTGTGGTTTGAAGGCCGTACCAGACTGGAGTATGAAGTGCCTATCAAGTATGGGATCTATAGGGCACATTTTTATTTTACACAATATTTACAGAACCACTTTTACTATAGAGACAGTTGGAAGGTGTATTGGAGGTTGTATGGTAGGATAAGACCTAAAACAAGTTTAGGATAATTCTGGACTTTCAGTCACCTCTGGGCCCTAGTCAGGTGTCATGGATGATTAATGGATGCTTCGGCTATACTTTAGTGCAAGGCTGTAGCAGGGCGAAAATGCCATTGGAACTAAGGAGAATCTGAGCACCTGGAACCTGTGTCACATTCCCAGTGACTGGGCATGCGCAAATCTGCTTTTTGCAGTGATAGCGCCGGATAAGAATACTCTACCCATTATAGTTACGCCACTTCTCAACGGCTCTGCAATGACTTGCTGCCTGGACCAGGGGCAAATGTAATATTCTGGTTGGCACAGTGGCGACTTGCCACCAGGATCAGGGAAAAGCTGTGCTCTCCGAAGATACCTTGGATGCTCCAGGTGGCTTTTTAGGCTGCAGGGTGCCAATCAAGGGGGCTGATAGGTTCCCTGGCACCTTTTAAAGCTAGTCCAACGGAGAATGTTTGCAGACATAAAATACAGACATTAAAGAGCATTTTAATCTTATTCCAGGAGCCTGTAAACCTAGACGTGAGTCTTGCCTGAACAGGCGTTTCCGAAGACGGGCGCCAAATAAGCCCAGAAATGTTATAGTAAAGCAACGGCGGCGCACATCCCGCATGTGCTGTAAATTAAATAAAATAAGATGCTAAAAACATTACAGGATTACGGATGTACTTGATGGAATACTCATCCCCTGTCAAGTCATTTCAAGTTCATTAATAAATAACAGCAAAGAATTAAATCAAAGTGCTCAGCCTAGAGACAGCCAATAAAATAATTAGCAACACAAAATACACAAAACAAACGCCAAACACACGCGACACCTGCCATCTCCAAAACGGCGGACACCAAGCAGTTAAATCGAGAAGCTATCCATCCAGTAAGCAGAAAATTAATGTTCCTACTTGATGGACACCAGCTCAAAGATCCCTGATGTCTCAAAATATTAAGTTTCTCTTCTAATAATGTCGGAAATATTGCTTTGTGTCATGTTTAATCAGAAGACAAGTTTGGTTTGATTGCAGGTGACTCAGTCATAACGTGCTGCCCGTGTCAGCCTCCACACACCGTCAGGTTTACTCCGTATTTAGGCTTGAAGGGAATGGGGCTTGAACGCTGTGCTTCCCGTCTGCTAATGAATTGTGACATGAGAGAAGGAAACCTTTACTTTAATTCAAAAAACAAAAGCCAAATAGAAAAACTTTGGTACGTGACAAACTTTTTTTTCCTTATCTCTCTCACCGAACATTCCCCCCCTCCCCATCCACCCGCTGTTGGTTGGTCCCCGGGGACAGTTGGGAGATATATTTGGAATGGAAATCCCCCAAAAAATGTAAATCAAAAAGTAGGCTTGAAGGGAATGTGGCTTGAAGGCTGGGCTTCCCGTCTGCTAATGAATTGTGACATGAGAGAAGGAAACCTTTACTTTAATTCAAAAAACAAAAGCCAAATAGAAAAACTTTGGTACGTGACAAACTTTTTTTTTCTTCTCTCTCTCACCGAACGTTCCCCTCTTCCCCATCCACCCGCTGTTGGTTGGTCTCTGGGGACAGTTGGGAGATATATTTGGAAATCCCCCAAAAATGTTAAATCAAAAAGTAGGCTTGAAAGGAATGGGGCTTGAACGCTGGGTTTCCCGTCTGCTAATGAATTGTGACACGAGAGAAGGAAACCTTTATTTTAATTCAAAAAACAAAAGCCAAATAGAAAAACTTTGGTACGTGACAAACTTTTTTTTCCTTCTCTCTCACACCGAACGTTCCACCCTTCCCCATCCACCCGCTGTTGGTTGGTCCCCGGGGACAGTTGGGAGATATATTTGGAAATCCCCCAAAAAATGTAAATAAAAAAGTAGGCTTGAAGGGAATGTGGCTTGAAGGCTGGGCTTCCCGTCTGCTAATGAATTGTGACATGAGAGAAGGAAACCTTTACTTTAATTCAAAAAACAAAAGCCAAATAGAAAAACTTTGGTACGTGACAAACTTTTTTTTTCTTCTCTCTCTCACCGAGCGTTCCCCTCTTCCCCATCCACCCGCTGTTGGTTGGTCTCTGGGGACAGTTGGGAGATATATTTGGAAATCCCCCAAAAATGTTAAATCAAAAAGTAGGCTTGAAAGGAATGGGGCTTGAACGCTGGGTTTCCCGTCTGCTAATGAATTGTGACAAGAGAGAAGGAAACCTTTACTTTAATTCAAAAAACAAAAGCCAAATAGAAAAACTTTGGTACGTGACAAACTTTTTTTTCTTCTCTCTCTCACCGAACGTTCCCCTCTTCCCCATCCACCCGATGTTGGTTGGTCTCTGGGGACAGTTGGGAGATATATTTGGAAATCCCCCAAAAATTTTAAATAAAAAAGTAGGCTTGAAGGGAATGGGGCTTGAACGCTGGGTTTCCCGTCTGCTAATGAAATGTGACACGAGAGAAGGAAACCTTTACTTTAATTCAAAAAAACAAAAGCCAAATAGAAAAACTTTGGTACGTGACAAACTTTTTTTTTCTTCTCTCTCTCACTGAACGTTCCCCTCTTCCCCATCCACCCGCTGTTGGTTGGTCTCTGGGGACAGTTAGAAGATATATTTGGAAATGCGAAACATTTTTTAAATCAAAGAGTTGAATTATCGCTCCGAGATCATATAGGCCCCTCTTGTTCTTCCGTTGGAACAAAATCCTCTTTATCCGCGCAGGAAAAACAATAATCGCTGTGTATATCAACGGGCTATCTATATTTTAAAATTCTTCACTTTGTCCCCTGCCAATGGTGTTCTTTATTGGGCAACAATGGAAACATTGATTTTAGAATATTCGAATTTTGCCAGACAGAACAAACTGGCGATGAAAGGCCACCGTCTTTCAGACGCAACACAACAGTGCGCTTACACAAACTTGCCATGTTCTCCCCACAATCATAAATAGCTTCAAATCAATACGATTCATTCAGGCAACTTTTTTTTTTTTTTACTTTGCGGCCTGCTATCTATCGGCAACGACTCTTCCATAAAAGTTTTTTTGTGCTGACAAAAGTTTATGTCATCTTCCGCTCGCCGGGCAGCAAGTGCTCGTTGTCTGTTCTCTTGTGGCCCGACAATGGAGCATTGTTTATGGAAACACATTTATTAAGTGAAAGTATTTGGAAACTGATGGTACATTGAGGTCCGGTTGCCATGGGCATTAATCGTTCTGAGAAGTCATGACCTCTTTGTTATGCGGCTAGTGACTAATTGGAATGATACAAATTACTTTGATTCTGAGTTGGACGGTTTAGATGCTGGTTGTGGTCAGGGGTCAAATAGTCTCTATTCAATGAGCGGTGTTTGAAGTGGCTCCTTCAGCAGTAAACATCTCAGTGTGGACATTGTGACTCCTTCGGCTATAGCTATATACTGGGGAGAGAGGAGGGTTATGGGATAATAACCACATCATACAACAGCGATACCCCTTCATACCATCTTTTATGGTAAGGATTGCAGCCCAAAAATTAATCATGCGATTAATTAAGATGAACCAAGTCAATAGAGAT
Organism: Pseudophryne corroboree; assembly: GCF_028390025.1. Lineage (NCBI taxonomy): Eukaryota > Metazoa > Chordata > Amphibia > Anura > Myobatrachidae > Pseudophryne > Pseudophryne corroboree. Next base: position 38,532,994 of record NC_086452.1, on the reverse strand, counting down.
TACATGTGATTTTGTGGCTGAATACCTTCTAACTGTCCTCACTTAGAGGGGGATGTATCAAACCTTCCAAAGAGTATGAGTGGAGGAGTTGACCGTACCAGCCAATCAGCTTGTAGATACTATTTATTGAGTACATTCTATAAAATGGCAGCTCGAATCTGATTGGATGCGATGGGCAACTTCATTTCCTGTCCTCTTTGGAAGGTTTGATTCAGCTCCACCTCTAGTCTGGATTTAAGGGCTCTCTCCCCCCTCTCTAATGTGGACAGCTTTGTCCCGTGGGTGTACCTCAACAGCGCTTGGCACTGCCTCCATACAGTGAATGGCTGTCAGCACTCTAATTGGTCGACAGCTCCAGCCGTCCACCAGTCAGCATGCTGACAGCCTTTCACTGTCTGGCTGCAGGCTGAGAGTCAGGTAGAGAATGCTGCACTCTGATTGGTGGATAGCTCCAGCCATCCACCAATCAGCATACTGACAGCCACACACTGTCTGACTGCAGGCTGGGAGGCAAGTTGAGATTGCTGCCTCTGATTGTATATTGGTGGTCATTCCGAGTTGATCGCAGCCAGCAACTTTTTGCTGCTGCTGCGATCAACTAGTCCACGCCTATGGGGGAGTGTATTTTAGCTTAGCAGGGCTGCGATCGCTTGTGCAGCCCTGCTAAGCTAAAAAAAATTCAAGTAAAACAAGACCAGCCCTGGACATACTTACCCTGTGCGACGATCTCAGCGATGCAGGGGCCGGCTTTGACGTCAGACATCCGCCCTCCATTCTCCTGGACACGCCTGCGTTTTCTTCTCCACTCCCCTAAAACGGCTATCAACGGTCCGGTGACGCCCAGGAACGCCTTCTTCCTGTCAATCTTCTTGCGGTCGGCTCCGCGTCCGCTTTCTCTGTTGTCCTGGACGTAACCCGCAACGTCGCGCATGCGCAGAGCAGCCGTCGCGCATGCGCATTCTGGACCCGTTCGCACCGTAGCGACAAACCGCTGCGTGCAAACGGGTCGGAATGACCCCCCCAAATTCACAATATGAGCATATACGGGCGGCATTTCCCCCTGTCTCCCTAGAAGCTCATACAGCCCCTGCTCAAAGGTGCCCTGGACAGTTGCCCAGTATGCCTATACATTAAGATGGACCTGGATGGGGTAGCATGAAACCTATGCCCTGTCCTGCCCTATACTGTCACCTCTGTCCCACCTCACAACAAAGCCTATTTATAAAGTTAAAATAGCACTCACTTTTCAATCCTCAATTTAGATCAGGGATGGGGAACCTTCGGCCCTCCAGCTGTTGTTGAACTACACATCCCAGCATGCCCTGCAACAGTTTTAGCATGGACAAATAGCAAAACTGTAGCAAGGCATGCTGTTATATGTAGTTCAACAATAGCTGGAGGGCCGAAAGTTCCCCATCCCTGATTTAGAGCATGAGAACTACTTAGCAAGCCCTCTCTTCTGCGGCCCCCCTCTAAAAAATCAATGCAGCAGTCAGGGCTGGTTCTCAGCCTTTATGCGCCCCGGGCAGGTAGTATGGGCGTGGCTTCATATTGTACAGGGGGCGTAACTGACCACGCCCCCTGTACAGTAGTAGCGCCGCTGAAATGCTGTGCGGTGCGCGATGGCGTCATCACGCACCGCACAGTAAAGGTCCTCTCCACAAAGGGAAACTAGACACTACGCGTCTAGTTCCCTGACACAACGGGACACAGCGGCAGCGGGACACAGCGGGGGGCACCGCACTGCAGTAGCGGATCTTGCCATGGTGCGGCGCCCTTCGGATGGCGCCGGCGCCCTCCGGAAGGCGGCGCCCCGGGCAAAAGTCCTGCTTGCCCGTGGTAAGATCCGCTACTGGCAGCAGTCCCATAGCTATCTGTTGGGACTGCGATGAAGAGTGATTTACCAGGTTTCAAAAAGCTTGAAGGAAGTGTAAAAAAAAAAAAAGTAAGGTGTGGCTAGCTCATGGAGAAGGCGTGGCCAGACTACAGAGGGCATGGCTAGCACTTAACATTTACTTCGGTTTTGTTTCTTTGCAACAGAGAGAACCCAGTGACATAAAATGTGGGTCTGGCCTGGCCAGCGGCCTATTGTGCTTTATACATTATACAGGGGGAGATGTATCAAACCCTAGAGAGAGAAAAAGTGAAGTTTCCTATAGCAACCAATCAGCTTGTAACTGCCGTCTGCTAGATTGTGCTAGATAAATTATCGTTAGAAGCTGATTGGTTGCCATGGGTAACCTCCACTTTCTCTCTCTCTAAGGTTTGAAACATCTCCCCCAGTTAACTGTATAAAGCACAATAGGTGGCGCTCACATTTTATGTCACTGGGTTCTGTCCGCTGCAAAGACGCAAAACCGGAGTAAATGTTATTCAAAATATCTTTCAGGGGTTTTTTGTTTTATTTCTTCAATGATATGTGCTGTGTGGTTTTTGCATTATTTTCTGGTTGCTGGTTTTATATCTTTTTTTTATTGTATATCATTGTAAAGTTTTTCTCCTCCAATGTCAACATATGTTACTAAAGGGGATTGTAAATGTAATTTCGTTTAGTGTTCTAGGGCTACGCATTGCTAAACAAAGTCATCCGGATGGGTACGGAGCGCATGTCCGAGACTGAGAAGCGGGCGTGTTGGTGACACTGTCTAGGCTCTGTCATTTCAAGAATCACAAGGACAATCTGCTCTAAGAACAAGATGAGACGTTCTAGTGGGAAATGAATTCTCCTCTCACCGTACCTGACTGTGTGACAAGAATAAATGATCACCGTGTAACTCCTTCCCTTCCGGGCCAGGCGAATGTACACTCGGTGCATCCAAAGTCACTTAGATGTTGCCAGGGCCGCTTACAAAGGAAAGGGCAGTATGCCTCTCTATGTGCAAACAAGATGGCTGCTGCCGTGAATGCGGCCACAAGAAGCAGAAATGTACAAATGGGCAGATGCGGGGACAGAAACACACAGGTAGGTGGTCATTGTAGCCTCATGCTGTTATAGAAAAGTCTGTGGGTGAGTTACTAAACATCTCATGATGGGATGTAATGGGGTAATATCACGCAGGCGGTGCTCAGAGAGGGGGTGATGACAGAATGGCGGGTTATGCAGAGGTGGCCGGACACCAAAACGTAGGGCCTAATTCAGACCTGATCGCAACAGCAAAATTCTTCTCTAATGGGCAAAACCATGGCCCTCATTCCGAGTTGTTCGCTCGTTATTTTCCTTTGCATCGGTGCGATTTTCCGCTAACTGCGCATGCGCAATGTTCGCACTGCGGCTGCGTCAAGTAAATTTGCTAAGAAGTTTGGTATTTTACTCACGGCATTAAGAGGTTTTTTCTTTGTTCTGGTGATCGTAATGTGATTGACAGGAAGTGGGTGTTTCTGGGCGGAAACTGGCCGTTTTATGGGAGTGTGTGAAAAAATGCTGCCGTTTCTGGGAAAAACGCGGGAGTGTCTGAAGAAACGGGGGAGTGTCTGGGCGAACGCTGGGTGTGTTTGTGACGTCAAACCAGGAACGAAACTGACTGAACTGATCGCAGTGGCAGAGTAAGTGTCAAGCTACTCAGAAACTGCTAAGAAATTTCAATTCGCAATTTTGAGAATCTTTCGTTCGCAATTCTGCTAAGCTAAGATTCACTCCCAGTAGGCGGCGGCTTAGCGTGTGCAATGCTGCTAAAAGCAGCTTGCGAGCGAACAACTCGGAATGAGGGCCACTGTACACTGCAGGTGGGGCAGATGTAACATGTGCAGAGAGAGTTAGATTTGGGTGGGGTGTGTTCAAACTGAAATCTAAATTGCAGTGTAGAAATAAAGCAGCCATTATTTACCCTGCACAGAAACAATATAACCCACCCAAATCTAACTCTCTCTGCACATGTTACATCTGCCCCACCTGCAGTGAGGCCCTCATTCAGACCTGATCGCTCACTAGGGTTTTTTTGCAGTCCTGCGATCGCATAGTCGCCGCCCACCGGGGAGTGTATTTTAGCTGTGCAAGTGTGCGATCACATGTGCAGCTGAGCGGTGCAAAAAGATTTTGTGCAGTCTCTGAGTAGCCCAGGACTTACTCAGCCGATGCAATCACTTCAGCCTGTCCGGAACCGGAACTGACGTCAGGAACCCTCCCTGCAAACGCTTGGACACGCCTGCTTTTTTCCAACCACTCCCAGAAAACGGTCAGTTGACACCCACAAACGCCCTCTTCCTGTCAATCTCCTTGCGAACGCCTGTGCGAACGGATTCGTTGCACAATCCATCACTGAGCGGCGATCTGCTTTGTAACATGCCTGTGCATTGCGGTGCATGCGCATGCGCAGTTTAGACCTGATCGCAGCGGTGCAAAAAATGCTAGCGAGAGATCAGGTCTGAATTACCCCCTGAATTAGGTCCTAAATTTGCTGATTTTTTAATCGCTAATTTTTCCATTTTCACTTTCGCTGGCTGATAATTCGACCATGTACTAATGTGGATTCAAAAAGTATCTCTACTATTGAAATTTTTTTGTTGTTGTTACGAATTGATCTGGAAAAAAAATGTATAATTAATATTGCTTAGAAAGCGAAAAATTATACATCTGCCTGTTAGTGTCATGTCATTCAGACTTGGACGTAAGTCCGTTATGACTGTGATAACTATCTCTGCGCTGCACTTGTGCACCAACAATGTGTATTATACGCAGCAGCGGCTCCTACCTGTTTGTAGGAGAGGAGGAGAGGAGACAGCCCCGGCCAGCCGGGTCTCAGCACCTGTGCAATGAATCTGACAGGTGCTGGGACCGGCATATGTGCATAAGCGGCGGTGGGACCGCGCATGCACAAAACCCCGGCTTCTATGGACTGCATCGGTTGCAGCCCTTAGAAGCCAGGTAGTGCTGCCCAAAAGACAGGGAGTGGCTTTCCACAGGAAGTCTGGTCTCTGCTAATCGCAGCCCGGTCTGGCAGTCCCAGAGAGAGGAAACACCTTCCAATGGTACTGCCTGTCCTGCGGGTGACTGGCAGGTAGCACCTCCAATGGGAAGTCACTGCCAATCACTGAGGTGGCGGATCTTACTGGTCATATTCTCTTTTGCACATATGACACTCCATTACATTATTACAGTGTGTACAAATAGGGTAATGTAACTGTAACATTCTCTACTAACAGCACCCAACTCTGAATTAGGCCCTTATTCTTTACGGGAAACCACAGCAATGATCCCCCAGCAGTATTTCAGGACACATGTCAGTGTCACAAGAGGAAAACTCAGCCGTGTTAGCTGGATTTACTACTTTATGCTAATGTCAGATTCCACTCAGCTAATGTGGGTGATCGTGCGTCTGCAAGCGGTAACCCATAACGCCATTTATTTTACGCCAGTTGCTCAGACTCCGCGCGCCCGGAAGAGAGGGGGCCCGGAGGGATGAGGCTGTACACAGGATTCCTCCTCTCTTAAAATGTCCCTGAATGAGCCCTAAAGCGCATATACCATGAGGCTGATATAGAAATTTCTCCTTCATTGTTGTAAGTGAAACTATTTGTAATTGACTTTGCTTTTAATAGTGATCAATTTGTTCATGTTCTTAGGGGCAAATGAAGGAGTTGCCCAGAGCAACCAGATTCTAGCTAGTGATTGTATATATTGTACTAGATAAATGAAAGCTAGAATCTGATTGGCTGCACTGGGCAACACCTCCACTTGTCCTCTTAGGAACGTTCCATTATTTTCATGTGAAACGTTTTTCTCTGTGGTACCCAGCAGGGGAATATCTTGGATATGCTACAGTAAGGGGGGTACAATTGCCCGCAGGATTTTGTCCAGGCTGATATTGTGGGAGCTGCCTCACCAGCAAGATAGTCTGATCTAGTCTCGCACAGATAAGGGTTGGTCGCGGCGCATGAACAGGTGGACTTTAATTATTTGATTTGATTTACAGCTAATTGTCTTCTCCCCCCACCAAATTTTTGTTGCTACTGACTCAAGGTCGGGGTTCTGCCTTATATCCCATCGGTGAAGACCAATGAGCCGGGGGATTGAGAAAATTCAACCTATATGGGTTTAACCGTGGTAAGAAAATGTTAAAATAGCCATATGGTGCGCGGGGGTTGTGTACCCTGCAATCTGCTGACCTCTGAACCCTCAGCACCTCCTTTAAAAATCAACTTTCACCCTGATTCAGTGTATGGAGGAGAGGCAGCGGTAAAACTGGTTACATTAGCACGACCCGGCGGGGGCAAAGCCTAGCGCTTCTCCTCATGTGTTTCTATGAGAATTGCGTCACAACACCCGATTTCCCACGCATTTCACTAAGAAGTGGGCAAGATGCGTGAGGGTGACCTACTCTCCTAGGAGTCCCTGGGATATGGAGATTGTAGAGTGGTAACACGGAGAGACGAATCACCCATTGGGCAACCTAGGTTCCTGCCCAGTGGGCACTGAGGGGCCCGGATTACCCAAATCCATTTTAAGAGTTTTTATGAGAAATGGAGGGTAGAGAGGGGGGACCAAATGAGTGTCTAGCATAGGGCCCCATGGGGTCCTAATCAGGCTTTGGTGACACTGGTTTCCTCAGGCTAGTACATCCCGCTATCTCCCAAGACACAAATGGAGTGTTGTTCTCTGACCATCTCCTCTAATCCTTCCACATTACAGTAATTATTAACTAAGAGTCCTAAAATACAAAGTAACCATTATTGTTATTATTATCAAACTCACCCCCATGTCCGTGTCATAAAGACAAACCAAATCTCATTTCAATTAGTGGCAGCAGGAGGGAATGAACTTTAAACAGACATTTAATTTCTAGAAAAAAAAATTAGGAAGATCCTCATGGAAATGTTATGGCATTTTGAAACAGATTAATAGCTGAGCCAGAACGCAGCCTCCCCGCAGCTAAATGACAGCCGGGCCGTGATCAGCCGACAGCTCCAGTGACTAAACCCATTCATGCCCCTGCTTTAAATTTAATAAAAATCCATTAATGTTTATGGTTGATCGTCTGTGCTGTGTATACTGCCCTTGTTTGGAGTGGAGATTGTGTAGTACGGCTAATGAATTCCACTTAATTATTCATGGGGTAATCCAGTTATTTCCTGCTGATTGGTCGGCGCTGAAAGTATTTACAGAATCCTGCGGCATTTATTTATTAGAAGGAAGCAACACATTGTCACATTGTCAGTAGTCGGAGCTGAATAAACAGGAGGGCTGATGATCTGAGCATCCAGGCCCACTTCACAGCATAGGCCCACAGGTGCTTTTTCTCTCGTGAGAGAAATTTTAAGTTTATCCTTCCATATAAGAAATATGTCCTCAAATCAGGGCGGTCCCACATAACTTGGAGGTATGTGTACTGTATGGACTTCACGTACAGTATGTGTGTATGTATGGTGTCGGATCCACCAACATAACCCCTTCCATCCGGTTCACAATGTGCTGCTCATGAACGTCCCTCTTAATTTATTCATTCTGTGTTGAAACACCTTTTTTTATAAATTCACTAGTTTACTGTTGCGATTCTCAGAAAATTGCGCCATAATTTCCCTGCCCACTCAGCTTGTGGCCTTGCCCCATTGGGGCAGGCCGTCATGACGCATTTTGACCTATATAATTTCAATATACAAATATTGAGCATATTAATGATGATGAACAGATTCTTGAGAGAAATTGTGGATGTTATACCCAATTATACCAATAATTTCTGGCCCTATATCATGGCACAGAGGTGACTATCTAATAACTTCTAAACGGCTCCGCGGCACCGGTGTAATAGCCTGCAATTCTAGGAGACAGGCTCCATTTTGGACATATAGCCGTTAGGTTTAAATTGGCAAATAGTTCTGGGGTAAAAACAAGCCGGCTTTGCCTTAAAACTAATTGCAACTCTAAATCTACCGGCTGTCATGTAGACGGGTTCGGTATGTAATACCAGCGGTTGGGATGCCAGTGGTCACATGACTGAGAGTGGCATCTCGACACTGAAGATCCCGACACCGGAGGGCAGTGCCGTTTCTAATGGCAGGCCAGCCGTGCAATCGCACGGGACGCACGCCGCGGCAATTTTCTATGTCCGGTAACTGCTTCCCCTCCTCCCAGTTATTAATACTTGAGGGCGGAGTTTCACGGAATGATGCATTTGCGTCATGACGTCACGACGCAAACACGTCATTTCGCGAAACTATGCCCCCGAGCAGAGAGCTATGACAGGGATGCGGGGAGAAGAGGAGCAGCTGGCGGGCTGTGGGGCACTGAACACAGCCCTGACAACAAGCATTACACACCCCTGGAACTACACACCCCTGGCACTACACACCCCTGGCATTACACACCCCTGGCCTGGCATTACACACCCCTGGCATTACACACCCCTGGCCTGGCACTACACCCCCCCGGCATTACACCCCCCCGGCATTACACACCCCTGGCACTACACACCCCTGGCATTACACACCCCTGGCCTGGCACTACACACCCCTGGCATTACACACCCCTGGCACTACACACCCCTGGCATTACACACCCCTGGCATTACACACCCCTGGCACTACACACCCCTGGCATTACACACCCCTGGCACTACACACCCATGGCATTACACACCCCTGGCATTACACACCCCTGGCATTACACATCCCTGGCACTACACACCCCTGGCATTACACACCCCTGGCCTGGCATTACACACCCCTGGTATCCCTGGCATTACACACCCCTGGCCTGACATTACACACCACTGCCACCCCTGGCATTATACACCCCTGGTCTGGCATTACACACCCTGGCACTACACACCCCCGGCCTGGCATTACACACCCCTAGCCTGGCATTACACACCCCTGGCATTACACACCCCTGGCCTGGCATTACACACCCTGGCATTACACACCCCTGGCCTGGCATTACACACCCTGGCATTACATACCCCTGGCATTACAAACCCCTGGCACCCCTGGCATTACACTCCCCGTGATCCCTTGGCATTACACACCCCTGGCACCAAGCATTATCCCTGGTAACGAGCATGACACCCGTCCCAGAACATGAAACCCGTGGCAACGAGCAGGTAATTTAAAAGTAATTAGAAGCTTTACTGTAGGGCATAATGTTGTTTTGTTCATATGTTTGTAAATCCAGTCATCAGGACACAGAGACATGTGAGTTCACTGCTGTGCTGTTTATTCCATCACCAACTCCAGACACCCTGCACACTGGACCACCCACTTTCCAGCATCCCCCTGGTCCCAGGGACCATCACTGAAGACCCAGGACCACACACATCAGTAAGGGAGCGTCTACAAATATTAAGCATTCTAATACACTAACATCACATCCTCTTTTCTTTAAAGATAAGCCCTGTACGCTTCAATGCAACAATTAACAACGTCATATTAACCACATCATCTAACACGTTTCAATGAGTCTCTCAGGTCTGCGTATTTCCCTTTTGGGTCTTTCATACACAGTCTGTGTTTCATCGACCAGGTTGGACCTTTCTAGAATCGTGGTTTGTACACCATTGTGAGGATCATCATACATGTCAGATGAAGGGTATTCTTCAGTCATGTTGTCTTCATTATGGTTAGGTTGAGATCTTAAATCCACCCGATTTCTTCTTACTTCCGTTCCATGCTCTGTACGTATAGTATAAAATCTTGGTGCTACTTGTGCTTGCACAATACCTTTCTGCACCCAAATACCTTTCTCGTGATCTCTGAGACGGACTTGGTCACCCGATTTTAAATCAGGTAAGCTTTTTGTTCGCCTGTCATGGAACAGTTTCTGTTTCACCTGTTGACGTTCCTTACTCAGTCTGACCAACGCTGAGTTATGTGTTTTAAGCAGTTCATCATGTATCGGGAGATTTGCTCTAATCCTCCTTCCCATCAGCATTTGTGCAGGAGAAATTCCATTCTGTAAAGGTGTACTGCGGTAGATTAAAAGACTTTTGTAGAAATCTTCTTTACCTTCTTGAGCCTTTTTCATGAGACTCTTTACAGTTTTTACTGAACTTCCCACCAACCCATTTGAGCGTGGATAGTGGGGACTTGACGTAGTATGGACAAATTCCCACTCATCAGCAAATTGTCTAAATTCAGCACTGGAAAACTGAGGACCATTGTCAGTGAACACTTCCATAGGAACACCATGCCTTGCAAAGATTGACTTCATGCAATTGATTACTGCTTTACTAGTAGTTGTATGTAGTGTCTTCACCTCAGGGAAGTTAGAGTAATAATCAGTCACAACAATGTACGTTTTCCCATTACAATCAAACAAATCTGCGCCAACTTTCTGGCATGGTCTCTCTGGCACTGCGTGAGGACTCAGTGGCACAACTTGTTGTTTCGGTCTATACGTAAGACATAATTCACATGTAGCTGTAGTCTGTGCTATGGGGGTAATTCCGAGTTGATTGCAGCATCAAATTTGTCAGCAGTTGGGCAAAACCATATGCACTGCAGGGGGCCAGATATAACATGTACAGAGAGAGTTAGATTTGGGTGGGGTGTGTTTAAACTGAAATCTAAATTGCAGTGTAAAAATAAAGCAGCCAGTAATTACCCTGCACAGAAACAAAATAACCCACCCAAAGCTAACTCTCTTTGCAAATGTTAAATCTGCCCCCCCCTGCAGTGCACATGGTTTTAATGGACAAAAAAAGGGGAGTTTTTTCAGGTAAGCACAGTACTGAAAATAATGCTGCCTGGGTCCAATATAAAGAAGATAAACACTAATCTTCAAAGGTACAGGTAAAGAATGGTGATATAGGACCCCTGGCGCACAATATTCATAGATGTTAATTGGTACTAAATAGTACTGGATGATAAAACCACCATGTGCATATTTGATATACACAAAAACTTGATGTTTTATTTAAAACAAACACAATAGTACATATCCCAAATTGAGCATAATACACAATATAAACAAGATAAAAACAAATGTGCAACTTTGAGTGAGGTAGATGGGAACCAGGTGGCTTGTTGAAAGTGCTTTAGTGCTTATATCCTCCTTAAATGGAGACAATCTCTCACCATAGTCCGTGGCTGCGGTGGGCTAGCTTTAGAAGATAGCTGGGGTTCTAGGCTGAATGGGCGATTACCATATCAGCTTAAAGTCTCCTGTTCCAAAGTGCACCCCTCTCTCCTCCTCTTCCAAATAACGTGTTTCGGTCCTTTAATGGCCTTTCTCAAAGCACATGGTTTTACCCAACTGCTAACAAATTTGATGCTGCGATCAACTCGGAATTACCCCCTATGTCTTGGTTCATTCTTGGCCAATACATAACTTCACGCGCCCTCCGCTTACATTTTTCTTCTCCTAAATTGCCTTCATGTATCTTGCATAGCATAGTTTTTCTTAGTCGTACAGGTATAACAAACCTATTGCCTTTGTAAATAATACCATCGACAACTGTAAGGTCACTGCGGTACATCCAATAATCATGGATAGACAGCGGGCACGCATGTTTTTCTGCTGGCCAACCTTTCAGAATGATATCTTTCAACACTTTCATTGTGTCATCTGTCTCAGTTTCTTTCCTAATCTGTTCTTGTCTTGCCAGAGACACTGGTAGAGAAGCTACGATCAAATTAACATAGGCTTCTATCTCTTCATCCATCAGACTTTTGGAACCTTCACTTTTGTCCACAGCACGAGAAAGTGTATCAGCAATGTACATGTATTTGCCGGGACAGTACAGCAAGTGTACATCATATTTCTGTAGTCTGATAAGCATTCGTTGAATTTTCATGGGACAGTCATGTAATGATTTAGTCATGATAGCTACCAATGGCTTGTGGTCAGTTTCCACTGTAAATGTTTGACCATACACAAACTGATGAAATCGCTCACATGCATATGTGATCGCTAGAAGTTCTTTTTCTATCTGAGCATACCTTGTTTCAGCACTTGTCAGTGCTCTAGATGCATAGATTACTGGTTGCCATATATCCTCATGTTCTTGTAACCGCACTGAGCCTAGGCCAAATTGCGAAGCATCTGCTGAAATTCTTATTCTTTTCGCAGGATCAAAGAATTTTAGCACTGGTTGCTCTGTAATGATCTGTTTCAAGTTTTGCCAACTTTCTTCTTGTTCATGTGACCACATCCACTCGTTATCTTTGTCCAACAACCATCTAAGAGAGGCTGTTCGTTCAGAGAGTTGAGAAATAAACTTTCCTAAGTAAGTAATCATTCCTAGGAATCTTCTGACATCGTCTTTGTTGTTAGGACGTTCCATGTTCACTATGGCTGATATTTTCCTTGGGTCTGGTTTTACACCTTTATCCGAGACCACGTCGCCCATAAAGGTAAGTGTATTCACGCCAAATTCACATTTATCCTTGTTTAGCTTTAGATTCACTTTCTTGACAAGTTCCATTACTTGTCTCAATCTAGAATCATGTTCTTCCTTTGTAGATCCCCAGACAATAATGTCATCCATCATTGTTTCAACACCTGGAATATGTTCAAAAATCATGTGTATCTTTTTGTGATATACTTCTGGAGCAGACAATATTCCATATGGTAGTCGAAGAAATCTGTATCTACCTTATGGTGTATTAAATGTACAAAGCTTTGAGCTGGCCTCATCTAGCTTCATTTGCCAGAATCCTGAAGATGCGTCCAATTTACTGAACCATTTTGCTCCCGCAAATTGCGACATGATTTCATCTCTGGTTGGTAGTTTGAAATGTTCTCGTTTAATAGCTTTGTTTAAATCTCTGGGGTCTAGACATATTCTGAGTTGTCAGTTTTTCTTTTCAACAATTACTAAGGAGCTTACCCATTCAGTAGGCTCATCAACTTTCTGTATCACACCCAAGGCTTCCATGCGATTTAACTCTTGTTTCAGTTTTTCTCTCAGCGCAAATGGCACTTTTCTACAGGGGTGTATCACTGAAGAAACTTGCGTGTCTATATTTATTTTATGCTCTCCAGGCAAACAACCTAGACCTTCAAACAAGGCTCTGTATTCTGTAAACATCGATTTGCAGTCGTCTTCTACTTGTGATGTCACTATAAAAAGTTTCTTTAGCAAGCTTAGTTTCTCACAGGAACTTAATCCTAGAATCGGTAGCACATTTTTATCCACAATCAGTACAGATGTTTTAAACTGTTGTCCCTTATATTACAGTGTCACTAAGCATGTACCTTTCACAGGAATTTCCTCCCCAGTGTAGCCTGTAACTTTCACTTTGGCTGGATGAATTTTAGGTTTTACTCTAAAAGTCTTATAGTCTTGAAATGATATTAAATTCACCTGCGCGCCAGGATCAAGCTTAAAGGAAATGACAATCTCGTTCACAGTTAAAGGGACAATCCATTCTTTCTTATCTGCACTGCAAAGTTCAATGCAATCCACAAAGAATTCCTCTGTTTGTTTAACAGCATGCACGTTGGTTGTTTCACTTTTCATTTTACAGCATTTGGCAAAGTGATTTAGTCTACCACATTTCATGCTGGTTTTACAATAAGCAGGGCACATTTTAGGATTGTGAGCATTTCCACATCTACTACACATTTCCTTATTAGACTGTGGCTTAGACTGCTTCATTCTTGAGAATGGAGGTTTGCTTGGCTCTGTTTTCTGCACTACATATACAGCAGCATCAGCGTCCTTGTGTAACTTTTTGGCTTGAAATCTAGTTATTTCTGCAGATCTACACATAGTCACTGCCTTTTCTAGTGTTAGGTCTTGCTCTCTCAGCAGTCTCTCTCTGAGTCCATTATCAGGTATTCCACAGACAATACGATCTCTAATCAGTGAATCCTTTAAATCACCAAACTCACAGGTTTTACTGAGTGATTGTAGCTCTGTAACATACTGATCAAATCCATCTCCAGACTTCTGATCACATGTGAAAAACTTATATCTTTCATATGTCACATTTTTTCTTGGCACAAAGTAATCTTCAAACTTTTGCATTATAGAAGATAGCACCATATTCTGCCCCACAGCAAACTGAAAACTATTATAAATGTCCAGCACATCCTCTCCTATCACATGGTGGAAAATGGATGCCTTAGTTTTGTCAGCCTCTGTATCAGCTCCACATGCAGCAAGATATATATTAAACCTTTGCTTAAATCTTTTCCAGTTTTCAGACAAGTTACCAGACATCAGCATGCCGGTTGGAGGAGCTAGTTTATCCATGGTTACTCACTGTTTGAAGAGAGGAGCACACAGCAGGCTTTGCAGACACTGAGTATCACAGCCTTATAGACTGCTGCAGGATTCTTTCACACTCTGAGAGCACTAACAGTCCAAGTTAAACTTCTTCTGACACCATGTTTTGTTCATATGTTTGTAAATCCAGTCATCAGGACAGAGACATGTGAGTTCACTGCTGTGCTGTTTTTATTCCATCACCAACTCCAGACACACTGCACACTGGACCACCCACTTCCCAGCATCCCCCTGGTCCCAGGGACCATCACTGAAGACCCAGGCCCACACACATCAGTAAGAGAGCGTCTACAAATATTAAGCATTCTAATACACTAACATCACAAATGTATCACAGGCATTGCGCTGTATGGCATAATATGGTGCAGGGGGCATTACTGTGTAGGGCTTAATATGGTGGAATTTTGTTTTTTCCCCTGTGGTGGCCAAGGTCTGTTGTTGCAGGGTCAAAAACTGGGGTGTAAGGTAGTCTTTTCCTGTGAGTCCATGCCTGTTTTAGCTAGACCACGCCCATTTTAGCTAGACCACGCCCCCTCACCGGGAGACAGTGGACCTTTGGGGTGCTCAAATTTGTGTTTTTATATATATATATATATATATATCCCCCAGTGCATAACCTTAACCCCGGACCCTAAATCGTAATCTGATACCTTCAGGATGACGGCTGTCGGTGTTCCAGTGCCAGTCACCTGAGTGGTGTCGGATTCCCAGCCACCATGATGCTGAACGCATCCCATGTACACGTATATCCTGTCATGTTACCTATATTATACAAAAGAATGAAGTAAGTTTTACCCTTGCTCATCCATCCATCTGCATGTCCGTCCTGATCTGGCCAAAAAACAGGCTCCTCCTACTGCGACATAACTCGGGTTGTAGTGTATAACGGAAAGCACAACACTTACAGACTAAGGAACATAAGACGCTCCGGCGCTGCACCATGTTATGAATCTTTTATATAACATTTTGCAGAAGCCGTAGCTGGCGAGTCCTGAGAATTCCTATCCCAGCAGTGAGTACAGAGATTGATACTTACTACAATACACAATACACATTGGCCATGTACCCATTAAATTCCATCATTGTCACAGACACGGGGAACTGTGCTGGTTCCTCTGGATAAGACCAGAGAGGCAACGGAAGGTTTTCTTGGAGCAGCAGGAAATGCTATTACACCATGTTTCGGTTCAGGCTTAGATCGCCCCTGGAGAGACGTGGGTCAGGCTGACATTTTTTTTTACGTATTGGAGAACTGGTGCGCCAGTCACTGCACAAAAAACTGGACATTTAGAAAAATCATATTTACATTTGTTGCTATTGGTGACTGGTATCTGGTTGACATTGATTGTCGACTTTCTGACAGTCGACATTCAGAATCTGTCGACATTCAGAAGATCGCAACCAGAATGATAATATGTTCTGAATGTCAGACAGTCAGAATGTTGATGTGGACACAAGGTCGACCACCAATATGTAGACATGCATTTAGGTCAATATAGTTAAAATGTCGACACGTCTAGAATGTCGATGTTTAACATGTTGACACCAAAATGTCGACATGTGGTTTTTTGTTTGTTTTTTTACTGGTAAGGTTAATGTTAGGTTTAGGGTGCAGCTAAGAGCTAGTGTAAGCCTAAAATAACAAAAAATTCATATGTCAACATTTTGGTGTCGACGTGTTAAATAATGACATTCTGAGCATATCAACAGTTTAATCTAAAAGCATGTCATCCTTCTGATTGTTGACCATAAAAACCTGTCGACATTCTGGTGCCGACCTCTTGAATGTCAACCTTCGGTACGTCGACAAGTCATACCACACTCTGGCGGCTACAGATTTTCGGTACATCTTCTTGTATAGAAGTTTTCAGAAATGACCCCCATTAACCCTACAGATGCTGGTTGCATCTCCACCTTGACTATTGCTCCTTTGCAGATATACTTTTATGCGCTGTTTAACGGTCATTTGCCGGCTTGTTATTTTACAACCTCCGTACAAGTCGGCATAACATTGCCTTGATTATTGACAGATACATACTACCAAAATAATATTGACATGATTCCTAGATAAGCACCAATGCACCTAAATAGGATGCAGTGTGCCCGTCTATTCTCCGCACTCCTGAGAAGGGCGTCTAGCTTTAGGGAGAGGTGGAAACACCTTGAGCGACAATTGTGTAGTAGTTGCATCCAATCCAGTACAACCTCCAAATGTCACTTGTTTTTTCAAATAGGTTTTCAGTTTTCTCCTGCAATACAGCTTGGTACAGACAACACTGGGAAAGTCTCAATTACAAGGAGCAGTACTGTGCGTTTGAAACTTTGCTTTAATTGGGCAAAGTTCTCCCCCAAATGCGTTTCTCTGTGCTGTGCAGCTGGACGGCGTAAAATGCGTTCCATGAAAAGTAAAGAGACTGGATCTCTGCCATGTCTTAGCTGGTGCAAAGCTCAAGTCATTTAGCTGTGTGTTAAACTTATACATTGGACCCGATTAAGCTTGCGTTGTAGTTTTGTGAAAAATCGCAGACCTGCAACTCCTTTCTCTAGCATGCGGGCCCCTACCCCCCCTGCTAAAATGCGAGCGCTTTGCTAAACAGCAAAGCACTCGTATGTGTAGGATAACCCTTTGCCTTCACAGCCTAGCTACGAAGGCAGTCGCCGGGCCTCCATGCTTTGGGTCACGCAGCCACGCAGCCACCGCGGCCTGCCCCACAAATGGTCCTGACGCACCTCCGTTGTACGGACCGCGCCCCCCCCCCCCCCCCTCTAATGCCCAGAAAATGCATGCGATCACAATCTAAGTCCTCGCGCAGCGTTGTGTGCGCTCTGCGTCTCATCGTGAATCGGCCCCATAGTGTGGAACGCTGCTAAAATTTGCACCTTCACCTCTTATCTCATATTATTCATCTCATAAACTTTTCTATTGGCCGACACACTCCACACTTCATTCATACAAAACTTATCTAAGAAAATAATGACTTGGACAACTGAAGTGGCAATGAAAGGGGTCAGCTTTTTATTTTGAGGGGTCTTAATATTAATTTTAAATTTGAACTAAATTAAGGTATGATGGCGGGGGAAAGAATGGGCTAGCATAAGGAACAAATTAAAAGAACAACACAACACGGGTCAAATGCCCACAAAAGCAAGGATGAGGCCATCTGCCGCCATCCCTTCCCTTGACTTATAAAGGGAAGGACCATCTGCCCAACACCTTACGGGGACTTTCCAGTAAAAATTATGAGGCCGACTTTGACCATCGCTATCAACTTGAGGCACCCAACCGTGCCCAAAAAAGGCAAAAGGGCCCACCTAGACTGATGGTGCCCTTGCTCCAAGCTGACATCTACTCCTAGCCTTCTCCAATGGCTTGGCTAGCGCCCCAGGGAAACCACATAAACCAAACTTCATATCCCAAAGGCCTTAAGCCGACACCAATCAATGACTTACCCAAACAAGGTGGGTGGGTGGGTGGGCAGGCGGGCAACGTCCAAAAAGAAAGAGACAGCCTCTCTTTCAAAACCAACTCAGTCCAGCATGGAACCAGTGCGTCGTGAGTAGAGCACAGGTGTGCCACGCTGTAGCTGGGTCATCAGAGATGACACTGGAGGATTCTTTCTCCCCAGCCCGCTTCCTCTACTCTGTAGAGACACAGGGGGGATTTCCCTTCTGCGTCTGTGCCAGCTCCATGGGTGGCTTGCCATCTCTTGCTGGACTAAGGCATAGGTGCGGCTGGTTCTGGGGACATGAGGAAAGAGGGGGGGGGGGGGGAAGGGTAGGGGAGGGCATCAGGGTCTAGGAAGAGGGTTTCGGGTCCAGATCTCGAACTCTCCTTACAGTCTTCTTTCACTAAAAAGGAGCAACTGTAAGAGAACACTGGAGGATGATTTGAGGGTAGACATTGTTGACCCTTCGACCTTGCACAAGACCTCATGAGACGTCATGAAGTCCAGGTTTCATCCTGATATTTTAATGTAAGTAAATACATTTTAATTCTACACACAGCTTTTTTTACATGATATTTTTCAATGGTATTTGTTTTAATTTTTAATTGCCAAAATAATACCAGGGGCCGGATGTAATGAAGTCCGAGTTGGCCGGAGGTGCGGGTTCCTGGCCAAACTCGGACGTTGTTTTAAAGCAGCAATTATGTACAAGGGATGGTTTTGCCTTGCACATGACGGCTGCTTTAAAAAAGAGTTCGACCAGGAACCCGCAATCCAGCCAACTCGGACTTCATTACATGCGGTCCGTAATGTCAACATTCAGTGATCCACATTGTATTTAAAAATAACACGAGGAATATGATTCTATCTATAGCACTTTTAAATGCAGAGTGGGCAGCAGGGAAATCCTCCTAGGATCACTTTTATCGTTGGTTACTACTGGACTCCATCCCAGGGTTGTCATTTTGGTTTTATGGTTTATGTTAATTAAATGTTCAAAACATATCACACCGAGATATTTTTATTTGGGTCAATATATGGATCACAATTGAGAAGCGGATTGAAGGGGTTTGGTATAGAAGATCTACACTGTCTAGACAGACAATCATTATGTCGACTCCATATGGTCATCATGCATTAGCTTGACAGGGTCAAAAAGTCAACAGGTAAAAGTTCGACAGCTACAAAAGGTCGACATCTACAAAAGGTTGACATAACAATGCTTGACACAAAAAAGGTTGACACAATTTTTTTAAGTTTTTTGGGTGCCTTTTTGTATGTTTAACCATATCCAAGTACAATCAGTGGAAGCGTGTTCCCTCGTGGGCTCGCTTCGCTTACCACGCTTCAGACAAGGCGACGAGCGTATTCTCAACCGTAGTCCACGTGGGTAGTAAATCAAGCAAATGTTGGAAAAACGTGAAAATACCCCCCAAAAAATGTGTTGACCATTTGTGTCGACCAGTGTCACGTCGACCTTTTGATCACGTCGACCTTAAGCGCTGCCTACCTTTTACCTGTCAACATTTAGACCTTGTCAACCTTCTGACCCTGTCGACCTAATGCATGACGACAATATGGGTCGACCTAGTGACTATCGACATAGACGCTGTCAACCTATACATTGGAACCCGATTGATGGTGGAGCATTCTTTGACCGGGTTATAGAGAAACCTTTATGTGCCCGTCCTGCCACAAGAGTATGCAGAGTAAGACATTTTCCTGTTTGGATGATGGTCCCATTTTTCCCCTGGATCAGAGGTGGACGCATGGGCTTCCTCCTGAGACATTCACTGGCTGTGGCGCTATTCCGCCGATGTGCATTTAAAGACACACCATCGGGTGCACCATCGAACATTGCACCAGTCCTATGGAGGCGCAGAATCTCCGCCTGAACATGGCCACATGCGCCCGACATTGTCTCTGCTTCTATTTGAGAACGTCTATTACTTAATGAAGCGCCATTTCTTGTATATATCCATATAAGCCACATTAAGGGCTCTATTCACGAATCAGTGAAAAGAGTGGAGAAGTGAGCCTGTGGAGAAGTTGCACATGGCAACCAATCAGCTGACCCGTACAATTGTCTAGTATGCAAATTATAAATGTTACTACAATGCTGATTGGCTCACTCCTCACACTTTTCACTGCTTCATGAATAGACCCCTAAGATCTCTCATGGTAGCGATCTTCCTGTGCTCAGTATGGGGGGGGGGGGGGGGGGATTTGTTTTCCATGTGCACAGCAGACTTCCTGTCTTCAACTCTATTGGATGACAGAGCTATACATTAAGAAATGTCAATGCAATGTCAAAAATATTGGGCGCTGTCAATGAATGGGAAACTGGATATTTGTGAAATCTATTAGTAGTTCTTTGGTTTTAGGCTAATGGAAGCCACTTCCTGCCGGTAACACCGACGGAGACCACTGCAGCCATGGGCCCAATAGTAATTACTGCCATAGTGCACCATGCGGAACGTGATGCAAGAACAGCACCGGATAATGGCCCTGATCCTCAGTCGCAGACAATGCTGAGGTTTTGCTAATGTGCGTGCGTAATAGCCCTTAAAAAGTCGCACTGCACACAAATACCTTATACCAATGGTGTCGTTACAAATGTCAGGACAGGTTCAGGTGCGCAGGAATGTATAGCCAATGTATGGGACGTTACTGCGCGGCATCTGGGAGGCAACAGGGATGGCAAACAAGGCGTATACGGAGATAGCGATAACGGGTACATCACAGACATGTCACTGAGGCCACACTCAGATGCAGAAATTGCACCTGCCATAGGGTGGAACTGATGTTAGCGTCTTTACGCACCAGGTGGTTATGCAGCATCTATAGACTGTCCGACATATGCGCAAAGTACCGGCCATTTGGTAGTTTGCATAATTTTTGTGTTGGGACCTGAAGCAGGCCCTGTTTGCAGAGCTCACGTTCATCTCAATGCAGAGCCATGCGTAAGGGATGATATGTATTTTTGGAAGTGTATCTTTTGCAACCCGTACCGGGCAGGTGCAAGTGCGCATTAAAGATGATGGTGAGCAATAAACCAGGCGTATATGAAAGAGACTGAGATGGCGGCACACATTTTAAGTACGTATGGTTGAACTTACTCGTTTTTCCCATACACGCTTCTCTCAAGCAAAGCACGCCTGATTTATTTCCAACTCTTAGGGAGTAACTCAGAGTTGATCTCTAGGCTGCGTTTTCTCATCAGCCTGCGATCAGGTCTGAACTGCGCATGCGTATGCACCGCAATGCGCAGGTGCATCAGACGACTACATCGGGCATCAGTGCATAGCGGCGGGATGGTGCAAAAAAAGCAATCGCACGGGCGCTCGCAAGGAGATTGACAGGAAGAAGGCTTTTGTGGGTGGCAACTGACTGTTTTCAGGGAGTGTCTGGAAAAACGCAGGCGTGTCCATGCGTTTGCAGGGCGGGTGTCTGACGTCAGTTCTGGTCCCGGACAGGCTGAAGCGATTGCAGCGGCTGAGTAAGTCCTGGGCTGCGCAGAGACTCAAAATCAGTTTGTGCAGCTCTGCTACACATGCGATCGCACACTTGCATGGCAAAAATACACTCCCCCTGTAGGCGGCGACTATCTGATCGCAGCAGTGCAAAAAACGCTGCCTAGCGATCAACTATGAATTACCCCTTTAATCGGGCCCGCAATGCGCAATTTACACAATATCACTGATAACATTTCTCATAAGACCCGCAAAGATTTATTCATAAATATTCTCATGAATGGCACACGCTGAAATGGGGCTTATTCTCTATCTTATGACCCTTCGGGCAAGTCCAGTCTGCGCCCAAAGCCTGCATTTCACAAACCGTTTCATCCCTTTCCACTAAGAATACGACCTCCTCAACCGAAACACCCTGTAAGCCGGCAATCAATGCGTTTCGTCCGTGTGTTTGTTTCCGTCTTCTCTACTTCACTTTTTCTTTTTACAGTTCAGTAAATATTTGCCTAAGCGGCACTTGCCAAACAAAAGGGTTTCCGCAGCCGCTAAGTCCTCTGGCAGAGATCCGTATGGTGTCTCACGTATGCGCCATTGATAAACAAATTAAAATTCAGTCCCTCTGTAGATCTCATCTGGTCCATCTCATTGTGCGGGGAGTGTTTGTAAAGGGCTGAGAGTCTGTCATTCTCCCCTAACCTTGTCTTTGTTAAAGGGATACAATAGCCTGCACGCTCGAGGCCTTACGATCCTGATTAGTGAGTGACAAAGTGTGGAAGCTAGTCTACTCAGTCCTTCATAATAAATCTATCACGCTGTAATAGAATGCCATCAATCCTGCCTCATCCCCCAGGGTCGCTGTGCTGGGATGGGAAGTGTGTTCCTTTGGGATTGTGCAACTGTTATTATTCAATTAGAGTCTTTTCTTCCTAGTTAAAGACCATGATATCATTATCACTTAATGAATACATATAATTGGATCTGGATTCTATGTTTGGCTGATGAATTCCACTCACTATTCATTCAGCCTCAACTCATCCCCTGACCATTTATTACAGGCTTTTGGCTGAAAACCATCAGGACGGTGGGAATGGGAAATTAGCTGAGATGGGGTTTTTTTTTTTGATGTGGCGAGACTGCAGGACAACACGCTACGTCCCATTTCTAAATCAAAGCGGACAGCGGAAAATTCTTGTCTGTCATTAACATCCCCGAACTAGACAGTGGTGATGGCCAAATATGTGATAGATAGATAGATAGATAGATAGATAGATAGATAGATAGATAGATAGATAGATAGATAGATAGATAGATAGATAGATAGATAGATAGATAGATAGATTTGAGGTAGAGATAGATAGATAGACAGATAGATAGATAGATAGATAGATAGATAGATAGATAGATAGATAGATAGATAGATATGAGGTATATATATATATATATATATATATATGAATGAGTGAGATAGATAGATATGAGGTAGATATATATGAGATAGATAGATATGAGGTAGATATATATGAGATAGATATATAGATATGAGGTAGATATATATATATATATATATATATATATGAGTGAGATAGATAGATAGATATGAGGTAGATATATATGAGATAAAATAGATAGATAAATAGATAGATAGATAGATAGATAGATAGATAGATAGATAGATAGATAGATATGAGGTATATATATATATATATATATATGGGTGAGATAGATAGATATGAGGTAGATATATATGAGATAGATAGATAGATAGATAGATAGATAGATAGATAGATAGATAGATAGATAGATAGATAGATAGATATGAGGTAGATAGATATGAGATAGATAGATAGATAGATAGATAGATAGATAGATAGATATTAGGTAGGTAGATATATATGAGGCAGGTAGATAGATATGAGATAGTTAGATATGGATAGATAGATAGATAGATAGATAGATAGATAGATAGATAGATAGATAGATAGATAGATAGATCTGTATTACTGCCGCGACTCCCTTCTCCATTGTTTCCCATCTAAGTCTCCCAACACGGTGGAAAGAGAGAAGGGAGTGGCGGCCGGGGTAAGTGCGGGAGCAGGGGGAGGAGAGGAGGGACTCGGTCCAATATGCTAGTCTCAAGTATTCTACAATGTTAGAACCAGATGTAATGTCTATATCTGTGTTTGTATAGGTATAGTGTCATGTCATCATATCAGTAACATCACATTGCTCCTCCCACAGTATACTGGTGTCTGACAGGCACCTTGATGGATCCTTTTAAGATCTCAGCAATCTTTGAAGATTATTTGGCCACTTGGGCACCGATCAATTGTAATATAATGATGATACATCATTATAACCAGCTGAGTGATCAATATACTGTATAGGTTTGCAGAATTTGTAAGTGAAAAACCGGGACACACTCATGACCTAAAGTTTTTTCAGTCCATAGGTCCCATATAAGGTAGAACAGTTCTTGGTGTCAGGAGACTGGGTCAGGAGGTTCAGTTATGGCAAAATAAATATGACCAGTTTATGGTTTTGGTTGGGGGCACTCTCTCTGTGATTACTGAGGTGTATGGATAACCATTAATATGGCAGATTCTGTGCAAATTAATACATTTAAATCTGCAAATAAATAAGGTTCACTCCACAGATTCACCGTATGTTATTTATTGGGAAAATGAACGTATATATTTCCCCTTTAATTCCCCATGAGTAAATATACCAGTACCTACATACAGTAATTACGTAGCTATTTACAGAAATAATACTGATACCAAAAGTACACAAATGTAGAATGGAAAATTGTAAATTAAAAAGTGTAAAATGATAAAAAAAGCAAATTAAAATCTGTAGAATGATAACGATGAAGTGAAGCCTGTTCCACAGAGCTTGCAATTCAACTTCTGTAGCCATTCTAAGTTGAGGGAAAGAACGTCTGATCCTTTTAGTTCCACGGTTACCAGCTGCCAGTAAAACTATTGACAGCCGGTGAAGAATATGGAAATTGCTCACTGTCAGTACAAGTAAACTTGTCAATAAAAATCCGGATAGTCCATTGATCTGTTAACCCCTAATTTACCACCACTGAACCCCTTTTCCAGATTATCAATAATACTTTTCTCTGTATTCTAAGTAAAAAAAATATTTTCAAGGTTTGGCAACCCTGCTTCCTGGGAAGCTGAAATTCCCGACACTGGCCACGTTCTCCTGAAACGTGATGTCCGCACTTTTGTACCGTTCAGCTAATTTCATTAACGGAGCATTTACAATATTCTGACAATTACATTTTGCTAAATGAAAAGCCCCGGTCAATAGGGTCTATTTATCGTGGCTAATAAAATCAGCCCATCTCCAGCCAACGACGTCCCCGACAAAAAGAGACTGTCCCACCCACTCGCATTGTTCGAAGTAAATGTACCTTACCTTCTTTGGATCCGAAGCTGAACAGGCCACCTCATTAATCCTAGTTAGTAGATGCTTCTGGCCATGTTCAGCCGATTGATCCAGATGCTACCAAAAGAGCCCGTCCGCTCAGTTAGGGAATCGGAGAGAATCACCTCCAGCCTTTCATACATCACTTCAAATTAAATTTACATTAAGTCCTACTCCATCACAGCTGAGGGAAACTGACAACGCTGGAAAATGCAGATGATGATCTATTAAATCCTATTATATACATGTCTTCTAATTTTACTTAGGCTCATGCATACCCAAGTGAGAGTGAGTGTAAAAAATTAAAGAGTCTTTTACTGGAACAAAAGACTTTTCTGAACTGTTGACTTTGCAAGACACACTCTGTCAAGATAAGCAGCCCTTTCCCCTAATATTTAAAGTTGGAATAATTGTAGCCAGCAATCTGGAGAGAGTGCTCCTTATACATCTTATAAAATACATTCTCTCTGTTCTTTGCGGCAGTGTGCGGAAATTCTGTGTGTGCGAGCGTCACTAATAGTACTGCAAATTTAGCTTGTGTGGCTAGCTTCCAGTCACTTAGGGGGATATGTACTAAGCAGTGAAAAGAGCGGAGAAGTGAGCCAGTGGAGAAGTTGCCCATGGCAACCAATCAGCATTGAAGTAACATTTATAATTTGCATACTATAACATTATACAGAGCGACTGATTGGTTGCCATGGGCAATTTCTCCACTGGCTCACTTCTCTACTCTGTTCACTGCTTAGTACATCTCCCCCTTAGTATTATGTTTTCCGGGAGTACGGAAATTGAAGTCATGGGTAATATAATGGGGGCTTGGGCCTGTCGGGAGCCCCAACATGCCAAAGAGGCACTGCCAGGATGGGGTACTAATGGCTCAGGTCCAGGCCTATCTGGTTGGCTTGGCGGAGGCCCGGGAAAGACATGTTGGCAGAGGAATAAGCCTCGACAGTCTTTAAAGTATATATTTTGCAGAGAAGATGTGTGGCCACGCCACTGTGCATGGTCACACCCCCAGTCCAGCATTAGGACCCTCAAAATGTATCTGTGGCCACGGGAACAGCCATGCAATAAAGATAACATAGACACACATCCTTTAGCATCTACACTAGGCCCGATATTCCTAAAGTGGCTTGGCCACACGCTCACATGCATGGTCATGGTCGTCCACTGAACTTGAAACCAAACTTTGTCAGGGCAACCGCAAGTGTACTATACTGTACAGGAATGTTCAAGAGACTCCGGAATATGGGCAGTTCTTCAGGATACCATGGAAAATAGATCACCCTCTTAGATGCCATTTACTTTACAGGAAAGTGGTCCGAGCCTTGATTATACCATTAGCAGCGGAGAATGAGCCACGAATACACAAATCACGTCAAATCGTGTCATCAGCCGCACTTTCTCTTTGGTACAGAAAGTAGACTAATATGAAGTGTACCTGTGTCCTATTCACATTTGAGACAGCCATTTAGATCACTTAGGCATGAGGCATCCAGGCCTCAGCTCACAAAATGGCTGCTGCTACTGTATTTAGGTGACTAGTGCACTTTGAGGAGTTAATGGGAAGCCACGTATCATGAATGGCATTTATAGACATACCTTGATACCATTTTACATTTTGTGATATTGGGAACGATAATGCTTTGACTAGCTTGTTGTACTGCTGACCTTATGAAGCTCATGCTTTTGCCCTCAACAAATTTATAATGGCGTGCTTTACATATTGTACGTTATATAATTTAATTTCAAAGAAACATTTGGGGAAAGATTTGCTAAAACTTGTAAAAAATGTAAAACTTCTATCATTTATCCAGCACATATACTGTATGGGTAATATGTCTGGTTGCTATGGGCAAAATCGACACTTTTTTTTTAATAAAAGTTTAAGTACATCTCCACCATGGTGTTTTACTATCCCATACTTTACTGTGGACAAAGAGGCGTGGCCTATCGCATTGGCGTTCGCGTTAAGTGGATCAGGAGAGAAACGTTAATGTTAGTAAGTATAATATCTAGAACTATCTAAGGGGGAAATTCAATTGTCCGTTATAAGGCGGTAATTTATCATGGATTAATTTTTCGCACATATCTTGTTAAAATGCTTTTTCATTTGCGAGCTCCTGTTTATCGAGCAATCCAATTCTAAGTTTCCAAAAAATGCCACTTGCGCGATAATTAATGCAGACGCTACAGGCGTTTGGTGTGGGTGAAAATGGGGAATTCAGCAATGTAACCCCCCCCCCCCCCTCCACCCCCCAAAAAAAATACTGGATAACAATATATAAGTATAATAGTTACTAGCCCGTCAAAATGACAGAACAACATAATGTCAGCGTCGGCGGCTGTGCGTGCCCGAACGGAGCAACATTTGTGTGACATTTAGTGGCCACCGCCACGCAAAACACTTCCCCCATAGAGGTGAGAAGTGTTAGCCTTTTATTATATAGGATTAGTGGCCATAATAAAACATAAAAATATTTGGGGATCTTCAATCGTGTCAAATGGCTGTTAGCATTTCTCTAAAATAGTGAAAAATTATAGAAAGCAAGTGTTTTTGTGCAAAATAAATGCGTTACTAAAATCTGGGGTACATAAAAATGGGTATTAGTATATATTTGGGTAATTTTATGTCACTTTAAAAAAGAATTAGAAAAAAGAAACACCAATAATTCCCATCTGCAAGCCTAAAAACAATTGTCCCAATCATAAAACACCTTCATATACCTGTACCATACCTTGTACAACAATTTCCTGCATTTTGCATTGTTTCACCCACAAAATGACATAATTATTGACCCAATTAAACGAATTAAAAACTTCTAGGTTCATATTTAGTCATTAATGGGGTGTCCCAGAGTTTCTGAATCAAGTCCCGACATTTTTACCGTAAAATAGGGATTTTTTCCAAACTTTTCACCTGCTCAGGGGGTGGTGAAAAGAAATGCGCATTAAACCTATGGAGAATTATCACCGGTAAATTTTCGTGATTAATTGGATAGGCCTGTTTTCACGAATCATGATAAAAGCTTGTTTCACATGCAAAAATGGGTTATCGCTAGTGATGAGCGGGTTCGGTTTCTCGGAAACCGAACCCCCCCGAACTTCACCCTTTTTACACGGATCCGAGGCATACTCGGATTCTCCCGTATGGCTCGGTTAACCCGAGCGCGCCCGAACGTCATCATCCTGCTGTCGGATTCTCGCGACATTCGGATTCTATATAAGCAGCTGCGCGTCGCCGCCATTTTCACTCGTGCATTGGAAATGTTAGGGAGAGGACGTGGCTGGCGTCCTCTCCGTGTATTGTTGATGCAAATATTTGTGCTTGCTTTACTTATTGCTTAATTGTGGGGACTGGGGAGCAGCTGTATATTAATATAGGAGGAGTACAGTGCAGAGTTTTGCTGATCAGTGACCACCAGTTTTATCCGTTCTCTGCATGAAAAAAACGCTCCATATCTGTGCTCAGTGTGCTGCATATATTTGTGCTCACACTGCTTAATTGTGGGGACTGGGGAGCAGCTGCATTATATAGCAGGAGTACAGTGCAGAGTTTTGCTGACAGTGACCACCAGTATACGTTGTCTGCCTGAAAAACACTCCATATCTGTGCTCAGTGTGCTGCTTTATTGTGGGGACTGGGGACCACCAGTATAATATAATATAGGAGGAGTACAGTGCAGAGTTTTGCTGACCAGTGACCACCAGTATACGTTGTCTGCCTGAAAAACACGCCATGTCTGTGCTGCATTGTAGACAGTATATAGTAGGAGTACAGTGCATAATTTTGCTGACCACCAGTATATAATATATAGGAGTACGGTACAGAAGGCCACTGCTGTACCTACCTCTGTGTTGTCAAGTATACTATCCATCCATACCTGTGGTGCATTTCAGTTTTGCACAGTTTGCTGACACCCAGTATATAATATATAGCATTACGGTACAGTAGGCCACTGCTGTACCTACCTCTGTGTCGTCAAGTATACTTACTATCCATCCATACCTGTGGTGCATTTCAGTTTTGCACAGTTTGCTGACCACCAGTATATAATATATAGCATTACGGTACAGTAGGCCACTGCTGTACCTACCTCTGTGTCGTCAAGTATACTATCCATCTACATTCTATACCTGTGGTGCATTTTAGTTTTGCAGTTTGCTGACACAGTGACCACCAGTATATATAACAGTACGGTACGGAAGGCCACTGCTGTACCTACCTCTGTGTCGTCAAGTATACTATCCATCTAGATTCTATACCTGTGGTGCATTTCAGTTGTGCAGTTTGCTGACACAGTGACCACCAGTATATATAGCAGTACGGTACGGAAGGCCACTGCTGTACCTACCTCTGTGTCGTCAAGTATACTATCCATCTACATTCTATACCTGTGGTGCATTTTAGTTTTGCAGTTTGCTGACACAGTGACCACCAGCATATATAGCAGTACGGTACGGAAGGCCACTGCTGTACCTACCTCTGTGTCGTCAAGTATACTATCCATCTACATTCTATACCTGTGGTGCATTTTAGTTTTGCAGTTTGCTGACACAGTGACCACCAGTATATATAGCAGTACGGTACGGAAGGCCACTGCTGTACCTACCTCTGTGTCGTCAAGTATACTATCCATCTACATTCTATACCTGTGGTGCATTTTAGTTTTTAATTATGCAGTTTGCTGACAGTGACCACCAGTATATATAGCAGTACGGTACGGAAGGCCACTGCTGTACCTACCTCTGTGTCGTCAAGTATACTATCCATCTAGATTCTATACCTGTGGTGCATTTCAGTTGTGCAGTTTGCTGACACAGTGACCACCAGTATATATAGCTGTACGGTATGGAAGGCCACTGCTGTACCTACCTCTGTGTTGTCAAGTATACTATCCATCTAGATTCTATACCTGTGGTGCATTTCAGTTGTGCAGCTTGCTGACACAGTGACCACCAGTATATATAGCAGTACGGTACGGAAGGCCACTGCTGTACCTACCTCTATGTCGTCAAGTATACTATCCATCTACATTCTATACCTGTGGTGCATTTTAGTTTTTAGTTATGCAGTTTGCTGACAGTGACCACCAGTATATATAGCAGTACGGTACGGAAGGCCACTGCTGTACCTACCTCTGTGTCGTCAAGTATACTATCCATCTAGATTCTATACCTGTGGTGCATTTCAGTTGTTCAGTTTGCTGACACAGTGACCACCAGTATATATAGCAGTACGGTATGGAAGGCCACTGCTGTACCTACCTCTGTGTTGTCAAGTATACTATCCATCTAGATTCTATACCTGTGGTGCATTTCAGTTGTGCAGTTTGCTGACACAGTGACCACCAGTATATATAGCAGTACGGTACGGAAGGCCACTGCTGTACCTACCTCTGTGTCGTCAAGTATACTATACATCTACATTCTATACCTGTGGTGCATTTTAGTTTTGCAGTTTGCTGACACAGTGACCACCAGTATATATAGCAGTACGGTACGGAAGGCCACTGCTGTACCTACCTCTGTGTCGTCAAGTATACTATCCATCTACATTCTATACCTGTGGTGCATTTTAGTTTTGCAGTTTGCTGACACAGTGACCACCAGTATATATAGCAGTACGGTACGGAAGGCCACTGCTGTACCTACCTCTGTGTCGTCAAGTATACTATCCATCTACATTCTATACCTGTGGTGCATTTTAGTTTTGCAGTTTGCTGATAGTGACCACCAGTATATATAGCAGTACGGTACGGAAGGCCACTGCTGTACCTACTTCTGTGTCGTCAAGTATACTATCCATCTAGATTATATACCTGTGGTGCAGTTCAGTTGTGCAGTTTGCTGACACAGTGACCACCAGTATATATAGCAGTACGGTACGGAAGGCCACTGCTGTATCTACCTCTGTGTCGTCAAGTATACTATCCATCTAGATTCTATACCTGTCGTTAAAGTGTGCATGTCCTGTTTATACAACATAAGGGTGGGTGGGAGGGCCCAAGGACAATTCCATCTTGCACCTCTTTTTTCTTTCATTTTTCTTTGCATCATGTGCTGTTTGGGGACAATTTTTTTGAAGTGCCATCCTGCCTGACACTGCAGTGCCACTCCTAGATGGGCCAGGTGTTTGTGTCGGCCACTTGTGTCGCTTAGCTTAGTCACACAGAGACCTTGGTGCGCCTCTTTTTTTCTTTGCATCATGTGCTGTTTGGGGACTATTTTTTTGAAGTGCCATCCTGTCTGACACTGCAATGCCACTCCTAGATGGGCCAGGTGTTTGTGTCGGCCACTTGGGTCGCTTAGCTTAGTCACACAGCTACCTCATTGCGCCTCTTTTTTTCTTTGCATCATGTGCTGTATGGGGACAATTTTTTTAATCTGCCATCATGTCTGACACTGCAGTGCCACTCCTAGATGGGCCAGGTGTTTGTGTCGGCCACTTGGGTCGCTTAGCTTAGTCACACAGCTACCTCATTGCGCCTCTTTTTTTCTTTGCATCATGTGCTGTTTGGGGACAATTTTTTTAATCTGCCATCCTGTCTGACACTGCAGTGCCACTCCTAGATGGGCCAGGTGTTTGTGTCGGCCACTTGGGTCGCTTAGCTTAGTCACACAGCGACCTTGGTGCGCCTCTTTTTTTCTTTGCATCATGTGCTGTTTGGGGACAATTTTTTGAAGTGCCATCCTGCCTGACACTGCAGTGCCAATCCTAGATGGGCCAGGTGTTTGTGTCGGCCACTTGGGTCACTTAGCTTAGTCATCCAGCGACCTTGGTGCAAATTTTAGGACTAAAAATAATATTGTGAGGTGTGAGGTGTTCAGAATAGACTGGAAATGAGTGTAAATTATGGTTATTGAGGTTAATAATACTATGGGATCAAAATGACCCCCAAATTCTATGATTTAAGCTGTTTTTTAGGGTTTTTTGTAAAAAAAAAAAACCGAATCCAAAACACACACGAATCCGACAAAAAATTTTCAGGGAGGTTTTGCCAAAACGCGTCCGAATCCAAAACACGGCCGCGGAACCGAATCCAAAACCAAAACACAAAACCCGAAAAATGTCCGGTGCACATCACTAGTTATCGCGGACAACTGAATTCCCCCTCTACCCCCTAAGACTAATGGAACTGAATTCAAAGAGCTGAATTCACAGACGCCGTGTAAGAAAAGGAAAATCCTCATACCTCATAAGGCAATTTGCCGTTAATCAGAAACTTTATTTAATTTCAGAGTGTGTCCAGCTTGTAAAATGTCTGCGTTAGGCAGACTCTCCCTGACCCCATCTCACACATGTATGAAATATACAGATTTAGGGGTAGATTCACTAGAGCTTCTAATACACGTTGTGGTGTTGCCCACAGCAACCAGATTCCGACTATCATTTTCTAGGGTGCAATAGGCAATGAAAGCTAGAATCTGATTGGTTGCTATGGCAACTTTAGTAAATCTACCCCAAAAAGTTTAGTTACATGTTTTTTTATAAACCTACTTGTAAAGCGCAACAGAATATGCAGGCGCTATATGAGGAAATAATAATGATAATAATAATATGTATATATGGGTGGAGTACAGTATATAAAGTTGGGTTCATGTGTGTATCTGGTTAGTGCCCAAATCCTATACATTTTTAAAAAACACACGCTTTTGGCACATAATAAAATGTACATTTGGGGGGGAATTCAATTGGGCAATTTAGCAAGCAAAAAAACCTTGGATTTTGGATTACCGCAGGTATGCGTGCTAACAATAACCGCAATATATATTTTTTTTTTAAACGGTCGCAGTCAGCTCTGGAAACCCCACACCGCGAGAAAAACAAAAGATTCTTACCCCTCCGGTGCACTCTCCTCCATCTTTTCACTGGGAAGGGGGCTGCTGGGAGGCTCTGGGGCTGCTGGGAGATGTAGTACTCCCAGCTGCTGCCTCGGGGGGAAATACACACATGGGGTGGGGCACACACACACTCATGCACACACACACAGACACACACTCACAAAACACTCACACACACTCAGACACATTACTACACTCACCGCTGCTGCAGGAGTCCACATCCTGACTCTTATATTGTTCTTATCACTGCACCGGAAATATTTCGGGTTTTGTGTTTTGGTTTTGGATTCGGTTCCGCGGCCGTGTTTTGGATTCGGACGCGTTTTGGCAAAACCTCCCTGAAATTTTTTTGTTGGATTCGGGTGTTTTTTTACAAAAACCCCTCAAAAACAGCTTAAATCATAGAATTTGGGGGTCATTTTGATCCCATAGTATTATTAACCTCAATAACCATAATTTCCACTCATTTCCAGTCTATTCTGAACACCTCACACCTCACAATAAATTTTAGTCCTAAAATTTGCACCGAGGTCGCTGGATGGCAAAGCTAAGCGACCCAAGTGGCCGACACAAACACCTGGCCCATCTAGGAGTGGCACTGCAGTGTCAGACAGGATGGCAGATTTAAAAAATAGTCCCCAAACAGCACATGATGCAAAGAAAAAAAGAGGTGCAATGAGGTAGCTGTGTGACTAAGCTAAGCGACCCAAGTGGCCGACACAAACACCTGGCCCATCTAGGAGTGGCACTGCAGTGTCAGACAGGATGGCAGATTTAAAAAAATAGTCCCCAAACAGCACATGATGCAAAGAAAAAAATAAGGTGCACCAAGGTCACTGGATGGCTAAGCTAAGCTACCCACGTGGCCGACACAAACACCTGGCCCATCTAGGAGTGGCACTGCAGTTTTCTAGTGAGAGGATGAGTGCTTCCATCCTCATGTGAATCTGAACCACTAGCCATGAACATAGGCCAGGGCCTCAGCCGTTCCTTGCCACTCCGTGTCGTAAATGGCATATTGGCAAGTTTACGCTTCTCATCAGATGTTTTTAATTTTGATTTTTGGGTCATTTTACTGAACTTTTGTAGTATACTTGACGACAAGTCAATTCTGCACTGTCCTCCTACTATATATACTGCGCACAATTAAAATGCACCACAGGTATGGATGGATAGTATACTTGACGACACAGAGGTAGGTAGAGCAGTGGACTACTGTACCGTACTGCTATATTTTATATACTGGTGGTCAGCAAAATTATGCACTGTCCTCCTACTATATATACTGCGCACAACTAAAATGCACCACAGGTATGGATGGATAGTATACTTGATGACACAGAGGTATGTAGAGCAGTGGACTACTGTACCGTACTGCTATATATTATATACTGGTGGTCAGCAAAATTCTGCACTGTCCTCCTACTATATATACTGCGCACAACTCAAATGCACCACAGGTATGGATGGATAGTATACTTGACGACACAGAGGTAGGTAGAGCAGTGGACTACTGTACCGTACTGCTATATAATACTGGTGGTCACTGGTCAGCAAAATTCTGCACTGTCCTCCTACTATATACTACAATGCAGCACAGATATGGAGCGTTTTTCAGGCGGAGAATGGAGATATTTTCAGCATACTGAGCACAGATATTTGCAAGCACACTGAGCACAGATATTTGCAGCACACTGAGCACAGATATTTGCAGCACACTGAACACAGAAACTGAGAGAACGCTGCACGTCCTCTCCCTATCATCTCCAATGCACGAGTGAAAATGGCGGCGACACACGGCTCCTTATATAGAATACGAATCTCGCGAGAATCCGACAGCGGGATGATGACGTTCGGGCGCGCTCGGGTTAACCGAGCATGGCGGGAGGATCCGAATCTGCCTCAGAACCGTGTAAAATGGGAGAAGTTGGGGGAGTTCGGATTCCTAGGAACCGAACCCGCTCATCACTACTCGTTATGAATGTTAAATGGTGCTCCAGCCAATCAGCGCCTGTCATTTTTCAAACACGTGACAGTTGGAACAGAGGCAAAACTCTGAGAGGCAACGGAGTCATCTGCCGCCGGGCTCCTGCTCTGAAGGGGGGCACCTCTCCTCCCGTTCTGTGACACCATTGAAGTAAGTTATTTGATAGCTGCCGCTGTCTTTTCAGTGGCCGACTTCCTCACTAGTCCCTGCACCTTACAAATCACACACTCTTTATTATACTGAATATACACATTTTACAAGTGTCACACCCAGGATTAGAAACCACAACCTATTACACTGGAAGCAGACACCTTACTGATGAAGCTGTTTGCTCCTGTATAGGAAATATGAGAATTTTAACTATATGAGCTTACTTCTCTGACACTTACACGTAACTTCATATAGTTAGAATTCTCATGCTTCCTGTACAGGCGCAAACAGCTCTATCAGTAAAGTGTCTGCTGTTAGTGTAACAGGTCATGGGTTCTAATCCTGTGTATGACTGCTAAGAATGTGTGATTTAAAATAAAAGACAATTAAATGTATAAATACAGTATATAACATTTTTTCAGAACACTCCACACACACATGTGAGGGTGGCGGTGCGGTGTAGTGCCTGCTGCCGTGCAGGTGTAGATTCACTACTAACCAGGCACCGCACTCTCTCACCTTCAGGTCACGGAATCTTCAACGGACCTGGAATCTTCAGTTGGACCCGGACACGACGATCCCCTTCCAAATGCAGATGACGGCTGAACTGGGGAGGAAAGGAGATAAATGAAAGAGTATAAATTATTTTCCCATAGGGAAACAGGATACTCCCAGGGTGGAGGCGACCTTCACCGGTTAGGTGAAAATCATCATCGGCACAAAGCCTCAGACACCCAATTTTCACCAAACAGCGCTCTCACGCTGAGGTGTTTTCTGGACCTCGCACGGCCGTGCAAGTTCCACCGAACCGGTGCTCAGGGGACAGACAGACAAAGGGACAGACGGACACAGATGATGCTCACCGTTGCCAATCTTGTACTGTGATCTTCCTCTTTACTTACAGGTCCCTGTAAGGAGGCAAACAAACAACAGCCGTGCAGGGCCTAACTCCACCCTAGTGGGCGTCCGCTACACTAACTACGTGAACAGAGCCCTCAAACTAGCTCAGGTGTATGTGGTGCAACACAACTATGCACTAGAGATGAGCGCCTGAAATTTTTCGGGTTTTGTGTTTTGGTTTTGGGTTCGGTTCCGCGGCCGTGTTTTGGGTTCGACCGCGTTTTGGCAAAACCTCACCGAATTTTTTTTGTCGGATTCGGGTGTGTTTTGGATTCGGGTGTTTTTTTCAAAAAACCCTAAAAAACAGCTTAAATCATAGAATTTGGGGGTCATTTTGATCTCATATTATTATTAACCTCAAAAACCATAATTTCCACTCATTTTCAGTCTATTCTGAATACCTCACACCTCACAATATTATTTTTAGTCATAAAATTTGCACCGAGGTCGCTGGATGACTAAGCTAAGCGACCCTAGTGGCCGACACAAACACCTGGCCCATCTAGGAGTGGCACTGCAGTGTCACGCAGGATGTCCCTTCCAAAAAACCCTCCCCAAACAGCACATGACGCAAAGAAAAAAAGAGGCGCAATGAGGTAGCTGACTGTGTGAGTAAGATAAGCGACCCTAGTGGCCGACACAAACACCGGGCCCATCTAGGAGTGGCACTGCAGTGTCACGCAGGATGGCCCTTCCAAAAAACCCTCCCCAAACAGCACATGACGCAAAGAAAAAAAGAGGCGCAATGAGGTAGCTGACTGTGTGAGTAAGATAAGCGACCCTAGTGGCCGACACAAACACCGGGCCCATTTAGGAGTGTCACTGCAGTGTCACGCAGGATGTCCCTTCCAAAAAACCCTCCCCAAACAGCACATGACGCAAAGAAAATAAGAGGCGCAATGAGGTAGCTGTGTGAGTAAGATTAGCGACCCTAGTGGCCGACACAAACACCGCGCCCATTTAGGAGTGGCACTGCAGTGTCACGCAGGATGTCCCTTCCAAAAAACCCTCCCCAAACAGCACATGACGCAAAGAAAATAAGAGGCGCAATGAGGTAGCTGTGTGAGTAAGATTAGCGACCCTAGTGGCCGACACAAACACCGGGCCCATTTAGGAGTGGCACTGCAGTGTCACGCAGGATGTCCCTTCCAAAAAACCCTCCCCAAACAGCACATGACGCAAAGAAAATAAGAGGCGCAATGAGGTAGCTGTGTGAGTAAGATTAGCGACCCTAGTGGCCGACACAAACACCGGGCCCATTTAGGAGTGGCACTGCAGTGTCACGCAGGATGTCCCTTCCAAAAAACCCTCCCCAAACAGCACATGACGCAAAGAAAATAAGAGGCGCAATGAGGTAGCTGTGTGAGTAAGATTAGCGACCCTAGTGGCCGACACAAACACTGGGCCCATTTAGGAGTGGCACTGCAGTGTCACGCAGGATGTCCCTTCCAAAAAACCCTCCCCAAACAGCACATGACGCAAAGAAAAAAAGAGGCGCAATGAGGTAGCTGTGTGAGTAAGATTAGCGACCCTAGTGGCCGACACAAACACCGGGCCCATCTAGGAGTGGCACTGCAGTGTCACGCAGGATGGCCCTTCCAAAAAACACTCCCCAAACAGCACATGACGCAAAGAAAAAAAGAGGCGCAATGAGGTAGCTGTGTGAGTAAGATTAGCGACCCTAGTGGCCGACACAAACACCGGGCCCATTTAGGAGTGGCACTGCAGTGTCACGCAGGATGTCCCTTCCAAAAAACCCTCCCCAAACAGCACATGACGCAAAGAAAATAAGAGGCGCAATGAGGTAGCTGTGTGAGTAAGATTAGCGACCCTAGTGGCCGACACAAACACCGGGCCCATTTAGGAGTGGCACTGCAGTGTCACGCAGGATGTCCCTTCCAAAAAACCCTCCCCAAACAGCACATGATGCAAAGAAAAAAAGAGGCGCAATGAGGTAGCTGTGTGAGTAAGATTAGCGACCCTAGTGGCCGACACAAACACCGGGCCCATCTAGGAGTGGCACTGCAGTGTCACGCAGGATGGCCCTTCCAAAAAATACTCCACAAACAGCACATGACGCAAAGAAAAAAAGAGGCGCAATGAGGTAGCTGTGTGAGTAAGATTAGCGACCCTAGTGGCCGACACAAACACCGGGCCCATCTAGGAGTGGCACTGCAGTGTCACGCAGGATGGCCCTTCCAAAAAACACTCCCCAAACAGCACATGACGCAAAGAAAAAAAGAGGCGCAATGAGTTAGCTGACTGTGTGAGTAAGATAAGCGACCCTAGTGGCCGACACAAACACCGGGCCCATTTAGGAGAGGCACTGCAGTGTCACGCAGGATGTCCCTTCCAAAAAACCCTCCCCAAACAGCACATGACGCAAAGAAAAAGAAAAGAAAAAAGAGGTGCAAGATGGAATTGTCCTTGGGCCCTCCCACCCACCCTTATGTTGTATAAACAAAACAGGACATGCACACTTTAACCAACCCATCATTTCAGTGACAGGGTCTGCCACACGACTGTGACTGATATGACGGGTTGGTTTGGACCCCCCCCAAAAAAGAAGCAATTAATCTCTCCTTGCACAAACTGGCTCTACAGAGGCAAGATGTCCACCTCATCATCATCCTCCGATATATCACCGTGTACATCCCCCTCCTCACAGATTATCAATTCGTCCCCACTGGAATCCACCATCTCAGCTCCCTGTGTACTTTGTGGAGGCAATTGCTGCTGGTCAATGTCTCCACGGAGGAATTGATTATAATTCATTTTAATGAACATCATCTTCTCCACATTTTCTGGATGTAACCTCGTACGCCGATTGCTGACAAGGTGAGCGGCGGCACTAAACACTCTTTCGGAGTACACACTTGTGGGAGGGCAACTTAGGTAGAATAAAGCCAGTTTGTGCAATGGCCTCCAAATTGCCTCTTTTTCCTGCCAGTATAAGTATGGACTGTGTGACGTGCCTACTTGGATGCGGTCACTCATATAATCCTCCACCATTCTTTCAATGGTGAGAGAATCATATGCAGTGACAGTAGACGACATGTCCGTAATCGTTGTCAGGTCCTTCAGTCCGGACCAGATGTCAGCATCAGCAGTCGCTCCAGACTGCCCTGCATCACCGCCAGCGGGTGGGCTCGGAATTCTGAGCCTTTTCCTCGCACCCCCAGTTGCGGGAGAATGTGAAGGAGGAGATGTTGACAGGTCGCGTTCCGCTTGACTTGACAATTTTCTCACCAGCAGGTCTTTCAACCCCAGCAGACTTGTGTCTGCCGGAAAGAGAGATCCAAGGTAGGCTTTAAATCTAGGATCGAGCACGGTGGCCAAAATGTAGTGCTCTGATTTCAACAGATTGACCACCCGTGAATCCTTGTTAAGCGAATTAAGGGCTCCATCCACAAGTCCCACATGCCTAGCGGAATCGCTCCGTGTTAGCTCCTCCTTCAATGTCTCCAGCTTCTTCTGCAAAAGCCTGATGAGGGGAATGACCTGACTCAGGCTGGCAGTGTCTGAACTGACTTCACGTGTGGCAAGTTCAAAGGGCAGCAGAACCTTGCACAACGTTGAAATCATTCTCCACTGCGCTTGAGACAGGTGCATTCCACCTCCTATATCGTGCTCAATTGTATAGGCTTGAATGGCCTTTTGCTGCTCCTCCAACCTCTGAAGCATATAGAGGGTTGAATTCCACCTCGTTACCACTTCTTGCTTCAGATGATGGCAGGGCAGGTTCAGTAGTTTTTGGTGGTGCTCCAGTCTTCTGTACGTGGTGCCTGTACGCCGAAAGTGTCCCGCAATTCTTCTGGCCACCGACAGCATCTCTTGCACGCCCCTGTCGTTTTTTAAATAATTCTGCACCACCAAATTCAAGGTATGTGCAAAACATGGGACGTGCTGGAATTTGCCCATATTTAATGCACACACAATATTGCTGGCGTTGTCCGATGCCACAAATCCACAGGAGAGTCCAATTGGGGTAAGCCATTCCGCGATGATCTTCCTCAGTTGCTGTAAGAGGTTTTCAGCTGTGTGCGTATTCTGGAAAGCGGTGATACAAAGCGTAGCCTGCCTAGGAAAGAGTTGGCGTTTGCGAGATGCTGCTACTGGTGCCGCCGCTGCTGTTCTTGCGGCGGGAGTCCATACATCTACCCAGTGGGCTGTCACAGTCATATAGTCCTGACCCTGCCCTGCTCCACTTGTCCACATGTCCGTGGTTAAGTGGACATTGGGTACAGCTGCATTTTTTAGGACACTGGTGACTCTTTTTCTGAGGTCTGTGTAAATTTTCGGTATCGCCTGCCTAGAGAAATGGAACCTAGATGGTATTTGGTACCGGGGACACAGTACCTCCAACAAGTCTCTAGTTGGCTCTGCAGTAATGATGGATATCGGAACCACGGTTCTCACCACCCAGGATGCCAAGGCCTCAGTTATCCGCTTTGCAGTAGGATGACTGCTGTGATATTTCATCTTCCTCGCAAAGGACTGTTGGACAGTCAATTGCTTGGTGGAAGTAGTAAAAGTGGTCTTACGACTTCCCCTCTGGGATGACCATCGACTCCCAGCAGCAACAACAGCAGCGCCAGCAGCAGTAGGCGTTACACGCAAGGATGCATCGGAGGAATCCCAGGCAGGAGAGGAATCGTCAGAATTGCCAGTGACATGGCCTGCAGGACTATTGGCATTCCTGGGGAAGGAGGAAATTGACACTGAGGGAGTTGGTGGGGTGGTTTGCGTGAGCTTGGTTACAAGAGGAAGGGATTTACTGGTCAGTGGACTGCTTCCGCTGTCACCCAAAGTTTTTGAACTTGTCACTGACTTATTATGAATGCGCTGCAGGTGACGTATAAGGGAGGATGTTCCGAGGTGGTTAACGTCCTTACCCCTACTTATTACAGCTTGACAAAGGGAACACACGGCTTGACACCTGTTGTCCGCATTTCTGTTGAAATACCTCCACACCGAAGAGCTGATTTTTTTTTGGTATTTTCACCAGGCATGTCAACGGCCATATTCCTCCCACGGACAACAGGTGTCTCCCCGGGTGCCTGACTTAAACAAACCACCTCACCATCAGAATCCTCCTGGTCAATTTCCTCCCCAGCGCCAGCAACACCCATATCCTCCTCATCCTGGTGTACTTCAACACTGACATCTTCAATCTGACTATCAGGAACTGGACTGCGGGTGCTCCTTCCAGCACTTGCAGGGGGCGTGCAAATGGTGGAAGGCGCATGCTCTTCACGTCCAGTGTTGGGAAGGTCAGGCATCGCAACCGACACAATTGGACTCTCCTTGTGGATTTGGGATTTCGAAGAACGCACAGTTCTTTGCGGTGCTACTGCTTTTGCCAGCTTGAGTCTTTTCATTTTTCTAGCGAGAGGCTGAGTGCCTCCATCCTCATGTGAAGCTGAACCACTAGCCATGAACATAGGCCAGGGCCTCAGCCGTTCCTTGCCACTCCGTGTGGTAAATGGCATATTGGCAAGTTTACGCTTCTCCTCCGACAATTTTATTTTAGGTTTTGGAGTCCTTTTTTTACTGATATTTGGTGTTTTGGATTTGACATGCTCTGTACTATGACATTGGGCATCGGCCTTGGCAGACGACGTTGCTGGCATTTCATCGTCTCGGCCATGACTAGTGGCAGCAGCTTCAGCATGAGGTGGAAGTGGATCTTGATCTTTCCCTAATTTTGGAACCTCAACATTTTTGTTCTCCATATTTTAATAGGCACAACTAAAAGGCACCTCAGGTAAACAATGGAGATGGATGGATACTAGTATACAATTATGGACGGACTGCCGAGTGCCGACACAGAGGTAGCTACAGCCGTGAACTACCGTACTGTACTGTGTCTGCTGCTAATATAGACTGGTTGATAAAGAGATGTAGTAGTATGTATGTATAAAGAAGAAAGAAAAAAAAACCACGGGTAGGTGGTATACAATTATGGACGGACTGCCGAGTGCCGACACAGAGGTAGCTACAGCCGTGAACTACCGTACTGTACTGTGTCTGCTGCTAATATAGACTGGTTGATAAAGAGATGTAGTAGTATGTATGTATAAAGAAGAAAGAAAAAAAAAACACGGGTAGGTGGTATACAATTATGGACGGACTGCCGAGTGCCGACACAGAGGTAGCTACAGCCGTGAACTACCGTATTGTACTGTGTCTGCTGCTAATATAGACTGGTTGATAAAGAGATGTAGTAGTATGTATGTATAAAGAAGAAAGAAAAAAAAACCTCGGGTAGGTGGTATACAATTATGGACGGACTGCCGAGTGCCGACACAGAGGTAGCTACAGCCGTGGACTACCGTACTGTACTGTGTCTGCTGCTAATATAGACTGGTTGATAAAGAGATGTAGTAGTATGTATGTATAAAGAAGAAAGAAA
This sequence comes from Pseudophryne corroboree, assembly GCF_028390025.1. Taxonomy (NCBI): domain Eukaryota; kingdom Metazoa; phylum Chordata; class Amphibia; order Anura; family Myobatrachidae; genus Pseudophryne; species Pseudophryne corroboree. Next base: position 38,491,181 of record NC_086452.1, on the reverse strand, counting down.
AAAAAACCACGGGTAGGTGGTATACAATTATGGACGGACTGCCGAGTGCCGACACAGAGGTAGCTACAGCCGTGAACTACCGTACTGTGTCTGCTGCTAATATAGACTGGTTGATAAAGAGATGTAGTAGTATGTATGTATAAAGAAGAAAGAAAAAAAAACCACGGGTAGGTGGTATACAATTATGGACGGACTGCCGAGTGCCGACACAGAGGTAGCTACAGCCGTGAACTACCGTACTGTGTCTGCTGCTAATATAGACTGGTTGATAAAGAGATGTAGTAGTATGTATGTATAAAGAAGAAAGAAAAAAAAACCACGGGTAGGTGGTATACAATTATGGACGGACTGCCGAGTGCCGACACAGAGGTAGCTACAGCCGTGAACTACCGTACTGTACTGTGTCTGCTGCTAATATAGACTGGTTGATAAAGAGATGTAGTAGTATGTATGTATAAAGAAGAAAGAAAAAAAAACCACGGGTAGGTGGTATACAATTATGGACGGACTGCCGAGTGCCGACACAGAGGTAGCTACAGCCGTGAACTACCGTACTGTACTGTGTCTGCTGCTAATATAGACTGGTTGATAAAGAGATGTAGTAGTATGTATGTATAAAGAAGAAAGAAAAAAAAACCACGGGTAGGTGGTATACAATTATGGACGGACTGCCGAGTGCCGACACAGAGGTAGCTACAGCCGTGAACTACCGTACTGTGTCTGCTGCTAATATAGACTGGTTGATAAAGAGATGTAGTAGTATGTATGTATAAAGAAGAAAGAAAAAAAAACCACGGGTAGGTGGTATACAATTATGGACGGACTGCCGAGTGCCGACACAGAGGTAGCTACAGCCGTGAACTACCGTACTGTACTGTGTCTGCTGCTAATATAGACTGGTTGATAAAGAGATGTAGTAGTATGTATGTATAAAGAAGAAAGAAAAAAAAAACCACGGGTAGGTGGTATACAATTATGGACGGACTGCCGAGTGCCGACACAGAGGTAGCTACAGCCGTGAACTACCGTACTGTGTCTGCTGCTAATATAGACTGGTTGATAAAGAGATGTAGTAGTATGTATGTATAAAGAAGAAAGAAAAAAAAACCTCGGTAGGTGGTATACAATTATGGACGGACTGCCGAGTGCCGACACAGAGGTAGCTACAGCCGTGAACTACCGTACTGTGTCTGCTGCGACTGGATGATAAATAATGATATAAAAAATATATATATATATCACTACTGCAGCCGGACAGGTATATATTATATAATGACGGACCTGCTGGACACTGTCTGTCAGCAGAATGAGTTTTTTATAGAATAAAAAAAAAAACACCACACAAGTGAAGTCACACGACGAGTGTTTAACTTTTTCAGGCAATCACAAAATATAGTATACTACTAACTATACTGGTGGTCAGTGTGGTCAGGTCACTGGTCAGTCACACTGGCAGTGGCACTCCTGCAGCAAAAGTGTGCACTGTTTAATTTTAATATAATATGTACTCCTGGCTCCTGCTATAACCTATAACTATTAACTGGCACTGCAGTGCTCCCCAGTCTCCCCCACAATTATAAGCTGTGTGAGCTGAGCACAGTCAGATATATATACATAGATGATGCAGCACACTGGGCTGAGCAGTGCACACAGATATGGTATGTGACTGAGTCACTGTGTGTATCGTTTTTTTCAGGCAGAGAACGGATATATTAAATAAAACTGCACTGTCTGGTGGTCACTGTGGTCAGTCACTAGTAAACTCTGCACTCTCTACACTTCTACAGTACTCCTAAGCTCCAGTAAATCAGGTCAATCTCTCTCTCTCTCTCTCTCTTCTAATCTAAATGGAGAGGACGCCAGCCACGTCCTCTCCCTATCAATCTCAATGCACGTGTGAAAATGGCGGCGACGCGCGGCTCCTTATATAGAATCCGAGTCTCGCGAGAATCCGACAGCGTCATGATGACGTTCGGGCGCGCTCGGGTTAACCGAGCAAGGCGGGAAGATCCGAGTCGCTCGGACCCGTGAAAAAAAACATGAAGTTCGTGCGGGTTCGGATTCAGAGAAACCGAACCCGCTCATCTCTACTATGCACAACTGTAAACAAACTTTAAAACAAACACTTTGCCCTGCACGGTAACAACACACATCACAATATCAGTACAAGATTAAACGGTGCTGTCCCTTTAAATCCCTACCTACTCTTTAGGGAGTGGGCACCGTACAGCCTACCTACCTTCCGTACAGTAACTTACCAGGGGCTCAGGCCAAGCAGGCCTGCCTACATTGGAGTGGCCTGGGCCTAGTGTCCAGCACCACCCTTTATTCACCTGGGAAGCACTCTTTTTATACTGGGCCTACTGCCCCCTAATTATCCCCAGGCCTGAGGCCTGACAAAGAGCCACGGGCCTAGTGCACGCCTAACATGCGGCCGGTTGGAGTAATCCGGGCCTAGCGCCCAGATCACTCTAATTAAACTCGGGGCCTAGTGCCCACCATGCACCCTTGGGCCTAATGCCCGCCTAAAATGCCCAATACAGTGGCTTGAGCCTAATGCCCAAACCACAACATCAGGGGATGACACTCCTAACTGCCCACAGGCATAGTGCCTGAACTTACCCCCGCAGGTCTAATACCTGCGCCCTGGTGGTCTAGGGAAGAGAGGGGTAAAGAATCAGATGAGCCTCATTGAGGCCTCACCTGTTCCAGAGGTCTTCCGGCCCCCTCTTCTGCCGCTGACCCATCCTGGCCAGCGGCGCCACCACCGTTCCGCATCCAGCCACCGCTGGACATCTTCCTTCAGGAGCCCGGCGTCTTCCGGCCTCTTCAGCGGCCACCGGAACTCTTCCTGCCATGGCCGCCGTCTCCTTCTTCTCCACCGCTTCTTCTCTCCGCCCCGCTCTTCCACGCGGCCTCCTCTCTCTTCTGGGTCCTGGCGGCGTCTGACATCACTCACCGAGGGCGGGCTCTATGATGCGGGCCCTATGATTGGCTCGCCGTGGCCGCCCGGGATTGTCCGCGGAGGGCACCAAATTTGAAATGCCGCTGGCGGCGCTTCCTATTGGCTGCCAAAGCGGCACCAAATTTGCACAACCTGCGCTGGGGACAGACAAGCTGCCCCAGCGCTGTCCGACATGTTATCCCGCAGGGGTGATCCCGCAGATCACCTGCGTGCTGCTGCTGAGATGTGTCCTGTGGTACAGGGCACATCTCCACACACACACGCACACACGCACGCACGCACGCACACACACACACGCACTCGCACACATACATATATTTATCTTAATATAGGAAATAGGGGGGCACCAATATTTATCTTGCCTCCAGGCAACTGGGACGAACTTACGCCACTGAGTTGGAAGCTGATTGGCTAGAGCACCATTTATCATTTGTAACGAGTGATAAGAATATCACTTGTTGTTAAATCTGCCCCATAAACGCCAGGAACTGGGGAAGAGAGTTGTATTACTCATCCACCCACCATCCACCCCTCATTCTCTCCTATTATTACGTATACTCCATAATGAAGACCTCATGTAGGCTTTATTCTCCTGGTTTACATCCCGCAAACACTTGAAAGCCTTAAACGAAAAGCATCTGACACTTTTGTGTGCAGTTCTAAGAACTCTATGTTTACTTTTAAACTGTTTACTCTTAAAGAAGTAATAAAATAATTCCCCCCCAATCAGAGCGCAGAACTCCTCTGACCTCCAATGCGCAGCTTGTGATTGAAGTTTAGTCAACAGAGACATTGAAGCTGGAATAACAGCCCCTGGCCCTCATTCCGAGTTGTTCGCTCGCAAGCTGCTTTTAGCAGCATTGCACACGCTAAGCCGCCGCCTACTGGGAGTGAATCTTAGCTTAGCAAAATTGCGAACGAAAGATTTGCAATATTGCGAAAAGACTTCTCTGTGCAGTTTCTGAGTAGCTCGAAACTTATTCTTCCAGTGCAATCAGTTCAGTGCTTGTCGTTCCTGGTTTGACGTCACAAACACACCCAGCGTTCGCCCAGACACTCCTCCGTTTCTCCAGCCACTCCCGCGTGGTAGCGTTTTTTCAAACACTCCCATAAAACGGCCTGTTTCCGCCCAGAAACACCCACTTCCTGTCAATCACATTACGATCACCAGAACGAAGAAAAAACCTCGTAATGCCGTGAGTAAAATACCTAACTACATAGCAAATTTACTTGGCGCAGTTGCACTGCGGACATTGCGCATGCGCATTAGCGACTAATCGCTCCGTTGCGGGGAAAAAATAACGAGCGAACAACTCGGAATGACCACCCCTGAGCGGCTTCACCCTGCCATTAACCCTTTAGGTGCTGGCCACGGCACAGTCAGAATTTACAGACCCTCTCTTACCTGGTCCCCAGATTCTGCTTGCTCATAAGGAAGGGTCAAAATCGGGAATCTCCTGCACTGTCCGGGAGAGAAGGCATGCACTGGGCCCTATACATCCACCTAGACTTCCTGCTCACAAGGATAGTGCAAGAACATTCCAGTGTAGTATTTAGGGGGTCAATGGGCTATTGCGTATCAATAGGATCATTGGTGTATCCAATTAATCGCGTTATTGGTGTACTCCACTTGATTTAAAGCATCAGAATTCCCTGATCACCATATGTTTTTACCCCTGGACAGACGAAACATCATCGGAGCGGAATTTGAAAATTCTTTTTAACCAATACTAGAGTAAAATAAATGCAGTATTAGCGGACGTGTAAATCAGTGGTTCCAGAACTCGGCCTCACGTTTTCCAGGTCACCTCACGGAATCATCAGTGAAATAATTTGCTCCATCTGTGGATCTTTTAAAATGTGTCAGTGAATACACCTGTGCACCTGCTAGGTGACCTTGAAAACATGAACTGTTGGGGGTCCTTGAGGATCGAGTTTGGGAACCATTGGTGTAAATACATGTTATGTGTAAACTATGCTATTTTATGCATTATGGGCCTCACGCACAGTTGGGTGCAACGTAGACAAAGGATCAAAAAAATACGCAAATTTGCACCTTGGCAAACACCATGTTGCATTGCAGAGGGGCCAATTTGCAATGAGCGTACAGATCCATAATTGGGAAGGGTGTGTCTGACTCCTACCTAGCTCGATTCCAAATTTCAAAGCTGTACATACCAGTTTAAGGTGTGAGGGTGGGGCATATATTTGGAGCCCCTAATGAGCGCTTACCCCAAAAGCAGCTGATTCCTATGTATCCTTGTAGCTCTTGACTAATTTTTAGATCTATTATGTTTATTATAATGTTTTTTTTATTTCTGACTAATTAGAGAGGAGAGCTTTTGGTTTTCGTGAGACAATTGTGAAAAATATAATGCAATGTGTAAATAGATTTGTCTTCTTTCATGTAATAAGTCTATTAACCGCTCTATAGATCTGAAAAACATTGCACTGTTCCACATGTCCCATGATAGATACACAATGATATTTTTGAAAGACTATTTCATACCAAGGATTGGGAAATCCTACAACGGGTACAATCTAATTTCTGGAACATTTGCAGAACCTGGGATGGTACAGGAATGGTGTTGTCTTCCACTGTGTTCAGGACCTAAAAGAGAACTCTACCCAAGAAGAACAACCACTCTCATCGTCTCCTTAACATGAGGAGACCAACGTCGGAATCCAGACAGCTGGCATTTTACGAACAATCGTAATCCTGAAACTCGCCTATTATTCCCACTCGGTTGGTGGATCCACGCCACCAACTAAGTAGGAAAAGAACCTGTGGCGAGCACAGCAAGCCACCGGGCCCGATGCGTGCCAGTCGCTGTGAGCCCACAAGGGGACTCGCTGCCCTGATTTGGGCATATGGGAAGCTGCTGTCAAGATAGTGACAGCCAGCATCTCATATGCTTTATCTATACATTGTGTGGAGCTTATATCCAGGGGCGTCAGAATGGGCGGGGGGGGGGGGGGGGGGCAAGAGGGCAGTTCGCTCCCCCCAAAACACAAGAGAGGCACCATTCAGTCCACCCGGATCCACACGCCTGTGCAGTCGCCAGCTTCAGTGCTGGCCACGCTGTATTAGCAGCGGTGCATCCAGTACTGCTACTATAACTTTTACACAGCGGGCAGCACTGAAGCTGCCTTCCCCATGCGCTCCCCCCCCCCCCCCCGGCTGCGCTCTGCAGAGACTTGCTGTCCGTGACAGCAGAGCCGAAGTAAGCAGCAGCATAGCTGCTGGCTGTGTAAGCAGTAGGGATATGAGCATTAAGGAGGAGGAGTCACTCTACCTAGCAGATGTGTATAATGGGCTCTACCAGGCATAATGTGTATGATGGGCTCTACCAGGTGTAATGTGTATAATGGGCTCTACCTGGCACAATGTGTATTATGAGCTCTACCTGGCATAATGTGTATAATGGGCTCTACCAGGCATAATGTGTATAATGGGCTCTACCATGCTTAATGTGTATAATGGGATTAACCTGGCATAATGTGTGTAATGGGCTCTACCTGGCATAATGTGTATAATGGGCTCTACCTGGCATAATGTGTATAACGGGCTCTACCTGGAATAATATGGGTAATGGTCTCTACCAGGCGCAATGTGTATAATGGGCTATATCTGGCATAATATGTATAATGGTCTCTATCTGGCGTAAAGTGTATAGGGGCTCTACCACCAGGTATAATGTGTACAAGTGGCTCTACCGGGCGTAATGTGTATAATGAGCTCTACCAGGCGTAATGTGTATAATGAGCTCTACCTGGCATAATGTGTGTAATGGCCTCTACCTGGCATATTGTGTATAAGGGGCTCTACCAGGTTTAATGTGTACAAGGGGCCACTCCCAGCTGCTCCACAGAGTTCCATACAGGTGCAAGAGACCTGTCTAAGGTGGCCATGAGCTAGTGGCTCCAAACTGAGATTTTATCTTGCCCCCCCCCCCAACCAAAAAACTTTCTGACGCCCCTGCTCATATCCAACATCTTAAAGTATATTGGGCCAGATTCGTCTTTTATTAGACTTTATTTACTTGCAAGATTGCCGTTATAGTTCCTGATATACAACTTAATCTCTGAAATATGAAAATATAATTTAAATATATGAAATGACCTTGGAATAGGCTGCTATAATCAATTTGTACTAATATGTATGGTAAAAGCTGCTTTTGATTATTGCATATGTTATATTAGTAGTATTCTATAGCTGCGTCTACTGTAATAAATGACTAGAACTTCATTCTTTCTTTAGTCACATATAACCCCTCCCATAGCGCAACTTTACTTACCTTAAGGTACAATCACTTAGTTTTATATTGTATGCAGGAGCAGAACAGAACATAACCAGGCATACATGGGTCCAAAGGGCCCAGAATGAGTAGGGGGTCTCAACAGGAGGTATACTGCTTGCCCCTCTCACTTCCGGGACCCATGGCGGAGGCACCCTATCAGTGTGCAGTAATCCCACCACTGGGCGTTGGTTGCATGCTTTTATAATATACAGATAAAACCTTATAATGCCTTTACACGAGGAAACTTGATCAACATCAAACACTATGGGGCATATATATCACACAATCCACATTTTTTAATGCGGATGCAATAACTATTTTTCACCTAAATTCGTAATGTGAAAAGTAATACTTTCATGCAAATTTACTAAAAAGCTCTTGTTGGGAGATGGATTCCAACAAAGAAAGTTGATACTTATTACAGCGCTCCCAAACAGAAGTAATTGGTGCAGCCTCCAAAGATAAAGATATCACCAACCTTTTAGATACAGAGTTAAAAAATTGTCCTTGGAGATGGCGCTCCCTTCTGTTCTTAATGTTCCTCAGTAAAAATAAAAAATTAAAATACACAACGTAGTGTAATTTGTTTTTATACACCATTCCAATGCCTGTGTTTAGATAATGTAAAGAGAAAAATTGGTGAACAATCACCTCCTTAGTACCCCTCTTATTACTCCAATTACCTTAAAAGAACCTCCAACTTAATCGTGGTAACAGCGTTTTGGTTAAAATAGAAGGTCAAATGATTTCCACGTGGGGTCTTCCCTCCGGATAGCAACGCGTATCGGTTTCCCTTCGTCAGGCCTCAGATGGGGCTTGACGAAGGGAAACCGATACGCGTTGCCATCTGGAAGAAGGACCCCATGTGGAAAGCATTTGACTGCCTGTGCCTGAGGAGTGAGGACTACCTACTTTGGAGTAAATCGGAACTCTAACTCATGCGTTAGTCTGATTTCTCATTCAGAAAAATAGTCATCTGGTAGGCGTGCTTACACATTGGATGTTTCTCCCCTTTTATATGTTTTTAAAGTGTGTGTTTTATTCAATCTTTTAAAACTTTATCACACTATGCGACATATGTGTTACTTTTTCCATATTAATTCGGGAGTCCTTGAAGTGGATCCATTTAACAAAGGGGATTAATTTGTTTGCTGTTTGCCTTGGAAATAATATATCCTCATTCTGGGGCTATTAGGAAGGTAATCATATCTCCACAGGAGGCGTACATCTTAAATGGTTGTGGATATCTATCCTTCTATTTTAACCAAAACGCTGGGAGATGGATTCCGATGAGTGCCCGGCCTAGCTATAAGCAGAGCGTCAGCTTGCGCTGTAACTCTGCTTTCTGGTTCTGCTCCAGAGCACGTAATACGCATGCGCAAACTACAGACAGCACATGCATCAGTGGGGGGGAGGTGACGGAGAGGGAGCCCTCTGGAAAAATGTGCAAATCAGTAGCTCATAGGTCACTATAGACTTACGTTATCTGCAGACGGCTTTAGCTTCCAGGGCCAAACTGTGGCATGGTAATCTAACTGCATGTCAACCCTCATAGACATAAATATGATTTGATAAATTGGCCCATTTAATCATTAAATCAAGCACACACACATACATACATACATACATACATACATACATACATACATACATACATCAACAGAGATGAACAATCCAGTACTTTGGGCCTGATTCCAACTTGCACTGTATTGCGCAGTCGCAGGGAAGCCTCTGTCTGTGCAATATTGTACAACTAAGATGCAAGAGCAGCAGGAGGCGTCTGTGGCAAATAGACGCTTCTTAACGGCATCTGCAATCCGGGTGCTGTGTCCAAAGACACAGTAACGAATCACCATTGCGACCATCAATACTGACGGTCGCAGCTCTCGGCCAGTCTGCGTAAGCTGTAACTTACTCAGACTGCCCTTATATAAGGGGACAATACACAGAGCTTGCGCGGGACCTGTTTTGATAAGATCAGCTCAGAGGGCACTCGCTTAAGTTAGAGGAGAGGAGATTCTGCACAATGCGGCGAAAATGGTTTTTTCACAGTAAGGACAATACGTGTTTGGAATTCCCTGCCTGAGGAAGTAGTAACGGCGGACTCAGTCAACACCTTTAAGAATGGGTTAGATAAATTCCTAATGGATAAGGATATTCAGGGTTATGGTGCTTAGTCACGCACTATAGTTATTAAAACACAACGGCTGTCATTAAAACAAAACAGCTGACATCAGCATGAGGCATAATTAGTCCTAAAAGAAAATTGCATAGGAGACTGCCAATAGGTTGAACTCAATGGACAAATTGTCTATTTTCGACCTTAGATACTATGTTACTATGTTACTATGCACGTTGGCACCGGTCAAGCGGGTCCAGGAAGCCCGCGTCTGACGACGGGCTTGGCACGCCTGCAAAACGAGGGGTGATAAGTCCCCGTTTTGGAGAACAGTGCCAAACGTTGACCCCCAAATGCATAAGCATGTTTTAGGAGGGATGGGGGGGGGGGGGGAGGCGGATGACTGCAAGCGATCACACAACAATCGGATTTGTATATAAACCATCGGATTTGCGCCTGCGGACAAATACGAACCATGCGCTATATTTCAAAATATTCAGTTTCCTCTCTTAACAGACGGGATCAGTGTCGGACTGGAGCATGAAGGGCCCACCCGGGGGTATGCAGTGGTACGGGGCCCATGATTAGAGGTGTGGCCAGCCTCCCAAGGGGGTGTGGCCAGCCACCACAGAGGTTTAGCTAATCATTATAGAGTACCTGGTCTGGACTCCTTGATCATTTATATAGTAATTAATGCTAGTGCATGCATGAAAATGTGCCAGATTAATGACAGCAATGTACTGTAGAGAATACACCATCGACCTGTGCAATATAAGGTAACATATGTATAATGTATAATTCAAGTGCACAGTCTAGAACCTGATCCTTAGAGGAGGAGGACCCCCCAGGCAGAGGGGCCCACCGGTGGTTTCCCGTGTACCCCTGTGGGCCAGTCCGAGCCTGGACGGGATTGTTGCATTTAGATGTTTTGGAACTGCGACACGCCTTTCGTTTATTCTTTCCAATAATTCAGACATTCCAGGAAAACATATTTAACGGGAAGTCATCTGACCTAGCGAGCAGCTATTACTTCCCTTGTGTTAATTTGTTGCACAACATTTGCTCTCCAGGGAAAAGGATTGTATCTGTTTACGTGTGACCAATGGAAATACATGTCACATAATTAAACATCACAAACAAGAGTCACATTTTGTGAAAATATAATTCCGTTCATGTGGCAGACTAATTGGAAGACGTAAGACAGTTCATTCTCTGTTACAGAAGAATTTTCACTTAGCTCTATCAAGCTCATTAGTTATTCCCCGGATAATTCTCTTAAGTAATTAGATTTTAAAAGGATTTTCAACAGATCATAGCGAGTTCTTTGGGTGCTAGTGATAGACTTTCCCTCCGGTCGTGCCAGCAGGCCGCCGCCAATAACATCAAGGCTGGGAGTTAATAGGACAATTACTAAATTGCGTGTCTTTCTTTGAGTTACATTAATGCACTTAAGCTCAATGACTCTGCTGATGATTAAATATTAATACCTACAAAATATGAAAACCACGATATGCAATCAAGTAGTGTTGTCTTAATTTTCCCAGAGTGGGATTGCAATTGTTTATGTAAATATTCATTTAATTTTTTTTACGGCTATCTTTTAATATACATATTAATTGCCTCTGCAAACTGTTCCCTCGTTGGGACTGGTGGGAAGATTTTTGGGGGAAGACGTCAGAACGCAGAGACGGCAACAACCGATGTTTGATTATCACTCACAAGACGTCTTCCGAGAGGATGCATAAAGATTCCAGGATCTTGGGCTACTTAATGAGTAGATATGATGTCAGCCACTACGCTAACTAGATAGAACTTATCGGTTGTTATGGTAATTGACGAGTTAAACTAATTATTTCAACTTTTTAAGGACATCTGAACCCAGAACACAAGTTGTCTTAAGTAAAATAGCCACAAACAAGATTTACAAACGTAGAAATATATAATACAATAACATAATGTCTCGTAAATTGACCAGACTTGACATATTTGCTAAGCCGATGGCAACAATCTATTGTTTTCTGTTATCGGACAGGTTTTGTAAATTGGCTAAGGGGCATATTTAGTTCAGTTCTAGACCTAATAATTATAATTTCTTATCGCCACTTATTGCAGAAATAAGAAATGAAAGATCGTCTGGATGCAGTGGTGTTGAGGGGGGGAAGGTGGGAGCAGGTACTAATTACCCAGGCCCGAACTTGTTGAAGGGGCCCTGTGGGGACCCAGGTCCACACTCCCCGCCCTTCTTACCATAAATAAGAGTGATTTCAATGGACTGTGATCCCTTAGCACCTCAACCAATCAAAAGCTGGTTTCAACCCGTGCAGTAATGTGATTGGGTGGTGGGCTCTATAATTGCCTATGGTCTATTAATTTCTATTGCTCATTGAATTGAATGGAGTTTCTACATGCAACACATAGACAACAGGTAGAGACAAGCGCACCTCCCCATAGATCACTGTGAGAGACCAGCGCACCTTCCCATAGATAACTGTGAGAGACCAGCACACCTTCCCATAGATCACCATGAGAGACCAGCACACCTCTCCGTAGATCACTGTAAGAGACAAATGCACCTTCCCATAGATAACTGTGAGAGACCAGCACACCTCCCCATAGATAAATTTGAGAGACCAGCACACCTCCCCATAGATATTGTGAGTGACCAGCACACCTCCCATAGATAACTGTGAGAGACCAACACACCTCCACATAGATCACTGTGAAAGACCAGCACATCTCCCCATATATCACTGTGAGAGAACAAGAACACCTCCCAATAGATAATTGTGAGAGACCAGCACACCTTCCCTTAGATAACTGTGAGAGACCAACACCCCTCCCCATAGATAACTGCGAGAGACCAGCACACCTTCCCATAGATCACTGTGAGAGACCAGCACACCTCCTCATAGATCACTGTGAGAGACCAGCACACCTCCCCATAGATAACTGTGAGAGACAAGTGAACCTTCCCATAGATAACTGTGAGAGACCAGCACACCTCCCCATAGATAACTGTGAGAGACAAGTGAACCTTCCCATAGATAACTGTGAGAAACCAGCACACCTCCCTATAGATACTGTGAGAGACCAGCACACCTCCCCATAGATAACTGTGAGAGACAAGTGAACCTTCCCATAGATAACTGGGAGATACCAGCACACCTTCCCATAGATAACTGTGAGAAACCAGCACACCTCCCTATAGATACTGTGAGAGACCAGCACACCTTCCCATTGATAACTGTGAGAGACCAGCACACCTTCCCATAGATAACTGTGAGAGACCAGCACACCTCCCTATAGATAACTGTGAGAGACCAGCACACCTCCCTATAGATAACTGTGAGAGACCAGCACACCTTCCCATTGATAACTGTGAGAGACCAGCACACCTTCCCATAGATAACTGTGAGAGACCAGCACACCTCCCTATAGATAACTGTGAGAGACCAGCATACCTTCCCATAGATAACTGTGAGAGACCAGCACACCTCCCTATAGATAACTGTGTGAGACCAGCGCACCTTCCCATAGATAACTGTGAGAGACCAGCACACCTCCCTATAGATAACTGTGAGAGACCAGCACACCTTCCCATTGATAACTGTGAGAGACCAGCATACCTTCCCATAGATAACTGTGAGAGACCAGCACACCTCCCTATAGATAACTGTGTGAGACCAGCACACCTCCCTATAGATAACTGTGAGACCAGCATACCTTCCTATAGATAACTGTGAGAGACCAGCATACCTTCCCATAGATAACTGTGAGAGACCAGCACACCTCCCTATAGATAACTGTGTGAGACCAGCACACCTCCCTATAGATAACTGTGAGACCAGCATACCTTCCTATAGATAACTGTGAGAGACCAGCACACCTCCCTATAGATAACTGTGAGACCAGCACACCTCCCTATAGATAACTGTGAGAGACCAGCACACCTTCCCATTGATAACTGTGAGAGACCAGCACACCTCCCTATAGATAACTGTGTGAGACCAGCATACCTTCCCATAGATAACTGTGAGAGACCAGCACACCTTCCCATAGATAACTGTGAGAGACCAGCACACCTTCCCATAGATAACTGTGTGAGACCAGCACACCTTCCCATAGATAACTGTAAGATACCAGCACACCTCCCTATAGATAACTGTGAGAGACCAGCACACCTTCCCATAGATAACTGTGAGAGACCAGCACACCTCCCTATAGATAACTGTGTGAGACCAGCATACCTTCCCATAGATAACTGTGAGAGACCAGCACACCTCCCATAGATAACTGTGAGAGACCAGCACACCTCCCTATAGATAACTGTGAGAGACCAGCACACCTTCCCATAGATAACTGTGAGAGACCAGCACACCTTCCCATAGATAACTGTGTGAGACCAGCACACCTTCCCATAGATAACTGTAAGATACCAGCACACCTCCCTATAGATAACTGTGAGAGACCAGCACACCTCCCTATAGATAACTGTGAGAGACCAGCACACCTCCCTATAGATAACTGTGTGAGACCAGCACACCTCCCATAGATAACTGTGAGAGACCAGCACACCTCCCTATAGATAACTGTGAGACCAGCACACCTCCCATAGATAACTGTGAGAGACCAGCACACCTTCCCATAGATAACTGTGAGAGACCAGCACACCTCCCTATAGATAACTGTGTGAGACCAGCACACCTCCCATAGATAACTGTGAGAGACCAGCACACCTCCCTATAGATAACTGTGTGAGACCAGCATACCTTCCCATAGATAACTGTGTGAGACCAGCACACCTCCCATAGATAACTGTGAGACCAGCATACCTTCCCATAGATAACTGTGAGAGACCAGCACACCTCCCATAGATAACTGTGAGAGACCAGCATACCTTCCCATAGATAACTGTGAGAGACCAGCATACCTTCCCATAGATAACTGTGAGACCAGCATACCTTCCCATAGATAACTGTGAGAGACCAGCACACCTCCCATAGATAACTGTGAGAGACCAGCATACCTTCCCATAGATAACTGTGAGAGACCAGCATACCTTCCCATAGATAACTGTGAGACCAGCACACCTCCCATAGATAACTGTGAGAGACCAGCATACCTTCCCATAGATAACTGTGAGAGACCAGCACACCTCCCTATAGATAACTGTGAGACCAGCATACCTTCCCATAGATAACTGTGAGAGACCAGCACACCTCCCTATAGATAACTGTGAGAGACCAGCACACCTCCCTATAGATAACTGTGAGACCAGCATACCTTCCCATAGATAACTGTGAGAGACCAGCATACCTTCCCATACATAATTGTGAGAAACTAGCCCACCTCCCTAGATAACCGTGACAGTGTCACGAGCCGCCATCGCGGCTCGCGTCCTCTGATGGTCCCGGTTGTTGCAAGGAGACCGTGACATCATTCTCCTTCCACCGTTCGGCCGGTGGCTCCTTGGCAACCAGGAACGCTGGGGCTGAATGACATCTCGGGTTGCTGGGAAACGAGGACGCCGGGTAGCTGTAGAGGTTGATGGAAGCCTCCCGAAATGAGAGCCAGGACGTGCAGCTATATAGCTGCTGTTCATTTTTCTAAATTCATCCTTCCTGCCCTGAATGCCCTGATTGGTGGACTCTCATATAAAGGTCTGTCTGACCAGTTCCTCGCCACCGGTTATATTTACACCTAGGGTGAAGCTCACCACGACTAGTCATCCTTGCCGTGAATTACCTCACAACGACTAGTCATTCTTGCAATTAAACACCTCACCATGACTAGTCATCCTTACTGTAAATGACTTCACCACGACTAGTCATCCTTTCTATAAATTACACCAACACGACTAGTCATGCTGTTAATTACCTCACTACAGCTAGTCATCCTTTCTATGAATTACCTCTCCACAACTAGTAATGCCGTGAATTACCTCACCACAACTAGTCATAATGCCGTGAAATACTTCACCACAACTAGTCATCCTTTCTATGAATTACCTCACCACAACTAATAATACTGTGAATTACCTCACCACAACTAGTCATCCTTTATATGAATTACCTCAGCATGAATAGTCATGCCGTAAATTACCTCACCACGAATAGTCACCCTTACCGTGAATTACCTCACCACAGCTAGTCATCCTTGCCGTGAATTACCTCCCCATGACTAGTCCTCCTTACTGTGAAATACCTCATCACAACTAGTCATCCTCACCACGACTAGTCATGCTGTTAATTACCTCACCACAACTAGTCATCCTTTCTATGAATTACCTCACCACAACTAGTCATCCTGGCAATGAAATACTTCACCACGACTAGTAATCCTTGCCGTGAATTACCTCACCATGACCAGTCATCCTTGCCATGAATTACCTCACCACGACTAGTCATCCTTGCCGTGAATTACCTCACCACGAATAGTCACCTTTACCGTGAATTACCTCACCAAACTAGTCATCCTTTCTATGAATTACCTCACCACGAATAGTCATGCCGTGAATTACCTCACCACGAATAGTCACCTTTACCGTAAATTACCTCACCACAACTAGTCATCCTTTCTATGAATTACCTCACCACGAATAGTCATGCTGTGAATTACCTCACCACGAATAGTCACCCTTACCGTGAATTACCTCCCCAGAACTAGTCATCCTTGCCGTGAATTACCTCACCATGACTAGTCCTCCTTACTGTGAAATACCTCATCATGACTAATCATCCTTGCCATGAATGACCTCACCACGACTATGTCACATTCCTCCTTGCAGATTGCAAAACCGTTATACCATCACCATGAACAGTTATATCCTTAACAGTGAATTATCTCACTTCAGTAAAGTTACTGTGAGTTACCAGCACACCTTCACATAGATAACTGTGAGAGGCCAGCACACCTCCACATAGATAACTGTGAGAGTCAAGCACATCTTCCCAAATATAACTGTGAGAGACCAGCACACCTTCCCATAGATAACTGTGAGAGACAAGCACACCTCCCCATAGATAACTGTGAGAGACCAGCACACCTTCCCATTGATAACTGTGAGAGACCAGCACACCTCGACATAGATATGTGTGAGAGACCAGCACACCTCCCTATATATAACTGTGAGAGAACAGCACAACTCCCCATAGATAACTGTGAGAGACCAGCACACCTCGACATAGATATGTGTGAGAGACCAGCACACCTCCCTATATATAACTGTGAGAGACAAGCACACCTCCCCATAGATAACTGTGAGAGACCAGCACACCATCCCATTGATAACTGTGAGAGACCAGCACACCTCCCATATATAACTGTGAGAGACCAGCGCACCTCGACATAGATATGTGTGAGGGACCAGCACACCTCCCTATATATAACTGTGAGAGAACAGCACAACTCCCCATAGATAACTGTGAGAGACCAGCACACCTCAAAACAGATACGTATGTGTGAGAGACCAGCACAGCTCTCCATAGATAATACTGAGAGACCAGCACACCTCCCCATAGATAATACTGAGCGGCCAGCACACATCCCAATAGATAATATAGATAACACACCTTGATGTAACCGCATCAGAGCCGACCCTAGGCATAGGCAAACTAGGCAAATGCCTAGGGCATTTGGTTTGCTTAGGGGCACAAGCAGCTTCTGCTGTTTAAAATGATATGCGGCATGCCTATATTCTTAGTGTGACAGCGGCTGTATCTGCATACGAAATGCTACATTACAGTGTTTCCTGGAAATCACATCCTAGCCACATAGTAATGCAAATAAGATGCATATAAGATGCATATGCAGATAAGATGCATTTTCATCAAAAAAGGTGTCTGACGTTAGCAGAGCTGCCAGCAGATTCAAGTCTCCTGCTGCATGGTGTATTGAGGCAAGATGTATGAGACACATCTGTATTCAAGCAGAGGCAGAGGTCACAGTGTTAGCTGCCATGTGAGTGCTGTTTGTGAGTGTGTCAGTGGTGCAGTAGTGTTAGGCATATGTGTAAGGGGCATTATGTGTGTTGTGTATAAATGCATTAATAATGTGCGGCTTATGTGTAAGGGGCACTATGTGTGTAATTATGCAGCATATGTGAAAGGGACATTATGTGTATCATTATGTGTATAATGGCATTAATAAAGTGCGGCATATGTGTAAGGGGCACTGTGTGTGTCATTATGTAGATAAGGGCATTAATAATGTGCGGCATATGTTGAAGGGACATTATGTATATAAGGGCATTAATAAAGGTTGGTATAATATGTAAGGAGCATTATGTTTACAAGGACATTAATAATGTGCGTCATATGTGTATGGGGCAATACTGTGTGTTATTATGTGTAAATGCATTACTAATGTCTGGCATTATATGTATAAGGTACTCTACTGTGTGGCGTAACATATTGAAAGGGCATTACTATGTAGTCTAATGTGAATAAGGGGCAATTCAGTGTGATGTAATGTGAATAAGGGGCACTACTGTGAGGAGTAACGTTTATAAGGTAAAGTGGTATTACTGTGTGATGTAATGTGAATAAGGGGCACTATCGCATAATAAAATGTGAATAAAGTTGCACTACTGTGTGGCCTAAATTGAATTGGGGGTACTATTGTGTGGCCATGCCCCTTCCCAGCAAGAACACCAAAATGAGGACTACTATGGGTGAGGGGTGATGGTGCTGAGAAAGGGGCAGCTCTAGCGGTGGTGCTAGGGGGCACCAGCCAAAATCTTGCCTAGGGCATCATATTGGTTTGGGACAGCTCTGAACCAGATAATACATTTCTAGAGATGAATGGGCTTCGTTTCTGGAAAACTGAGCCCACCCGAACGTAAGGGGTCCGAGGGAATCCAAGCGCCAGCTTGGGTTTTCCTGCCTTCCTTGAATTCCAAATTGAGGCAAAACGGCATCATCCCATCATCAGAGTCTCATGGGTTTTGGATTTGATATAAGTCTCTCCTGCAGTGATTCGGGCACCATTTCACACATGACCGACGGAGAGCTGTATGCTCTGATAGTCTGTGCTGATTCCATGCTGACTCCACTCCAGTGTCTGAGCTGAGCTATCTGTCCACTACAGTGCTGACCTAACTGTTCAGTGTCCATCCACTCCAGTGCTGCTGAGTTGACCTATCTGTCCAGTGTCCATCCTCTCCAGTGCTGCTGAGTTGACCTATCTGTCCAGTGTCCATCCTCTCCAGTGCTGATGAGCTGACCTATCTGTCCAGTGTCCATCCACTCCAGTGCTGCTGAGTTGACCTATCTGTCCAGTGTTCATCCACTCCAGTTCTGAGCTGACCTATCTGTCCAGTGTCCATCCACTCCAGTGCTGATGAGCTGACCTATCTGTCCAGTGTCCATCCACTCCAGTGCTGATGAGCTGACCTATCTGTCCAGTGTCCATCAACTCTAGTGTTGCTGAATGGACCTAACTGTCCACTGGCAATCCACTCCAGTGCTGAGCTGACCTATCTATCCAGTGTTTTTCCACTCCAGTGTTGCTGAGCTGACCTAACTGTCTAGTGTTCATCCACTCCAGTTCTGAGCTGACCTATCTGTCGAGTGTCCATCCACTCCAGTGCTGCTGAGCTGACCTATCTGTCCAGTGTCCATCCACTCCAGTGTTGCTAAGATTACCTAACTGTCCAGTGTTCAACCACTCCAGTTCTGAGCTGACCTATGTGTCCAGTGTCCATCCACTCCAGTTCTGCTGAGCTGACTTATCTGTCCAGTATCCAGGCACTCCAGTGCTGCTGAATTTAATAGTTTTTTTTGTACAATTTGTGTGTGCTGTACACCACTGCATTCACATAAATATAAGCAGTGTGACTCTCCACAGTGTCAGTTGTCATTTGTGATAAAAGTTAAAAAAAATAGTTATTTATTTTGTTCAACTTGTGTGTGCTGTAGGTGCTATACCCCACTGCGTTCACATAAATATAAGCACTGAGATGATATGGATCATGATCATTTGAGAAAAAAGTAAAAAAAAACAGTTTAAAAAGTGAGAAACAGTAAAAAAAAAAATTTTACAACTTGTGTGTGCTGTACCCCACTGCAACTTTTTCACATAAATATAAGCAGTATGACTCCCCGCAGTGTGAGATGTCATTTGTGAAAACAGTAAAAAATATTGTTCTTATGTTTGTACAACCTGTGTGCTCTGTACTCCACTGCGACTTTGTTCACATAAATATAAGCAGTATGCCTCTCCACAGTGTCAGTTGTCATTTGTGATAAAAGTTTAAAAATAAATCTTTATTTTGTACAACTTGTGTGTGCTGTAGGTGCTATACCCCACTGCAATAACATAAATATAAGCACTGAATTGATATGGATCACGATCAGTCAACAGACAAGCAGGAGCACCAACCAAATACTAATGCCGTGGCTGGGGCCAGTCATGATAGTACTGCAACGTAAATGTGGTCCAGAGGGCATAAAGTTTAGGAAAGTGCACCTGAAATGAAAATCTTTCACACTGTTAAAAACAGAGGTAAAAGTGTCATACTTAAAACTGATAAATCAGTGCCCCCCCTCCCAAAAAAAAAAAAAGAGCACAAAGGCTAAAGAAATACTGCGTGTTTGCAAATCCCTGAACAAATCCACATTAGCTATGGTATGTCTGACATTTCTCAGACTGTACTCATAGAGAAGCCTCCTTCACCTCCTTCCATAATTTCTGCTGTGATAAGCATTACAAGTAAAGATGGTGAGGATGAGGACATAATAGAAATTGAGGATGCTAGTGTGGAAGTGAACATGATGAGTGGGATATTTGTGTACTATCTGAAGCTACTGAGGATGCTACTAAGGATGAAGAGGTTGATGATGTTATTTGTGAAAATCAGACTCCAGTGGCAGCAGTTCTTGCGCATACTAAAAAGAAAGCCACTGGCATAAAACCAACAAAGCCCCCTCTTGGGTGTGGGATTATTTTTCCCCAAATCGATTGTGCTGGCATCTGCTCCATTTGTGAGGCCAAAGTTAGTAGAGGGAGGGACGTTAACCCTTTAGACACCTCCTCCATGTTGCGGCAAGTTCATGAAATTTGTTTTCCAAAATTATAATAATTTGTTGTAATTAAAACCCTCATTATCAACCTCCTCATTAGTGATCAAAAATAGTCCTTAAAAAAAATTGGTTTGTGTGAAAGAAACCAAGCACTTCAGCCACAAAAGTGGCAGTGCTTGGTTTGTTAAAATGTGCATGTCCTTCATAAAAATGGGTGGGAAGGCTCAAGGACAATTCCATCTTGCACCGCTTTTCATAATGTGCTGTATTTTTTTTTTGTAGGGGGGGGCATTGGGGTGGGTATTGCATTGCTAATTTTGCAAAACTAAAAAACAAAGTTAATATAGATCCAAAACCAAAACATGGGGTCTGTGCACATCTCTATAAATTTCCTAATCCATTTGGCTGGACGTTTAAAGTTTATTTTCTGAATGCTCAGCTAGAAAATGACATGACGTCACAAACTTGGCATACAAACTAATTAAGACCTATCCTGTGATTTATATTTTTTGCATTACCTCACGAAACAGATCCTGCATCTCTAACATCTCTCATGTGCTCTAGGACCCAGCAATTCCACACTAGCCATCTATGGTCACGTAATTCTTGTGGCAAGAGGACAAGCTAAGTAGTAAATTAAATCACTTTGTTTGTGGAGAGTCATTATCATTACCAACAGGCGAGATGACCAGCGTGAAATATACCGTTTACCAGAAAATCTGGTTTTACCCTTGAAACTATTAACGGATTAGTAACGGTAGAAACATCACGTGTGTCTACTGGACATATCTAGGTCTGTCTATGGGGTCAGCTCAGATCTCACTCTCTATCAAAGTATATGAAAAGCAGTTGTTGTTTGGCTGTGACATTAGTAGTAATACAGGAAAATTAGGCTCCAGGATTCCTACACACTTTTTCTCAGGCAGTACTCTTTAGTCGTCACGTCAAAGTCACCATGTGTCGTACTGGGTCGATGAAGGCCCATCACAGAATGCAGTGGTAAGGGCCCAAGTTTAAGGGGTGTTGCCATCCACCCACTTTGATTGGCCGGAGGGCTAATCTTGGAGGTTTCCATTGAAACAAACCAAGCTCCCAACTTCCTCCATGGACCTACACCACCAAGTTACTGTCCCCTAGAGGAAGGGGGCAGGCTCTGATTAAGGGTTCCAGCCGACCTAGGCTAATACAGAAATGGCCGCCCCCGCTTCCCAACTCCCCACCACAATTTTCTTTCGCTCATATTCATGCTCCCAGATGCTCCCATGATAATATTGTTCCAGACAGTCCCCAGTATATGATCCCAGGTCCTCCTTCCCCCATAATATGATGCACCATACAGCCCTCACTTCCCCAGTAATAATATTGTCCAGCTCCCCTTCCCCTCCCCTAATAATATGCACCAGACTAGACAGCCCCCATCCTGGGTCCCCATAACAATAAAGTACTACCTAAAGGACTGGAGTCAGGACTGTGACACAGCCGCCCTCAGATAGTCTCGGGACACACACACCAGGTCCGACAGTCAGTCAGCCTGTTGGTTGATCAGTCCCTGTGAGCCACTGCGCTCTGCTGCTGAAAATGGCACCATGATGGCCCTGTCAGCGTCCTGGATTGACTACTGCGCAAGTCAGATTTTCTGTCATCGCGCAGAAGCATAGCAGGACTGAGTGTGGAGGGGCCAGACGTGGAAGATACTGCAGCTCAGGCAGTGCTCAGCAGCGATGAATTGGGTAATGGAAAGGGATCTGGAGGATTCCTCTCTGAAAAGAATTTGAAAAGAAACTTCTCCACACACAAGTTGTAATAAAATACAATTACGTAAATTAAGGCAAACAGACAAGATATTTTGATTAGCTATAAGGAGTGGAGAGGTTGTATTTAGAAAATATTTACTGGCTAGTGGCAGAGCCTCAATTTTTATACTTGGGGCCTTTCAGGAGGGGCCACTAATTGGAAGGTGTCTTATAATTACACCTGGCTGGTGCCATCCAGGTTCACCTCACGCACAAGCATTGATATAATATTATCATTTTCTAATGATTAACTCTATGCCTCCCCACTTCATATAACTCTGAATTTCCATCGATCTTACATTTGCAGATGGGTATCACAGATTACTAGCATTAGGTCTCCATTTGGTCTCCTGATCTCTGACATCTGTGAAGAATCTAGAAAACATGGCATGCACTTCTCTGCTACAGCATAGGACATACAAAGGTATTTATGTGAGCACCATATTGTATCATCAGCAAGTTCTTCATCATCACTTCCCCAGTGAGATTTTCTCCACCGGCCATCTCTGGTACTGATACTGGCTGTCCAATTTCCAGAGCCTTGCAAAGAAATTTTAGTGCAAAATATATTTAGAGGAGGCCTAAAATACTTTCAGTCTGCTAATTCAGCTCTATATAACCTATAGGACAGGTCATTGCTCACTGTCTACCCCATCTGTGTCACCCCTGTCTGTCTGTCCCTACCCTTTAGAATGTTAGCTCTCACGAGCAGGGCCCTCTTCCCTCATGTGCTTTCCTTCTCTTACTTAGACTATCTCCTACACGATACTCCCTAGAATGGCACCTAACCCTTGGTTTCTGCCACCCTCATATTTATTTCAGTGCACTGTCCCCTGATACAGACATATTTATCTATATACCAAATACTTGTCCTCAGGCTTGGACTGGCCCACAGGGGTACAAGGGAAACCACCGGTGGGCCCTACTGCCTGGGGTACCACCCAGAAACGCTCAGGTACCACCCAGAAACGCCCACTTCCTGTCAATCATTCACCGATCAGCAGTGCGACTGAAAAGCGCCGCAAGAACACCAGCAAATCTACTAAGTTTTGTGTTAAATAACTTAGCGCATGCGCTCTGCGTACCATGCGCATGCGCATTTAGCAACAAATCGCAGCGTAGCGAAAGTCGGCAACGAGTGAACAACTCAGAATGACCACCTTTGTTAGGTGCTGCTATACCCTAGTGGTGCCACATAAATAAAAAATAATAATAATTTAGGAGTGTGTAGAATGTGTGGAAACTAGAGATGAGCGGGTTCGGTTCCTCGGAATCCAAACCCGCCCGAACTTCAGGTTTTTTTACACGGGGCCGAGCGACTCGGATCTTCCCGCCTTGCTCGGTTAACCCGAGCGCGCCCGAACGTCATCATCCCGCTGTCGGATTCTCGCGAGGCTCGTATGCTATCGCGAGACTCGGATTCTATATAAGGAGCCGCGCGTCGCCGCCATTTTCACACGTGCATTGAGATTGATAGGGAGAGGACGTGGCTGGCGTCCTCTCCGTTTAGACTAGAGTACTAGAGAGAGACACAAATTTTGGGGAGCATATTATTAGGAGGAGTACTACTTGCTGCTGATAGTGTGACCAGTGACCACCAGTTTAATTAATCCGTTCTCTGCCTGAAAAAAAACGATACACAGTGTGACACAGTCACATACCATATCTGTGCTCAGCCCAGTGTGCTGCATCATATGTAATACTGTATATCATTATCTGACTGTGCTCACTGCTCACACAGCTTAATTGTGGGGGAGACTGGGGAGCAGTTATAGCAGGAGTACATATTTTAAGTACAGTGCACACTTTTGCTGCCAGAGTGCCACTGCCAGTGTGACTGACCAGTGACCACTGACCACCAGTATTGTGATTGTCTGCTGACCACCAGTATATTGTGATTGTCTGCCTGAAAAAGTTAAACACTCGTCGTGTGGTGTTTTTATAAACGCATTCTGCAGACAGTGTCCAGCAGGTCCGTCATTACATAATATATACCTGTCCGGCTGCAGTACTAGTGTGATATATATATATTTTAATTTTATCTCATTATCATCCAGTCTATATTAGCAGCAGACACAGTACGGTAGTCCACGGCTGTAGCTACCTCTGTGTCGGCAGTCGCTCGTCCATCCATAATTGTATACCACCTACCCGTGTTTTTTTTTTTTTTCTATCTTCTTGATACTAGTAGCTTACTTTAGGAGTCTGCAGTGCTGAGTCTGACAGACAGTGTCCAGCAGGTCCGTCATTACATAATATATACCTTCTGAGAAGGAGGTGGAGAAAGAAACCGCTACGTGAGAGACAACAAGTGGAAGATCGTAAGTGGGGTACGCTTACCCATTGATATTCTTAACACTGAGTGAATGGTCAGGCAATTAATCACAGTTAAAGATACCTTTATGTGCCTTTTTACACATGTATAGTGTAAGTACGGTAAGCTGGCTAACCCTTCCGTCTATAAATTTCAATTGAGATAATAGACTACAGTTGTGGTCTATTAATTCGACTACTTTCTCCCATATTTCCCGCTCTGAGTCATCGTTTGGGGAGAAACCAAAAGAAGTTCTGGAACATCCATTTGCTCGGCCAGGAGGAATCTGGACCTATAAAGAAACCTTTACATGTGGAAAGAACTTCCTTCTAGACGTGAGTACGGTACGAAATTTATTCGTCAAACTATGAAATCCTAGAACAACTTCCCCTCTTTTGAATCTGGGACGTACTACACGATATCGCTCTCCTGTCTTCTTCTTTTTGAGGGACATTGGAACAAGTTTACAAAGAGGATTCTAACCCATTGGAATAAGAAAAGGAAGTCTTAAGAAGACCCTACAATCCTTGAACTGACTCACTTCTTAGTATCGAGAGACTATTGGTTATTGTGCGCAGTTGATGTAGTCCCCATTTTTTCTTAAGGTCCATAATATATACCTGTCCGGCTGCAGTACTAGTGTGATATATATATATATTTTAATTTTATCTCATTATCATCCAGTCTATATTAGCAGCAGACACAGTACGGTAGTCCACGGCTGTAGCTACCTCTGTGTCGGCAGTCGCTCGTCCATCCATAATTGTATACCACCTACCCGTGTTTTTTTTTTTTTTCTATCTTCTTGATACTAGTAGCTTACTTTAGGAGTCTGCAGTGCTGAGTCTGACAGACAGTGTCCAGCAGGTCCGTCATTACATAATATATACCTGTCCGGCTGCAGTACTAGTGTGATATATATATATATTTTAATTTTATCTCATTATCATCCAGTCTATATTAGCAGCAGACACAGTACGGTAGTCCACGGCTGTAGCTACCTCTGTGTCGGCAGTCGCTCGTCCATCCATAATTGTATACCACCTACCCGTGGTTTTTTTTTTTTTCTATCTTCTTGATACTAGTAGCTTACTTTAGGAGTCTGCAGTGCTGACAGACAGTGTCCAGCAGGTCCGTCATTACATAATATATACCTGTCCGGCTGCAGTACTAGTGTGATATATATATATATTTTAATTTTATCTCATTATCATCCAGTCTATATTAGCAGCAGACACAGTACGGTAGTCCACGGCTGTAGCTACCTCTGTGCCGGCAGTCGCTCGTCATCCATAAGTATACTAGTATCCATCCATCTCCATTGTTTACCTGAGGTGCCTTTTAGTTGTGCCTATTAAAATGTGGAGAACAAAAATGTTGAGGTTCCAAAAATAGGGAAAGATCAAGATCGACTTCCACCTCGTGCTGAAGCTGCTGCCACTAGTCATGGCCGAGACAATGAAATGCCAGCAACGTCGTCTGCCAAGGCCGATGCCCAATGTCATAGTACAGAGCATGTAAAATCCAAAACACCAAATATCAGTAAAAAAAGGACTCAAAAATCTAAAATAAAATTGTCGGAGGAGAAGCGTAAACTTGCCAATATGCCATTTACCACACGGAGTGGCAAGGAACGGCTGAGGCCCTGGCCTATGTTCATGGCTAGTGGTTCAGCTTCACATGAGGATGGAAGCACTCAGCCTCTCTCTAGAAAAATGAAAAGACTCAAGCTGGCAAAAGCACAGCAAAGAACTGTGCTTTCTTCGAAATCCCAAATCCACAAGGAGAGTCCAATTGTGTCGGTTGCGATGCCTGACCTTCCCAACACTGGACGTGAAGAGCATGCGCCTTCCACCATTTGCACGCCCCCTGCAAGTGCTGGAAGGAGCACCCGCAGTCCAGTTCCTGATAGTCAGATTGAAGATGTCAGTGTTGAAGTACACCAGGATGAGGAGGATATGGGTGTTGCTGGCGCTGGGGAGGAAATTGACAAGGAGGATTCTGATGGTGAGGTGGTTTGTTTAAGTCAGGCACCCGGGGAGACACCTGTTGTCCGTGGGAGGAATAGGGCCGTTGACATGCCTGGTGAAAATACCAAAAAAATCAGCTCTTCGGTGTGGAAGTATTTCAACAGAAATGCGGACAACATTTGTCAAGCCGTGTGTTGCCTTTGTCAAGCTGTAATAAGTAGGGGTAAGGACGTTAACCACCTCGGAACATCCTCCCTTATACGTCACCTGCAGCGCATTCATAATAAGTCAGTGACAAGTTCAAAAACTTTGGGCGACAGCGGAAGCAGTCCACTGACCAGTAAATCCCTTCCTCTTTTAACCAAGCTCACGCAAACCACCCCACCAACTCCCTCAGTGTCAATTTCCTCCTTCCCCAGGAATGCCAATAGTCCTGCAGGCCATGTCACTGGCAATTCTGACGAGTCCTCTCCTGCCTGGGATTCCTCCGATGCATCCTTGCGTGTAACGCCTACTGCTGCTGGCGCTGCTGTTGTTGCTGCTGGGAGTCGATGGTCATCCCAGAGGGGAAGTCGTAAGCCCACTTTTACTACTTCCACCAAGCATTTGACTGTCCAACAGTCCTTTGCGAGGAAGATGAAATATCACAGCAGTCATCCTGCTGCAAAGCGGATAACTGAGGCCTTGGCATCCTGGGTGGTGAGAAACGTGGTTCCGGTATCCATCATTACTGCAGAGGCAACTAGAGACTTGTTGGAGGTACTGTGTCCCCGGTACCAAATACCATCTAGGTTCCATTTCTCTAGGCAGGCGATACCGAAAATGTACACAGACCTCAGAAAAAGAGTCACCAGTGTCCTAAAAAATGCAGCTGTACCCAATGTCCACTTAACCACGGACATGTGGACAAGTGGAGCAGGGCAGGGTCAGGACTATATGACTGTGACAGCCCACTGGGTAGATGTATGGACTCCCGCCGCAAGAACAGCAGCGGCGGCACCAGTAGCAGCATCTCGCAAACGCCAACTCTTTCCTAGGCAGGCTACGCTTTGTATCACCGGTTTCCAGAATACGCACACAGCTGAAAACCTCTTACGGCAATCGCGGAATGGCTTACCCCAATTGGACTCTCCTGTGGATTTGTGGCATCGGACAGCGCCAGCAATATTGTGTGTGCATTAAATATGGGCAAATTCCAGCACGTCCCATGTTTTGCACATACCTTGAATTTGGTGGTGCAGAATTATTTAAAAAACGAGAGGGGCGTGCAAGAGATGCTGTCGGTGGCCAGAAGAATTGCGGGACACTTTCGGCGTACAGGCACCACGTACAGAAGACTGGAGCACCACCAAAAACGCCTGAACCTGCCCTGCCATCATCTGAAGCAAGAAGTGGTAACGAGGTGGAATTCAACCCTATATATGCTTCAGAGGTTGGAGGAGCAGCAAAAGGCCATTCAAGCCTATACAATTGAGCACGATATAGGAGGTGGAATGCACCTGTCTCAAGCGCAGTGGAGAATGATTTCAACGTTGTGCAAGGTTCTGCTGCCCTTTGAACTTGCCACACGTGAAGTCAGTTCAGACACTGCCAGCCTGAGTCAGGTCATTCCCCTCATCAGGCTTTTGCAGAAGAAGCTGGAGACATTGAAGGAGGAGCTAACACAGAGCGATTCCGCTAGGCATGTGGGACTTGTGGATGGAGCCCTTAATTCGCTTAACAAGGATTCACGGGTGGTCAATCTGTTGAAATCAGAGCACTACATTTTGGCCACCGTGCTCGATCCTAGATTTAAAACCTACCTTGGATCTCTCTTTCCGGCAGACACAAGTCTGCTGGGGTTCAAAGACCTGCTGGTGAGAAAATTGTCAAGTCAAGCGGAACGCGACCTGTCAACATCTCCTCCTTCACATTCTCCCGCAACTGGGGGTGCGAGGAAAAGGCTCAGAATTCCGAGCCCACCCGCTGGCGGTGATGCAGGGCAGTCTGGAGCGACTGCTGATGCTGACATCTGGTCCGGACTGAAGGACCTGACAACGATTACGGACATGTCGTCTACTGGCACTGCATATGATTCTCTCCCCATTGAAAGAATGGTGGAGGATTATATGAGTGACCGCATCCAAGTAGGCATGTCAGACAGTCCGTACTTATACTGGCAGGAAAAAGAGGCAATTTGGAGGCCCTTGCACAAACTGGCTTTATTCTACCTAAGTTGCCCTCCCACAAGTGTGTACTCCGAAAGAGTGTTTAGTGCCGCCGCTCACCTTGTCAGCAATCGGCGTACGAGGTTACTTCCAGAAAATGTGGAGAAGATGATGTTCATTAAAATGAATTATAATCAATTCCTCCGTGGAGACATTGACCAGCAGCAATTGCCTCCACAAAGTACACAGGGAGCTGAGATGGTGGATTCCAGTGGGGACAAATTGATAATCTGTGAGGAGGGGGATGTACACGGTGATATATCGGAGGATGATGATGAGGTGGACATCTTGCCTCTGTAGAGCCAGTTTGTGCAAGGAGAGATTAATTGCTTCTTTTTTGGTGGGGGTCCAAACCAACCCGTCATTTCAGTCACAGTCGTGTGGCAGACCCTGTCACTGAAATGATGGGTTGGTTAAAGTGTGCATGTCCTGTTTATACAACATAAGGGTGGGTGGGAGGGCCCAAGGACAATTCCATCTTGCACCTCTTTTTTCTTTAATTTTTCTTTGCGTCATGTGCTGTTTGGGGAGTATTTTTTTGAAGGGCCATCCTGCGTGACACTGCAGTGCCACTCCTAGATGGGCCAGGTGTTTGTGTCGGCCACTAGGGTCGCTTATCTTACTCACACAGCTACCTCATTGCGCCTCTTTTTTTCTTTGCGTCATGTGCTGTTTGGGGAGTGTTTTTTGGAAGGGCCATCCTGCGTGACACTGCAGTGCCACTCCTAGATGGGCCAGGTGTTTGTGTCGGCCACTAGGGTCGCTTAGCTTACTCACACAGCTACCTCATTGCGCCTCTTTTTTTCTTTGCGTCATATGCTGTTTGGGGAGTGTTTTTTGGAAGGGCCATCCTGCGTGACACTGCAGTGCCACTCCTAGATGGGCCAGGTGTTTGTGTCGGCCACTAGGGTCGCTTAGCTTAGTCATCCAGCGACCTCGGTGCAAATTTTAGGACTAAAAATAATATTGTGAGGTGTGAGGTGTTCAGAATAGACTGAAAATGAGTGGAAATTATGGTTTTTGAGGTTAATAATACTTTGGGATCAAAATGACCCCCAAATTCTATGATTTAAGCTGTTTTTTAGGGTTTTTTGAAAAAAACACCCAAATCCAAAACACACCCGAATCCGACAAAAAAAATTCGGTGAGGTTTTGCCAAAACGCGGTCGAACCCAAAACACGGCCGCGGAACCGAACCCAAAACCAAAACACAAAACCCGAAAAATTTCAAGTGCACATCTCTAGTGGAAACGTAGCACAAATGCTTTTTTGTGACATCACTCATCTTTGTACAGGTGCACTTTCAGTGTTCTTACAGGTAAGTGCATGGAGCAGATGAGATTGTTATGGGTTACATGGGGGTATATTCAATTAAGGTCTAAATTGCCATCTTGTCGAAAAGACGGCAGTTTTCGACTTTTTCAGGTCAGAAGGGGTTCCTACCTATTCAGTCCCCAGCATTTTTATTCGACAAGTCGGGGAATTCGAATAGTACGTGAATTGGCGGTATAGCTGCCGATTTGCGTACTCCTGAGGGAAACGGGGCCAAATTTGACTGGTTTTGGCCCCATTTCCGACCATCTCAGTTCAACTTAAAAAAAAGTCGAACTGAGATGAGGGACCTGAGAGGAGGGAGAGCAGAGGGCAGATGCGGGAGAGCCGCGGGCAGACGGGGAAGAGCCGCGCTACAGCACAGCGCTGCAGGAGGATGTGTCATAGCCGCTGCTCATGGCAGTGTCCACCCGGCTCCAGCAAGTGAGGTCACGCTTGCTGGAGCCAGGTGCACGCTGCCGTGAGGTCTGGCGGCTGTGGGACATCCTCCTGCAGTGCTGCTGTCCCCCGATGCCCGTAGCTGTCCCCCGTCTGCCCGCGGCTCTCCCCCCTCTCCGGTCCCTCATCTCAATTCAACTTTTTTAAAGTCGAATTGAGGTGGGATTGAATAGGGGTTGTCTGATCCATTCCGACAAATGCGTGTCGGAATGGATCCGACCTTACTTGAATATACCCCTTAGTCTCTAATGCAAAGGGTTGAGGTTGAGACAATTATGTTCATTATCTATTATTTATAAGGCACAACAAGGGTTCCACTGCCCAAATCAAAGGGGACAGAACAAATAACTTGCATAAGTACAAACTGACATAGACCAGTTCACAACTTCCCATAAATGCCTATGCTTCGCTCGCCATGCTTCGGGCATGGTGCCTTCGCTCCGCTCCACTTCGCTCGGCACAGATTACCGTTCCAATCGTAGTCCACCTGGATCGTTAAGTATGAAAAGGTTCCAAAAAAGAAAAAAATTGTGAAAAACTCACGTCGACCTTTTTCCATGTCGACCTTGTTCTTGACGACCTTTTTCCATGTCGACCTTTTGTCCATGTCGACCTAAGGCATGTCGCCCAATTGGCGGCGACCTAAGGTGTGTTGACCTTTTTGTTGTCGACCTGGAGTCCAGATACCCATTGATTTATGGTTATTTCAGTCAGTTATTTCAGGTCATTAAAGTTTTCATCTACATCCATCCAGTAGAAGTTCTGCCTGGCGCATTCCACCGTGAGGTCCAACCAACCCCAACCCCCTAGTATGTCTTCTGGGATCCAATGTTACCACTCTGAAGTTTTCTGCCAAATACGTCCAGTGGAAAGCCCAGAACGGGCTCTCTGGGTCAAAGTTCTGCCCAGCGTACACCAATGGGAAGTCCGACCGGGACCCTAGCCTCCCTAAAACCTGGGCAGGATCCAACTGGACCACCTCACGTTGGTTTCATTCTAATTGGTGCAGGGGTGTCCAAATGCATAACCAAACAGACAAAAAAAAAAAAGAACAGACCAATTAATTTTATATATAAGATATATATGTGGCCGTGGCCCCCGAATCGGATGGATTTTTTTTTTTCGTTTAAACCCTGCCAGTATTTTAAGTTGAATAATGATGGGTATGTGTACTAAGTATGGTCCAGATCCATCAAGCCAAGTAGGAGCCTATGAAGAACAAACATACATACATATTTTCACTTTTAGTATATATATACAGGTTGAGTATCCCATATCCAAAATGCTTGGGACCAGAAGTATTTTGGAGATCGAATTTTTCCGTATTTTGGAATAATTGCATACCATAATGAGATATCATGGCGATGGGACCCAAGTCTAAGCACAGAATGCATTTATGTTTCATATACACCTTATACACACAGCCTGAAGGTAATTTTAGCTAATATTTTTAATAACTTTGTGCATTAAACAAAGTGTGTGTACATACACACAATTCATCTGTGTTTCATATACACCTTATACACACAGCCTGAAGGTCATTTAATACAATATTTTTAATAACTTTGTGTACTGAACAAAGTTTGTGTACATTGAGCCATCAGAAAACAAAGGTTTCACTATCTCACTCTCACTCAAAAAATACCGTATTTCGGAATATTCCATATTTCGGAATATTTGATATGGGATACTCAACCTGTATAGATTATTCCCCTCCTGTGAAATAGCAGAAAATAATAGGTCACCCAAGATACCGTGCTCGGAATAGAAGCCCTTCTGTCCTTATATGGTCATAGAACCCTTTTATGACGTCTGATATTCTCCTATTGGGTTTATTGTCACTTCATGGGAATGGGCTCATGGGGGTCATTCTGACCCGTTCGATCACTGCTTTTTGTCGAAGCCGAGCGAACGGGTCCCTACTGCGCATGCGCCGACGCCGTAGTGCGCAGGCGCATGCCAGACGGCTGAAGGCCGTAGCAGGGCTGCGATCGCCTCTGCCTGATTGACAGGCAGAGGCGATCGATGGGCGGGAGGGAGCGGTCCGGCCAACGCAGGAGTGGCCGGACCGAACGGGGTGCGGGCCGCAGCGGCTGCGTGATGTCACACGCAGCCGCTGCAGGCCGGGGAACGATGAGTAGCTCCCGGTCAGCACGCTAAAGCTGCGCCGGGAGCTACTCTTGAAGTGCAAAGGCATCACCGCTGTGCGATGCCTTTGCACTTCTGTGGGGGAAGCCGGCACTGACATGCGGGGCGGACTAGCCCTGTGCTGGGTGTATCCCCGCATGTCTGAGTAACTTATCGTAGCTGTGCTAAATTTAGCACAGCTACGATCAACTCCGAATGACCCCCCATGTCTTTAGGGGATGCAGTCAATTTACCTCCAATCAAAATCCCGACAGTCGAAATCCCGACAACAATTGACCGACGGTCAAAATCTAGACAAGGTCAAAATCCCGACATGGACAAAATACCGACATTTAAAATACAGACAACGTCAAAATACTGACATGTAAAATGCCGACAGCTCAAAATGCGACATGATTTTTTCATGATTTTTTCATTGAAACCGACTTGTTCATACTTTACCACCCCAGTGGACCTGGAGATGGATTATAATAGTGTGCCCGAAGCATGGCGAGCGCAGCGGCACACTTATATGGTGTCCATGTTGACCTATGTCGACATACACACAAAAACCAATGAAAAATGCATGTCAGTATTTTGACCTGTCGGCATTTTACATGTCAGTATTTTGACCTTGTCGGTATTTTAAATGTCGGTATTTTGTCCATGTCGGGATTTTGACCTTGTCGGGATTTTGACCGTCGGTCAATTGCTGTTGGGATTTCGACCGTTGGGATTTTGATTGGAGGTATTTTATACCGATCCTGTCTCTAGGAACTGTTATATAAGCACGGAACCTTTCCGTAATGCCTGGCTGCTGAGCAGCACACTGCAGTAACTCCTGGCTGTTGTACGCTACAATCAGAAGAATATTTTCCTTCCTTTCCCTATTGTGATCTCATTCTTAACAAGTTTACTCAGATATTGCTCTGCTATTTACTCACTTAAGAGCAGCCTGCGAGATAATGAGTCTCAGTGCTGGCATTATCGGGAATCACGCCACATTTTACCTCTGCTCTCCCTAGCAAACAGCCAACGCTGCACGGAGAACGTGGCTGCACTTCTACAGACTGGTTTGCTGAATTGTGGACAGACTGAGGCTTCCAGTATGGGCGACTCTTCATAATTTGCCAGTGCCCTAATAATTCAAATATAACAGTACATGGGTGTAAGGGTAGATTGACATTGGATCAGGGCCGCCGATCAGGTGGGCTCAGGTCAGGGCCGGCTCCAGGCATGTTCGACTAGAGCGGCCGCGCGGGGCGCCACTCTTACAGGGCGCCGCACGCTGCGGCCGCCATATTCCTGCCTGGAGCCAGCCTCTGTGTGTCCCACTCCCGGCCGCTTGTGTGCGCTATGCAGCGCGCTGTGCGGCGCCGGCGTCTGACGTTGGACGCCGGCGCCGCGCAGCGTGCATAGCGTGCAGACAGTTTCGATCCTCCGTCCGCGGCCCGCCCGCGCCCACAGCAGTATTCCCGGCTCCCAGCAGCACCGCAGTGTCAGTGACAGGTAAGTTAAAATCTGTCTGGCACTGTGTGGGGCCGTTTATGTTTCTGGCACTGTGGGGGCATTATTTTTCTGGCACTGTGGGGGCATTATTTTTCCGGCACTGTGGGGGCATTATTTTTCTGGCACTGTGGGGGCATATCTGCACTGTGGGGGCATTATTTTTCTGGCACTGTGGGGGCATATCTGCACTGTGGGGGCATTATTTTTCTGGCACTGTGGGGGCATATCTGCACTGTGGGGGCATTATTTTTCTGGCACTGTGGGGGCATTATTTTTCTGGCACTGTGGGGGCATATCTGCACTGTGGGGGCATTATTTTTCTGGCACTGTGGGGGCATATCTGCACTGTGGGGGCATTATTTTTCTGGCACTGTGGGGGCATATCTGCACTGTGGGGGCATATCTGCACTGTGGGGGCATTATTTTTCTGGCACTGTGGGGGCATATCTGCACTGTGGGGGCATTATTTTTCTGGCACTGTGGGGGCATTATTTTTCTGGCACTGTGGGGGCATATCTGCACTGTGGGGGCATTATTTTTCTGGCACTGTGGGGGCATATCTGCACTGTGGGGGCATTATTTTTCTGGCACTGTGGGGGCATATCTGCACTGTGGGGGCATTATTTTTCTGGCACTGTGGGGGCATATCTGCACTGTGGGGGCATTATTTTTCTGGTACTGTGGGGGCATATCTGCACTGTGGGGGCATTATGTTTCTGGCACAGTGGGGGCATTATGTTTCTGGCACTGTGGGGGCATATCTGCACTGTGGGGGCATTTATGTTTCTGGCACTGTGGGGGCATTTATGTTTCTGGCACTGGGGGCATTTATGTATCTGGCACTGTGGGGGCATATCTGCACTGTGGGGGCTTTTATGTTTTGTGGCACGGCGGGCATTTATTTATCTGGCACTGTGGGGGCATTTATGTTTTGTGGCACTGGGGGCATTTATGGATCTGGCACTTATGTATCTGGCACTGTGGGGTCATTGATGCATCTGGCACTGTGGGGGCACTTATGTATCTGGCATTGTGTGGTCATTTATGTATCTGGCATTGTGGGGGCATTTATGTATCTGGCACTGGGGGCATATCTGCACTGTGTGGCCATTTATGTATCTGGCACTGCTGGGGGGCATGTCACGTGTAGCTGGCACTGCTGGGGGTATGTCACGTGTAGCTGGCACTGCTGGGGGGCATGTCACATGTAGCTGGCACTGCTGGGGGGCATATCATGTAGTGTATCTACTAGGCGTCTGTGGCTAGGCAATGTGTCTATCGTGCGCTGCCTGGCGCAAAGTGTCTATCGTGCGCTGCCTGGCGCAAAGTGTCTATCGTGCTCTGCCTGGCGCAAAGTGTCTAACGTGCTCTGCCTGGCGCAAAGTGTATAGGAGGTTCTACCTGGTGCAAAGTGTATTAGCTGCACTACTATGTGGTGTAATGCGAATTGCCACTATTCTGTGGTCATGCACCTTCCCCACGAAGCAACGCCCCTAAATTTTTGCTGCGCGCCTTCGGCGCGCACTGTCCCTGCTTCAGCATGTGGGTGGAGGAGCACCAAGCATTACAGTATGTACATCATTTTGCCCTCCTTACTTAA
Organism: Pseudophryne corroboree; assembly: GCF_028390025.1. Lineage (NCBI taxonomy): Eukaryota > Metazoa > Chordata > Amphibia > Anura > Myobatrachidae > Pseudophryne > Pseudophryne corroboree. The sequence goes on along the minus strand of NC_086452.1, from coordinate 38,455,485 downwards.
AAATGTGCCCTCCTTGTGATCAGCACCCTGCCCTAAAACGTGAACACTATCATGTGTAGTTGGCACTGCTGGGGGTCTATTGTGTGTAGCTGGCACTGCTGCGGGGCATGTCATGTGTAGCTGGCACTGCTGCGGGGCATGTCATGTGTTGCTGGCACTGCTGCGGGGCATGTCATGTGTAGCTGGCACTACACTGGAGACATTGTGTGTAAGGAACACTACTGTGGCTGTTCTGCATAAGGCTGCTAATTGTGTGCATAGAGGGGGTGTGAAAAAATATATTTATTTATAGTTTAATAATATGAAGTTACGAGGCCACACCCACTTTCCCAGGAGGCCACGCCCACTTTTCCCGAAGCGCGCGCGCCTTCGGCGCGCGCATAGGGGTTGGGGGGCGCTTTTACATTTTCTCGCTCAGGGTGCTAGTATGCCTGGAGCCGGCCCTGGCTCAGGTACTGGTGCTTAGCGACACATGGTGTACAATCCTATGATGCGCATGCAGTGGGGTTCGTGGTTGTGGCATTGCGGGGGGCCGTCGTTATGTATCCCCGGCACTCCCGCCCCCCACAGCCTGGGTAACTTGTGCACCCCTCCTTCCCTCTTGGTGCCCCTGCATGGGATAAACTGGCGTGTAATCATTAAACTAACACTGTGTCAACAGTCAAAAGGTTGACACCCTAATGTCAACTGCCACAATGCCGGCACCCAAAATATTGACACATGAAATGTCAACACATTAAATCAAAATGTCGACAGTAGAAATTTTAGAGTTAAGGTTTAAGGTTAGGATGAAAATTGGGTATCGACATTACATACCTGTCGACATTTTGAACATGTTGACATTTTGGACCCGATCCCATTAGCCGCGAGTCCCCTTGCAGCGCAATTAAGTGCGGTTATACACCTCCCTAACTGTGCCTCCAAACTCGCTGATTTTTGTTTGCACCTTTATAGGGCTGTCATTCACATACATATAGTGTCGGCACTGCAGCACAGTCAACGGTCGATATATCTGCAGATAGATCAGAACATCTGGCTGTGTGTATGGGCGTACTCTTGCTGCAGGGGCCGCCGGTGACTGACATCTCAACATGTCCACCCAGTTGTGACATCAGGCACGACACATCGGGCAGACGATTGTTAAATGTGTATGCACTTACCAATCGTCAGATAGGGCGGCGCGGATCGGATAAACGGACGGTCTGTCGGCCAGGGGTGTACCCAGCATTATGCCAGGTAGGCATTGGAGCAATGTCGGACCGGTTTGCCGTTTCGCAATGACAAATCAACTACATCGCTCAATGTGCACGTGTGATTTGCGCGTTCCCACGGTCGTAAGCGACAGACGTTCGTTGGCCCTGTTGCATGACCAACCAGATGACGATAACGACCTGTGTTATGCAAATGAAGATCGGAACGGTGATCATTCCATCCTTCATTAAATCTTTCCAGTGTGTACCGGCCCGATTGGCCGCCCCTCCAGTGTGTACCCGGTTCTAGACTTACATTGTTCCTGCCAGTGCACTCATCACACAGCCGTTTAATATATATGATATGGCAGTCTTATTTGCTTTACTACATTCTCATTTTTTTATCTTTTTTAATTCATATGTCTGCAAATATTTTCCTTGTTTTACAATCTATCAGCCTCATAATTATTATAAAGTTCATTTGCTGTGACCCATCCAGAGAATAACCCGTGCGTACGGCACAACCAGATATCTGTTACGAGGGTGGGGAAATGAAGATGATAAGGTCAAACGCTGGAAAATAATGATTTAATGAGAGTTAATGAAAGTTAATTATGATTCTTTCTCAGGCATTGGTGTCTCGGCTAGCGTGTGAAGGAAAGATCACTGTATGTATCTGTCTTTCACTGATTAGAGAGCGAATACTAACAAAAGGGTCTTGTAACAGAGTAACGTCGTGTCACAGTGTGTCAACCGCATATCATAGTGGGGGGGGGGGTATTTTACTTTGGATAGAGATAAAGTGGAGAGAGAAAAAGTACCAAGAGATGCAATTAGATGAAATTAGTACATTTCACACATTTTCCTAAATTCATTCATTTGAGCCTTCAGGCAGTAGCTCCTAAATTTGGGAAATAGGTCACTCAATGCATTTAGTTTGGCCGAAACTATCAATTAATGTTAATAAAAGAGTGATTACTATCTGGTGTTTCAGAGTTTCCGAAGAATCGTTTTTCAAATTTTAATAAAATTTCTCCTATAGATTTTTATTTTCTTACAGAAGAGTAAATACTAAATATGTGACTTAATTTTTTTAAATATATTTTTATTGACGATTGACAGAGATGACATCAAAACAAGAATATTCTTATACAGAGGTCTTCAAACGTGGTTCTCAAGGCACCCCAACAGTTCAGGTTTTGGGAGTATCCATGAGGTGCTAATTCAGTCACCTGTGGCCAAACATGACATAAAACCTAGACCTTTGGGGTGCCTTGAGGACCTCTGTTCTGATGAAAAAAATATCAGTATAAAAGGGCAAATTAAAGTCATATAAAGACAATACAAGAAATATCTCATCCAGCGTTAAATAACTAGAATTATCACAAAAATAACAAAATAAAAAAAGAACAACAAAGACCTGATCATTTGGTTAGGGTTAGGAGGGTAGGTGGGCTATAAAGATATGTTAGTTCAAATGGGACTTGAAGAACAACCTCATCTTTGTTCTTTGTGGCAGGCCATAAGAAGCAGCTTTGTAATTACCATTATCCGTGTGTTTATTTTTCAGACTGCAACAAGTCACATGACACATGATGTAGTGAGCAGAGAGGCTTTGGAATGCCCCTCTGAGCTCTCTCTGCACTGTGCCATCTTTCTTCTCCTGCCTTTGCCATCACATGACATGATGGGAGTAATTCAGACCTGATCACTGCTGTGCGTTTTCGCACAGCCGGCAATCAGATCTGAACTGCGCATGCGTACGCACCGCAATGCGTCGGAGCGTTGCACAACAGCACCGGGCATCGGTGCCTAGCGACGGGATGATGCGAAACTACCGATCGCACAGGCGATCGCAAGGTGATTGACAGGAAGTGGCCGTTTGTGGGTGTCAACTGACCGTTTTGCAGGAGTGTCTGGAAAAACGCAGGTGGGCTCAGGAGTTTGGAGGGAGGGTGTCTGACATCAGCTCCGGCCCTGATCACCAGGAATCCATTGCAGCGGCTGAGTAAGTCGTGGGCTGTGCACAAACTGATGTTTGTACAACTCTGCTAAAGAAGCGAATGCACACTTGCATAGGCTTTAGCCCTCCCCCTGTAGGCGGCGACTATCTGATTGCAGGACTGCAAAAAACGCAACCCAGCGATCAGATCTGAATTACCCCCGATAAGAGTTGTGAGACTGTATTTGACTGTTGCAGACTGACTGAGTCTGTAGCTGTCTCTGGCAGCCATTGTTGTTTGCCAACCAGGGATAATTTGAAAAAGAGTTAATGATTTAGAAGAGGATAGCTAAAAAGATGCATGATTACACGGTACTTAACTTGCTCTTTAAACAAAGAGGGGGAAAAAAACTTTATAGAATTGCTGCTTTAACTAAACACCAGTAATAGTTTCTGGTTATTTTGACTTAATTTTGTACGTTCATAATTTTTCTGCTGTGTCCTGCATCATATATTTTTCTTTTTCTTTTTTCAAGATTAAAAAAAAAGTATTGATGAAATGCAATGACAAAACAAAAAGGGACAACTCGCAAAATAATGTAACACTATGCAAAAAGTTATCTTGAGTATGGTATATAACGATGGCTCAGTCCGGTCCAGTGATGTATAGCGGTCTTCCGTGGGGGGGGGGGGGGGATAATGGATTCTCACAATTAATCTTTCATATTTCCATGTGACCTGAGAAATAATATTACTATCTGTGTATTTCTCTCTGCAGTGCGTCCCGCATTACAGGGGGCCATTTATCAAAGAGCGAGTAGTCAGGCAAGTGTAAGAGGGATGACGTCTCTTCCTGCTTCTCATAGCAAACATTAATCAGTTGCAAGGCTGTTCTGTGCGCTCTATCTGTTATAGGACTAACTCCTTCCCAGTAATTCCACCAAACCACTCTGTAACATCACGGCATTTCCAGATTGTGCAAAACACAGCTGCAATTATTAGGACAGGACAATACGATATGAGATGAGCAAATGTCTGATCATTGTTTTTATATATACATATATATATATATATATATATATATGTGTGTGTGTGTGTGTGTGTATGTGTATATATATATATATATTAAAGCAAAATAACTGATGTTTATAGAATGTTTCTATGCAACAAAACTTTAGAAATATATTCTAAACAATGTCAGAAATTAGAATAATACATTAATCCTTATGCATGCCTAACAGTTTAAAGGGCATTTGATGGTCAGTTTTCACTGCTGGGGAATCTGCTACCAGAGATAATGTGGTGCAGGGACCAACGACAGAGGCTACTGTTTGAGTTTACTGGTGACACTTACTGTATCACTGGGATTGGTATGCTTGACCGCCGCATGGGATGCTGAATGTCAGTATACGACATCCCAAGTGGTCGAATGGTGGCAGGGAGGCGAGCGCAACTAAGCCCCTATGGGCGTCATGGACACCCATACAGGGGGATTCACCTACAGTACCTCGCCGGTATCCCAACACCTGTATTGTGACTGCCGGGATCCCGAGGTTCAGTATGCTACCCGCATACCATATCACTGAATGATCCTACTTACAGTGCAAACAAATGTTATTGACCCTTTATGTATTGACCTCCTTATAGCATTTCCATAACTCTGAAATGAAATGACAGGGTCACCGATTCAGTGAGTGCTCAGACCATAACAGCAAGCCCAAAAAATTGCTATAGGAAGCTATTTACATCCATGTATCTAAGGACCACTACCCTCTACTTATTCTTCTTTATCTCTCTGCTGCTTTTGACACTGGACCACCCTCTCCTTCTGCAAATCCTTCACTCTATTGGTCTGCGTGATACTGCCCTCTCTTGGCTGTCTTCCTACCTCTCTGACCGTTCACTCTATGTCTCCTCTCATGACTCCACTTCCCCCTCACTTCCACTAACTGTAGGTGTACCCCAAGGTTCTGTCCTTGGTCCTCCTCCCTTCTCTCTCTATACGTCCTCACTAGGTAAGCTCATTAGTTCTTTTGACTTACAATATCATCTCTATGCTGATGACACTCAAATCTACCTTTCCTCCCCTGACCTCTCCCCTGCTCTCCTCACTCGTATCTCCAACTGTCTCTCTGCTATCTCCTCCTGGATGTCCCAGCGCTTTGTTAAACTTAACATGTCTAAGACAGAGCTGATCATCTTCCCTCCCTCCCGCATAATCTCACCTCCTACAATCTCATTATCTATTGATGGCACAACTATCTCCTCTAGCCTGTCTTGGAGTAATCCTTGACTCCTCCCTCTCCTTCAAACCACACATTCAGCACCTCTCACAAACCTGTCATTTTCATCTAAAAAGTATTTCCAGGATCAGACCCTTTCTGACCCAGGATGCTACTAAGACTCTTATCCACTCACTGGTCATCTCCAGACTGGACTACTGTGATCTCCTCCTGACTGGCATTCCTGACAAATACCTCTCTCCACTCCAGTCTATCCTCAATGCTGCTGCCCGGCTCATTTTCCTCACCAAACGTACTACATCCACCTCTCCTCTCTTACAAGACTTTCACTGGCTCCTTCCCTTTCAGAATCCATTTCAAGCTTCTCACACTCACTTATACCGTTTTTAGACCCAAAGTCGCGGGTCGCAGCTGGGAGCCTGACACAGGTGCTACCCGGCTGCCACCCGCATCTGCCCCCTTTTCCACCGGAGTCACCAATCCGGCATATTACCGGGTTGGTGATGTTGCCGGTGTGACGCGATGGGGGAGGCGCTTGGAGATCACATGATGTCCAAGTGACGCCCGCACATAGAGTGTAAATGGGAAGCCGGGTCGCATCGACCCGTCTACCGTTTATACTGCACAGTTTGAAGGGTTGAACACGTGTTCAACCCCGCAAACTTCCCGAGTTGGAATACCGGGTCACTCGACCCTTTTACACCAGCCAGCAACATGGGTTATGCGTGCTCATGTGCAATAATCCGTGTTACTAGCTGGTGGTGTAAAAGGGGTATTACAAAGCCCTCACCCACTCCTCTCCCATTTACATCTCTGACCTTATCTCCCTTTACACTCCCACCCGTCCTCTTCGCTCTGCTAATGCACACTGACTCTCCTGCCTACGGATTACTTCCTCCCACTCCTACCTCCAAGATTTTTCACGTGCTGCACCACTTCTCAGGAATTCCCTACCTCTCCCTCTCAGACTCTCCACCTCTCTACAAAACTTCAAACGGGCTCTTAAGACCCACTTCTTCACCAAACCCAGACAAATCTCATCCTAACACTCTGTTTCACGCTCTTTATGTACCCCATCTGTGTCACCCCTGTCTGTCTACCCCTCCCCTTTAGAATGTAAACTCTCACGGGCAGGGCCCTCTTCCCTCATGTGCTTATCCTTTTCTTACTTTAATAATAATCAACTGCACCAAATCCAGCAGTCTTCTGCCACCTGATACTTATTCCAGTGTCCTCTGCTGATGTAGCTATGTTTATTTCCCCTGTACTTGTCCTATACAGGTTGAGTATCCCATATCCAAATATTCCGAAATACGGAATATCCGAAATACAGACTTTTTTGAGTGGGAGTGAGATAGTGAAACCTTTGTTTTTTGATGACTCAATGTACACAAACTTTGTTTAATAAAAAAAACAAAAAAAAACATAGTATCTAAGGTTGAAAAAAGACAATTTGTCCATCGAGTTCAACCTATTTGTGGTCTCCTAAATTACTGTTTTACAGAACCTAATTATTATGTCATATAACATATAGCTGTAATAGACATATATAGTTCCTAATGGGTTTAAAATGTGATCCCGGCGGTTGGGATGCCGGCTGTCACATGACCGACGACAGCGGTATCCCGAAGCTGACGATCCCAACACCGGACGGGGTAAGTATTCTACCCCTCCTCCGTCCCCTACCTTTGGGGGTGTCGGCTATGGCTAACCCTGGGAGGGGAGAGGGGGTGGCAATAGCTTACCAACCCCCTAGTGCCCAACCCTATCCCCCCCCAGTGCCTGACCCTAACCCGTACCCCGATGCTCACCTTTTGGGATGTCGGTTGTCGGTGTTCCGGCACCGGCCTCCCGAGTGGCGTCAGGATTCCGGCTTTGGTTACATGTCCGGCGGGATACCGAACGCATCCCTTCCTAGCACACTAATAGGCTACAACATACATAAATCCAACAAAGATAAAACATTCCTAATAAGCAAAGACTGTAAAACGTGACATGCAAATAAATTAAATGTAATACAGCTTAATTCACGTAGGCACGCACCCCAAATACTCCATTACACGGCAATAACATGATTTTTCTCTTATTCCACAGGGGACACTGGCAGATTACACTGGGGTATTGAGGCGTGGCTGGTGGGAGCTGGCACTTATTAAAATGTAGACGTGCGAAGCTTCTTCCATATACAGTTGAAGGGAGAAGAATTCCGGGGCTCCGGCTGAAACACACAAGGTACATACCCACCCCAGAACTAAACCCTTAGGGGAGTACACGCCAAGCCTCTCAGCAACATGGAACAAATTCAGGTTTGGCTGAAGATTGTGGGGGAACAAATCTCCAACATACCATCTATTCCAGATACGGTCATACTTGGATTCAGCATTGCAAGTGATATACGGGTAACACCCTGCTGTAACGTTTACTAAATAAAGAGTTATTCATTAGTGAGTCCTGGCGTAGGTGTGAAAGAGGGGGAACAGAGCAATATATTACTTAAGGAGCTGCAGATGTATTAGGAAACAAGGGGAGTAATGGTATCTCGTTCCTAAATATGACGCACTGTACAACCTATATAATTATTTCCTGAGGTCTGTCCTGTCTCCTCAATGCACATGCGGTGTGACCCGGGGCACACGCTGGCCTTCAAAGGCTCCCACTGTGAGCGAGACAGGACAGACATAGCAACTACAGGCCTGGGGGGGGGGGGGGTGTAGACGACGACTTGGGGGGCCAATGGGAAGCATCGGAAGGGGTAGGTTATGACGTATGATTAAGCGGAGCATGGGGGGAAATTAAAATGGAGCAGGGGGGTGAAGGTACAAGAAGAGCAGAAGTCATACCTGTGGGTCTGACAGTGAGGAGTGGGGCGGACTGAAGTGACATGGCATATACAGGGTCCCTGTATATATTAATATTAAAGGACAGACAGAGTGAGTCAAAAGAGGATAAATATATATATAACAGTGTGCCATCAAGACACAATTCAGATCCGTGTCCTGCATTGTGCAAACTTAGATTTTCCCATTCTGTTCCTGTAAGTAAATGAATACTGGAGATGACTGTTCCAGCGCAAGATTGCATCTTGTAACGTCGTCTTATCCTGCGGGCACTATAGCTACTGTTCAGTTTTCTTATATTCCTTCTCTTGTGAACTTCTTGTGACCCACCTACGAGATACCCAAAGTTGGCAAACTCTTTAACTTCTTTCCAAAGCTACAGCGAGGTCTCCCGCTCTCCGATTTACTTCCAGGAAAAAAACCGTCAGGGAACAGCTTACTAACCAGATGAAACATTTATCCAGCAGTGTCACACACACAACACCTTCGCTAAATGTTCTGTCCGCTGTTCAGAAATAGACCTAGGCTGTTCCTCTCCTTAATTCTGTATTACAGTATATGCCATCGGCCTTCCTAACACACTTGGCACATGGCAGCTTCCATATTTCCATGGCTAAGTCTTCCCACTCTTTCTAATACAGTCATTGAAATTCCACAACAGGACAGTGATATAATGATATTCACAGATAAAGTACTGTGGCGCCCATTTATCAAGCCTTGGAGAGTGCTAAATAGCAAGGTGATAAAGCACCAACCAATCAGCTTCTAACTTCCATGTTACAGGCTGGGCTTAAAAAATGACAACTAGGAGCTGATTGGTTGGCACTGTATCACCGTGCTATTTAGCACTCTCCAAGGCTTGATAAATCTGGGCCTGTGTATATATTACCATTACAGTGTTACCTACTAAATAAATAAACAATCTACCAACAAGTCAACAAACTACTATATAACATCGCTGTGAATATTGTTACTTGTTTCTTATTTAAAATATTTGTATTTGTCATAGTAACAAAGGGGTCAATTCAATTCAGCTACAGTTGAATAGCGCCGGGAGTTAGCTCCCGTCGCTATTCAATTCAGCTCAAGTTAAGTTGGCGAAGGCCCGTTCTCGCCGACTTAACAGGTTGAATTGTCGGGCGAACGGGCATTCTCCGACTTAACTCCCCGCCGCGATGCTGATTCCCAACAGAATCATCCTCGCGTCGGGCGCGCGGCAGCAATTTTTACGGATTTCTTCTCTCATCCCCGGGGGTGAGAGAAGAATTCCCGACAACTGAGGGTCACTTGTCGCTGTATTGAATAGCGCCGGGAGCTAACTCCCAGCGCTATTCAGCTGTCAGTGAATTGAATTGACCCCAAACGGACCAAAAATATAAAAACTTCATAATTTCTGTACACAAAGTTATTAAAAATATTGTATTAAATGACCTTCAGGCTGTGTGTATAAGGTGTATGTGAAACATAAATGAATTGTGTGTATGTACATACACTTTGTTTAATGTACAAAGTTATAAAAAATATTGGCTAAAATGACCTTCAGGCTGTGTGTATAAGGGCCCTCATTCCGAGTCGTTCGCTCGGTATTTTTCTTCGCATCGCAGCGTTTTTCTGCTTAGTACGCATGCGCAATGTTCGCACTGCGACTGCGCCAAGTAATTTTGCTATGAAGATAGTATTTTTACTCACGGCTTTTTCTTCGCTCCGGCGATCGTAGTGTGATTGACAGGAAATGGGTGTTACTGGGCGGAAACACAGCGTTTTATGGGCGTGTGGATAAAAACGCTACCGTTTCCGGAAAAAACGCGGGAGTGGCTGGAGAAACGGAGGAGTGTCTGGCCGAACGCTGGGTGTGTTTGTGACGTCAAACCAGGAACGACAAGCACTGAACTGATCGCAGATGCCGAGTAAGGTTGAAGCTACTCAGAAACTGTTAAGTAGTTTGTAATCGCAATATTGCGAATACATCGTTCGCAATTTTAAGAAGCTAAGATTCACTCCCAGTAGGCGGCGGCTTAGCGTGTGTAACTCTGCTAAAATCGCCTTGCGAGCGAACAACTCGGAATGAGGGCCAAGGTGTATATGTAACATAAATGCATTCTGTGCTTAGATTTAGGTCCCATCACCATGATATCTCATTATGGTATGCAATTATTCCGAAATGCGGAAAAATCCCATATCCAAAATACTTCTGGTCCCAAGCATTTTGGATAAGGGATACTCAACCTGTATTGTCTTCAACTATAAGTTGCTGTTTTCCTGTTTTGATTATTTGTTTATGTATTCTGTAATTGGGAACTGCGGATCCCTTGTGGCGCCATATAAATAAAGGATAATAATAATAACTAGGTGATTCATCGTGCCCTACAGGCGCTCTTCACACCGTCGCAAGGGGCTACGCCCCTTTAACCCTTATATTATATGGAGTATTACCTCCAATCATAATTTTGTGAGTGGTTAAATATTGCACTGACAAAGGGTGCGGGATGGTTAAGGGGCCGTAGCCCCTTGCGACGGCGTGAACATCGCACGCAGGGCACGATGAATCAACTAGTAGGTGCTGTGGTTGGGGGAGTGGAGTGGCCGGTGCGTGGGAGACATGGATGGGGGAGGGGGTCCGAAGGGTGCCAGAGGTGGGGGAGGGGGGTTGCAAGGGTGCCGCGGGTGGCGGAGGGGCAGGTGTGGGGGTGCCGTGGGTGGGGAATGGAGTCCTGAGCCACCGCGGGTGGGGGAAGGGCGGGTGCCGCGGGTGGAGGAGGGGCGGGTGCAGAGGGGGCGCGGATGGGCAGGGGTTCCAGAGGTGCTGCTGGTGGGGGTGGGGCAGGTGCTGGGGTATGTGTGTGTGGATGGGGGAGGGGTTACGTAGATGCTACTGGTGGGGGAGGGGCAGATGCGGGGGGGCTGCGGATGAAGGAGGGGGTCTGGAGGTGCTGTCCGTGGGGCAGGGGCGGGTGAAGGGAGGGAGCGTTTGGGGGAGGGGCGGAGCAGGTTGGGAAGGGTTTGGGGGAGGGGTTGCAGAGGTGCTGCAGGCGGGGGGAGGGGTGGTTGTGGGGTGCCGCTAATGGGGTCTGTAGATGCTGTGGGTGGGGGAGGGGTGGCTGCGGGTGGGCCACAGATGGGAGAGTGGGGCAGGAGGTGCTGTGGGTGGGGGAGGAGTGGGTGGTGGAGGGGTGGGTGCAGAGGGGGTGCTGTGGATGGGGGAGGTGGTCAGGAGGTGTTGCGAGTGGGGGAATGGCAGAGAAGTAGGGGCCATCGATGGGGGATGGGTTCCGGAGGCGCTGCGGGTGGTGTAGGGGGCGGGCGCGGGGGGGAGGGGCGGGTGCGGGGGTGCTGCGAGTGGGGTAGGGGGTTGGGAGGTACAGCGGGTGGGGGAGGAGCGGGGTTGACGCCGGTGGGGTTGTGGCAGGTGCGGGGGTGCCGTGGATGGGGTCCATAGGTGCTGCGGGTGGTGGAGTGGCGTGTGCGCCGTGCGGGGTGCACGGTTTGGGTAGGGTGTCTAGAGGCACCACAGGTGGGGGAGGGGTGCATGCAGGGGTGCCGCAGATGGGGGTGGGGGTGCGGTGGCGCTGCGGGTGGGGGAGAGACAGGTGCTGGGGCGCCGCGGGTGGGGGAGGGGCGGTTGTGGGGGTGCCACGAGTGGGGGAGAGGGGTGCAGAGGGTGGACTCAGGGGGCGATGTACTAACCTCTCCCGCTGCGGTATCTGGCTTATTGAATCCTGTGTGGTCTCCTCGTCAATAGGATTGCTGCCCGTAGTTTTCTCCTCACTGCGCTTCCGCCTCATCACCGCCGCGGCCACTCAGTTTTGAACTCTCCGTAGTGGTTGATCAGCGCTGCGCTCCCCCTGTCAGTTGCGCATGCGCACACTGGTTATGGCACATATCAGAGACAAGTGCGCATGCACGACTGACAGGGGGAGCGCAGCGCTGATCAGCCGCTACAGAGAGTTCAGGACTGAGTGGGCGCGGCGGTGATGAGGCGGAAACGCAGTGAGGAGAAAACTACGGGTCGCGACGGGCAGTGAGCAGCAATCCTATTACCGAGGAGAACACACAGGATGCGTTAAGGCAGATACCGCAGTGGTAGAAATGAGTACATCATGCCCTGACTCCGCCCAGCGTTGTGACTCCGCCCAGCGTTATACACAAAGTCACAGATCTGGGCTAATATATAGGAGATAATAATAATAATAATAATAATAATAATAATCCATGTATTCATTTGGGCATCTCAGGATTCTGAATGATGGAAAAATAAGCTGTGTGTCAATTATAGAATTTGGGTAGAAAAAATATAAAACTGCCCTTGATAAAACAAGGAAATATTATTATTATTATTATTATTATTATTATTATTATTATTATTATTATGCTTTATTTATAGTGTCAAAAGGGGTCTGCAGCGCCTTAGTGCATAAATTTAATACACCACAAACATAACTAGGTAAAAAGTGCAATAGACTTAGGGGCTTGCAATATATAGTGTAGGGGCAGATAGATATGGGTGATGTGTGGAAAATGGAGTGTTCCATGTTGCTGCTTCTCCAGGGAAGCTTCTTGCCCTGTACCAAGATGGCCACCAAGGCTACTACTGAACATAAGTGGACCCATCTTGGGACTGTGTGAGAGTATCACAATGGAAGGCAGTTCAGAAGGTGTAATGGTTAGCATTACGGCCTCACAGCACTGGGGTCATGGGTTTGATTCCCACCATGACCCTAACTGTGTGGAGTTTGTATATTCACCATGTGCTTGCAGGGCCGTAACTACGTGTGTGCCAGGTGTGCCTGGCACACAGCGCAGTTGCCCTGAGGGCGCAACAGCCAGCGGCATGTAATGAGTCAAATTGTTTGTCCCTGTCATATAAAAAAAAAGTTTTTTTTAAAGTGCCATCATGTCTGACACTTCCGTATATGTCCAGTGGTACTGCCATATGATATAATTCCTGACATCACTGCCATTTAATTCCAGTGATTTTGTAATTTTCTTCCAGTGATTTGGACCAATAATACCATTGATTAGAACGAATAATTCCTGTGATATTGAGGTGTTTGTGTCGCTTAGCTTAGCCGTCCAGCAACCGCCATCCAGCGACCTTGGTGCACCTCTTTTTTTCTTTGCATCATGTGCTGTTTGGGGACTATTTTTTTAAGTGCCATCCTGTCTGACACTGCAGTGCCACTCCTATATGGGCCAGGTGTTTGTGTCGCCCACTTAGCTTAGTCATCCAGCGACCTCGGTGCAAATTTTAGGACTAAAAATAATATTGTGAGGTGTTCAGAATAGACTGGAAATGAGTGGAAATTATGGTTATTGAGGTTACTAATACTATAGGATCAACATTACCCCCAAATTCTATGATCCAAAACGCACCCGAATCCGACAAAAAATCTTAAGGGAGGTTTTGCCAAAATGCGTCCGAATCCAAAACACGACCGCGGAACCGAATCCAAAACCAAAACACAAACCCCGAAAAATGTTCGGTGCACATCTCCAGTAAAAAGGGGGATGCTGTCTGCCGTAATGTTTAAAAAATGTGACGCTGTCTGCCGTAATGTGTAAAAAATGGGACGCTGTCTGCCGTAATGTGTAAAAAGGGGACTCTGTCAGCCGTAATGTGTAAAAAAGGGGACGCTGTCTACCGTAATGTGTAAAAAGGGGACTCTGCTGCTGTAATGTGTAAAAAAGGGGGACTGTCTGTCGTAATGTGTAAAAAGGGGACGCTGTCTGCCGTAATGTGTAAAAAAGGGGACGCTGTCTGCCGTAATGTGTAAAAAGGGGACTCTGCTGCTGTAATGTGTAAAAAGGAAGACTGTCTGCTGTAATGTGTAAAAAGGGGGACGCTGTCTGCCGTAATGTGTAAAAAGGGGACGCTGTCTGCCGTAATGTGTAAAAAGGGGTCTCTGCTGCTGTAATGTGTAAAAAAGGGGACGCTGTCTGCCGTAATGTGTAAAAAAGGGGACGCTGTCTGCCGTAATGTGTAAAAAGGGGACGCTGTCTGCCGTAATGTATAAAAAGGAGGACTGTCTGCTGTAATGTGTAAAAGGGTCTCTACCTGGTGTAGTGGTGCTACCGTGCAGCGTAATTGGAATAATGGAGACTACTGTGCACCGTAGTAGGAATTGGTATTATTTTGTGGCCACGCCCCTTCCCCATGAAGCCACGCCCCTATATAATTTTTGCACGCCTGCGGCGCACACTGCCCCTATCTTTCATGGGGGGGGGGGGGCGCGCCAATGCCGTTTCTTGCACACAGCGCTAAAATGCCTAGTTACGGCACTGTGTGCTTGTGTGGGTTTCCTCTGGGTACTCCGGTTTCCTCCCACAATCCAAAAATATACTGGTAGGTTAATTGGTTCCCCCCAAAAATGATCCCTGGTGTGTGTGCACATGGGCAGACCAGATGGGCTAAGTGGTTCTTATCTGCTGTCAGTTCTATGTTTCTATGAAGACAGTAGTCTTCCACTCATCCTGAAACAGGATTTGTAATGCCGAACCTATTTTTTTTTCTGCGCTGAAATACTCTGGATATACTTAAATCTCAATGTATATCGCCACAGTTAAACATTTTATAAATAGAAACTATAAAGTAAAATAAACATAGAAATGTGTTCAATTAGTCTAATTTCATAAACTTCATTGTTAAAATCAAAAATAATTTTTTTAATTTAAATTAAAAACTAATAATCAGTTCAATGTAAAAGTTTCTAATTTCTTTCTGCACTTGATTTGCAAAAGGATGGTACTCAGATAAGTTTATATACACTCACTAATTGGAGTGTATATGTGCGTAGTCATTGTATTTTTTTCCTAAATCAGTTACATCCAAGAAGCCAGGGTTATATTCTTTAGTGTCACCCCTTTTATCTGATGTTATTTAAGAATGACTGTATAATGCTGAAACAGTTCCCTCTGGAACTCCTGGCAGCATTAGGACTGGTTTGCTCTCTGTATTATACGGCAATTACTGAGATTCTCTCTATTTTATATGTCAGTCACTGGGCTGCTCTCTGTATTGTATGACGATCACTAAGATGCTCCCTGTATTTTACAGTGGTCATTAGAATGCTCTCTGTGTTGTACGGTGGTTACTAAGATGCTCTTTGTATTGTATGGTGGTCACTAACATAACATCCTCACTCTCTATATCGTATTGAATTCATTAGATTGCTTTCGGTATCGTATGACTGTCACTAGGACGTTCTCTGTTTTGAATGTCGCTAGAATATTATACTTTTTGGGTACAAGTAGGAATATTTTTTTTTACACTGCTAGATTTTTTTTAACCCTACCTACTTTTGTGTTGGCCCCTCCCATTGTTGGTTTGGCCCTACCTACACGAGACCACTGTCATATTTTTTTCCATAGCTACATTAAGTTACAATGCACCCTGATCTCAGGTGTAGATTTGCTGTCTCTTGCATCCACTTCTTTCCTCCACCACTGCTTCCAGTCAGGGTCGGACTGGCCCACAGGGGTACCAGGGAAACCACCGGTAGGCCCCACTGCCTGAGAGCCCGCTCCTTCCTCTAGGGATCAGGTTCCAGACTGTGCACTTGTATTATACATGGTAGATACAGTATGTCGCATTACACTGCACTAGACTATTGTGTATGTCAAGCCTCTGTGGAGGCTGGCCACACCCCCTTTATAGGCTGGCCACACCCTTAAGTATGGGCCCCTATCACTGCATTCCCCCGGTGGGCCCTTCATGCCCCAGTCCGACACAGCTTCCAGGTTCCACCATTCACATGTTGCCCCACAAAATACCTGTACCTTTTAGAAGGGCAATACAACATCAGAACATTGAATGAAAATAGGTCTGCTTAGTGTAACCTGAGTGTGGTATTCCTGTATATAGATAACTGGAAATTTTCCTTGAACTGTCCTCTGTGCTTGACATCTGGTATCACTGACTTTGGCTTGTGAGTCTATACTGTCATTTGTCTGTTTCCTGACTTTGACTTAAGCCTGCCTCTTTGGATATTTCTTTGTACTGCTACCTTTGTCTCCACTTCTACAAACATCTGGAAATTCGCACATTGCACCCGTCTAAGCCCCAGTCTTCAAAACAAGCTATTTTTTTTTCTTTTTCTTTTTTTTTACATTAGTTGTATTTAATAACCTAACATAAGAAACTCCACACAATAGAAGATTTTAAGTTTTGGGTGAAGTTCTTTGAATTTAGAAGTTTGGAAGGGTATTATGGAAAAAAGTGTATTCTCAAAACCTATGCATTAATTAAGGAGAAAAAGTATATTATATAGACACTGTATTATCACATAGAACCACAGACACTTCTTGTACAGAATATAAATGACTGTAACTAGCTCTAACATTGCTTTAGGAGAAGTTCTACCTTATAATATTATAGATTTCTCTCAATTAAAATTATCCCCACTCAGCAAAAACTGTTTCTGCACTGTAATGAAATAATGAAATAATTATATGCAGGGGAGGACTTGTGATCTTTTTAATTATTCTATACTTCATTTTTAAAAGGGCCATTTGAAAAAGCACTATTGTAATTGAGTGCCATAAATCAGTCACCGCATTTTAAGGATCGTAAATATTCTCGCTTTTAAGATACAACGAAATGCTAAATATTCCATGAAATCTTTTTTTTTTTTTTTTTTCATGTTCTGAAAATATAATCTAGGGTACAAAGGAAGGGAGCGCTCCTTTTTTTAATTTTTTTTTTTTAAATAAAAAAGTAAATTTGTTGTCCCGGAGTGGAATTAAATATTCTGAATGTCAGCTGCAGAAATGGAATTAAAAAAGGCAAGATCCTTTTTTATTGTCTTTTAAGGTCATTAGGCTGTGAATTCTATAATTATGGAAATTGTCAAGTCCACTTCTCTAGAATGTTTGCGCCTATCCATAAGGTTCTAGAATGTTCAATCAGCCTCTCTCGTGGGAAAGTTAGGTCATAACTGCAAGTGTACCAGCAAAATTGAATTAAGCAAAGAAATGTCATCAGTATTTATAGCTGCGAGGCATCTGTAAAAGTGCAGGGCAAAGAAGTTATGTAGAAGTCAGAGGAGGAAAAAAATGGCTTTCTGGTGACAAAGGAGGATTTGAAAGAGATATAAGTGTATAATGAATACGGGCTATTGAGCGGTGCTCCAAGGAGGCAGTTGCAAATATGTCAAATATTGATTTTCCTGTGTATGCCTTCAGACTACATATGCAATTGTTTGGTTTTGCTGTCTACATGGTGCAAAATATTTGTTGTTGAAGGTTACAACTCGGGATATAAAGCACCCTGCAGAACCGTATTTTTTACCATGATATATATTTATCACGTGGAGTTTAAGATCATATTTATGTATCAGACAGTGATATAAAAGATCATTAATTTTTCCCCCATTGCATTAGCTGTAAGGACAAGATTTTAACAGGGGAGGTGGCTAGACAGCCTTCCACTAACATGTAGTATGTATGTTCTTACTGTCTGTATATACATGTTCTAGACATATGATTTACAGTACATTTATAGAACATGTATAATTCCCTCTCTGCAATAGAATATTAATCACGCTTCTGGGCTTAGAGTGGGGTGGAAGTGCTGGTACAGCAAAAGAAAGGCCATATACAGTATGTGAGACATCCTGGAGAGGGAAGCCTGTAATTTCCCCCCTGCGTACCTATGTGTACAGCACATTTCTTTTCTAGATCAGCATTGAAGTTTCAAATTTATGTTTTTGTCAAATGGGCTTTAGTGGCTGTGTGGCGGGACTGTCCTTCCCCAAGCACACGCAAATGTAACGATGGAGGGGTTTCCAGTTGCCCAGAAACACAACTTCCTTTCCCTTAGCCTGGAAAGGGTGGAATTCAAGTGTGTAAGTAGATCAATGTTTACCTATACTGTAAGCCCAGGGATGGTGCTAGGTTCTTCCGCTGCTCCTCCTCCAGACTCCAATCCTCCACAGAGCAGAGGGTTTGGATTGTGGAATGGTGCCCACATCCAGAAAAGGAATGCTACATCTAAAAGCTTACTGCAATCGCTGTGTTACATGTACTGCCCTTGTCTGAGGCATGTTATAGCTGTTACATGCTAATTATGCCCTCTCCAAGGGCTGGTCATTATTGCTCTTAAATTAAGCATTTAGAATCCTCTATCTAGGAATCCTATGTTTGCTCCCGCCAAGGAGCCACTTCCTCTACTCTCCGAGACCCACAAAGAAATCTAGTCTGTCCTATGAAATAAGCATCTCAGGCCCACCCACAACAGATTTTTTGTAGAACTTGGGGACTCAATGTACAAGGAGTTCAAAAAGTCCCTCCGCGTTGACTGTGTGCTAAGAAAGTCTCCCCACAGAGAATGTGTGCCAAATAATATGACAACATAATTGTTTTTGAATACTTTATTTACACAAAATAAAAGAGAATTTGTTACGTACTTATCTACGTTTAGCGTTGAAAGTGTTGTCCCTTATTTTCGAGACTTAATGCCACTCTTCTACACTTATTGTCGAACACCTCTTGTAGCGGATCCTCAGTGATGGAACCAGTGTACCTGGAGATTACAATTTTGTAGTTTCTGAATTGTTTTGGGATGGTCCTTATATATAGTTCCTTTCGCTTTGATTCCCAAAGGGCTTTGCCCCTCTCTGGCCTCCTTGGCTACAGAGGAGATCTACCCTAGAGGGTATTATGACAACCTGGAGGTGTGAGAAACTTTTTTCCCAGCTTGGTAGCTCACATAGGGTTCTGTGGGTGAGTTTCGGAAGGTGAGGAGGGATCCCTCCACCTCTAGTGACCCACCCTGTACGTATGCACAATCACACTGCTCGACAATGTAAACTTTCACGCTACTAATCACCGGTGAAAGCGCTAGTTATAGGGATTGTGAGGCATCTGCTTTTCGAAGCAACTGTCCCGCTACGGGACCAATACAGAATTTCTCGGGTGCTTAATTATCCACTGCCACAACTCACGGCGAGCTGGATACTTAATTATCGAGGCCCAATAGGCAGGGCCGGCAACAGAAATTTTGGGGCCCGGTATACTGATATCTCTGCGGGCCCACCCCCCACCCCTCCATCCCCACCCCCAGGAAACAGGACAGGGACCCATATTATCTACAGGAAACAAGTATATTAAAAACAAAATTATAGACTCTCTAACGTCTAGAAAACAAAACTTTAATGGAACAATACAATACCGATATAATGGGATCATCCCTTTCCAAAATTAAGATTCACAGACCCACAATGGTCAGGAATTTTGTAGTCTGTGCTGAGCAGCAAATGAGCCTGAATGACCAGTCACCACCACAGCACAGATATTCTGCTCTGATGAGTCTGATGAGTCTGATCTCATCTGACACGCACATGCATGCAGATGCATCCATGTGCAGGATGCATATGCATGCATAATGTGCCTGCCTGCCTGCTTCCCACCCCAAACTAATCCTAAACCCAAACCCAAATCCCAATCCCTATACATAAACATGTATTATGATTTATGAAATGCAAAAGCCTTACTCTGCTTGCTGCTGCAGCAACACACTGACACAGCCGCGCTAATTCCCCAGGCTCGCCTCCCCAATTCCCACAGGCCGCAGTACTCTGTCTGTCTTGTCCTGGCAGCTCTTGCTGTGCGCTCCGTGCCTCAGTCCGGCTCCTCACTCACACAGCAGAGAGAGACAGGGAGGAAGCGTGCGGTGAGGACGCTGGAGGGGCGGTCCTGGCTGGCAGGATAACAGGTGACCAGTCCGGCCGACCTTCCTGGCTGGGGACTGGTTGGCAGGATAACACGCACGCAAAAACACATCAATGACAGGGCACTGAGGGGTTGAACAGCACACGGGCAGGGCCGTCTTTTCGTATGGGCTCAATGGGCTCTTGCCCAAGGGCCCCTGGAGTAAAAGGGCCCTAGGCTGATAGCTGAGGGTCCCCTCTTTCCAGGGGTACCAGATTTTTGAAAATCGGCCATGGGGAACCGGAGATATCCGACTTCAAAGCAGTAGTCCCTATCCAAGCCTGTTAATTGTTCTTCCCAGCTAGATATCTAGGGTTCTGTCTGACTTACTTTTTTCTGAGGGTATACTCCAAAAGCTGTGACTCTCCCCTTTCAGTTGACATTAGCAGCTTGTCTCTACTACTGTATGTCCAGAACCAGACATATCAGCCTTCAAGCAGCTGGTCCCTGCTACAGCTCCACACGCTTAATATGCAGTTTTATATTTTTGTTGGTGGATTGCTCTGGCTACTGAAGTCTGATCCCCAAGTCCCCAGCACCTCCTGAAAGGTGGGACTCTCTGGTTTTTTTTATCTTAGTAAAGCTAAGATTTTATTTCCAGGAACTGGAGATATCTGCAGTAAAGCAAGCTGCCCTGACCCACGGAAAATGATGAATATTAAGCCAACTCCACTATCCACCCCTCCCCTGTGTATTAAACACCCCCTACCACCCTGGAAGTCATGTATCAAGGCCCCTTCATTCAGCACAATGTCCCCTTCTACAGTTTAGCATTCTCCAGGTCCTACATGCTGAATGAAAGATAGAATCCCCTACCCCCCGCGGGACATCAATGGTGCCACTGATAGCACCCCCCACCCCTACCGCTGATGCGTGGGTAGGGGCCCCAGTGCATTGCTGTGCCCAGGGGCCTACACAGCTGTTAAGATGGCTCTGCACACGGGACTCGGGGGGGGGGGGCGCACACAAACAAACACACACACTTAAATCACAGCTCGCGATGCGCGATGCCGGGAGCAAACAGTTTTTTCTGACAGTTGTGATGAACTGCAGCCACTGCTGCCCGCTGCCTGGACCTTGGGGCCCCTAACAATGGCGGGGCCCGGGACGGGTGTCCCCTTTGACCCCCCCTGTCGCCGGGCCTGCCAATAGGCCGCCAATAATGAATAATCCCCTAATTGAGGAATCTGAACATCCTTTCTTACAGATCTCTTCCTGCCTGGTCGTCCTTGCATTCACCACTTAATAAGCCCTGAGAAATGTTGGATGTTTTCTTTAACGATGGAATGCACTCATGTAAACCCATCTATATGCTAATATGTCTGTAAATTTGGAAAACTATGAATTAAGAAGAGTTCTATCATTTTGTTCTGCTATCTAAGCTGTGATTTAACACTGGGCTGATGAGGTTGTTTTTCTAATTATATTTTCAAAATGCCTGCAAAGGGGACAATGTGGGTTTTATGGTTATAAATATGGTTGTATATTTGGAACAATAAAGCTTTGCAGTTTGTGTGTGGGGTCACATGTCTACTCTCTCCAATCAGATCATCACTTACGGAAGACTCCATTTTCATTCTGGGCTGGATTCCCAAAATGAGTCACTTTCATTCCTTTCTTTTTTGTGATTTAGGGATTTGTTTTCGCTACTAACAGTGATCAGCGGGAGCAAACAGTTTTCCCTTTGTATCCATTCACTTGGCTTTAATTTAATTTAGGGTTGAAAAAAAAAAAGCCACTGATAAAATAAATGTATTTAATTCGATACTTTATAATTTTATTTGATGCGTTGTCCAATTACTAAACTGAAAAAAGAAAAACAAATCCATGTATCAAACAATCCCGAGCAAAAACAGTTTATTGAACACGTCTGAAACCATACAAATTAGGATCATTGGGGGAGATTTATCAAAGCTTAAAGAGACATAACGTGGAGAGAGATAAAAAAAAAAAAGTACCAACCAGTCAGTTCCTAATATCCCTTTTTCACTGCAGCAATAACCCGGATTATTGCTGGGTTAACCCCGATTGCTGGTCATTGGAAAAGTGTCTTCATAAAATAACCCAGGTCCAGTGACCCAGGAATCCAACCCGGTTAGCGAGCAGAGTTGGACCCAGGTAACAGGGCAGTGCAAGTGGGTAACCTGCGTCATCCAACCCAGGTCCTGTTACAAGCAGGAAGAGCCAGCTCACCGGTGTTTGGAGAAGATGTCATCTCCGAACGACAGCAGAACAGAAACGCACTGCACATGGGTGCAGTGTGAAAGGGGCCGAACCAGCAATAGTAAGGGTCAGGGCGGCGGTGCGTTCCAAAACCTGGGTCAGACCGGGGATTTCAGTGGAAAAAGGGTATAACTTTTATTTTTCTTACACAGCCTGTAACATGGCAGTTAGGAGCTGATTGGCTGGTACTTTATCTCTCTCCACTGTCTTTCTCTCCAAGCTTTGATAAACCTCCCCCATTGTGTTGTTTCACTCATCTCCACTTACTACATTGAAAGGAAATATGATAGAGGTTTTTTGTCTACTTTAAAAACGTTCCCATCCGGGCAGAGCCATCCCTAACCAATATGATACCCTAGGCAAGTTTTTGGCTGGTGCCCCCTAGCACCGCTGCTAGTTCCACCTCTGACCCTGCACCCCTTTCCCAACACCATCACCCCTCACCCACAACAGTCCTCATTTTGGTGTTCCTACCCCTATATTTTAAATAAGAACAGTGAACACATTCGGTGCACAGTCCAAAAAGGGGTGTGTTCTTGCTGTGAAGGGGCGTGACCACAAAATACTACCCCAATTCAAATTAGGCCACACAGCAGTGCAACTTTATTCACATTTTATCATGCGATAGTGTCCCTTAGTCACGTCACATCACACACTAGTACCACTTTACCTTATATACATTACTCCTCACAGTAGTGCCCGTTATTTACATTACATCACACTGAATTGATCCATATTCACATTACACAACACCATATTGCTCTTTATTCACATTAGACCACACAGTAGTGCCCTTTTTATACGTTATACCACACAGCAGAGCACCTTATACACATAATGCCACACATTAGTAATACATTTATACACATAATACCACACAGTAGAGCACCTTATACACATAATGCCACACATTAGTAATACATTTATACACAAAATACCACACAGTAATGCCCCTTACACATATGACACACATTATTAATGTCCTTATAAACATAATGCGCTTTACACATTATGGCAACCTTTATTAATGCCCTTATACACATAATGCCCCTTACACATATGCCACACATTATTAATGCCCTTATACACTTAATGACACACATAATGTCCTTTTCACATATGCCGAACACTACTGCGCAACCAACCCACCCACACACAGCACTCACATGGTCGCTAACATTGTGACCTCTGCCTCTGCTTGGATACAGATGTGTCCTCATACATCTTGCCTCAATATGCCATGCAGCAGGAGATGCCTGGCGTGAGTCAGCTGGCAGCTGTGCCTCTGCTAACGTTGAGCGCCATTTTTAATGAAAATGCATCTTATTTGCATTACTATGTGGCTAGGATGCACAAGCAGCTTCTGCTGATTAAAATTATATGCGGCATGCCTACATTCTGTGTATGACTGTGACTGTATCTGCATGCGAAATGCTACTTTACAGTGATTTACAGGAATACACTGTAACGTAGCATTTCGTATGCAGATACAGCTGCAGTCACACACAGAATACAGGCATGCCGCATATCATTTTAATCAGCAGAACCTGCTTGTGGCCCTAGGCATACCAAATGCCTAGTTTGCCTATGGCTAGGGCCGGCTCTGCATCCGGGTGTGGATGTTGTGTATGAAAAGAAGAGATGTGGTGACAGCAGTTCTGTCCTTAAGTAGATAGAACACAAGGCATACGATGATAATTGTGGTATGATGCCCTGCCCACTTCACTGGGGTGGGTGGTGCCTGATGCCACCCGGCCATGTCCCCAGCCACCCTGCAGACAGGTCAGTGCCAGTGTAGGAGAATCTAAGAAGTATGGGACTTCTCCCCAACATAACTGGAGAGAAGGCACCAACTGTTTAAACTAGTATTACTAAATATAACTATGAATTACTGTACTTTATTTATATCATATGTTGCCCTAAGACTTGTTGGTTATAATGGAGTAGAGCCGTCACAAGAATAGGTGCTATGGTGCATTTAAATTCCTCTTGAATAACCAAGGCCTTTTAAGGATCATTGACAACCACAATGTTGCCGATAGCAACATTGACAACCACAATGTTGCCAATGGTTTCGGCAAAAGTATTTGGGGGGAGATGTAAGCCGTGGAGAGTAATAAAATGGAGAGAGATAAAGTAGCAGCCAATCAGCTTCTAACTGCCATGTTACTGGCTGTGTTTGAAAAAATGACAGGAGCTGGTTGGTTGTTTATCTCTCTCCAATGCTTAGTACATCTGCTCCTTTAGCTGGCAACACAAGGTTAGGACAAATGTTAGGATCCACAAATACTGTAAGTGGCTAAATTAAACAGACATGTCTATTTATCAGTCCGGTTGAACAACTGTAACTCATCGTTCATCATTATTTCAGTTGGTCGATGGCCAGACACATCTGGCAAAATGGGTCAGCGGACCACTTTATGTATCACCATTAACTATGGAAATCCAAATAGTCTTTGGTGATCTTTGGTGTGAAAACTCCTCATACGAAGTGATATCTGCTAAAATGTTGTCAAAAACTCCAAAATTTGCCAACAACATCACCGTATGTGTATCCAGATTTACAAAAACCAAGAGTTGAACAACAAAACAATTTTTCTTTAATCAAGACAAACTTTCACTTTAAAATGCTCAAATCCCCTTTCCGGATGGCGATGTATTTGCTGCCAGATGTATCATGGACCTGTGCTAAAATAATGAACACCCTCAACGACAATTATCCTGTAAATACAACACATTAGCAGATTGCCATTCTGATCCCCGCCGTCAACAATTTTGACCTTACATCAGCATTACCGGCTGGTTATCCTTCACTGAAGTTTAGTACAACAGTAGAACGTGCAAAACCTCTGATCTTGCGATGATTTATAAGGATTTCCGGAGATTCACTCAAGACCTGCCAAGGGGAGTCATTTCTATAGCTCCATTAAGTTCATTTTTATTCTAACAAACACATAGTGCAGATGGCTTTTTCTTGGCAAAAATTGGACCATCTGCAATATTTAGACTCTTGCATGTTTAATTCAACACCTTTGAGAAAACTCTGCCCGATATTGATGACTTTCTAGCCTGACGGCGGTGGATCCGCGCCAAAGTGGAGGAGGTGGCTGCAACGTACCCTGTCGAATACTTCCATACGCCGACTGCACAAATATAGCCCTTAGAATTAACTGCAGGTTATTATTTAATCTGTATAATCACCCAGTCTGTAAATACGGAACACAATATTTAGATATTTTTACTTGTAGCGTCGTTTTTGTTTGCCTTTCTTTTCTGGTGGTGCTGTCCAAAAAATGATCTAGCAAATTAAATGGCAGATTGAGGAGGACAATTTTGGACACGTAGCAGAAACAAATAAACCGTGATCTTGGTCTTGGAGCAGGTACGTGTAGACATTTCCGATGGGCTGTGCCCTGGGTTGCCATCAGAAATTGTGAGGCCCAGGACTGACAAAATAGACAGCAAAAAAACTAAACAACCCCCCCCCCTTCCCCAAAGATTCTGCCACTCCGCTCCACCCCTATGTGATGTCACACATCATGATGCTACATATAAGTGGGGAATTGCAGACCTGCAAGAATGATTCACAGACCTTGTGTACAGGGAAGGCTTGTTTTAAGTACTCCCTGCACATCAGCCCGCTATAGTTGCACTGCCTGTGCAGCTCTCCAGGTATTGGCGTTAGGAGTCAGGGGTGGGCCCCTCCCTCTATAATGGCCCGGGACTCCAGTCCCCACAGTCCCCTTCCTACTGGCTGCCCTGGCTGTGCCGCTTGGTGTAGACGGTGTTATATTCACTGCAAGTTGTGCAACAGGATATTAATGTCACCTCTGACCCAACTTCAGTCCGTTTTCAATGACACAGTACCAAGATATGAAGCTGTATTTAAAAAGAAATTGTAAAAAAAGATCACAGACTAGTTTGGTTTGTTGTCTGTTAAAATGGTATGGTATTTATTTCAGTTTAGTAAATACATTATTTTTGTATTTCTATTTTTTAAACGTTAAAAACACGTAATAACTTTGGGCATCTCGCTGTTTGTGCGCAAGCTGCAGGTTCCGCCAAGTTGTGCTGAAACTTATCAGCAAAGTCAGACTTTCAAAATTCAGTTTGTGAACCATTTACAAATTTGGAAATCCCTTACGTGGTTTATGGAGGCATTCATTAGATCAGCCGTTCCACCCTGAGAGGTGGCACACGCAGGTCTATGTCAACATGGCACCCACCCTGTTCCCGAAGACTAATCTCTAGTGCGTATGTGTGGGCCCCTGATATCAAAATTATCTCTATCATTACAGATTATATAACCTTAACAGCCACTGGCAAGGTGTGTTGGGTGGAACCCTAGAGATCTCAGCTGCAGGCTGTGTTTTCTAGCACACGGGGGGTCCTGCATAGCCAGATTAATGGGGGGGCCGCAGGGGATACTGTACCCCAGGCCTTCCTCTGTCAGGGGGCCCCCAAGCTGGAGCATACCGACATCGCTAGCTCTGTCTCATTTAGTGGCAGCTGAACCAAATAGTCCTCCTGAGTCCTGTCCCAGTGTGTAAGTAGAACAGAGGCTGCTGCTATTCTCGCATGTGACCAGATAAATGATAGATTTTATTTTTCTATGTGTATTTTAAGTTTAAATTGTCTTTGTTCCACTACAAGAAACCTGTATAAAATAGTTGTCTCTCAATTAGGTAGAGCTATAAACAGTACCCAGGCTTTATTAAACTATTAGTTTAAATGTAATATACGCCCTTTGTTTAAATTTAATATACACAACCCATTCCTCCCAAAATTATCTCTCCCTGGACTTTCCTCTTAATTTATGATTGCAATCACCTGTGTTGAAACACCTTTCTTATCAATTAAATAGTTCAACACATGTGATGCCCATCATAATATTAAGAAGTCCAGTAGCAGAGCATTATGTCCCTCCTGGAATGGGTTATGTTGGGAGGTATACACAATCTAATACCCCCCCCCCCCCTCCCCCCCTGCCCCGGGCCCTCCTGTCTTAAGTGCCCTGGGTCCCCGTAAGGCTTCATCCGGCCCTGTCGTCCTGCCTTTTCCCCTCGAAGAAAGCAAGAATGCCCTTTAGACTCTGGCACCTGAAAGATGGCCAATACTCTTTCCGGTGTATTTTTGGTAGAAGGGTCTCGTTCAGGGATCCAGCATATAGAGACAACTACTCTTCAGTCCTCTGGTCCTTTAAAAGGGTACTTTTAAAGTTACAGAGAGGCCAAAATATTACAAAAAAATGACTTTATTACATGAGAAAGGAATAGTACGTGGAATGTCCTCATTAAACAGTATCACACCTTTATAGTGTTGGTGCCCACGGGGAAATTTATCTTGGTCTTTGCTGAGAAAGAACCAACCACAAGGAGCAGCCAAGAGTTTTCACATTATTGGACTAAATTTGTAATAATATTATAATTCATTTTCTTTTAGTGCATATAGTTTGTGCACTTTGGGGTATATTCAAATAAGGTCGAAACTGCTGTCTTGTCGAAAAGACGACAGTTTTTGATTTTTTCAGGTCGGAAGGGGTTCCAACCTATTCAGTCCCCAGCATTTTTATTCAACAAGTCGGGGAATTCGACTTGTCGAAAAGTACGTGAATTGGCGGTATAGCCGCCGATTCGCATACTTCTGAGGGAAACGGGGCCAAATTTGACAGGTTTTGGCCCCGTTTCCGACCATCTCAGTTCGACTTTAAAAAAAGTCGAACTGAGATGAGGGACCTGAGAGGAGGAGACGGGGGAGAGCCGCTGGCAGACGGGGGAGAGCCGCGGGCAGACGGGGGACAGCAGCGCTACAGCACAGCGCTGCAGGAGGATGTGTCATAGCTGCCGCCCACGGTAGCGTCCACCCGGCTCCAGCAAGTGAGGTCCTGCTTGCTGGAGCCGGGTGGACGCTGCCGTGAGGTCTGGTGGCTGTGCCACATCCTCTTGCAGCGCTGCTGTGCCCTGTCTGCCCGCGGCTCTCCCCGTCTGCCCGCAGCGCTCTCCCCGTCTGCCCGCGGCTCTCCCCCCCTCACCGGTCCCTCATCTCAATTCGACTTTTTTAAAGTCGAATTGAGATGTGCATTGAATAGCCCTTGTTGGATCCATTACGACAAATGCATGTCGGAATGGATCCGACCTCAATTGAATATACCCGTTTATCTACTCAGTTTTGCCTCCTGAGGAAGCTCCGAAGAGGACCGAAGCATTGAGATTATTATTATGACGTAAGAAAAAAGAGGAAGTTTTAACAGCGAGTGATATTATTGTTATCACTCGTTACGAATGATAAATGGTACTCCAACCAATCAGCTCCTAACTATAATTTTTCAAACTTGCAACAGCTGATTGGCGGTAGCACCATTTATCATTTGTAAGAAGTGATAACAAGATTATAACTCTTTGTCAAATTTTTACTTTGCATGGATATCTGCAGGGCCGTTTCTTGGGGCAGGCGAGCAGTGCAACCGCACTGGGCGCCCGCTGCGGCACTAACTGTGGCTCCCTGCTTCCCCCTCATATTTCTCCCCGAGTAACTCGCTCGGGAGGCGGAGTTTCACGGAATGACGCGGTTGCGTCGTTACGTCACGACGCAACCCCATCACTCCGCGAACCCCCCCCCCCCGAGCAGAGTACAGAGGGGGATCCAAGTTAGGAAGAGGGAAAGGCTGGTGCGAGAAACGACTGGTGAGGTGGGCCGAATAGCGGTAATCGCCTCTGTAAGTATTCTCTCTCTCAATGTGTAAAATGGGGACACCTGCCGTAATGTGTGAAATGGGGACTCTTGCCTGCCGTAGTGTGGGGATTTAATGTATCAAGGGCATTGCGGTGTGTGGCATAATATGGTGCAGAGGGCATTACTGTGTGGGGCTTAATATGGTAGAATTTTTTTTCCTGTGGTGGTCGTGATCTGTTGGAGCAGGGTCAAAAACTGGATTGTGAGGTAGTCTTTTTAGACGAGGCCATGCCCATTTAAATGAGGCCACACCCATTTAGACGAGGCCACGCCCCCTTGCCGAGTGCACGCGCACATTTTTTTTTTGCCATCTAGGTGTGTGTGGGGGGGGGGGGCACATTTTTTATGTCATGGGGGGGGGGGGCGCATTTTTAAATCTCGCACTGGGAGCCAAATTGGCTAGAAACAGCCCTGGATATCTGGAAAGTGCCCCTCGTTTTGTTCCTACACGTGGAGCATACTTACCGACACAGAAAGTTTCCTCTCTGAGAAGTACGTGATCGGTGATGGGGGCGGTTCCAGGCTAGTCACGTCATCTGACTCCACCCATTCTGATAAAATGCAGCGATTTTAGCAAATTTAAATAGGTGGCAGGGTTAAAATGATGCAAATAGAATCGCGTCACTGAGGGGCCTATTTATCACCATCCGCATCCAGGATGCGGATGGCAGGTGATAAAATCGCCCCAACTCGCACTGCGATAATTGACTACATCGCAGGGAGGTATCAATTATCACATGCAGGGACAGAGCTTGCGGCCAAGCTCTGTCTCTGCAATGACACTCCGCAGCATCATCGGGGTATTTTTCGGAAAAAATACCCCGATGTCCTGCTGCACATGCGCTGCCCCTGCTGACATCGCCGCTACCGCTGCCACCTGGTCGACCACCCCCCCCCATCGCGACTACCCCCACGCGCTGTGGATTTCCCCCCAGAAGATCAATATACTCACCAGTCCAGGGAGCCGGTCCGCGCTGTTCATGCTGGGCTGCCCGGCGCCGGATCCTGTGCGCTGTGGTGACCCCCGGCGCGCTGTTCCTGCTGGGCTGCCCGGCACCGGATCCTGTGCGCTGCGGTGACCCCCGGTGCAGTAAAGTGCGCTGCCGCTTTGCAGCGTCACTTTACTGCGCCGGGGTCACTTTGCAGCACATGGGGGACCGGCAGCGCTCACCGGAGCAGCGGACACGGGCTACCTGGACAGGTGGGTATGGTTTTTTTTTTGGTTTTTTTTACACGGTGATCAGCTTGTGTCCATCGGACACACATAGCTGATCACTCTGCCGGGTCCCCGCTCAGCTTTCTCTGCCAGGGGCAGAGAAAGCTGGGCAAATGGCACATTATCGCAGTGCTGCCCTGTGAACTCGCCAGCCTGAGCTGAGATTATCACAGGGCACACTGCTGTATTTTTTCACATTTTTTTTTGTAAATTTGGCCACATCACATTTCCCATTATAAGTATGGGGAATGCGATGTGGGTTACTAAAAAAAAAAGTGAATCAAAGGGTTTGGAGCAGTTTTTCATGAACACTGCTCCAAATGTCCTTTATTACATTCAGGTGATACTAAAATAATGTGAAAAAGGGTGTTTTCTGTTTTCACACCCTTTTCACATTATTTTAGTAAAAATAATTTTAATAAATAGACCCCTAAATCCGTCCTCCTCCCAACAAGCCGTGGATTAACACATTTATCTCCCTAGTCTGCCCACATCACTAGGAAGTGGGCGGAATGCGGGAGGGATGCCCACTCTTCCAGGGATGTGGGGGTACTACCTAAAAAAATCATCTGTCTCCCTTAGGATTCGGGAGAGTAGGCAAAGTATGACGTGGAGACCATTTTTTTGGTTGCCAGGGGTGACGCCTCAGTTGCTGTTCATATTCTGGATTGATGAAAGCACTGCCTGCTGTGATACACACATATATATATATATATATATATATATATACACACACACACACACACACACACACACACGTTAACAGTGTAAAGTAATTGCCTGATAAATACACAGTACAGCTAAAGAGTCATTTATTTATTAGACGATTCCTAAATTAGTTTGAAGAATGTGCTAGTCTTATATAGGTGCGGAGAGAAATATTCTCTTATTCTCTTGAATTTAAAAGATTGAAGGGAAAAAAAATCCAGCACACTTAATAAGAAAATTCCAAAATGTACTGTAACGGTGTCATCTCCCGGAGAGGGAGGTAGATAATCCCACAGTTAATTCTTCTACTAGGTTAAAGTCTTTAAGATCTGCCTGAGGGCCGCACTACATCCAGCTGGGCATTAAATACCTTGTAATACCATCTTGTGATGGGATTATTACTTGCACAGAATAGGTTTCCATTTCAGGCTCGTTTTATTCGTAATGTCATCCTTGGCTCCCCACACTTTACCTTTCTCACCAAAGACTTTCAGGTTTCAGGGAAACTTTGAAATCCATCAACTGGAAATTAAAAAGAAATAAAAATAAAACATGAACCACAACATCATCGTATGTATTATGGGCTTTATTATAGGAAAACCTGTTTGCTAATGCAAAGAATGGTACTCCCAGCTGTAAGACAACTTGTATCCAGGCGCCATGTGTATGGTAAATGCACACAAGTGTTCTGTCATTTATGGTAGTCCAATTTGGACAGATGAAACCATATACAGCAGGCTATCCGTTCACATGGTCGACCATGTTATGGTCGACAGTCAATAGGTCGACCACTATTGGTCGACATTGACATGGTCGACATGGACACATGGTCGACACATGAAAATGGTTGACATGTGAAAGGTCGACACATGAAAAGGTCGACATGATTTGTTTAACTTTTTTTTCTTTTGGGGAACTTTTCCATACTTTACGATCCACATGGACTACGATTGGAACGGTAAAGTGTGCCGAGCGAAGCGGTAGGGGAGCGAAGGCACCATGCCCGAAGCATGGCGAGCGAAGCGAGCCATACGAGGGGACGCGGTGCACTAATTGGGGTTCCCAGTCACTTTACGCAAAAAACGACACCAAAAAAGTTAAAAAACTCATGTCGACCTTTTCATATGTCGACCTTTCATGTGTCGACTATTTTCATGTGTCGACCATGTGTCCATGTCGACCATGTCAATGTCGACCAATAGTGGTCGACCTAATGACTATCGATCATAACATGGTCGACCATTCATACCGGAACCATACAGCAGGCAGGGGTGTACTGTAAATGTTGATATGGAATCTAGTAATGGAGTTATGATATGATAGTGAATTAAACTTTGTGAGAATCGAACCTTAGACCTCGGTGCTAAGAAGCGGTAATGCTAATCACTGTGCCTACCATGCTGCACATGATGAACCCTTACCATACTCAATGTTAACATGAATAAATGTATGTGCTGTGTGTACGTTACGCTTGTAAATTACTGCAACTAATACTAAAGTAAAATATAAATGAATGTATTAAATATGTAGCCAATCTCTCTGTAAGAGCATTCAGAGAACTAGACCAATCTATATCCAATCAGAGCATTAGAAGATTCAGAGAACTAGACCAATCTGTAGCCAGAGTGTTAGAACAACAGAGAAGTGGACCAATCTGTATCTAGTCACAGCATTAGACCATTCAGAGAACTAGACCAATCTATATCAAATCAGAGTATTAGACCATTCAGAGAACTAGACCAATCTATATCCAATTAGAGTATTAGACCATTCAGAGAACTAGACCAATCTATATCCAATCAGAGTATTAGACTATTCAGAGAACTAGACCAATCTATATCCAATCAGAGCATTAGACGATTCAGAGAACTAGACCAATCTATAGCCAATCAGAGTGTTAGAACAACAGAGAAGTAGACCAATCTGTATCCAGTCACAGCATTAGACCATTCAGAGAACTAGACCAATCTATATCCAATCAGAGTATTAGACCATTCAGAGAACTAGACCAATCTGTAGCCAACCAGAGTATTAAGGGCCCTACACATTAAGCGATCCGCCGCCGAGCTGCCCGATGGCGGATACGGCTGACGGGCGACTCAGCGGCGGGGGGCAGTGATGGGGGAGTGAAGTTTCACATGGCTCCATAGAAGTGCAGGCAAATATGGATGAGATCGTCCATACTGGCCTGCATGCACAGCCGACGGGGCACCAG
This sequence comes from Pseudophryne corroboree, assembly GCF_028390025.1. Classification (NCBI taxonomy): domain Eukaryota; kingdom Metazoa; phylum Chordata; class Amphibia; order Anura; family Myobatrachidae; genus Pseudophryne; species Pseudophryne corroboree. Next base: position 38,422,476 of record NC_086452.1, on the reverse strand, counting down.
CAATAAACAAGCACGGGGCCGCGCATCGTTCATCGCTGGTGCCTCCACACTCAAAGATATGAACGGTATCTTGTTCATTAATGAACGAGGTCATTCATATCTTTGAGTATTATCTGCCAGTGTGTAGGGCCTATTAGAACAGCAGGGAACTAGACCAATCTGTATCCAGTCAGAGCATTAGAGCTTTCAGAGAACTGAAACAATCTGTAGCCAATCAGAGCATTAGAACATTCAGAGAACTAGACCAATCTGTATTCAGAGCATTAGAACATTCAGAGAACTAGAACAATCTATATTCAATCAGAGCATTAGACCATCCAGAGAAGTAGAGCAATCTGTAGCCTATCAGAGCAATAGAACATTCAGAGAACTAGAACAATCTGTATCCAATCAGAACATTAGAACATTCAGAGAACTAGAACAATCTGTAGCCAATTTAGAGCATTAGAACAACATAGAACTACACCAATCAGTATCCAATCAGAACATTAGAACAACATAGAACTACACCAATGTGTCGTCAATCAGAGCATTAAAACAATAGAGAAGAACTAGACCAAGCTGTAGCCAATCAGAGCATTAGAACATTCAGAGAGCTAGTACAATCTATATCCAATCAGAGTATTAGACCATTCAGAGAACTAGACCAATCTGTAGCCAATCAGAGTGTTAGAACAACAGAGAAGTAGACCAATCTGTATCCAGTCACAGCATTAGACCATTCAGAGAACTAGACCAATCTATATCCAGTCAGATCATTAGAACATTCAGAGAACTGAAACAATCTGTAGCCAATCAGAGCATTAGAACATTCAAAGAGCGAGACCAATCTGTATTCAGAGCATTAGAACATTCAGAGAACTAGAACAATCTGTATTCAATCAGAGCATTAGAACATTCAGAGAACTAGAACAATCTGTAGCCAATTTAGAGCATTAGAACAACATAGAACTACACCAATCTGTAGTCAATCAGAGCATTAGAACAACAGAGAACTAGACCAATCTGTAGCCAATCAGAGCATTAGAACATTCAGTGAGCTAGTACAATCTGTAGCCAATCAGAGCATTAGACCATCCAGAGAATTAGAGCAATCTGTAGCCTAGCAGAGACATAGAACATTCAGAGAATTAGAACAATCTGTATCCAATCAGAGCATTAGAACATTCAGTGAACTAGAACAATCTGTAGCCAATCAGAGCATTAGAACATAGAACTACACCAATCAGTATCCAATCAGAGCATTAGAACAACATAGAACTACACCAATCTGTAGTCAATCAGAGCATTAAAACAACAGAGAACTAGACCAAGCTGTAGCCAATCAGAGCATTAGAACATTCAGTGAGCTAGTACAATCTGTAGCCAATCAGAGTGTTAGAACATTCAGAGAACTGGACCAATCTGTAGCCAATCAGAGCATTAGAGCATTCAGGGAACTAGACCAATCTGTGGCCAATCAGAGCATTAGAGCATTCAGGGAACTAGACCAATCTGTGGCCAATCATAGCATTAGAGCATTCAGGGAACTAGATCAATCTGTAGCCAATCATAGCATTAGAGCATTCAGGGAACTAGATCAATCTGTAGCCAATCATAGCATTAGAGCATTCAGGGAACTAGACCAATCTGTGGCCAATCAGAGCATTAGAGCATTCAGGGAACTAGACCAATCTGTAGCCAATCAGAGCATTAGAGCATTCAGGGAACTAGACCAATCTGTGGCCAATCAGAGCATTAGAGTATTCAGGGAACTAGACCAATCTGTAGCCAATCAGAGCATTAGAGCATTCAGGGAACCAGACCAATCTGTAGCCAATCATAGCATTAGAGCATTCAGGGAACCAGACCAATCTGTAGCCAATCATAGCATTAGAGCATTCAGGGAACTAGACCAATCTGTGGCCAATCATAGCATTAGAGCATTCAGGGAACTAGTTCAATCTGTAGCCAATCATAGCATTAGAGCATTCAGGGAACTAGATCAATCTGTAGCCAATCATAGCATTAGAGCATTCAGGGAACTAGACCAATCTGTGGCCAATCAGAGCATTAGAGCATTCAGGGAACTAGACCACTCTGTAGCCAATCAGAGCATTAGAGCATTCAGGGAACTAGACCAATCTGTGGCCAATCAGAGCATTAGAGCATTCAGGGAACTAGACCAATCTGTGGCCAATCATAGCATTAGAGCATTCAGGGAACTAGACCAATCTGTGGCCAATCAGAGCATTAGAGCATTCAGGGAACTAGATTAATCTGTAGCCAATCAGAGCATTAGAGCATTCAGGGAACTAGACCAATCTGTAGCCAATCATAGCATTAGAGCATTCAGGGAACTAGACCAATCTGTGGCCAATCAGAGCATTAGAGCATTCAGGGAACTAGACCAATCTGTAGCCAATCAGAGCATTAGAGCATTCAGGGAACTAGATACAATCTGTAGCCAATAAGAACATTAGAAAGTTCACATGACTAGACCCATCTGTGACCATTCATAGCTATGTTACGTATATTGGCCCTCATTCCGAGTTGTTCGCTCGGTATTTTTCATCGCATCGCAGTGAAAATCCGCTTAGTACGCATGCGCAATGTTCGCACTGCGACTGCGCCAAGTAACTTTACTATGAAGAAAGTATTTTTACTCACGGCTTTTTCTTCGCTCCGGCGATCGTAATGTGATTGACAGGAAATGGGTGTTACTGGGCGGATACACGGCGTTTCAGGGGCGTGTGGCTGAAAACGCTACCGTTTCCGGAAAAAACGCAGGAGTGGCCGGGGAAACGGTGGGAGTGCCTGGGCGAACGCTGGGTGTGTTTGTGACGACAACCAGGAACGACAAGCACTGAAATGATCGCACAGGCAGAGTAAGTCTGGAGCTACTCTGAAACTGCTAACTCGTTTGTAATCGCAATATTGCGCGTACGTCGGTCGCAATTTTAAGAAGCTAAGATTCACTCCCAGTAGGCGGCGGCTTAGCGTGTGTAACTCTGCTACATTCGCCTTGCGAGCGAACAACTCGGAATGAGGGCCCTTGGCCCTCATTCCGAGTAGTTCGCTCGGTAATTTTCTTCGCATCGCAGCGTTTTTCTGCTTAGTACGCATGCGCAATGTTCGCACTGCGACTGCGCCAAGTAATTTTGCTATGAAGATAGTTTTTTTACTCACGGCTTTTTCTTCGCTCCGGCGAACGTAATGTGATTGACAGGAAATGGGTGTTACTGGGCGGAAACACGGCGTTTTATGGGCGTGTGGATGAAAACGCTACCGTTTCCGGGAAAAACGCAGGAGTGGCTGGAGAAACGGAGGAGTGTCTGGGCGAACGCTGGGTGTGTTTGTGACGTCAAACCAGGAACGACAAGCACTGAACTGATCGCAGATGCCGAGTAAGTCTGAAGCTACTCTGAAACTGCTAAGTAGTTTGTAATCGCAATATTGCGAATACATCGTTCGCAATTTTAAGAAGCTAAGATTCACTCCCAGTAGGCGGCGGCTTAGCGTGTGTAACTCTGCTAAAATCGCCTTGCGAGCGAACAACTCGGAATGAGGGCCATTGTCTGCACATAAAAGCCAAAGCAGCCATCTACAGTATGACAGACTTGTTCCGGTTACCCACTGGAGTTAGGAGTACTTTAGTGTAAACCTATAACCTGCACTTGAATTTGCGACCGGAGTGCCCTTTATTTTCTCCCTCACATTCACTTGGACAGAACCTAATTAAACTGCAAGCGTCCAAAACACATCGCTGCCGCTCACATCTAACGTAAAAGTATAGATTCCATTCCTGCACCCACTTACACGCAGTGCCGTTTCTAGCGGCGGGCGAGCCGTGCAACCGCACGGGGCGCCCGCAGCGGCACTTTGTGTGTCCTTATCTCCTCTCCTCCCTCTTCCCGAGCGCTCCTGCTCGGGGGGCGGAGTTTCGTGGAATGACGCGTTTGCGTCGTGACGTCACGACGCAAACGCGTCATTCCGCAAAGCCCCGCCCCCCGAGCAGGAGCGCTCGGGAAGAGGGAGGAGAGGAGATAAGCCTGGAAGGAGGAGGCGGCCGGCGCGAGGGACGTGAGGCGGCCGGAAGATGTAAGTATTATCTCTCTCTCTCCCCCTTCCTTCCCCCCCCACTTGACACCTGCCTGCCGCACTGTGTAAAATGGGGGCACCTGCCTGCGTACTGTGTAAAATGGGGATACCTGCCTGCCGTACTGTGTAAAATGGGGATACCTGCCTGCGTACTGTGTAAAATGGGGATACCTGCCTGCGTACTGTGTAAAATGGGTATACCTGCCTGCGTACTGTGTAAAATGGGGATACCTGCCTGCCGCACTGTGTGAAATGGGGATATCTGCCTGCCGCACTTTGTAAAATGGGGGGCACGTGCCGCGCTGTGTAAAATGGGGACACCTGCCTGCCGCGCTGTGTAAAATGGGGACACTTGCCTGCCGCGCTGTGTAAAATGGGGACACCTGCCTGCCGCGCTGTGTAAAATGGGGACACCTGCCTGGTTACTGTGTAAAATGGGGACACCTGCCTGCCGCGCTGTGTAAAATGGGGACACCTGCCTGCCGTGCTGTGTAAAATGGGGGCACGTGCCTGCCGCGCTGTGTAAAATGGGAACACCTGCCTGCCGCGCTGTGTAAAATGGGGACACCTGCCTGCCGCGCTGTGTAAAATGGGGACACCTGCCTGCCGCACTGTGTAAAATGGGGGCACGTGCCTGCCGCGCTGTGTAAAATTGGGACACCTGCCTGCCGCGCTGTGTAAAATGGGGACACCTGCCTGCCGCGCTGTGTAAAATGGGGACACTTGCCTGCTGTAATGTGTAAAATGGGGACTTTTTTTATTTTTATTTTTTTTTCCCTGTGGTAGGCGTGATGATATCAGACGAGGCCACGCCCACTTTAATGAGACCACGCCCATTTTAATCAGGCCACACACCCTTGTCGGGAGCGCGCGCGCCTTCGGCGTGCACATGCTTTTTCTTTTTATAGTGTCAAAGTCGAAAAATATTGTAATGCATATACCCTGTACTAACCCCATGCACATGCCCGCTGCGCGTGCACTCAGTCCGCCGTGCGTGCACATATCCGCAATTTGCGTAGGATCGCTCCTGCGATCATGCGCGTGGTATGGGTATTTACGGCGGAGTTTGTGAGCGCGTAGAGGGTTATTAGAACATTACATATTTCACCCAAATAGTGCATTTTGTACACATAGTTCCCCTACACCACATCAGCGAGTATCAACAGTTTAAACAGTTCCAGGACTAAGGGATTCGCCTTTGCATGATAGGAAGGGTCAGATAAAGGTTGGAAGGTGATGTCTAGTATCCAGCTGTAGGGTATTTTAAGGGTAACATTCCGGTGTTGGTTAGAGAAAGATCGCATGTTCCAGCGTATAGTTATGTGCAAAAGTAGAATATAGATATTAACTGTATTTACTATTTACTGTATATTATGTTTGCGGCGGGAATCCAGAGGATACCACCCACCAGAGCAGTTGGGGAAAGACATCGCCCACCTTTTCAAATCAACCTATGACCTCTCCTGTAATGAAAAGACACATCTCTGTGTCCAATGGACAATGAGATTACAGTGACCATTGTATTGTGTATGTAAGTTGTGTGTAAAAAGACCGTTGTTGCCTGGCCGGTCAGAAGACTCTGAACTAGAGATGAGCGCCGGAAATTTTTCGGGTTTTGTGTTTTGGTTTTGGGTTCGGTTCCGCGGCCGTGTTTTGGGTTCGACCGCGTTTTGGCAAAACCTCACCGAATTTTTTTTGTCGGATTCGGGTGTGTTTTGGATTCGGGTGTTTTTTTAAAAAAACCCTAAAAAACAGCTTAAATCATAGAATTTGGGGGTAATTTTGATCCCAAAGTATTATTAACCTCAAAAAACATAATTTACACTCATTTTCAGCCTATTCTGAACACATCACACCTCACAATATTATTTTTAGTCCTAAAATTTGCACCGAGGTCGCTGTGTGAGTAAGATAAGCGACCCTAGTGGCCGACACAAACACCGGGCCCATCTAGGAGTGGCACTGCAGTGTCACGCAGGATGGCCCTTCCAAAAAACCCTCCCCAAACAGCACATGACGCAAAGAAAAAAAGAGGCGCAATGAGGTAGCTGACTGTGTGAGTAAGATTAGCGACCCTAGTGGCCGACACAAACACCGGGCACATCTAGGAGTGGCACTGCAGTGTCACGCAGGATGTCCCTTCCAAAAAACCCTCCCCAAACAGCACATGACGCAAAGAAAAAAAGAGGCGCAATGAGGTAGCTGTGTGAGTAAGATTAGCGACCCTAGTGGCCGACACAAACACCGGGCCCATCTAGGAGTGGCACTGCAGTGTCACGCAGGATGTCCCTTCCAAAAAACCCTCCCCAATCAGCACATGATGCAAAGAAAAAGAAAAGAAAAAAGAGGTGCAAGATGGAATTATCCTTGGGCCCTCCCACCCACCCTTATGTTGTATAAACAAAACAGGACATGCACACTTTAACCAACCCATCATTTCAGTGACAGGGTCTGCCACACGACTGTGACTGATATGACGGGTTGGTTTGGACCCCCCCCAAAAAAGAAGCAATTAATCTCTCCTTGCACAAACTGGCTCTACAGAGGCAAGATGTCCACCTCATCTTCACCCTCCGATATATCACCGTGTACATCCCCCTCCTCACAGATTATCAATTCGTCCCCACTGGAATCCACCATCTCAGCTCCCTGTGTACTTTGTGGAGGCAATTGCTGCTGGTCAATGTCTCCGCGGAGGAATTGATTATAATTCATTTTAATGAACATCATCTTCTCCACATTTTCTGGATGTAACCTCGTACGCCGATTGCTGACAAGGTGAGCGGCGGCACTAAACACTCTTTCGGAGTACACACTTGTGGGAGGGCAACTTAGGTAGAATAAAGCCAGTTTGTGCAAGGGCCTCCAAATTGCCTCTTTTTCCTGCCAGTATAAGTACGGACTGTGTGACGTGCCTACTTGGATGCGGTCACTCATATAATCCTCCACCATTCTATCAATGTTGAGAGAATCATATGCAGTGACAGTAGACGACATGTCCGTAATCGTTGTCAGGTCCTTCAGTCCGGACCAGATGTCAGCATCAGCAGTCGCTCCAGACTGCCCTGCATCACCGCCAGCGGGTGGGCTCGGAATTCTGAGCCTTTTCCTCGCACCCCCAGTTGCGGGAGAATGTGAAGGAGGAGATGTTGACAGGTCGCGTTCCGCTTGACTTGACAATTTTGTCACCAGCAGGTCTTTCAACCCCAGCAGACCTGTGTCTGCCGGAAAGAGAGATCCAAGGTAGGCTTTAAATCTAGGATCGAGCACGGTGGCCAAAATGTAGTGCTCTGATTTCAACAGATTGACCACCCGTGAATCCTTGTTAAGCGAATTAAGGGCTGCATCCACAAGTCCCACATGCCTAGCGGAATCGCTCCGTGTTAGCTCCTTCTTCAATGCCTCCAGCTTCTTCTGCAAAAGCCTGATGAGGGGAATGACCTGACTCAGGCTGGCAGTGTCTGAACTGACTTCACGTGTGGCAAGTTCAAAGGGCATCAGAACCTTGCACAACGTTGAAATCATTCTCCACTGCACTTGAGACAGGTGCATTCCATCTCCTATATCGTGCTCAATTGTATAGGCTTGAATGGCCTTTTGCTGCTCCTCCAACCTCTGAAGCATATAGAGGGTTGAATTCCACCTCGTTACCACTTCTTGCTTCAGATGATGGCAGGGCAGGTTCAGTAGTTTTTGGTGGTGCTCCAGTCTTCTGTACGTGGTGCCTGTACGCCGAAAGTGTCCCGCAATTTTTCTGGCCACCGACAGCATCTCTTGCACGCCCCTGTCGTTTTTAAAAAAATTCTGCACCACCAAATTCAAGGTATGTGCAAAACATGGGACGTGCTGGAATTTGCCCATATTTAATGCACACACAATATTGCTGGCGTTGTCCGATGCCACAAATCCACAGGAGAGTCCAATTGGGGTAAGCCATTCCGCGATGATCTTCCTCAGTTGCCGTAAGAGGTTTTCAGCTGTGTGCGTATTCTGGAAAGCGGTGATACAAAGCGTAGCCTGCCTAGGAAAGAGTTGGCGTTTGCGAGATGCTGCTACTGGTGCCGCCGCTGCTGTTCTTGCGGCGGGAGTCCATACATCTACCCAGTGGGCTGTCACAGTCATATAGTCCTGACCCTGCCCTGCTCCACTTGTCCACATGTCCGTGGTTAAGTGGACATTGGGTACAACTGCATTTTTTAGGAGACTGGTGAGTCTTTTTCTGACGTCCGTGTACATTCTCGGTATCGCCTGCCTAGAGAAGTGGAACCTAGATGGTATTTGGTAACGGGGGCACACTGCCTCAATAAATTGTCTAGTTCCCTGTGAACTAACGGCGGATACCGGACGCACGTCTAACACCAACATAGTTGTCAAGGACTCAGTTATCCGCTTTGCAGTAGGATGACTGCTGTGATATTTCATCTTCCTCGCAAAGGACTGTTGAACAGTCAATTGCTTACTGGAAGTAGTACAAGTGGGCTTACGACTTCCCCTCTGGGATGACCATCGACTCCCAGCGGCAACAACAGCAGCGCCAGCAGCAGTAGGCGTTACACGCAAGGATGCATCGGAGGAATCCCAGGCAGGAGAGGACTCGTCAGACTTGCCAGTGACATGGCCTGCAGGACTATTGGCATTCCTGGGGAAGGAGGAAATTGACACTGAGGGAGTTGGTGGGGTGGTTTGCGTGAGCTTGGTTACAAGAGGAAGGGATTTACTGGTCAGTGGACTGCTTCCGCTGTCACCCAAAGTTTTTGAACTTGTCACTGACTTATTATGAATGCGCTGCAGGTGACGTATAAGGGAGGATGTTCCGAGGTGGTTAACGTCCTTACCCCTACTTATTACAGCTTGACAAAGGGAACACACGGCTTGACACCTGTTGTCCGCATTTCTGGTGAAATACCTCCACACCGAAGAGCTGATTTTTTTGGTATTTTCACCTGGCATGTCAACGGCCATATTCCTCCCACGGACAACAGGTGTCTCCCCGGGTGCCTGACTTAAACAAACCACCTCACCATCAGAATCCTCCTGGTCAATTTCCTCCCCAGCGCCAGCAACACCCATATCCTCCTCATCCTGGTGTACTTCAACACTGACATCTTCAATCTGACTATCAGGAACTGGACTGCGGGTGCTCCTTCCAGCACTTGCAGGGGGCATGCAAATAGTGGAAGGCGCATGCTCTTCACGTCCAGTGTTGGGAAGGTCAGGCATCGCAAACGACACAATTGGACTCTCCTTGTGGATTTGGGATTTCAAAGAACGCACAGTTCTTTGCGGTGCTTTTGCCAGCTTGAGTCTTTTCAGTTTTCTAGCGAGAGGCTGAGTGCTTCCATCCTCATGTGAAGCTGAACCACTAGCCATGAACATAGGCCAGGGCCTCAGCCGTTCCTTGCCACTCCGTGTGGTAAATGGCATATTGGCAAGTTTACGCTTCTCCTCCGACAATTTTATTTTAGGTTTTGGAGTCCTTTTTTTTCTGATATTTGGTGTTTTGGATTTGACATGCTCTGTACTATGACATTGGGCATCGGCCTTGGCAGACGACGTTGCTGGCATTTCATCGTCTCGGCCATGACTAGTGGCAGCAGCTTCAGCACGAGGTGGAAGTGGATCTTGATCTTTCCCTAATTTTGGAACCTCAACTTTTTTGTTCTCCATATTTTATAGGCAGAACTAAAAGGCACCTCAGGTAAACAATGGAGATGGATGGATTGGATACTAGTATACAATTATGGACGGACTGCCACGGTTAGGTGGTATAAAAAAACCACGGTTAGGTGGTATATATTATAATAATAATACAATTATGGATGGACGGACTGCCTGCCGACTGCCGACACAGAGGTAGCCACAGCCGTGAACTACCGCACTGTACACTGGTTGATAAAGAGATAGTAGTATACTCGTAACAACTAGTATGACACTATGACGACGGTATAAAGAATGAAAAAAAAACCACGGTTAGGTGGTATATATTATAATAATAATACAATTATGGATGGACGGACTGCCTGCCGACTGCCGACACAGAGGTAGCCACAGCCGTGAACTACCGCACTGTACACTGGTTGATAAAGAGATAGTAGTATACTCGTAACAACTAGTATGACACTATGACGACGGTATAAAGAATGAAAAAAAAACCACGGTTAGGTGGTATATATTATAATAATAATACAATTATGGATGGACGGACTGCCTGCCGACTGCCGACACAGAGGTAGCCACAGCCGTGAACTACCGCACTGTACACTGGTTGATAAAGAGATAGTAGTATACTCGTAACAACTAGTATGACACTATGACGACGGTATAAAGAATGAAAAAAAAACCACGGTTAGGTGGTATATATTATAATAATAATACAATTATGGATGGACGGACTGCCTGCCGACTGCCGACACAGAGGTAGCCACAGCCGTGAACTACCGCACTGTACACTGGTTGATAAAGAGATAGTAGTATACTCGTAACAACTAGTATGACACTATGACGACGGTATAAAGAATGCAAAAAAAACCACAGTTAGGTGGTATATATTATAATAATAATACAATTATGGATGGACGGACTGCCTGCCGACTGCCGACACAGAGGTAGCCACAGCCGTGAACTACCGCACTGTACACTGGTTGATAAAGAGATAGTAGTATACTCGTAACAACTAGTATGACACTATGACGGTATAAAGAATGAAAAAAAAACCACGGTTAGGTGGTATATATTATAATAATAATACAATTATGGATGGACGGACTGCCTGCCGACTGCCGACACAGAGGTAGCCACAGCCGTGAACTACCGCACTGTACACTGGTTGATAAAGAGATAGTAGTATACTCGTAACAATTAGGATGACACTATGACGGTATAAAGAATGAAAAAAAAACCACGGTTAGGTGGTAGGTATATAATAATAAATAATACAATTCTGGTCGGACGGACTGCCTGCCGTGTGCCGACACAGAGGTAGCCACAGCCGTGAACTACCGCACTGTACACTGGTTGATAAAGAGATAGTAGTATACTCGTAACAATTAGGATGACACTATGACGGTATAAAGAATGAAAAAAAAACCACGGTTAGGTGGTAGGTATATAATAATAAATAATACAATTCTGGTCGGACGGACTGCCTGCCGTGTGCCGACACAGAGGTAGCCACAGCCGTGAACTACCGCACTGTACACTGGTTGATAAAGAGATAGTAGTATACTCGTAACAATTAGGATGACACTATGACGGTATAAAGAATGAAAAAAAAACCACGGTTAGGTGGTAGGTATATAATAATAAATAATACAATTCTGGTCGGACGGACTGCCTGCCGTGTGCCGACACAGAGGTAGCCACAGCCGTGAACTACCGCACTGTACACTGGTTGATAAAGAGATAGTAGTATACTCGTAACAATTAGGATGACACTATGACGGTATAAAGAATGAAAAAAAAACCACGGTTAGGTGGTAGGTATATAATAATAAATAATACAATTCTGGTCGGACGGACTGCCTGCCGTGTGCCGACACAGAGGTAGCCACAGCCGTGAACTACCGCACTGTACACTGGTTGATAAAGAGATAGTAGTATACTCGTAACAATTAGGATGACACTATGACGGTATAAAGAATGAAAAAAAAACCACGGTTAGGTGGTAGGTATATAATAATAAATAATACAATTCTGGTCGGACGGACTGCCTGCCGTGTGCCGACACAGAGGTAGCCACAGCCGTGAACTACCGCACTGTACTGTGTCTGCTGCTAATATAGACTGGTTGATATTTAAAGAGATATTAGTAGTATACAACAATACTATACTGGTGGTCAGGCACTGGTCACCACTCCTGCAGCAAAAGTGTGCACTGTTAATTAATATAATTGTACTCCTGGCTCCTGCTAACAACCTGCAGTGCTCCCCAGTCTCCCCCACAATTAATTATAAGCTTTTAATTTATACATTGATGACTGTGCAGCACACTGGGCTGAGCTGAGTGCACACAGACTGAGTCACACTGTGTGACTGACTGTGCTGTGTATCATTTTTTTTTTCAGGCAGAGAACGGATATAGCAGAGAGAAGTGAACGGATATATTATATTAAATAAAAGTTAACTAGCAACTGCACTGGTCACTGACTGTGGTAAACTAACTCTGTCTGCGACTCTGCACAATCTCTCTCTATCTAATCTATCTATCTCTATTCTAATGGAGAGGACGCCAGACACGTCCTCTCCCTATCAATCTCAATGCACGAGTGAAAATGGCGGCGACGCGCGGCTCCTTATATAGAATCCGAGTCTCGCGATAGAATCCGAGCCTCGCGAGAATCCGACAGCGTCATGATGACGTTCGGGCGCGCTCGGGTTAACCGAGCAAGGCGGGAAGATCCGAGTCGCTCGGACCCGTGGAAAAAAAAGTGAAGTTCGTGCGGGTTCGGATTCAAAGAAACCGAACCCGCTCATCTCTACTCTGAACGCTTTCTATCTGACAAGCGGAGGACCTGCCGGGTTGCGCTTGCGAACATTCTCACGTATGTACATTCTCTGTAGCCATTACTCTGTTTTAGATTTATCTTGTTAGCCTGTAGTGTATGATTTGTACTGTTTTACCTTTTGAAATAATCCACGGTGGCCTTAGAACCCTGTGGTTTCAACTACAAATCGGTGTTGTGTCCTCACTTTCCTGCAAGGGTTTAAAAGCATGTTTAACTGTATAAGGTTTATAAACATTGATAAGGTGTACGCACTGCGGGTACTTTATACCGTCAGCGCTACTTAAGGTTTAAGGTATAACATCGTTGCAGTACTTTGCTGCTAAGGGTTTAAAGTGTAATCATATCATTGCATTGTATCACTAACAAGGTTTAAAGGTTATCAATTGTGTGTGCGTGCGCTGTGCGTACTCTGTACACTCAGCGCGGCGTGTGTACGCCAAGTACGTACCACGTACGGGACTCTGTACGCAAATAGCGTACAAAGTGCGTAGCATGTGTATTCAGTCTAGCGGCCATAGCGGCTCCACGGTAAAAGTGTGTCTAGAGGTATAGCTTTATGGTTTAAGATAATATCGACATTATCAATAGCTATGTGGGGGGGGTGCACGTTATTTTTTTTCAGAGCAATGGGGGGGGGTGCGTTTTAAAATATCGCACTGGGAGCCAAATTGTCTAGAAACGGCCCTGCTTACACGTTACTACAAGTGTTAAATAACACTAGTAAAGCCTGATCCCTGACGTTGGCCAGTGGCAGAATTGACACAATAAATGCTAAATTACTACATTCTTATTTATTACACAGCAAAGGGCGTGTCCAGTACTCTCAGTCCAGGAGAGTCACCATAGTACTTTATCGTAAAATATCCCACCGACACCAATGTCTTGTACCCACATAAAGCGGTGTTTGAAAGTTTGTGGACCCTTCATAATTTTCTATATTTCTATATTAAAGCTACCTCAGATTTTCACACAAGTCCTAAAAGTAGATACAGAGAATCGAATCACATAAATAAGACAAAAAAATCAGACATGCTCATGTTTTTATTAGGAAAATCCAATATCACATATCTGTGAGGGGCAGAAGTATGTGACCATTTGCTTTCAATATGTGGCGTGACCCCCTTGTGCAGCAATAGCTGCATATAAACGTTTCCGGTAATTGTTGATTAATCCTGAACATCGGCTTGGAGGAATTTTGCCCCATTTTACCCCGGATACAATGCTCTGGGAGTAAAATGTTATATTGGAGGTAGGACGCAATACTCTAGGAGTGTAACGGCACATTGGAGGTAGGACGCAATACTCTAGGAGTATAACGGCACATTGGAGGTGGTACGCAATGCTCTGGTAGTATAAAGACACATTGGAGGTCGGATGCAATGCTCTGGGAGTATAACCGCACATTGGAGGTCGGACGCAATGCTCTGGGAGTATAATGGCACATTGGAGGTCGGATGCAATGCTCTGGTAGTATAATGGCACATTGGAGGTTGGACACAATGCTCTCGGAGTATAACGGCACATTGGAGGTTGGACGCAATGGTCTGGGAGTATAACCGCACATTGGAGGTCGGAACGCAATGCTCTGGGAGTATAATGGCACATTGGAGGTCGGACGCAATGCTCTGGGAGTCTAACGGCACATTGGAGGTCGGACGCAATGCTCTGGGAGTATAATGTCACATTGGAGGTCGGATGCAATGCTCTGGAAGTATAACGGCACATTGGAGGTCAGACGCAATGCTCTGGGAGTATAATGGAACATTGGAGGTTGGACGCAATGCTCCGGAAGTATAACGACACATTGGAGGTCGGATGCAATGCTCTGGAAGTATAACGGCACATTGGAGGTCGGACGCAATGCTCTGGGAGTATAACGGCACATTGGAGGCAGGATGCAATGCTCTGGGAGTATAACAGCACATTGGAGGTCAGATGCAATGCTCTGGGAGTATAATGGCACATTGGAGGTCGGATGCAATGCTCTGGTAGTATAACGGCACATTGGAGGTCGGACGCAATGCTCTTGGAGTATAACGGCACATTGGAGGTTGGACGCAATGCTCTGGGAGTATAACGGCACAATGTAGGACGGACGCAATGCTCTGGGAGTCTAACGGCCCATTGTAGGTCGGACGCAATGCTCTGGGAGTAAAAGGGCACATTGGAGGTCGGATGCAATGCTCTGGGAGTATAACCGCACATAGGAGATTGGACGCAATGCTCTGGGAGTATAACGGCACATTAGAGTTTGGATGCAATGCTCTGGGAGTATAACGGCACATTGGAGGTCGGACGCAATGCTCTGGGAGTATAACAGCACATTGGAGGTCGGATGCAATGCTCTGGGAGTATAACGGCACATTGGAGGTCGGACGCAATGCTCTGGGAGTATAACAGCACATTGGAGGTCGGATGCAGTGTTCTGGGAGTATAACGGCACATTGGAGGTTGGACGCAATGCTCTGGGAGTTTAACGGCACATTAGAGGTCGGATGCAATGCTCTGGGAGTATAATGAAACATTGGAGGTCGGATGCACTGCTCTGGGAGTATAACGGCACATTGGAGGTCGGATGCAATGCTCTGGGAGTATAATGGCACACTGGAGGTCGGACGCAATGCTCTGGGAGTATAATGGCACATTGGAGGTAGGACGCAATGCTCTGGGAGTATAAACGCACATTGGAGGTCAGACGCAATGCTCTGGGAGTCTAACGGCACATTGGAGGTCGGACGCAATGCTCTGGGAGTCTAACGGCACATTGGAGGTCGGACGCAATGCTCTGGGAGTATAATGTCACATTGGAGGTCGGATGCAATGCTCTGGAAGTATAACGGCACATTGGAGGTCGGACGCAATGCTCTGGGAGTATAACGGAACATTGGAGGTTGGACGCAATGCTCCGGAAGTATAACGACACATTGGAGGTCGGATGCAATGCTCTGGAAGTATAACGGCACATTGGAGGTCGGACGCAATGCTCTGGGAGTATAACGGCACATTGGAGGCCGGATGCAATGCTCTGGGAGTATAACAGCACATTGGAGGTCAGATGCAATGCTCTGGGAGTATAATGGCACATTGGAGGTCGGACGCAATGCTCTGGAAATATAACGGCACATTAGAGGTCGGATACACTGCTCTGGTAGTATAACGGCACATTGGAGGTCGGACGCAATGCTCTTGGAGTATAACGGCACATTGGAGGTTGTACGCAATGCTCTGGGAGTATATCGGCACATTGGAGGTCGGATGCAATGCTCTGATAGTATAACGGCACATAGGAGGTCGGACGCAATGCTCTGGGTGTATAACGGCACATTGGAGGTCAGATGCAATGCTCTGGGAGTATAACGGCACATTGGAGGTCAGATGCAATGCTCTGGAAGTATAACGGCACAATGGAGGATGGACGCAATGCTCTGGGAGTCTAACGGCCCATTGTAGGTCGGATGCAATGCTCTGGGAGTAAAAGGGCACATTGGAGGTCGGATACAATGCTCTGGGAGTATAACCGCACATAGGAGTTCGGACGCAATGCTCTGGGAGTGTAACGGCACATTGGTGGTAGGATGCAATGCTCTGGGAGTATAATGGCACATTGGATGTTGGACGCGATGCTCTGGAAGTATAACGACACATTGGAGGTCGGATGCAATGCTCTGGGAGTATAACGGCACATTGGAGGTTGGACGCAATGCTCTGGGAGTGTAACGGCACATTGGTGGTAGGATGCAATGCTCTGGGAGTATAACGGCATATTGGATGTTGGACGCGATGCTCTGGAAGTATAACGACACATTGGAGGTCGGATGCAATGCTCTGGGAGTATAACGGCACATTGGAGGTCGGATGCAATGCTCTGGGAGTATAACGGCACATTGGAGGTCGGATGCAATGCTCTGGGAGTATAATGTCACATTGAAGGTCGGATGCAATGCTCTGGGAGTATAACGGCACATTGGAGGTCGGATGCAATGCTCTGGGAGTATAATGTCACATTGGAGGTCGGATGCAATGTTCTGGGAGTATAAAGGCATATTGGAGGTTGGACGCAATGCTCTGGTAGTATAACAGCACATTGGAGGTCGGATGCAATGCTCTGGGACTAAAGTGGCACATTAGAGGTCAGATGCAATGCTCTGGGAGTATAATGGCACATTAGAGGTTGGACGCAATGCTCTGGGAGTATAACAGCACATTGGAGGTTGGATGCAATACTCTGGGAGTATAATGTCACATTGGAGGTCGGATGCAATGCTCTGGGAGTATAACGGCACATTGGAGGTCGGACGCAATGCTCTGGGAGTATAACGGCACATTGGAGGTCGGACGCAATGCTCTGGGAGTATAACGGCACATTGGAGGCCGGATGCAATGCTCTGGGAGTATAACAGCACATTGGAGGTCAGATGCAAAGCTATGGGAGTATAACGGCACATTGGAGGTCGGACGCAATGCTCTTGGAGTATAACGGCACATTGGAGGTTGTACGCAATGCTCTGGGAGTGTATCGGCACATTGGAGGTCGGATGCAATGCTCTGGGAGTGTAACGGCACATTGGTGGTAGGATGCAATGCTCTGGGAGTATAACGGCACATTGGATGTTGGACGCGATGCTCTGGAAGTATAACGACACATTGGAGGTCGGATGCAATGCTCTGGGAGTATAACGGCACATTGGAGGTCGGACGCAATGCTCTGGGAGTATAACAGCACATTGGAGGTCAGATGCAGTGTTCTGGGAGTATAACGGCAGTTTGGAGGTTGGACGCAATGCTCTGGGAGTTTAACGGCACATTAGAGGTCGGATGCAATGCTCTGGGAGTATAACGGCACATTGGAGGTCGGATGCAATGCTCTGGGAGTATAATGTCACATTGCAGGTCGGATGCAATGCTCTGGGAGTATAACGGCACATTGGAGGTCGGATGCAATGCTCTGGGAGTATAATGTCACATTGGAGGTCGGATGCAATGTTCTGGGAGTATAAAGGCATAATGGAGGTTGGACGCAATGCTCTGGTAGTATAACAGCACATTGGAGGTCGGATGCAATGCTCTGGTACTAAAGTGGCACATTAGAGGTCAGATGCAATGCTCTGGGAGTATAATGGCACATTAGAGGTTGGACGCAATGCTCTGGGAGTATAACAGCACATTGGAGGTCGGATGCAATACTCTGGGAGTATAATGTCACATTGGAGGTCGGATGCAATGCTCTGGGAGTATAACGGCACATTGGAGGTCGGATGCAATGCTCTGGGAGTATAATGTCACATTGGAGGTCGGATGCAATGCTCTGGGAGTATAACAGCACTTTAGAGTTCGGATGCAATGCTCTGGTAGTATAAAGGCATATTGGAGGTTGGACGCAATGCTCTGGTAGTATAACAGCACATTGGAGGTCGGATGCAATGCTCTGGGACTAAAGTGGCACATTAGAGGTCAGATGCAATGCTCTGGGAGTATAATGGCACATTGAAGGTTGGACGCAATGCTCTGGGAGTATAACGGCACATTGGAGGTTGCACGCAATGCTCTGAGAGTATAATGACACATTGGAGGTCGAATGCAATGCTCTGGGAGTATAACAGCACATTGGAGGTTGGACGCAATGCTCTGGGAGTATAATGTCACATTGCAGATCGGATGCACTGCTCTGGGAGTATAACTGCACATAGGAGTTTGAACGCAATGCTCTGGAAGTATAACGGCACATTAGAGGCCGGACGCAATGCTCTGGGAGTATAACGGCACATTGGAGGTCGGATGCAATGCTCTGGGAGTATAATGTCACATTGAAGGTCGGATGCAATGCTCTGGGAGTATAACGGCACATTGGAGGTCAGATGCAATGCTCTGGGAGTATAATGTCACATTGGAGGTCGGATACAATGCTCTGGGAGTATAATGGCACACTGGAGGTCGGACGCAATGCTCTGGGAGTATAACGGAACATTGGAGGTTGGACGCAATGCTCCGGAAGTATAACGACACATTGGAGGTCGGATGCAATGCTCTGGAAGTATAACGGCACATTGGAGGTCGGACGCAATGCTCTGGGAGTATAACGGCACATTGGAGGCCGGATGCAATGCTCTGGGAGTATAACAGCACATTGGAGGTCAGATGCAATGCTCTGGGAGTATAATGGCACATTGGAGGTCGGACGCAATGCTCTGGTAGAATAACGGCACATTGGAGGTCGGACGCAATGCTCTTGGAGTATAACGGCACATTGGAGGTTGTACGCAATGCTCTGGGAGTATATCGGCACATTGGAGGTCAGATGCAATGCTCTGATAGTATAACGGTACATAGGAGGTCGGACGCAATGCTCTGGGAGTATAACGGCACATTGGAGGTCAGATGCAATGCTCTGGGAGTATAACGGCACAATGGAGGATGGACGCAATGCTCTGGGAGTCTAACGGCCCATTGTAGGTCGGACGTAATGCTCTGGGAGTAAAAGGGCACATTGGAGGTCGGATACAATGCTCTGGGAGTATAACCGCACATAGGAGTTCGGACGCAATGCTCTGGGAGTGTAACGGCACATTGGTGGTAGGATGCAAGGCTCTGGGAGTATAACGGCACATTGGATGCTGGACGCGATGCTCTGGAAGTATAACGGCACATTGGAGGTCGGACGCAATGCTCTGGGAGTATAACGGCACATTGGAGGTCGGACGCAATGCTCTGGGAGTATAACAGCACATTGGAGGTCGGACGCAATGCTCTGGGAGTATAACAGCACATTGGAGGTCAGATGCAGTGTTCTGGGAGTATAACGGCACATTGGAGGTCGGATGCAATGTTCTGGGAGTATAAAGGCACATTGGATGCTGGACGCGATGCTCTGGAAGTATAACGACACATTGGAGGTCGGACGCAATGCTCTGGGAGTATAACAGCACATTGGAGGTCAAACGCAATGCTCTGGGAGTATAACGGCACATTGGATGCTGGACGCGATGCTCTGGAAGTATAAAGACACATTGGAGGTCGGACGCAATGCTCTGGGAGTATAACAGCACATTGGAGGTCGGACGCAATGCTCTGGGAGTATAACAGCACATTGGAGGTCAGATGCAGTGTTCTGGGAGTTTAACGGCACATTAGAGGTCGGATGCAATGCTCTGGGAGTATAACGGCACATTGGAGGTCGGACGCAATGCTCTGGGAGTATAACAGCACTTTGGAGGTCAGATGCAGTGTTCTGGGAGTTTAACGGCACATTAGAGGTCGGATGCAATGCTCTGGGAGTATAACGGCACATTGGAGGTTGGACGCAATGCTCTGGGAGTATAACGGCACATTAGAGGTCGGATGCAATGCTCTGGGAGTTTAACGGCACATTAGAGGTCGGATGCAATGCTCTGGGAGTATAACGGCACATTGGAGGTCGGATGCAATGCTCTGGGAGTATAATGGCACATTGGAGGTCGGATGCAATGCTCTGGGAATATAATGTCACATTGGAGGTCTGATGCAATGTTCTGGGAGTATAAAGGCATATTGGAGGTTGGACGCAATGCTCTGGGAGTATAACGGCACATTAGAGGTCGGATGCAATGCTCTGGGAGTTTAACGGCACATTAGAGGTCGGATGCAATGCTCTGGGAGTATAACGGCACATTGGAGGTCGGATGCAATGCTCTGGGAGTATAATGTCACATTGGAGGTTGGATGCAATGCTCTGGGAGTATAATGGCACATTGGAGGTCGGATGCAATGCTCTGGGAATATAATGTCACATTGGAGGTCGGATGCAATGTTCTGGGAGTATAAAGGCATATTGGAGGTTGAATGCAATGCTCTGGGAGTATAACGGCACATTGGAGGTCGGATGCAATGCTCTGGGAGTATAATGTCACATTGGAGGTCGGATGCAATGCTCTGGGAGTATAATGGCACATTGGAGGTCGGATGCAATGCTCTGGGAATATAATGTCACATTGGAGGTCGGATGCAATGTTCTGGGAGTATAAAGGCATATTGGAGGTCGGATGCAATGCTCTGGGACTAAAGTGGCACATTAGAGGTCAGATGCAATGCTCTGGGAGTATAACGGCACATTGGAGGTCGGATGCAATGCTCTGGAAGTATAATGTCACATTGGAGGTCAGATGCAATGCTCTGGGAGTATAACAGCACTTTAGAGTTCGGATGCAATGCTCTGGTAGTATAAAGGCATATTGGAGGTTGGACGCAATGCTCTGGTAGATTAACAGCACATTGGAGGTCGGATGCAATGCTCTGGGACTAAAGTGGCACATTAGAGGTCAGATGCAATGCTCTGGGAGTATAATGGCACATTGAAGGTTGGACGCAATGCTCTGGGAGTATAACGGCACATTGGAGGTTGCACGCAATGCTCTGAGAGTATAACGACACATTGGAGGTCGAATGCAATGCTCTGGGAGTATAACAGCACATTGGAGGTTGGACGCAATGCTCTGGGAGTATAATGTCACATTGCAGATCGGATGCACTGCTCTGGGAGTATAACTGCACATAGGAGTTCGAACGCAATGCTCTGGAAGTATAACGGCACATTAGAGGTCGGATGCAATGCTCTGGAAGTATAACGGCACATTAGAGGCCGGACGCAATGCTCTGGGAGTATAACGGCACATTGGAGGTCGGATGCAGTGCTCTGGGAGTATAATGTCACATTGGAGGTCGGATGCAATGCTCTGGTAGTATAATGTCACATTGGAGATCGGATGCAATGCTCTGGGAGTATAACGGCACATTGGAGATCGGATGCAATGCTCTGGGAGTATAACGGCACATTGGAGATCGGATGCAATGCTCTGGGAGTATAATGGCACATTGGAGATCGGATGCAATGCTCTGGGAGTATAACGGCACATTGGAGGTCGGATGCAATGCTCTGGGAGTATAATGTCACATTGGAGGTCGGATGCAATGCTCTGGGAGTATAACAGCGCTTTAGAGATCGGATGCAATGTTCTGGTAGTATAAAGGCATATTGGAGGTTGGACGCAATGCTCTGGTAGTATAACAGCACATTGGAGGTCGGATGCACTGCTCTGGGACTAAAGTGGCACATTAGAGGTCAGATGCAATGCTCTGGGAGTATAATGGCACATTGAAGGTTGGACGCAATGCTCTGGGAGTATAACGGCACATTGGAGGTTGCACGCAATGCTCTGAGAGTATAATGACACATTGGAGGTCGAATGCAATGCTCTGGGAGTATAACAGCACATTGGAGGTTGGACGCAATGCTCTGGGAGTATAATGTCACATTGCAGATCGGATGCACTGCTCTGGGAGTATAACTGCACATAGGAGTTCGAACGCAATGCTCTGGAAGTATAACGGCACATTAGAGGCCGGACGCAATGCTCTGGGAGTATAACGGCACATTGGAGGTCGGATGCAATGCTCTGGGAGTATAATGTCACATTGGAGGTCGGATGCAATGCTCTGGGAGTATAATGTCACATTGGTGGTCGGATGCAATGCTCTGGGAGTATAATGGCACACTGGAGGTCGGACGCAATGCTCTGGGAGTATAACGGAACATTGGAGGTTGGACGCAATGCTCCGGAAGTATAACGACACATTGGAGGTCGGATGCAATGCTCTGGAAGTATAACGGCACATTGGAGGTCGGACGCAATGCTCTGGGAGTATAACGGCACATTGGAGGCCGGATGCAATGCTCTGGGAGTATAACAGCACATTGGAGGTCAGATGCAATGCTCTGGGAGTATAATGGCACATTGGAGGTTGGACGCAATGCTCTGGTAGTATAACGGCACATTGGAGGTCGGACGCAATGCTCTTGGAGTATAACGGCACATTGGAGGTTGTACGCAATGCTCTGGGAGTATATCGGCACATTGGAGGTCGGATGCAATGCTCTGATAGTATAACGGCACATAGGAGGTCGGACGCAATGCTCTGGGAGTATAACGGCACATTGGAGGTCAGATGCAATGCTCTGGGAGTATAACGGCACAATGGAGGATGGACGCAATGCTCTGGGAGTCTAACGGCCCATTGTAGGTCGGACGCAATGCTCTGGGAGTAAAAGGGCACATTGGAGGTCGGATACAATGCTCTGGGAGTATAACCGCACATAGGAGTTCGGACGCAATGCTCTGGGAGTGTAACGGCACATTGGTGGTAGGATGCAAGGCTCTGGGAGTATAACGGCACATTGGATGCTGGACGCGATGCTCTGGAAGTATAACGACACATTGGAGGTCGGACGCAATGCTCTGGGAGTATAACAGCACATTGGAGGTCGGACGCAATGCTCTGGAAGTATAACGACACATTGGAGGTCGGACGCAATGCTCTGGGAGTATAACAGCACATTGGAGGTCGGACGCAATGCTCTGGGAGTATAACGGCACATTGGAGGTCGGACGCAATGCTCTGGGAGTATAACAGCACATTGGAGGTCGGACGCAATGCTCTGGGAGTATAACAGCACATTGGAGGTCAGATGCAGTGTTCTGGGAGTATAACGGCACATTGGAGGTTGGACGCAATGCTCTGGGAGTATAACGGCACATTAGAGGTCGGATGCAATGCTCTGGGAGTTTAACGGCACATTAGAGGTCGGATGCAATGCTCTGGGAGTATAACGGCACATTGGAGGTCGGATGCAATGCTCTGGGAGTATAATGTCACATTGGAGGTCGGATGCAATGCTCTGGGAGTATAACGGCACATTGGAGGTCGGATGCAATGCTCTGGGAATATAATGTCACATTGGAGGTCGGATGCAATGTTCTGGGAGTATAAAGGCATATTGGAGGTTGGACGCAATGCTCTGGGAGTATAACGGCACATTAGAGGTCGGATGCAATGCTCTGGGAGTTTAACGGCACATTAGAGGTCGGATGCAATGCTCTGGGAGTATAACGGCACATTGGAGGTCGGATGCAATGCTCTGGGAGTATAATGTCACATTGGAGGTCGGATGCAATGCTCTGGGAGTATAATGGCACATTGGAGGTCGGATGCAATGCTCTGGGAATATAATGTCACATTGGAGGTCGGATGCAATGTTCTGGGAGTATAAAGGCATATTGGAGGTTGGATGCAATGCTCTGGGAGTATAACGGCACATTGGAGGTCGGATGCAATGCTCTGGGAGTATAATGTCACATTGGAGGTCGGATGCAATGCTCTGGGAGTATAATGGCACATTGGAGGTCGGATGCAATGCTCTGGGAATATAATGTCACATTGGAGGTCGGATGCAATGTTCTGGGAGTATAATGGCATATTGGAGGTCGGATGCAATGCTCTGGGACTAAAGTGGCACATTAGAGGTCAGATGCAATGCTCTGGGAGTATAACGGCACATTGGAGGTCGGATGCAATGCTCTGGGAGTATAATGTCACATTGGAGGTCAGATGCAATGCTCTGGGAGTATAACAGCACTTTAGAGTTCGGATGCAATGCTCTGGTAGTATAAAGGCATATTGGAGGTCGGACGCAATGCTCTGGTAGTATAACAGCACATTGGAGGTCGGATGCAATGCTCTGGGACTAAAGTGGCACATTAGAGGTCAGATGCAATGCTCTGGGAGTATAATGGCACATTGAAGGTTGGACGCAATGCTCTGGGAGTATAACGGCACATTGGAGGTTGCACGCAATGCTCTGAGAGTATAACGACACATTGGAGGTCGAATGCAATGCTCTGGGAGTATAACAGCACATTGGAGGTTGGACGCAATGCTCTGGGAGTATAATGTCACATTGCAGATCGGATGCACTGCTCTGGGAGTATAACTGCACATAGGAGTTCGAACGCAATGCTCTGGAAGTATAACGGCACATTAGAGGTCGGATGCAATGCTCTTGAAATATAATGGCACATTAGAGTTTGGACGCAATGCTCTGGGAGTATAACAGCACATTGGAGGTCGGACGCAATGCTCTTGAAATATAATGGCATATTGGAGGTCGGACGCAATACTCTGGGAGTATAACGGAACATTGGAGGTCAGACGCAACACTCTGGGAGTATAACGGCACATTGGAGGTCGGATGCAATGCTCTGGGAATATAACAGCACATTGGAGATCGGACGCAATACTCTGGGAGTATAACGGCACATTGGAGGTCAGACGCAATGGTCTGTGAGTATAACGGCACATTGGAGGTCGGACGCAATGCTCTGGGAGTATAACGGCACATTGGAGGTCGGATGCAATGCTCTGGGAGTATAATGTCACATTGGAGGTCGGATGCAATGCTCTGGTAGTATAATGTCACATTGGAGATCGGATGCAATGCTCTGGGAGTATAATGGCACATTGGAGATCGGATGCAATGCTCTGGGAGTATAACGGCACATTGGAGATCGGATGCAATGCTCTGGGAGTATAATGGCACATTGGAGATCGGATGCAATGCTCTGGGAGTATAACGGCACATTGGAGGTCGGATGCAATGCTCTGGGAGTATAATGTCACATTGGAGGTCGGATGCAATGCTCTGGGAGTATAACAGCGCTTTAGAGTTCGGATGCAATGCTCTGGTAGTATAAAGGCATATTGGAGGTTGGACGCAATGCTCTGGTAGTATAACAGCACATTGGAGGTCGGATGCAATGCTCTGGGACTAAAGTGGCACATTAGAGGTCAGATGCAATGCTCTGGGAGTATAATGGCACATTAGAGGTTGGACGCAATGCTCTGGGAGTATAACAGCACATTGGAGGTCGGACGCAATGCTCTTGAAATATAATGGCATATTGGAGGTCGGACGCAATACTCTGGGAGTATAACGGAACATTGGAGGTCAGACGCAACACTCTGGGAGTATAACGGCACATTGGAGGTCGGATGCAATGCTCTGGGAATATAACAGCACATTGGAGATCGGACGCAATACTCTGGGAGTATAACGGCACATTGGAGGTCAGACGCAATGGTCTGTGAGTATAACGGCACATTGGAGGTCGGACGCAATGCTCTGGGAGTATAACGGCACATTGGAGGTCGGATGCAATGCTCTGGGAATATAACAGCACATTGGAGATCGGACGCAATACTCTGGGAGTATAACGGCACATTGGAGGTCAGACGCAATGGTCTGGGAGTATAACGGCACATTGGAGGTCAGACGCAATGGTCTGTGAGTATAACGGCACATTGAAGGTCAGACGCAATACTCTGTGAGTATAATGTCACATTGGAGGTCAGACGCAATGGTCTGGGAGTATAACGGCACATTGGAGGTCAGACGCAATGGTCTGGGAGTATAAAGGCACATTGGAGGTCAGACGCAATGCTCTGGGAGTATAACGGCACATTGGAGGTCAGACGCAATGCTCTGGGAGTATAACGGCACATTGGAGGTCAGACGCAATGGTCTGGGAGTATAACGGCACATTGGAGGTCAGACGCAATGGTCTGGGAGTATAACGGCACATTGGAGGTCAGACGCAATGCTCTGGGAGTATAACGGCACATTGGAGGTCAGACGCAATGGTCTGTGAGTATAACGGCACATTGGAGGTCAGACACAATACTCTGGGAGTATAACGGCACATTGGAGGTCGGATGCAATGCTCTGGGAATATAACAGCACATTGGAGGTCGGACGCAATACTCTGGGAGTATAACGGCACATTGGAGGTCGGATGCAATGCTCTGGGAATATAACAGCACATTGGAGGTCAGACGCAATACTCTGGGAGTATAACGGCACATTGGAGGTCGGATGCAATGCTCTGGGAATATAACAGCACATTGGAGGTCGGACGCAATACTCTGGGAGTATAACGGCACATTGGAGGTCGGATGCAATGCTCTGGGAATATAACAGCACATTGGAGGTCAGACGCAATACTCTGGGAGTATAACGGCACATTGGAGGTCGGATGCAATGCTCTGGGAATATAACAGCACATTGGAGGTCGGACGCAATGCTCTGTGAGTATAATGCACACTTGTACACCAGCGGAAGTGATGATTCTAGCACTAGATTACATCGCAGACGTGACTACGGCAAAAGACAATAACGTGGTTGCAGCAGCACCTGTTCAATATAGAAAAATGCTAAATTATGCATTTTGGAACAAAAAACACACAAGCATCGTACACTCTAAATGGGGAAATTATAGGGGTAACTGTGGTGGGAAAAGATTTGGGGGTGCTCATAGATAATAGGCTTAATAACAGTACACAATGTCAAAATGCTGCAAAAAAGGCAAGTAAACGATGACGTCATCGCGCCCCGCACAGCATTGTGGGACTGGCACAGACGCTAGGGGTCATAATTGACCCCATAATTCCTAGGGCTATAACAATGCTTAATGGTTCTAAATGTAGATAGGATTGTTGTATCTGTCTATGTGTTACTATGTATCTATGGCTCTTTTAAAGGATTTTATGGTATTGTTCTTTTTGGTATATATATTTTGTGGTGTCTGTTTTTACTTACATGAAAATTTCATTGATTGTTCATGCGTTGAATATTTAATGACAATAAAACCAAATTCCAATTCCAATTCCAATCTATGCTGTGCTATGGGAGAGAAGTCATGACGTCTCTCCCATAGATCCGAGTAGAGGAGAGGAGCGGCACCGGCGGAGGTCTGCAGTGTCGGGAATCGGGAGCGGAGATAGTTATTATTTTATGTGTAAGCGGCGCTACTGTACAGGGGGCACAAATGCGGGCACAACTCTACAGGGGGCGTAACTGACCACGCCCTGTATGAAGCCACACCCCTATTTTACGCCCAGGGCGCCACAAGGGCTAGGACCGGCCATGCGTAGGTACTCGCTGAGGCTAGAGGAGAGAAAATTCCATACACAACGTAGGAATGGGTTCTTCACGGTAAGAGCAATAAAGATTTGGAATTCCCTGCCAGAGAAGGTAATAATGGCAGACTCTGTAAATGCATTTAAAAACCGATTGAACAAATTTCTAATACTCCTTTTACACTCGCAGAAAAGTTCATTCCCGGGAATGTGTCCCGGTATATTTGCCGGGACACATTCCCGGGAATGACCCTTTCACATTAGCGGGCTGACCCGGCATATTGCCGGGTCAGTGACGTCACCGCTGAGTCTCCCAGAGGCGGTGCTTGAAGATAATCTTCTCCAAGCACCGCCTCCTCCTATGAAGAGAACGGGTGCCGGGTCGCCTTGACCCGGTATACCCGTTTACACTGCCAGCTTCCCGGGACGGTCCCGGGTTCAACCCTGGTCGAGACCTGGGATGAAATCCCGGGATGCTAGTCCCGGGAAATTGTCCCTGTACCCATTCACACTCACAAAAATCCCGGGATGATGCGCGTTCACGTGCAATATCCCGGGATTTTTCTGCGAGTGTAAAAGGGGTTTAACTGGAAAGGGTATCCAGGGTTATAGCATTTAACATAGTGACATTAATCTGGGAGTGGTAAGAATCATTGGGGTCTATTTACTAAGAATCATATTTGTGTCGATTTTGTGGGAGTTTCTTCTCGAATTGTATCGGTCGTGTTTTTTTGCAAGTTTTTGAGTAAATTGCATGTAATTTACTAAGCTGCCGATGTTGCTGTGATTCGTATTCTCGGGCAGTGTTTTACGGGAGTGATTAGTAAAACACTGCCGAACATAACACAATGAATCCCGGCCGGATCAGTGAGATCCGTGCAGGGCTTCATTGTGTGCATTATGAGAAATGTTTAAAGGGTTAAAAAATTTAAAAAAAATTGCTTGGGGTCCCCTCTCCTAAGCATAACCAGCCTCGGGCTCTTTGAGCCGGTCCTGGTTATAAAAATACAGGGGAAAAATTGCGTAAGGTCCCCCCATATTTAAACAACCAGCACTGGGCTCTGCGTCCGGTCCTGGTTCAAAAAATATGGGGGACAAAAGACGTAGGGGTCCCCCATATTTTTTAAACCAGCACCGGGCTCCACTAGCCAGAGAGATAATGCCACAGCCGGGGGACACTTTTATATAGGTCCCTGCGGCCCTGGCATTATCCCCCCAACTAGTCACCCCTGGCCGGGGTACCCTGGAGGAGTGGGGACCCCATAAATCAAGGGGTCCCCCCCTACAGCCACCCAAGGGCCAGGGATGAAGCCCTTGAGCTAGGTAATTGATATGGTGATCTAGGTAATTGATAAGAAAGGTGTTTCACCACAGGTGATGGCAATCATACATTACCAGGAAAGTCCAGGAACAGAGCATTTTCTCCCTCATGGAGAGGGTCAGGTAGGCAAGTCTGATGTGTAAGTGAGAGGCATGTGTGTGTGTGTGTGTGTGTGTGTGTGTGTGTGTGTGTGTGTGTGTGTGTGTGTGTGTGTGTGTGTGTGTGCAAGTGAGGCATGTGTGTGTGAGGCATGCGTGTGTGTGTGTAAGTGAGAGGCATGTGTGTGTGTGTGTGTGTGTGTGTGTGTGTGTGTGTGTGTGTGTGTGTGTGCAAGTGAGGCATGTGTGTGTGAGGCATGCGTGTGTGTAACTGAGAGGCATGTGTGTGTGTAAGTGAGAGGCAAGGATTAAAGGAGGCATTTGAACATTTCTACAGGACTATGGGGGTCATTCCGACCCGTTCGCACGCAGTAGTTTCTCGCTGCGGTGCGAACAGGTGCGGTGGACTCTGCGCATGCGCGACGTTGCCCGGCGACAGAGGTCGCCGGGTTACGTCACGCCTACCAACGGAATCGGTCGCAGAGGCGACCGCTAAGAAGATTGACAGGAAGGAGGCGTGGATGGGCGGATGCGGACCGTTGGAGACCATTTTTGTGGCGTGGTGAGTAAAACGCAGGCGTGTCCAGGAGAACGGAGGGCGGAGGTGTTACGTCAAAGCCGGGCCCATCATCGCTGGATCCATCGCACAGGGTAAGTATGTCCTGGGCTAGTCTACTTCTGCTTGAAATGTTTTTAGCATAGCAGGACTGCACAAGCGATCGCAGCCCTGCTAAGCTAAAATACACTCCCCCATAGGCGTGGTCTTTTGATCGCAGCAGCAGCTAAAAGTTGCTGGCTGCGATCAACTCGGAATGACCACCTATGTACAGAGTACACATCTGGTCTGGGTACACGCTACCTTACAAATATATGGAGGGGTGTCCATTTCTGAATGTGTGTGTGTGTGTGTGTGTGTGTGTGTGTGTGTGTGTGTGTGTGTGTGTGTGTGTGTGTGTGTGTGAGGTGCGCGTGTGTGTGAGAGAGGTGTGTGTGTGTGTGTGTGTGTGTGTGTGTGTAAGTGAGAGGCGTGTGTGTGTGTGTGAGAGAGGTGTGTGTGTGTGTGTGTGTGTGTGTGTGTGTGTGTGTGTGTGTGTGTGTGTGAGGCGTGTGTGTGTGTTAAGTGAGCGGCATGTCTGTGTTTAAGTGAAAGCGGCGTGTGTGTGTTTTTAAGTGAAGGAGGCATGTGCAGAGGCGGATTGGCCATAGGGTCTACAGGGAAGATTCCCAGTGGGCCAACGCACCTGTGGGGCCTGTTTTGTTTGAGGACATGTGGTCCTTTTTATAGACATAATGAATAAGAGGCCAAACAATTTGCATATATGAAAATGTCTTTGCCACTTAGCCTGTGATTGCAGATGATCTAGTGTATGCTCTGTCTGCCTGCTTGGCTGACGTATAAGATTGAGTGAATAGTGATTGGGATACGGTTGGTGTAATAAGCAAGAAAATATTTATTTCTAAAGAATTATGTAGTTTCCTAAATTCTGAAGGTGTATCATATAATGTGCTCATAATATTTAATTTTATTTCTTTTTATCTTCCCCCTTGATGCTGGACATCCCCACTATCTGGAAAGTCTTGGGGGGAGGGTGCTGCTGCCATGGCCCATGGCTAGACCTTACACCTCTGGTGCTGCCCATGTGGGGCCACTAGTACAAATTTTTCCAGGGACGCTTTTTGTTCCCAATCCGCCCCTGGACATGTGTGTATGTGTGTGAAAGAGGTATGTGTGAGAAGCATGTGTGTGTTTTTAAGTGAAAGAGGCATGTGTGTGTGTTTAAGTGAAAGACGTTTGTGTGTTAAAGTGAAAGCGGCGTGTGTGTATGTTTAAGTGAAAGAGGTGTGTGTGTGCTTTTAAGTGAATGAGTTGTTTGTGTGTTTTTTATATATATCGGCACACCGCTGCGCCAAAGCATCTCCATCGAGACCTGCTGGCGGGTGAGGGAGCACTGTTGGTGTACTATAAAGGTATGCTGGTATCTGTTTTTATTGTAATGACTGACTTGGAGTGCGTCCACTTACCTGAGCACGCTACTACTGTTCACCCTGAGTGTCGGATAGTTACATATGGTATGTGTGTGTATGTGTAGGGGGGCACCAACATTTATCATGCCTCCGGGCGACTGGGATGAACTTATACCACTGCCGTGAAAGTAAAGCTTTATTTTACATACATGCACACTTACACACTCACATACTTCCCTATTGTCCCACGGAGCCCCTCGTCCTCTTGTCCCGTAGAATCCATGGTGGACCTGTGAAAAGATGCCCAAAATACTCACCTATTATCTGGTGTAGTTCGGTCCTCTTCCGTCCATGTAGCATCCAGGGGGTTAAAAAAAAATAACAAACCGAAAAAACCCGAACCCTCGCACTAAAGGGGTTTCATGTTCACGCATGAAACCCCTTTTTCCGACTGCTGGGACCCCCCGTGACTACTGTCAGTGAAGGTCCCGCCCAGGGGCGGATCCAGAAGAAAATGAAAGGGGGGGCACCATGATAGGGGAACGGTAATAGTTATATTTACATGCACCTAAGGCACGCGTGCTCCCAGATAAACGGTGTGGTATCACAGGGGGCGTGGCCTCACAGAATACGCCATCAGGTAATGACTGGCTGCAGGAGCGCATCCTGGTTTATTGCCAATGTTTCACCCTGATGAAAAGACTGATTGGGCCTTGAAATGTTGGTCACCTGTTCCATTAGTTATGGGAGCCTGGAAGGCACCCCAGCACAATATAATTATTATAGTCTTTAGTTGGTGGTGGCAGGTGCAGCATACCGTGTTCTGGGCACTGCACTGAGACTCAGACTGCAGGACATGAACTGCCCATCTCTGATTAGCAGAAGCAGCCAGCTGGATCTCCAACAAGCAGCATAAGATTTCTGCAGGACAGCCCTGTCACAATCACACGGGCCGCATTATCAAAGCCGAGGCTGAGTGTGACTGCACCTAGCATGGTGGTAAAGGAAGTGGAGGAGGAAGCGCTGGGATTGTTGTGCGGTGCAGTGAGGGCTGATGAAGCCTTCTGCGCCATCATAAGTAACAGTCTTACTCGATGCTGGCATTTGAACCCCGAGCCTGGGCTGGACTCTGGCCCGCTGGCAGTGGGGAAGGTAGGTTGCGGTGTGAGCAGGGGGAGGCTGGAGCTGCAGCTCCAGCCTCCCCATTGATTGCCATACGGACTTGCTGTTAGAGCCGCGGCGGGTCCTAGTGCCTGCCGGCTCTTTTATCAAATCTGACTGACTGACAGAAATAGCAGTAGTGCTGCTGCTGTTCTCCTTTTGAAAAAAAGAAGAAGTCAGAAACAGGGGGGGCACGGGCCCGAGTGCCCCCCCCCCTGGATCCGCCTATGGTCCCGCCAGCCAATCAGGGAGCTCCACGTCATGGCGCTCTCCTTATTGGCTGTGTGCTCCTTGCCTGTCAATCAGGCTCAGCGCAGCGGATAGATCAAGAGTGATAAATATGGGGGGACCCTATGCTATTTTCCCCCTGTATTTTTATAATCAGGACTGGCTAAAAGAGCCCGAGGCTGGTTATGCTTAGGAGGGGGGACCCCACGCAATTTTTTTCTTTGATTTTTCACACTTTCACACCCCTACCCACAAATAAGCATGCACGGATCTCACTGATCCGTGTATGCCTATTAGAATACGGATAAAAAAAGCAGGTCTATTTTAAAACTGCTTTTTTTTTACGAATTCTATGATTTACCAGCAGTGTTTGGCTATTGCCGGCAGTGATTGTGAATACGAATTCTTAGTAAATTACTGAGTTGTATAAAATAACAGGCGTATTTGACCGATGGTCTATTGATTCGTATTTGTGAACTCTGCCGTTAAAGCAAACACAAATGCCCTCATCACTGCTGAGATTTGTGTTTAGTAAATTCCCGAGATGACTCTTTGAAAAAAACAAAAAACGGCAAAAATCGGGACCTTAGTAAATATACCCCAGTGTTATCAATTGGTACTAAGCCATTACTTCAGCAGGCGCATTATAATATGAACAGATAAACACAGAATACAGGTTGAACCCGATGGGCATTTTGCCTCTTTTCAACCTCACTAACTATGTAACTAACTGAGAATGAGCCCCATTGTGCACAGGAACAGGAAGAGACAGATTCATTGGGTTTTCTAGTAGTTTAATAGAATGCTGGAAATAACAGAGAAAAGTGTTGCTACTTACTCAGGGAACAAGTGGGTGCATCAGTGTCATAGCATAATAATAATAATAATAATAATAGTGCAAATTGTCACGAGCAGGGTCCTCTGTACCTTAGGTCTTCCATCTGCAACCCCCCCTCCCCCTCCCCCCCACACACACACTTTCATCTCCAGCTTGAAGGGGAAAATTTACTAAGCGGCAGATTTAACATTTCCGGCTGTTTTGCTGCGATTTGCGGAAAGATCGTATCCAGCAGATTTACTAAGCTCAACCCCGCATTAAAATCCCTGAGAAACCACACTCTGGAATAGAATGGAATATCAAATGTTGGCCATCAATATTTTTACCATTACAACAATGGAAATCTCAAATTTACTAAATGACGGTTTCGAAAACCAACGCAAACCCGCCAAAACCACTGAGGTATTTGTGACAGGAGAGATAGCTCACAAAGCTGGCCTTGGGCTGTCTGGTCACACAGACGGAGAAACAATAATTTCCCCCCTAATATATTAGGGTGCTTTTAGTGGGGTGATTTGGCAGCTTTGGCGGCTTTGGTCAAAACTCAAAACCCCATGAAAAAAAAGTAAAAAACCATCACAAAATCAGGGTAAAACAGATAGACATTGAGAAATAAAGAGAGATAAAGTACCAACCAATCAGCTCCCAATTGTCATGTTACAGGCTGTGTTTGAAAAATGACAGGCATTGATTGGCTGGTACTTTATCTCTCTCCAATGCTTAGTAAATACACCCCTCAGTGCTTTGGTGCTTCAGTTTGCCATCAATGTACAGTAAAACCCCTGTTTAGTGAATGTATTCCATAGTTTTCTTGATATGTGACCTGTGTTGACTATGGTGGTCATTCCGAGTTGATCGCAGCCAGCAACTTTTTGCTGCTGCTGCGATCAACTAGTCCGCGCCTATGGGGGAGTGTATTTTAGCTTAGCAGGGCTGCGATCACTTGTGCAGCCCTGCTAAGCTAGAAAATTTTCAAGCAAAAGTAGACTAGGCCTATACCTACTTACCCTGTGCAACAATCCCTGCGATGCTGAAGCCGCCTCTGACGCCAGACATCCGCCCTCCGTTCTCCTGGACACGCCTGCGTTTTCCTTACCACTCCCCAAAAACGGCAGCCAACGGTCCGGATCTGCCCAGGAACGCCTTCTTCCTGTCAATCTTCTTTGTGGTCGGCTCTGTGACCGCTTCCTTCGGGAGACGTGACGTAACGGGCAACGTCGCGCACTGCGGCCGCCGCACATGTGCATTCCGTACCCGTTCGCACTGCAGCGATACACCGCTGCGTGCGAACGGGTCGGAATGACCCCCTATGTGTACACTGGTTCCCACTTGCTGTGGTTTTTTTGGTTTTATGCAGAAAATTCAAAAAAAATATTTGTACAATGTAGTTATTTAAAAAAACAAATATTAATCAACGAGTAAAAGAGAAAGAAGGAAATTCCCAAACTACAAACAAGTGAATGAGTTTAGCCACTGTGTCAGACCTGATAGCTGTCTGCAGAAAGCTGCAAACTGCTCCCCCTAGTGTTATCCCGGAGATATGTTCTGCATTTTTATCTAGAGTTGTATTGTAAATTATGGGATTTATTTGTTAGGTCGCAAGAATTGATTTTAACACTTTACAATTGATCAATCAGTACAGAAATCCCTTCAGTTGTGTTTCTGCTGCATCTTCGATTTGTTGTTGCCAGAATATCACTTCTATATATATATATATACTTATAACGCTAGTGTTTGAGATTGTACACAAGCTTGACCAATCACACAGCCAATTTTGTGGAAATCAATTCACCAAGTTAGACGTGGCAAAATCATTATTCGTGTTAGTGAGAAATATTTGTATTGTTATTATTATTCAAATGTCTACAAAAGATATGTTAATAAAAATCGGTATCCTGACCGCGGGGATCCCGACAGCCGGCAAATTAAACGCATCCCGTTATATAATGCATTCTGTACCATTATGTTAATACTCTTCTTCTTCACATCTGCGGATACATTCTCACACTTTGCCTACGATGAAAATGTGACATTTTTAAGAGTTTTTCATACTTTTTGTCAGTTCCCAGGATGAAAAGTTGCAGTAAAAGGTGAAGTTATTCAGGAGAAAATTCTGAAGGGAATATTAACTCAATATTCTTCATCTTTCCACATGTTCAGGGCCACCACCAGGGGGGAACTGCCGGGACTGCAGACCCAGGTCCGGACAAAGTGGGGGCCCTACTGTGACGTTGTAAACAGGAAATTATTTAAAGAGGGAGTAGAAATGGAGACCAGGGCGGAGGCGAAGCAGGAGGCGGCCTGAGGAGACCCTGCAAATGCTAGTGTATATATTGTTATAGAAGATCCAGCCCTCAGTATCCTTAATGAATACAACGGCTCATGTGCCTTCCACACAAGCAGTGTCGGACTGGGGCAGGGAGGGCCCACCGGGGGAATGCAGTGATAGGGGCCCATACTTAAGGGTGTGGCCAACCTACAAAGGGGGTGTGGCCAGCCTCCACATAGGCTTGAAATACACAATAGTCTAGTGCAGTGTAATGCAACATATCTACCATGTATAATACAAGTGCACAGTCTGGAACCTGATCCCCAGAGGAAGGAGTGGGCCCTCAGGCAGTGGGGCCTACCGGTGGTTTCCCTGGTACCCCTGTGGGCCAGTCCGACACTGCACACAAGGTAAACATGCAGGTAAGTAGAGGCTGCACTCATAGGGACCGCACCACCCTGCTCCCATACTTTCCACGGTGGCCGGTCCTCCTCTCCTAAGTCTGTCCTGCCCCCCCCAACCCCACCCGAATGCTTTTTAGTAAAGGGATTTCCCATTTACATTATCACTAGGTTCCACTTTTCATTCTGTCATATTATGTTCATGTTAACAAGGTAGCTTATAAGGTACCAGGAATCGGAGGGTGAAGCCCAATCTATTTTGTCAGTCCCGGGACCTGATGGCAGCCCTGCACAGGTTGCTGTGTTATTGGGGAGGTGTTTGTCTAACAGAGTATGTCTAGTCTGACTGACAGTTTTACAGTATTGTCCTGCAGAAATGCTCTGCATTGATTACCGGACCAGTGGTGTCACAGCAGCTCAAATAACTGCAGCCTCAGATGTTTACCTGCAGCAGATCCTATGAGGACACTATACTAAACATATGGGAGTGAATGCAGCTGTTTTCAATGGAGTACAATACTTTACTTTTTAACAGAACTGGCGTGAAATGTCCGGTTTAACCTACACAACCTTCATTTTCTGATTTTCGAAATTTAATTTTGGGAGTGGTCCTTAAAAATGTCAGCGTCCAACCTGTGTTTGGGTGTGTTAAATAATGTAAATCCAAACTAAAAATGAAATGAACAGAACTTTTAGAGTAGGGTGCAAAATGATCAATCAATGTTCAAAACAGTTACTGGAGAGTCTGTAAAATAAAAAAGTAATTTATTCAATACTATGTACAAATAAGCAATAAGTGTAATATGCTGAAAATTGTCAATGTTGCAACCTGCCAAACAGCAAAACAGAAAAGGTATATTTTTATTATAAGAAATATGCCAGAGCCCAAACCAGGTTTGGAGAGGTAGAGAAATCCTGACATTGCTTTTTGCTGAGAACCGCTCAAGGACACTCGCCGCCTCCAGTGTAGATTTACGCGACTGTAACTTCACCAGATGTACTGCCAGTTTTGTGACATGATCTGTTTTTTATTTTTTAGGACCACTATATAAACAATTGTGTTATTCTGTTGTAAATTAAAAGTGCACCGTGCTGCAGGAAGAGAGAGCTGGTAGGTATTAGAATACATGTATTGTATCATTCCTTCACATTACCCAATACTACATATCTCCAGATATTTCTGGTATTTTTCTTTCATTTTTATACTTTTAAGTGTGTAGAAAGGAGAAGGGTTTCATATTATAGCTCCGTTCCTGGTATTTTAGGATTAATGGTGTGTCGACAAGCCACACACTGAAATTATAAT
Source organism: Pseudophryne corroboree (assembly GCF_028390025.1). NCBI lineage: Eukaryota > Metazoa > Chordata > Amphibia > Anura > Myobatrachidae > Pseudophryne > Pseudophryne corroboree. The sequence continues at coordinate 38,385,527 of NC_086452.1, read as the reverse complement.
ATAACTATATTTGGATTTACGGAACCAAGGGGGTCATTCCGAGATGATCGCTAGCTGCCATTGTTCGCAGTGCAGCGATCAGGCTAAAAAATGGCAGTTCTGCGTATGCGGCGCAATGCGCACGGGCGTCGTACGGGCACAACGACTGATGTAGTTTTGCACAGGGTCTAGCGAAGCATTTAATTCGTACTGGTGGCTGCAGAGTGATTGACAGGAAGAGGGCGTTTCTGGGTGTCAACTGACCGTTTTCAGGGAGTGTTTGAAAAAAAAACGCAGGCGTGCCAGGAAAAACGCAGGCGTGGCTGGGCGAACGCTGGGCGGGTTTGTGACGTCAAAACAGGAACTGAACAGTCTGAAGTGATCGCAAGCGCTGAGTAGGTTTTGAGCTACTCTGAAACTGCACAAAAAAACTTTGTAGCCGCTCTGCGATCCTTTCGTTCGCACTTCTGCTAAACTAAAATACACTCCCAGTGGGCGGCGGCATAGCGTTTGCACGGCTGCTAAAAATTGCTAGTGAGCGAACAACTCGGAATGACCACCCAAATCTTTGTGCAACAATGTAAGAGGCCAAATGGGTCATTATAGGTGTTTTATCAATAGCACAAGATCTATACAGTAACTTAAGGGTATATTTACTAAGATTTTTTTTTAGAAGTGGAGATTTGCCCAGAGCAACCAATCAGAATCTAGCTAACTCTATCTTCTAGAAGCAGCTTAGTAAATGTTAAGTGGAATTTGATTGGTTGCTATGAAGTGGCATCAAAATTCATAACGTGGGTGCGGAGGGTGCGGGCCGCACCTTGGTGTTACCCGCCGAGGGGTGACACCAAAATGCCGGCTTCTGCTCAGTGACAGGAGTCAGGTGGTGCACTTTAACATTACGTGCACCACCTAGCGCCTGTCATCTTGTAGGAGCCACCACTGCAACCATAGCACTCCCTGGGGGCAGCGCGCATCTACCGAACCCCTGGGATGCCGAATATGGGGGTTTGGGCTGCGCCCCTCCCACTAAGCCATGCCCCCTCCCATGAGGCCACACCTCCATTTCGCGGCCGCCCGCACCGGGTGTCATAAGGGGCAGTGATGCCCCTGTTGCTATGGGCTACATCTCCACTTAAAAAAAAAGACCTCACACCTTAGTAAATAAACCCCCTTAGTGTTAATTTGTATATAGTTCCCCTGTTTTTGTGCTGTTGACTTGAACATTATTAATGTAACAATCTCATTAGAGATAGGATATATTTGCAGATTGTTTCCCACCTGGAGACCAGGCGTCGGTAACCAAACTGGGTTTATTTTCACCTCTGAACATCTGTTATTATTAATGCCTATAAATAACAAGGAGGCTATTCATCTTGGATGGAGACAGTGGCTCATGAATAATGAGGAGACATCAGTGTCCACAGAGGGTGTACAGAGGGTATTATTCCCATCTAAAATGATTTCACTGGCAAAACAAGATATTAGTGGGGTGTGGGGCAAAAAAATGTCATCCTCCTGTCTAGCACGGGGGGTATCGGCTAAAAAAAAGTCCTAAGATATTATAACAAGTCCAACGCAAATATGCATCTGTCCTTGTCATTGTCACCGCTGTGGGAAATTACACCGGGCCTGTTGCAGTCTGAAAGGTGCACTTTAAGGACATGTGAAAGTCAAAATCGGACCCAACGCCAAAGGATGTGGTTACCTAGCATCTTCTCGCCCTTTTTGTCCTGATCTGACGCATGAAACGCAAACTACGGCCAGAAGTCAGACGCACCTCATAGGCGCTGCTAATGCTTTTGGTGCAGGGTTTTGCACCCAATAAAAATGGCCCATTCGGGAACAATTTATCACACAAGCAGTTTTACAGAGATAAAAATGGACTTAGGGGGTAATTCAAACCTGATCGCTGCTGTGCGTTTTCGATCCAAACTGGGCATGCGTATGCACTGCAATGCGCAGGCGCGATGGACAGCTGCTAAGGGGATCGCTGGCCAACGACGGGTTTGTGCGACGGATCCTTTCGCACGGGCGTTCGCAAGGAGATTGACAGGAAGAGGGCGTTTGTGGGTGGCAACTGACCGTTTTCTGGGAGTGTTTGGAAAAACACAGGCGTGTCCAAACGTTTGCAGGGCGGATGTCTGACGTCCGTTCCGGTCCCAGACAGGCTAAAGTGATCGCAGCGGCTGAGTAAGTCCTGGGCTGCGCAGAGACTGCACAAAATCTGTGTGTGCAGCTCTGCTACACATGCGATCGCACACTTGCACAGCTAAATACACTCCCCGTGTAGGCGGCGACTATCCGACCGCAGGGCTGTAAAAATCGCTGCCCATCGATCAGGTCAGAATTACCCCCTTACTTTTAATCCCTATTATAATGACAAAAATATGCACGAGTGTTGCATTTACCAGTGACTATGAATTATGTGACACATTTAGGGGTACATTTTTTTAAAGCTCCTAAAAATAAAAAATAAAAAAGTGGTGCCATCATTCCTCTATTGCATCCTGAAAAATGATAGACAGGATCTGATTGGTTGCTATGGGTAAAACCTACACTTGTGTGTTTTAGTTACAAACCTGATGTCTCTATCGCTGTTGATAACTCGACAATCAACCCTATCCCACAATCTCACTGCCCAGGCCTGGCGACAGGGGGGGACAAAGGGGAACCCGTGCCGGGCCCTGATTGCTGCAGATGCTGTTGATGTACCTCGGTTGCTGCCGCTGCTGATGTTTCTCCGCTGCTCGAGGTTGTTTGTCGGCCTTGATGGACAGGATGCTAGTGTGGGTGCCCCCCGTCATCTGGCGCTGCTGCCGGGGATTCTGCTTCCACCGGGTTATGTGACCTTGCTGTGCTCTGAGCTGGTCCCCACTGTTAATATGTTAGATGAGAGGCGCCCTGTGTGCCTGCGTGCTATTGGCTGCTGCTGATGCTGGGATGGAGAGCCAAGGGATGGTGGGTGGCAGGGGTGTATCTAGGGGGCCGAGCGCCCCTGGCAAAGTAAGGGACTGGCGCCCCCATGTTTGAAATAGGGAAGGCGCATGTGCAAAAAAGGGACATAATCTTGTGGGAAAGGGGCATGACCATACAATAGCTCCCCCAATTCAAATTACGTTACACAGTAGTAACGCTTATACACATCATGCCCACACAGTAGCAGTTACCTTTACACGTTATGCCCACAGAGTAATTCTTATAACACTGAGGAGACATCAGCAGTGCCTGGCCTGGCTGTGGAGACAATGCCACCCAAGGACAGGTAGTATAATCAAATAGTAGTGCAAAGAAAGTGCAGTGCAGCGCTCTACCCAGTGGTGCAAGTAGAAAAAAAATGTTAGTGGTACTACTTCGGTGCGCGCACGCCCAAAAAATGGGTGTGGCCACATGCCACATGGGGCATGGCCAATGAAAGTGGGGGTGTGATACACATATGACCCCAATACTGCAGTGCCAGATACACATATGCCCTCACAGTGCCAGATACACACATGCCCCCAGAGTATCAGATATGCCCCCAGGGTACTAGATATGCCCCCACAGTTCCAGATATGCCCCCACAGTGCTAGATATGCCCCCACAGTGCCAGATACACATATTTCCCCACATTGCCAGATATGCCCCTACATTGCCAGATACACATGCCCCCACAGTACCAGATATGCCCCCACAGTGCCAGATGTGCCCCTACGATGCAAGATATGCCCCCACAGTGCCAGATACACATATGCCCCCACAGTGCCAGATACACATATGCCCCCACAGTGCCAGATATGCCCCCACAGTCAAATAGTCATAGTCCCGATCCCCCTCCCAGCACATAGCTGTAGTCCGCCCTTAGCACATAGTAGTAGTCTTCCCCACTCCCAGCACATACATAGCCCCCCACACAACACATAGCTCTAGTCCCCACCCCACAACATCCCAGCAGATAGCCGTAGTGTCTGGCAATACCAACGGTGCTGAGTTGTCTGGGATGGAGGGCGGAGGATCGCTCTGCAGGCAGGAGCTGACGCCGGTGTCCGGCACCGCACCAAACTATGTGAAGAAACTGAAAAAAAACCTACAGCTCCCAGCAGCCCTTGTCGCCGGGAGCTCCTACCAGCAAGGGTTGCTGGGAGTTGTAGTTTATTTTCAGTTTCTTCCCTGTAGTGCATTGCGTTGCCGGACACCGGCGCCAGCTCCTGCCTGCTGAGCGATCCTCCGCCCTCAATCCCAGGCAATGCACTGGCAGCTCTGCACAGCAGGTATTGCCAGACAATACAGCTTAAGGGATTCCACCCATTGGCCCTCATTCCGAGTTATTCGCTCGCTAGCTGCTTTTAGCAGCATTGCACACGCTAAGCCGACATCACAAACACACCCAGCGTTCGCCCAGACACTCCCCCATTTCTCCAGCCACTCCCGCGTTTTTCCCTGAAACGCCTGCGTTTTTTCGCACACTCCCATAAAACGGTCAGTTTCCGCCCAGAAACACCCACTTCCTGTCAATCACACTCCGATCACCAGAACGATGAAAAATCCTCGTTAGGCCGTGAGTAAAATACCAAACTTTTGTGCTAATTTACTTGGCGCAGGCGCACTGCGAACATTGCGCATGCGCAGTTTGCGACTAATCGCTTCGTTGCGAAAAAAACTAACGAGCGAACAACTCGGAATGACCCCCATTGGCCGAGGGTGGCACCGTCGGGCGGTGCCCCCTGCTCGACTGGCTCCCCTGGCGAGTGCCATCCTGGCCAATGGGTAGATAAGCCCCTGGTGGGCGGGCATCTGGCTCTGGGGTCTCGGGCTGCGTTCTCTCCCTGCTCCTCCGGCTGCGGGGCTCAGAGTGCCGCTCAAGGGTGTTTTAAGAGAGGAGGGGCCCCGTGTGCAGACTCCGGGTGTGCTCTCCCCACAGTGCAGTAGGCTCCGGCATTGTCTCGGAATCTACTGCGCATGCGCAGGTCTCCAGAAACATGGCACCCAGCATGGTCCAGAGACGAATTACCTATTGCACATTTTGGCAGTGAGTTTTGCTGCGCCAGCAGCGCCCATCACGGGACTCCAGAAAGGTAAGTATTAAAACAACGTGAGTGCAGTATGTGCGGTGTGGGCCCCCTGGACCCAGGGGTCACATGTGCACCGCACACATTGCATCAATGATAGAAACGCCAATGGTGCCGATGCTGTGGCAGGATCTCGTGTCTGACCCAGACTGCTGCCCACTGTGTCCACCCGCTCACCCTGCCCAGCTGCCGGTGCTCATCTGGGATCCTGGTGCTGCTAGTGATGGTACCGGGGTGCCTCTGCTGCTGTGTCTCCATTATCGCCTGGCTCCTTCTCTTCTCCCGCGGGTGGGGTATGAAAACACCAGGACTTCTGCCGCCTAACATCATCTATATACATATGTATGTCTGTATATGTATGTATACATATGTATATGTGTCTATAAGGGGGCCTGAGAATGGTTGGCGGGGGGGTGGAGATATCAGTGTACCCCAAGATTTCTGTTGCCAGCCCTGTCACTGTCATCCTTGATTCTAAACTGTACTTTGTTCCCCACATTCAATCTGTCTCAAAATCTAGCTACATGCATCTAAAAAAACATATCCAAAATACGACCATATCTTACACAAGACACTGCTAAAACCCTAATCCACGCTCTCATCATCTCCCGCATTGATTATTGTAATAGTCCTCTTACTGGTCTTACCAAAACGAGACTCTCACCACTACAATCCATTCTGAATGCAGCTGCGAGGCTAATCTTCCTCGCTAGACGTTCATCATCTGCAGATCCACTCTGTCAGTCCCTCCATTGGTTACCTGTACTCTACCACATTCAGTATAAAATACTGTTACTCACACACAAGGCCATTAACCAAACTACACTAACGTACATCACTTCACTTATCTCAAAATATCTCCCAACCCGACCTCTCCGCTCTTCACAAGACCTGCGTCTCTCATCCACACTCATTACTCGCTCCCACTCACGATTGCAGGACTTTCTTCGGGCTGCACCCACTCTGTGGAATGCACTGCCACGCACAATAAGACTCTCCTCTAGTCTCCAAACCTTCAAGCGTTCCCTGAAAACTCACCTCTTCAGGCAAGCGAATCAAATTCCGGACCCACCCACAAAACCTTCATAAACTTTCCATCCAATTACATCCACTCTGCACAGTCCACACTTATCCTCACATATTTTCTCTATGTTCACTTCCCCTTCCTCCCGACCCCGGTTCATCATTGCTGTGTGACCATATCATGTAAGCTCTCACGAGCAGGGCCCTCTTCCCTCATGTGCTTATTCTCTCTTAATTTAATAATCTTCAACTGCACCACATCCAGCAGTCTTCTGCCACCTGATACTTATTCCAGTGTCATCTGCTGATGTAACTATGTTTATTTACCCTGTACTTGTCCTATACTGTCATCAACTGTAAGTTACTGTTTTCCTGTTTGATTTTTTGTTTATGTATTCTGTAATTGGGCGCTGCGGAACCCTTGTGGCGCCATATAAATAAAGGATAATAATAATAATAATAATAATACAGCCCACCAAGAACCTTTGCAATCTGGTGGACAACTATGCAATAGATAGCTCCTTTCCTTGTGTATACATGCCTATTTCCCTATAGATTGTAAGCTTGCGAGCAGGGCCTTCCTACCTCTATGTCTGTCTGTTATTACCCAGTTTTGTTTTCTCACTGTTGTTTCCAATTGTAAAGCGCAACGGAATTTGCTGCGCTATATAAGAAACTGTAAATATATATATAAATAAATAGATAGATAATTAATACAATGTGGCCCCAGACAATAGATTCTCCAGGCATCCTCACCAGCGCACCATTTCACTGTTGTCCACTTTTCAGGTAGCAGAGCTCATTGACCAACCTTGCAATTTGGTGCAAAGTGTCCAATCAGCAGTCAGATTATATCTGTCAGGTTAGACAGTGAAAGGGGGTGTCTGATTGATTGGTACCATTTAGTGCAAATTTTGAACCTAAGTGGGTCATTCCGAGTTGATCACTAGCTGCCGTTGTTCGCTGAGTAGCGATCAGTGCAAAAAAACGGCTAATCTGCGCATGCACCGCAATGCGCACACGCAACGTACGGGTACAAAGAACTCTGTGGTTTTGCACAGGTTCTAGCGACGTTTTCAGTCACACTGTCGGCCGCAAGAAGATTGACAGGTCCCCTACCTGGCGTTTCTGGGGGAGCAACTGACCGTTTTCAGGGAGTGTTTGGAAAAACGCAGGAGTGCCAAGGAAAACGCAGGCGTGGCTGGGCGAACGCTGGGCGGGTGTGTGACGTCAAAAGCCGTCCCTCCAATGTTAGAAACAACGCACACGAAGAGTAAGTCCAGGGCTGGTCTTGTTTTGCACAAAATATTTTTGCAGGCGCTCTGCTGCACAGGCGTTCGCACTTCTGCAAAGCGAAAATACACTCCCTGGTGGGCGGCGACAATGCGTTTGTGAGGCGGGTGGCTGGTCTCAGCATCGGGGTGCGGCAGGTGGCAGTACGGCGATGGGGCACGACCATGGAGGAGCTTGGATCCGAAAGGATCCGGGTTCCTCCAATCAGCGTCCTGGGATTTGAACTTGGCGCCAATCTAGAGCCAATCCCGGCTTGCGGATTGGAGTCCATTAGGAAGCCGCGGCAGCGGGCCAATCAGTGCTCGTCGCGGCAAACCAATGGGAACGTCATCGCTCCGCCTCCTCCCAGCGTCTTATATTATGCGCTGAGCGGCGGCGGAGCTCAGTTGAGCGCCGGAGCCGGAGCAGAGAAGAGCTGCAGAAGAAGAAAGAGCAGCGGCGGCTGGAGTGGTCCCCGGTTTGAAGAGGTTCCATGGCCGGAAGCCGAGGAGAACTAACGGTAAGAAGTGAGTTACACCTGCACGGCAGCAGGCACTACACCGCACGGCCACACTCTTACACGTTTGCACGGCTGCTAAAAACTGCTAGCGAGCGTACAACTCGGAATGACCCCCTAAATGCGGTGTTAGTAAGCGCACCATAGGGATGCATCGAGGATTTCATATTTGGAACTTGCACCCGGGGAACCCTACAGCACTGCTAGTTAGGGGAGGCAGTTTGATCAGACGCTGTGTAAATGGCACTAAACGCCGCAGAGCAGTCCCGCTCGTAATAAACCAAAATGGAAATGTAACTTTTATTTGTTAGATGTAAAATCACAAATGCACCACAACACGCATTTAGAACCTGCGCTCATAAGTTTGGCCAAAAACGTAACTACAATTCATTAAGTGGATGTAAATAGCAGCTTTAAATTAGCAAAGAGAACCACTAACAAAAGTGCTTTGTATAATTCACGCTCTGCCACTTGATTTATAATGTAGTAAGACAGGAGTAACATCGGGCTGGATGCTGGTAATAGCAACCACAATTACCCAGTATCCTCCAGGTAATTGATAAAGCCGGGAGACACTGAAACACATACTAAAGAACAGATGTATTAACTGAACTTGTTTACCGTGCGTAGAGGTCACTTATACTGGTGGATTAGCAAACATCAAGGATCTCTGCCCGCCATATTCTCCGCTCTCGCCATGCTACTGTCTGACAATCGCTACACTGGCTCCTTGCCGCCTACAGAACCTGGTTCAGATACTTCACACTGACCTACAAAGCCCTCAGCCGCTACTCGCCCCACCTACCTCTCCAGCCTCTCCTCTACATACACTGCCTCCCGCAGCCTCCGCGCTCCCACCGGCCGCTGCCTCACTACCACAATGATGACCTCTTCACACTCCCACCTCCAGGATTTTCCCCATGCAGTTTCGGTTATGTCAAGGGCATTTTAAGAAAGGAGGAGCGACGCCATTTTCACAGTGATTTCTGCCGTGCCTACAGTGTTACGTATGGACCTAAGTCAAGAGGGTGGACGTTGTGGGTCCCCTTGGAAGAAGGAGCCCATCTGCACCACATTCTGCATCCCTTGCACCTTGTGAAACACGTATCAACCAATCATCTTTGAGGTAGTATTCAGCAAGTACATTCTATAAAATGATAGATAAAAGCTGATTAATTGCTATGGGCAACTTCTCCACTTCTCCATTCCTTTATACGTCAACCTCTATGTCTCCGAGGCTTCAAACGTGTCCTCAAGCCTCACCTCTTCATTCAAGCCGATCAGCCCTCCTTACTACTCTGCCTCCTTCCATCTCTACTCTCCGCTGTCACCCTATTTGTGTCTGCCCCGTCCCTCTAGGACGTAAGCTCTCAGGAGCCCTCAACCCTTGTCTTTGCCTTCCTACCACTAGACGCCTGTTGCACCAGCCCTGTTTGGCGAGCCCTAATTCCTGGGCATTTACCTACCTCACATGGTTGTAGCACTGCACTGTCTAGTCTAAAGCTAGATTTGCAGTTCTGTGTTCTGCAATTTGTTGTTGATCGGTCATTGTACTGTAGATATAAGCTGTTGGGCAGAAGTTACATCATTGCCATCCACTTTGTCATACAGGAAGTGTTTGGTATACAGGAAGTGTTTGTTATACAGGAAGAGTTTGTTATACAGGAAATGCCTCTGCAGCCATTGTTCAGCATGAGTCCAGTGAGTAAAGATACATTTCTGCAGCTCTCCAGAGCCCTGTGGTGATTTGCACACAGACCACTTTAAAGTCAATGTATAGTTTCGTATTGTGTAAGTACATAAGATAGTGACACTTAAGAACACAAACAATGGTAAAGTTGTCTACTGGAGATATGTAGAGATATGAAGAGATAATGCCCAGCTAGGATTCTGATCAAGACACCTATGCCCCCCCAGCCACCTTCATTTGTCAAGCAAAATAACCATAAATACCAGTCAGGGCATGCAGAGCTGGGTCAAGCATTAGACAACCTCGGCTCCCATCAAACATCATTGAAGAACTCAGAGTACTCTAAACCATTTCCATGTATTGTTGTCTTACAAATGGTGGTGAGGCAATCCATACCTTGCTTCAGGGCCCCACGTGAACTCAATCAGGTCTTGCGCACTGGGCAGTAGGATGGTCCCTAGGTTGCCTGATGAATGTCTATTCCACTTGTGACAGATCATCCAGTGGGCTGGGCGGACCCTCACTAACTAATTGCCGGGCAGCCGAGAAGGTGCGGATGTGCAGGATACATGGAGTGATCGGAAGAAATGATCACTCAATAACAAGCCACAGCAACGACTTCTACTCATAATCATTGTAATCATTCAACTACATTCAGCACTTTCAGAAACGATAGAAAATAATGTATTACGTGAGTCTCTGAATCCACTTTTATCATTGTTACCCAGTGGGT